>NC_134703.1:123241504-123841504 GCF_043290135.1 Rhipicephalus microplus
GATATGCGTGTCATGTAAAGCCCGACTACATTCTACGCTTATGATGCGCTCGCGGCCGTTTCGCTAGTTTCATATATACAAATTTTCGTATTATGTGACGTGAATGGATGACGAAGGTATATCACTGGTGCAAACATGATAATAATGACATGCGTGTCATGTAAAAACATGACTGCAAGCCACGTTCATGATGTGCTCGCGGCCGTTTCGTTAGCTCCGCATATGCCGCATTTGGCATAACGTGACGTGCATAGACGACGAAAGTGAATGACACGTCCGAAAATAATACTCATGCCAATGGAGCCCCGGAATAGGGGTTCCACCTAGTACTGCGAGGGTAGGAGGCCAATAAGGCCCCAACCCAATCACCTCTCTGTAACCATTTAATGGTTATTAAATGTTTTCACCACCACCCATTGCATGGAAGTCATGTATGGCATAATTTGCGTCCGCCTCACAACGTTGTGCTGACTTTAAGGTAACATATCAACCTTCCTCATTCATGTTTCGCATATAATTGATTCCCGCTGTAAGTGGAATCTGCTAATGTATTTGGCGTGCGCTCCATGCTTGTTTTCGTGAACAGGGTGTGCGAACATTCGTGTCCAACAGCCGATTTTCGCGTGGGCGTTTCTCGACTCTTAATAGTTGCAGAGCTGTACAGCCTTAGGCAAAACCGATGCGAGGCCGTGGCTGCGAATTGCCGCCGGCGTGCTTTGTGGCCGATTCTGGCGTGAATGAGGCGAGAGATCCTCGCGTTCCTCTCTGCCTTTTTTCTTGGGAAGCACGAGTTTCTGTGGCATTGGTCGCGCCTCTTTGTCAAGGTTGAACACGAAAGGGTAAAACTGATTTTTCGACCGAAGTGGTGCTAAGCAGCGCCCGTTCAGTAGTTATTCATGATTTCGTTTGTAACCAGTTGTGTTTTATTGCATCTATTGACCGTTATATCATTATACCGTTATATCCGTACCGTTATAGCCTACGCTCCTACCTCGTCTGAAATAACAGTTCTGACTGCCTCAATTCTTTATTATAGTATCATGGCATCGCGTTGAGTTGTTTTGTACATATATGCCAACATTGGCATGTATAATCAAGCAATGATGCATTCACTATAACGTGAGACGAATCGTCAACACCACCTGCCCTCTTTGATGGCTCTCCGCATGCCCACTAGGCTCGACCGAAGAGAAGCCACCCTTCTTCATCGCTAATGGCTAGGAGTGGCATTTACAAAATCCTATTCCTTTGTCATAGGAATGGCCGACAACGCTCTCTGCGATGCCTGTCGTTGCGAAGAGACGCTATACCACATTCTGTGCGACTGTCCTATGTATGACACCCAGAGACAGTCACTGGCGCCCGTTCTTGCGCGCATCGACAACAGTCAAATGTCCGTGAACACTATTCTGTCAAGTGCCCGAGAGAAAACATTGCAACAGAAAGCGACAAAAGCTCTGTTGAAATTCCTACGCGTCACGGGCTTGAACAAGCGGCTGTAACAGCAATGTCACACACCGCGAAAGACAAGAGTGGACTATGACTGAGTGTGCGCGCGTGTGCTGTCGTATGTGCTGTGTTTATCTCTCTTCCCTCTCTGCTCTCTATTTTTCATCTCCGCCATCCCCCTCCCATGCGCAGGGTAACAAACCGGCTGCCTATAGGCTGGTTAAACTCCCTGCCATTCTTTTCCACCTATTTACCTTCCTTCCTTCACTATAATGTAGTGTTGTCTGTCATGACTCATGACTCATAGATGTGTCAATGTGAATGTGCTCCTTATTACTCAAATGCTATTGATATTTTTCTGTACATAGTGAAAATAAACTTTTCATGCACTGCGTGTTTGAAATACGCACTAGGAACAGGATGTCGCTGTCGCGTTCCACTCCTAAGGGCGAAGCTTTAGGGTCGCCTAATTTTTCTGAACAGTTCCGTTAATGCTGGGGTACGATAGAGTCTGACTGGGACCGCCTCCCGCTCTGCCATGGTAGAGTACCGAGTACTCTAAATCGTTGAACACTTTTTCTAAACACATTGGCACGGCATTGCCAGAACGCGTGAATTAGCGAGCAACTCTCGAGGCCACAACCGAGACAAGTCTTCATGTGTATTATTATTATCTTTGGCATCTTTATCGTTTTTCGTGCTTTAGTGAACGTATAAGTAGCCAACCGGACAGGCGCCTGCTTAAACTTCCCGCATTCTCCCTTTTTGTCCTTTTCCTTTTCTTAATAAAGAGACGACAGGTTCGCGCTGCAGCGTGTCAGTGCCCTCTCCCTAGGGAAAGAAAGGGCACGCAGCTTCACGTAGCCATGCGCCCTCTCTCCTCACAGAGAGAGAGCGTGGCGCCGCGTGAAAAGGCCTTACGCTCTGCAATGGGTGCTTGTGGCCTGTCCTTCAGTGCCCACAGTTTATGCGTTCAATCTAGACACATACCAACCCCCGTATTCAGAAGCCCTCCTCGACTCCAATTCCGCCCTGCACTCGACTGAGTGGAGCACTGCGCCGCTGCTCGACTGAAATTGACACTGCGCTTCTCAAGAATCGCTGCAGAATATTGCGGATATGCAGTGACTTGGTCTGCCAAGAGACGGCGCTCCTATCGACTTTTTCAAGTCAAGGTGAAACATTGAGTGAAGGAACGCTCTAGAATACGGCTGTAAGACTCAACGTGCGCGATCACTCATTTCACCGCGAAGCTTTCTAGAAGAATCGCCGATGCCAGTACCGACGTGTTTGGTACGTACGGTTTGCACCGACATCACTGAAACAGCCACGTTTCAGCTCCAACATGGTGGGGCCCGAACTTTGTAACGTCGCGTTAGTACATCACACGTCCGTACAACGCATGCTGGTTGTTCCGCTATTAAATTACAGAAGCCCGGTAACGTTGCAGCGACAGCCTTTTCACATTAAAGCAGGTTAATGGCCGCGTCATTATAATGTCTTGACGCCACTTAAGCTGCCATGTTGGATCAATTTCGTTTGTCGGTGACGTCACGTGGAAGACATGAATATAAAAGGCGGAAGTTTATTTACCCTGCTCTATTTCGGGACTCACTTGATGTTACCCACTTGGGTAAGAGGTAAGTATAGCAACACTGGACTTAATTTTATCATAACTATACGTGGGAAAAGCTGAATATATAAGTAGTAGAAACCGACTTTGATGGACTTGTTAACTTCCATCTATTTTATTCTAACAATTTCTTCTCTTTCCAAATATATGTATGTTTATCTTGTAGGCCTGAACGTTGGCTTGCGTCCCACTAACTAGAACTTAAAAGCAGTATGATGTCAGATGCCGCTTCGCATTATCCGAATAAGACACGTTTTTACTTGTATTGGCTTCCTGGGTGAAAGGTGTGGACAAATTACGGATCAGGTATGTGAAAACGCGTGAAACAGGTACGTGTAGAGAGAATTTCGCTGTTAGACGGTGATAATTTTCGTGGTAAATAATATAAAGGGAAGTTAAAACACCCCTTCCCAAAGTGGTAGCTCAAACGTACGACATGCGTCATAACACTACGTGGTCGATAATCAAGTGGCTTCGCCTGGCCTTATCGCATAGCGCGGCAATGTGCTTGGTGCCACACAAGCAACGCGCATGCCTGAACGCAATGCGCCTTTTCTCGTTCCGCTGCTTACCTGGTTTTCTGTACATCCATTCTGCTGCTGCCCAAAAGGAGCTGCTGGCTCTGAATGTAGCCCCTATGCCGTGTCCTGCATGGTCCCGTTTTGATGGAAACTGCAGCGTGGAGTAGCACATGCCAGCGCGAGCACCACACCATTCTTAGGCGGTTCTTTAAACTTACGAACCACAGCTACCAGCCCTTGATACAGCAGAGGTGCCCCGCATCAAACCACTCCTAATTGTCACTCGCCCCTTTGCTCATGTCTACTGCTCTATCAGGAGCATCTGATTTTCCTATCGTATGGCGTTCCTCTGATAACGCACGCGCGCATCCTGCGGACACTTCCGACGCAGTAAGCTAGGTGGTGCGCAAACGATGAGCAGTGCCTCAAAGCTCTTTCTTTTTGGGCAGGTAAATAGTAACAACCTATCATTCACTATAAGATTCTACTCATTTTATTGATTTATTAGTGCCACTCGCCCCGGTGGTCTCGTGATTATGGCGGTAAAGGTTTCAGGTTCGAACACCAGCCACAGGCGGCCACGTTTTCGATGTAGCCGGAAATCTTCAGCACGCTTCATTATCACACCATGGTTATGAGACGCGCTACCCAAACAGTTGTTACACTTTAATTATTTAATCGTACCACCAAGCCCACGCGCTGTTCTTCCCATTGTTCGTAAATGTAGCCACGTCATGCCCCAACCGTTCTTACTTCCAAAATACCACTTCACAATAATGCGCTGGGGGGGGGGGGGGGGGTGAATCATGAGAACTGAAGGCCTGGCGCTTCGGACAGCATGGGAATGGTAAGTAGTACAGTGATCTCCTCATAGGCTTTTTTTAATAAGCTCCATGTGGTCTGCAGCCGCTTTGTCGCAAGATATCGCATCCCATTCCCACGTATAAGGTAGCTGACTGGTTATCCTGAACTGGTCGACCTGCCTATCATTCCTTCTCTACCATTTATTCTATTCTATTGTCACAAGATCAAGTTCATTAGAGGCAGCAAAAGTTCTCACATACACCCATTCAGGCTAACCACTTCAATTCGGTTCACGAAGTTCACAACGAGTAATTTTATAATTGAAAATAAAAGCCAAAACACACAACAAGCAAAACCACAAGTGCGAGCCCTCCGAAGCGCAAGCACGAAGAATAGACAAATACATCCACAGCCCATCATACTCATGGCGGCTGAACCATCGCAACTCCACATTCTCCTCGATAGGAAATATCGCAGAAAACTATATGATTATCACGTCTTAGCACACGAAGATGTCGCCGCTAGATCCTGAACCTAATACACCCTCTGGTGCGAATGATGGCCTCACTCAGTCCTATTCGTTAGTATTGTTAAGTTTGGCCTGGAAATTCGTCTGGGCAGTCGCCGTTGTGCGTAACCTGGTCCACGGGGGAGGCTCTCATTCCCTTCGGCGCCCAGTCTGACAGACGCTGTCAAGGATTTGAGCAATTATCCAGACCAAGCAGCAAGCAAAGGCGAATTCCCGTGCTTCAAATGCGGACCCTTTTGTCACCCTTTCAAGCAGCAGTAGTGCCTGATGACCTCGGTGATTCACTAGCGACAGGGAAGCTGCTGTGGCCGGCGCCAGGGCTGACGGGAGAGCGGCGCTCCTTTTTAATCCCCAGTCAAGTAGCCGACCGGCCGACTGCCTATGCCCGCCAGGCATTGTCCCTGCTGGCCGGAGGATGAGACGTCGTGTCGCTGCGACGCCACAGAGAGGACAACAGGGACGGCGTCTTCCTGGAAGAGGCTGCAGCGGCCACCGCAAATCACCCCGCCAATTAGGCGAGCCGTGCGGCAGACCCTTTGAAGTATGCTGCTTGGATCGTGGGAACTCTCAGCTAGCGGCACACACACGACGAGGAAGAGCCCTGCTGGCGCCACCACAGTGCAGTGTTCACGCGGACCGTGCATGCTCGCCCCCCCCCCCTCACCTGTGTGTGTGTGATTGGTGGTCCACTCGGAGAGGGGGAGCGCGACAGGGCATAAAACGACGTCACTGAGTGCTGGACGTCGCTCTGAACTATGTAACGTTCAACCACCACGCTCGTGGTTTGTGAAACCACTGACCTTTCTTTTCTGTAAATATGTGTAAATAATGTCATAAACCTCTGTTTTTGTTCTTCGCATCCTTCAGCGACCTGCTTCCTCCTTCGTCAACCTTAGCAGTATACAGTCTTGACAGAATTTTAAAATATTCAATCGCAGCTTCTTTCTGAGGTCAAACGTATTGGAGCAAAACTAAGATAATCTTTAGGATACACTGAACGACATTCAACGAGGGCTTACCAGAACTGAGGAGCAACGCATCCCGCTTGGCGCAATCAAGACCCAGGTAGAACAGAGAGAGCTCTAGCCACTTATCAACAATTTTGAGGCCTTGCCTTCTCTACCTCATTTCATTAGGGAAGAGATGAGCAGAAGGCATTCTAATCACCGCGAACCACAACTTATGCTATACGCTGATATTCCCATATTATCAGCTGAATAAGACGTACTGCACTGCCACGTATATATTTTCCTTAATAATTTAGATAGTGGATGTGAGTGAAGTTAAACATTCTCGGGCCAAACCTGCGTCAGAAAGGCAATGTCAACGCACGTGTGGCGACACACTGCGCACAAACCGACGCAGGCTCCGCCTCGTCACTATAGCTATACCAGCGTGATGCTGCAACACGCCTCGTAGAGTAACATAAAAATTACTTTTTATGTGTTACTCAATGCACGCCTTCGATAAGGGACAGTGCCAACGGAGGCTTACGTCACAGACAGTGTCTACTCAAGCTGCAGGCTCACAAGATGATCACTGCTCCGTTACCGTTAACATGCGTAGCGTCGGTATGTTCGATTCCATGCTGCTACTATAGATCGAATGAACAATTATGCTTTCTTGTCGGGATCCATTCTTCGTCGACACGGCATTTCACTCACGCGAAAAATTTGCTGACAACCAAACAGACAAAGACGAGCAAAATTACAAGCCCGAATGTTTGTATCTCGCTATTACAGGCCAAATTTAGTCCTCAGCAATCAATACTACATCACCCCTTTTGGGGCGAAACTCCTTACACCGTGGGTTGTGATTCTCGTGCCGTTGTAGTTGCCAGTTGCATTGCATTGCATTGCATGTGCATAAAAATGGTGTCACAGCATATCCACGGAGTGAATGATGAGAAGCGAGATCAATCGTCCGTCAGTCCATCTGTGCTTCTGTGCGTCCATCCATGCATCCATCCCCGCGTCCATGCATACGTCCGTCCATCTGTCCGCCCATCCACTTCACCTCACTCGTCATCATTCACTTCGTGTATATGTTGTGATTTTTTAGTGAACTTCAAAGATATGGCTCTTAATTTTATGTCATCTTAACACGAGGTTCCACGTGTTCCAACTTTAGACACCATCCCTCAACGGATGCTCTCCGATTCCAATTACACTCGCTTCACCGCCAGTCGAAACTACATCTTGTCCAGCACCTGCACAAATAGTAACACACACTCTTTGCTATATTCCTCATTATGTGCTTGCATTTACTTAGACACACACAGCACAGCTGCGCCTACCACGGATATAACTTGAACAAAAGTCTCTTAACTAAATTTTGCATATTGGTTTAGTATGTATCTAGATATTTATAATGTCCGCCCCCCACAAATTCTAGTGTTATTACATCGTGTATTTCACCCAGGAGATGTCGCCACCGGTGATTAAACTTTGTGACTCGAGGATTGAAAGTGAATCACGACGATCGCATCAACTTTGACGGCGACCGGATCAGTGAGTGAAACAGAACTTAGACGCACAAAAAGACTAAACTTGCAATCGTGGCACATGCAGGTATATAGTGCTGACAAACATCAGGTCAACGGGGACTCTACCGAGCACACTTGCACGGCGAATTCAAAACTAGCAGACAAAGACATCATTGCTTCAACTAACGACAGTGGAAGGAAGACAACAGTTTTAAAAAAAAGGCTATCTCCGGTGCCTCGCCGGACAATCGAAGCTACTAAAAAGAGGCTAAATTTAGTCAGTTTTTAATGGTGAATCTGTTTAAGCCGACCGTTACTTCGTGCAGAGCGAACAAAATCTATCTTTTTCACGAACCAGGACGCGTTTCTCCGTCCTCTTCGTCACCTTCAGAACACAAGCGTTAATGAGTCCGGCGTGGCATGGAGTAATTGTGATGAGCAATACTACTAGTACACAAAGTGAGAGAGTAAAAGAAAGAAAAGGATAGCAAAGAAATTTAGAAAAAAGATGAAAAACATAGGGTCATAGACAAAGACAGAAAGATCCAGAAAGAAACAGACACAAGAGAGACATAAAAAAGGCGAGCGAGGCAGGAAAGTAAGAAGGAGAGAGAATAAAAAAAAAGAGAGGAGGACGAAAAGAGAGTGACGAAAAGAAACGAAGAAAAGAGAAAGAGAAATAGACGTAACTAGATAAAAAATAGAGACATCAAGACGAAAATTGCAATGCACAGAGGTAAAAAAAGCGAAAAAAAAAGGGGAATGAAAAAAAGGGAATAAGAGCAAAAGACAGAAAAACAATCACAAACAAATACAACGAAAACAGGCCACCGCTTCCACGGTTTCTTCCGGAGTAGCACAATGCTAGTGCGATGCTGCTTTAACTAAGATTTCAAGTAAGCATAGGAATCTTCTTATCCTTCTGTGGATCTACAACCATGCGTAATTCCGCTTTTATGAACTTAATTTTTAATTCGTATGAGCGTGTAATTCGGATAAATATCAGACAGGCCTCATTTTGTCTCCCTACGTCATCACAAAGATATTTCCGCTCTGTGTATAACGTGTAAGTTACAACTTGACGGAAACAGTTGGCGCTATTCCGCGAAGCGCGTGGCATTGCTCCACTTTCGCTCGCGCTATCTATGTGAGGAGAATTTCCGACCTAAGAGCCGCGCATCACTGTGCCCTGTTCTTTTTTTTTCGTTGTTTATTTTTTTTGTACTGTAGTGCGTTGTGCACGTATACGTTAATGCATTTTTTGATGCTGCGCGCCTCGAACCTCGTTCCCTTGTTCACTCGAATCTGATTTACTACGCTGTCCTTCGCACCACCATGTGTGTTCTGCCCCACTTTGTCGCAGCTGCACCAGCCGGGTGTGATAGGGCACTTGCACTACCGTACTTATGCGGATCTAGGCCAGCGTCGATGTTACGCTTGTACCTGGAATTCAGAAGACTCCATAATTAGGATAGAGAGTCGAAATGACGAAATCCACACACTGAGCTGTAGACAACATGTAGGGGCGTGCTGTAATACAAATAGCAATAATAATATTATTGATAATTATAATAATGGTAAATGTATTATTATTATTATTATTATTATTATTATTATTATTATTATTATTATTATTATTATTATTATTATTATTATTATTATTATTATTATTATTATTATTATTATTACTATTATTATTATTAAACCCTCTTTACAATAACATTTAGAAGAAGAAGAGCTGTTGAGTTTTAACGTTCCAAAACCACGATAATATTACTAGGGAACCTTTATATAGTGAAGGGCTGCGGAAATTTTGATCACCGGGGCTCTTTAACGTGTACCAAAATCAAGGGCGTCAAAATATTGGATTGACTTGATTGATACGCGGGGTTTAACGCCCCCAAACCACCATATGATTATGAATGACGCCGTGTTTTAGGGCTCCGGAAGTTTGGACCACCTGGGATTCTTTAACGTGCACCCAAATCTGAGCACACGGGCCTACAGCATTTTCGCCTCCATTGAAAATGCAGCCACCATAGCCGGGATTTGACACCACGACCTGTGGGTCAGCAGCCGAGTACCTTAGCCACTAGACTACCGCGGCATGGCAAAGAAAGAAGGGCAGTCGAGTCGACAAATTAACAAGTGGGAATGAAAACCAAGAGGAGGAGGAAGAAAGTTTAAGCGGAAAGACAGGGAGGTTAGCCAGTTCTTAGACCGGCTGGCTACCCTGTGCTGGGGAAAGGGGTGAGGGGAATGAAAGATGTTAAAAAGAAATGTTGCGAAGAGAAAGAGAGATTACAAAAAAATTGCAACAGAGGAAAGGCAACATCAAAAAGTATAAGACACTAAAGTCTGTCTCTGAGGCCAGTTGTCCACAAAAAGTGCAGCAAAGCTTTCAAAAATGTATAGATCCTTTATAGGATGCCAACTAACTCCTTGTTTTTGTGTGGCCACCTTCTATGTCCTTCGTCTCCACTCTCTAAGAAAATAGTGCTACAACTAATTACTCTGTTTTTGTGTTAAAGCATCTCTATTTTTCTCTCTCTCTTTCTTCCTCTTAGATTCAAAAAAACATTCTTCATGCAACGCATTGACCATGCAGCACTCACAGAAACAAGGAAACGACCACACGACTACTTGTTAATAGGGGTGTGTGAATAGTGAGTGTTTGAGCGAAATAAAATACGAATTCCTAATATGCATGAAATAGTGATCACACAATATCGATTAAAAATTCACATCACATTCTATTTGAATACATTCCGAATAGTAAGGCAACCATCCTTGAAACAGGCCTAGAATTCAACATTTTATTTTAAACAAACATCCACAGAAGCTAACAAAAACATTAGAATTAATTGCAAAACATCTGGTATTATTAAAACTGAGGCAACATATGGCATACAGCAGTGACTTGGAGAAAGGCTGTAACCTTAGGTCGAAATCATGCAGTGATTACAGTATTCAAGGTGGTGCTTTGTAACAAGCTTTCAAATTAAAATGATACGACCGAATACCGCGGATACGGCTACGTGTAATGCAACTGGCAAACATTTTACCGCAATATAACACTAAAAACACTCTGCCTTACATCACTCTTGAATACTGTTTCTGTTAAAACATTTCATTACATTCGGGTGCTTACAATCAACGATTCAATTACGATCGAAGACCACTACAATCAAGTGCTAAGAAAAAGAAAGAGAAAACAAATGGGGCGTATTCCGCCTTAGGTCAGTGCTATGCGGTTGCGTAATGAACGTGTGTTTTTTCCCACTAGTGTTGACCATTCAAAAAAGATTTGGTATTTCAAATATTCACCATTTGATTCGAGCACCAAATCAAGTAATTCGATTGCATATTCGAAATGTTCGAATATTTGTACGCCCCGCCGCGGTGATCATATGGCTGTGGTACTTGGCTGCTCACCCGCAGGTCGCGGGATCGAATCCCGGCTGCAGCAGCTGCATTTTCGGTGGAGGCAAAAATGCTGTAGGCCTGTGTGCTCAGATTTGGGTGCACTTTAAATAATCCCAGGTGGTCCAAACTTCCGGAGCCCTCCAACACGGCGTCATTCATAATCATAAGGTGGTTTGGGGGCGTTACACCCCGCACATCAATCAATAATCCCTGCTGGCTTCGTAAATGATGCGCATATAGTTTACACATTCACCCCAATTTTTAAAGGAGACCAGTGGGCTGAGTTAATCAAAGCTGAAATTGGGTGCTTGACCTTGAAGTGATGGAGGAGGACCAGGCACCGCGCAGGAAGAGGCGTTTGACTCCAAAAATAATTTCGAAACAAAGACAAGACTTTTTTTTTCAAGCTGTTCTTGTTATCTTTAAAGCTAGAATTTCATATTGATGATTGATTGATTGATTGATATGTGGGGTTTAACGTCCCAAAACCACTATATGATTATGAGAGACGCCGTAGTGGAGGGCTCCGGAAATTTAGACCACCTGGGGTTCTTTAACGTGCACCCAAATCTGAGCACACGGGCCTACAACATTTCCGCCTCCATCGGAAATGCAGCCGCCGCAGCCGGGATTCGAACCCGCGCCCTGCGGGTCAGCAGCCGAGTACCTTAGCCACTAGACCACCGCGGCGGGGCTAGAATTTCATATTACGAGCCAGGTCATTACCACACATGTCGAATGTATGTCGACGCAGAAAGGTCATAGAATTGATTTCGAGCGATAAAATTACTCAGCAAGATTACTCACAAGTACGTTCACCCCTATCATACAAAGATACAATTGACACCCAACAAAGGCTTATTTCCATCTCTGCATTTGGCTCAGGGTATTAGCAAGTGCCCATGGCGGAAATCGATCGGCCGAAAATAGCTTTCATCACGCCCTGCGGCCGGTACTGATTTGATCTACGGATTTACGGATTTCTGCATGGATCGTGGCTTTTGTAATTTGTGATCCACCCGTGACATTTGGAAGCATGATAGACACAGCACTCCGGGCCTTTAAGTATCACTCGTGTTGGTTCTGTATTGACATCGACGTTGCATTCACTCCTGACTTCACCAAGCACAACCCGAACTTTTCCAAGTCTGCACTTGATGCATAAATTATACCCGACTCACTGTACCGACACCTGCCCAGAACCTGGAGCTATCCCCGCAACCCTTCACGTCACCGCAAAGCGCACCGCTGCCTATTTACCTCCCTTTCTACCGCCATTGCCAGAGCCGTGGGAAGTCATCCAGATATCGACGACGCGCCGAAGTCGGTGAGCCGGCTTATCACAGAGGTTTTATAGGAGTTTCGGAATATGTACCCTCCTCGTTTTCTTTGCATTTGTATAAATAAATGTTCTCATCAGCTTCGTTCAACGACTCCGGCATGTTTTGACGTGCAGGATTGGAAAACTGTCTCCAGTCCTGCCAACCTCTTGGTCGTTGCTGAATTCCCAGGACCCAGGTCCATCAAAGAATTATGGTGCTTCACTGAACTACGTTCATGTTTCGCAGTATAGTGGAGATGCATTTCGCACAGCATTTCAATATCACACCAATCGCTGCACATTTTTTTTTCAAGTGCAGGCATATGCTTACGTTTGAATGAATACGGTGTACCTCTGTGTATGCTACGAAGTCCTGTGCGTGCCATAGAAGCATGTTCTCGACCCAAGTCGTCCCGCGTGGCTGTCTGGGTACACTTAAGAGAGGGTGACATGTTCGAACGCACGTATACTTGTCGCCGAAATGTGACCGACTTGGCGATAACCGGAGTGTTTGCAGTAGTGAGGAGATCCCGTAAATAGATAACCAGGGCGAGATACCACGCGAGAACAAAGCCGCCGCCAGTGAGAATTCTAGGTTTAGGGCACGGCATGGCACAATATAAGAATAAGAATGCATTACCGGAGACGCGTCTTTCTACTCTGTTGCTTCTTGACTGTTTCGTGCGCTCACACACACACACACACACACACACACACACACACACACACACACACACACACACACACACACACACACACACACACACACACACACATATATATATATATATATATATATATATATATGTGTGTGTTTTGCGCACATATATATATATATATGTGCGCTTTCGTTGATGCACTCAGGCATCAACGAAAGCGTTGGACGCGTTACTTTCCTTTCTACGTAGCATTGTCCATCACAGGAATGCGTTAAATGCCCCCCAACCCATGCCATCGTTTCTTCTCTCATTTGTTTGATTATATATATTTTTTGTGTGTGCTTCCATTTATTATATGTGCGCATGCAGTAGTTTGGCATCAAACTTGACGCTTCAGTTACCAGTTGAATTTTGTTTACTGTCCCTCGGGTATCTTACAGTGTGCGTGACATGTGCTCATGATATTCGCTTGGCTTATGAAGTGCTTTATTGCTTTAAAAATTTGCCCTACGCATAAAAATTTGCCCTACGCTGAAGCTATGCGCTCATATCTTGAGTTATCCACAGCGATATTGTTGCTCAATACTCGTATCAAATTATACTGACAATGTTGTTTTGGTATTGCTTTCGCACTTTCTAATCACTATTCTGATCAATTGTGTGATTTCAACGGCCCTTAAAAGGGGCATCTGCTTGTCTACTCTTTATTCCCTGACGAAGGCCGTGCCACGGCTGAAACGTTGGCATAAAAGTATTGCTCTTTCGTACGTGTACTCGCTTGTGTTCTTTATATATATATATATATATATATATATATATATATATATATATATATATATATATATATATATATATATATATATATATATATATATATATATATATATCGTGGAACGGCCCTGAGGGCCTGTCCACAGCCGCACAGGCGCACCGTACGTGGCGGCACACCTGCCGCACGCAAGCGCAGGGCGAAAGCGCCTATCGGCGACGTTCTCTCCGCTTGCGTGCGGCAGGTGTCCCGCCACGTGCGGTGCGGCTGTGCGGCTAGTGCGGCTGGTGCATAGATAGGCCCTGATTGGACACAACTTAAGATATTCCCACTCGTGCACACGCCTACAGTTTTCGCGCTTAGGGTCCCGTAATTTAATGCAACCTAACGCAATTTAATGGCCGGCGCTTGCTCTCGCAGCAAGAAACGTGCATCTCCGTTCCTTTTTATCACAAAAAAGGAAGCACGTTCTTCCACTCCTCTTTTTTTGGCATATTTTGTCTAACCCTATGACGCATGAATTACGTACAAGTATCTTCAGGAGCTATTACTTTCAGTGCGTCCTCTTATTTTCATTTATGTTTATTTCACGGAGCTGTTTTTTTTCTTCAGACTACAAAATTTACAACTATGCTAGCATAAATTTATCGTTCATTTAGGCGAAGATAAACCGTATTGTTGCACTCTGTACATGCGTGAGTTTTGTTTTTGTTCAACCTGATACTGTTTCTTGACTTTAGTTCCCGTGGTGCGCAGTTCTGTACCTCTACGTAAGAAATGCGAACTTAAACGCTTCTTGCTCCGTCAGAAAAAAATCTGCGTAATGCACGTAAGTGTTTAATTGCTGAGTGCGTGCTTGGATTTTTGTACATACACTCGGCACTTACGGTGGATGTTACTTTACTCCTCTGCAACTTTTATATAGCTTCCTCAGTCTCCACAGAAGGGCAGTCAAGCTGCCTCAGGTTTGGGTAACCTCGCGGCCTTGTTTTCATTTTTGTCTTCTTCTTCAGCATCCATTCAATAAATAATGAAAGGGTGCACGTGAGAATGCGTGAGCGTAAATTCCAATGCTTCCTGGTTTGCCCTTATAGAATAATAAAAGTTAGTTTGGGCTTCGTGTTTGAGCTCATTTATGTCAGACAGCGGGCGTCCTGTCTTCATCTCGTTCCTTTTGTACTCGTTCTAACTCTTCTTTTCAATCATTGCGAACTCTAACGGAAGTTTAACGGGTTGGTCATCACGCGTGCAATATTTCTCTTTTTCGCGTACGTTTTCGAAGAACATATAGGTAGGATCGATGAATGTCGCATCGTGCCACGCTTAATTAAAGTGGTACTCGATGATTGAACACCAATTGGCGTTAACAAAAAAAATGAGGTGGGGGGTGAGAAATGAGATTGCATTGCACGCGTAAAAGGCAACTGCATGTGCCGATCACGACTGGTACTTTGTGCATGCGTAATGTTAGATTAATATTGGATGTCAGTGCGGACCACGATAGACCTAATTTTATACGTCATCACGTAGTGCTTCTCATATCATTGTGCCCACCGGCCGATGTATAGGCGCGGGTAGCACATGAGAGCCAGCAAATGAGTGCTTGGCAGAAAGTGAGAGAGAAAATAAGGAAGAGACAACAAGCCCTTAAATCCGCATTATAAAACAAGTTCCAAGTGGATAGAGATGGATGGATGGACAAACGGGCGGACAGACGGATGGACGGACGCATGTACGGACTAACGAATGGACGTAGAGAAAACGCTTTAAATATCTTTCATTCTCCAAGACATTCTTCTAATTTAATAATGATATCCTAATTTTCAGAAACTTCTAGCGATTGTCTAACATCCATTTTGAAGACAGAATAAGGATTAGCCAAGTACGCTTGAAGCGCGATTGCATCCAGAAAAGGCGCCCAGATGTCCGGCTAAATTTGTTCCTACCAAAACTTTCAATCGCGGAGTACAAACTTCGCAGTGTTAATTGTTTCAGGCACTCCGTCAGAATTTACACTGGCCGATGTCGCGCGCGCAGACGTTCCTCCAAGCATGCAGTGGAGGTGTCCACCCAGAAGCGGTGCATGAGTGAATGAAATGGTGATAGGAATGGGGCCATAAAAAGCTGTGCCGTTGTAGTCTTGATGGTGAAGCATAAGCGAAGTCCAAAATTTTACATACGTGCATTCAAGATTTGCTTGCCATGCTGACAAAAATTTCGTAACTTTCATGCAGGGAACACAGAATGGCGGTTATATTGCGCCGCAGCTGCGCATAACTTTAGTTGACAGAGCTTAATTGAATGCACCGACGACGTTGGCACGAAGCCAGACTATCCGTGTCGAGGCAAATGCCGCAAAGATCTTCCGCAGCAACTATCTTGACGTCCTCTAGCTCCCCATAGTACTTTTCGTAATGCTTAAACTTCAAGGAACTTTGTTTCGAGCAAATAAAGTCGAGCAGTTAATATCTGTGGAAGTTGATGTGCCTGCCACTTGTTGGTATTTTTATGCGAGTTCATAGATTCATGGAGTTTGAAGCTGGACAAGGGTCATTTCCACAGCTAACGCGGGTGACGATAGCCGAGGACGTTACACGATCTGAAGGCATCCCGGACTGATGGTACCTCACTTTAGCCACCTTGTAAAAACTCATAAGCTTCCTTATGCGCTCACTTATATAACGCGACTGGAAGACGAAAGCCGTATTCTCTATTTTTTTCGTCGTCTTGCAGTGCTTCCCTGACTGGCCCATCTTTAAGCAAGGTACAGTGTCATGTGATGACGTCATCGCGTCACGTAGCGTCATGTGATGCAACTGACGTCATAATAACGTAGCCTATGTTGGCGCTATGTGGCGTCATGACGACGTTATGCGGTGACAAAGCCATGGTGATTGGCTTTTTCATCACTCGTGTTGACGCCCACGACTGGGGACGCCAGTAACTTATGGCTTTTCTTTTTTTGGGGGGGTGGGTGGGGGGCACCTATTTTATAGGTTTGTATATAGAGAAGCTGCTGGATGATACATATAATACTTGCTCCTAAACGAATGTGCTTATTCTCTGGACTCGACCTGCAGATATCTTTCACGAAAACGGGTAAATTTGCTGGTGAAACTTCACGACTATGTGTAAAATGAGCATCGACTATAATGGGAGTGGTCGAGAGGCAATGCACTGTCGACATAACACAGCTGTCGCAGTAGTGTATCGAAGACGGTGAGACGACGAAAAATACGTCAGATTTCCATTGCAATAATATACTACGTTTTCGGGGACAACATTATTCAAGACTCGGCGCCGGCCCCATGTCACTTGAGGCCTTGCTTCCCCGTCAGTTGACGTTGTTATATTAAGCTATTCCACCAGCTCGCTCCATAAGTGCATCCTACTTCACTGCCAGAGCCCACCACCTGCAGCTTTGGTAACCTTGAAGCCGTGGGATTTTATTGGTTTCCAACGTTCGATCTGTTGAAATGCCGAGAACCAGGGTCTAAGAGCTTCTTCATGTGCTTGGCTTGGACTGGGACTCAGTATACAATGGCAAAGAAAGGCATCGTATAGCACTATAAAATAAATTTACGGACTGGAACAATTTCATATTTACATAGGCCAATAAACTGGAAGCATGGAAACTTGTTGAAACAATGATCTTAGTGATATCGTTAGTACTTATCTGATAAGATGTGAAAAATATTACAATAACCTCAAGTTAGCAGTAAAACCACATTCGTTCATCCAAGCCCCTTTGCTTACACCCCTTACCCTTTACTTTACAAGCTTCTGAAGAGACAGATAACAATCTCTAATGGCATTCCAGGAGTTGCTAGTCTGGTTTACTACAGATGTCGGATGACGACTATGATATATGCAATGATCACATGTACACACAAGTAATACTTACAGTCACAAACACGCGTGTATAAACCAAAAGGGCCATTCCTAAAATTTCCTTCAGTTGATTGGTTTTTCAAAATACCAGCAGTGATTCCTGTCGCGCATCGTATATGCAGCCGCTGTTTTGCCACGAGCCGAGAAGGTGTCGCTGCTCAAGCTGAGTTGCGGGTGAAGTGCTGTCTTCTGAATCTGCCGTTCTGCGTCGTAACTGAAACAGTCACGGACGCCGTGTTTCCGGTCTTCCCGAACATTACACAACGGTGCTCGCATAGCAGAGTTAGACCACCTGATTTTGTGATCGAAGTATTTCGTGTAGGCGGCGTGCTCTGCCGGCTAATGCACATTTTACCTTGCCAGGTTAGTCCCTGTGGCGTACAAAAGCTACATGTTGGGCCCCAAGAGGTATTGCGCAACAGTGTGTCGCAATAAATTGTTAAAGCGCGTACAATCAGTGGAAAACAAATTGAAGGGGCAGGACGTTATACAGAATTGAGATCAAGGAAAAAATTGCTGTAAACATATGTGAGCAATATGTTGATATTGCGTTAGCCAGTATACAACTGAACAAATTCATCTGAGGCTCAGCTCTATCGCCCATGTAATGAAATTTCTTGCCGATAAAACTTGGGGAACAACCGTGTCAGCCATTCTTGAACTGTACAGAACACTCTTGTTGGGATATGTTCGGTATAGCACACCCGTGCTTTCAAGTGCCGGAAAAACCAACATCCGGGTCCTGCAAAGCATTCGAGGCCAAGCTCTTCGCACATGCTTGGGATTGCCTAGGTGTGCGAGCACGGTCGCAACTAACGCCATTGCCAACGGCCACACGATTACGACCTATATAACTGTCGACACGCTCCGTACGCACATTCACCATATATCCAAACTGCCTAACCACCATCTTGCTAGCCTGCCACTGGAAAGACCGAAGACAGAGTTCTCCAGAGTGGTGGAGGCTAACCAGCATTCAGTCTTCTGGAGATTCTTACCCGCAACCATACCGCTTTGCCCGGAGTGGTGACTGCAAAGACCACCTGTACACCTTAAAGTCCCGGGGTTAACAAAAAAGGCTTGCCTGTCATATGCAGCCCTCAAGCAGATCTCGTTGGACCTTTTGTATATATCATATGAAAACCTAACTCATATCTACACGGACAGTTCAGTCTCTGGAAGTTCGACGGGCGCTTTTGTGATTCCATCTCGGTCAATCACCGTCAAAATTAAGACTTCACACGTCACATCATCTACGGGTTCCTAGCTTGCCACCCTTCTAGCCGCAATTAGATTTGTTATGCGAAAATCCCCTGCTAATTGGGCTATCTTCTGCGACTGCAAGGCGGCCCTTCTATGCATGCGAAGTCTACGACGCGGGCACTATCATCAGATGCTATTTCAAATCAATGAAATCTGTCATCGCGCCACTAACAAAGGACATGACATTATCTTTCAATGGCTGCCTGGTCACTGTGGGATTGGTGGTAACCACCTCGCCCACAATGCTGCCCGTTGTGCCCACGGCGGAGCACCCACACTGCTCATACCCATGTTAACGGTTGATGCCGCAAAAGAACTTCGCCACATCGCGCATAATACCAATTACGCATTGAAATAATCCACTAAACTCCCCTCGACGCCCACAGAACCTCGCTTGATTACTTCAATTACAGCTGCCATCAACGACTTCGTACGACGAGACGCTACAATGCTGTATCGATTGTGGGTCGGCGTTGCCTTCACCAATTCATTAAGTCATCGCATTGGTATGGCTGACTCCCCTGTGTGTGTGTGTGTGTGTGTGTGTGTGTGTGTGTGTGTGTGTGTGTGTGTGTGTGTGTGTGTGTGTGTGTGTGTGTGTGTGTGTGTGTGTGTGTGTGTGTGTGTGTGTGTGTGTGTGTGTGTGTGTGTGTGTGTGTGTGTGTGTGTGTGTGTGTGTGTGTGTGTGTGTGTGTGTGTGTGTGTGTGTGTGTGTGTGTGTGTGTGTGTGTGTGTGTGTGTGTGTGTGTGTGTGTGTGTGTGTGTGTGTGTGTGTGTGTGTGTGTGTGTGTGTGTGTGTGTGTGTGTGTGTGTGTGTGTGTGTGTGTGTGTGTGTGTGTGTGTGTGTGTGTGTGTGTGTGTGTGTGTGTGTGTGTGTGTGTGTGTGTGTGTGTGTGTGTGTGTGTGTGTGTGTGTGTGTGTGTGTGTGTGTGTGTGTGTGTGTGTGTGTGTGTGTGTGTGTGTGTGTGTGTGTGTGTGTGTGTGTGTGTGTGTGTGTGTGTGTGTGTGTGTGTGTGTGTGTGTGTGTGTGTGTGTGTGTGTGTGTGTGTGTGTGTGTGTGTGTGTGTGTGTGTGTGTGTGTGTGTGTGTGTGTGTGTGTGTGTGTGTGTGTGTGTGTGTGTGTGTGTGTGTGTGTGTGTGTGTGTGTGTGTGTGTGTGTGTGTGTGTGTGTGTGTGTGTGTGTGTGTGTGTGTGTGTGTGTGTGTGTGTGTGTGTGTGTGTGTGTGTGTGTGTGTGTGTGTGTGTGTGTGTGTGTGTGTGTGTGTGTGTGTGTGTGTGTGTGTGTGTGTGTGTGTGTGTGTGTGTGTGTGTGTGTGACGCTATGATGACTGGGAGACGTGGCCTGGCTCATACGCCATGTTCATTCCAAAAGCACTTCTTCCTCCTCTACTTCTCCTAACCATCCCTGCCTTCTTACGTTACAGGATTCCCCCTCCCCCCGAAAGAAGTCGCGTCAGACGAACAGAAATAAAAACTGAACATGCACGGCTTAGAACTGAGCACTGTCAAAAAGAGAAAATCATTACAAGTCCGAGGAAGTTTCCGTTAACACAGTATAGCTTCACAGGAGAGGACAGCAATCCTGGGTATCAAGTACAGCCCTGGAGGGCGAGGCTGACTGTTGCGCTCTGGACAACATAAGCATGCTTTGAGCGTGAAATCAGATGGAAACACAGCCGGTATTCTTGCGATGAATGAACGTGGTGTGATGGCCTTGAAGCATTGGCTGGATGATTTGCGCAGGTGTCGTGCTATTTGTCTTGATTGGAACCCATGCGTCGCCACCCGTTTGCGTGCTTGTTGACCGAGGCTGGTGCCGTGATTTCTGCGTCCTTGCGGAATACAGGGTATGGTTTGGCGCCTTTCTCGACGTTGTATGTCGTGTTGCCTGAGTCTTGATCTCGACTGGAGAAAGCTTACTCGACGTCCCTTGGGAAAATATGCTGAATTCGATGCTTTCTTTGTTTCGAGCGAGAAATCTTGAATATGTCGCCGGTTTGGTTGACACGTTTGTAAACGGCTTTCCATAAACCGCGTGTGTTCTTCCGAAGATGATTCCATTCGTCGTCGTCCTTGTTCGTATAGCCCTTGGAATCCCTGTTGTTCTTGGACTTGCTGGCATTGATGATGTTGCTGCGAAAAGACCTGAGGTGGCAGCCCTTTTTCACCATGACACTGACTTTCTGGGCAATTGAATGTGGTGTCGAGTGGGCGGGCAGGTAGTAGTCTCTAGGCTGTTGTGCTGCATTTCGGGTAATGAAGGTAATGCTTCATAGTTGATAGATACATCATCAGGAGCTTCTTCTTCGCTGTTCGCTGCGAGTGGTTCTTGTGCCTGAATCTGGATGGTAGGTTCAGGGCTTGGCTGAGTATATTCGGAGTTCTGCAGCTCTATCCCAACCGTAGTGGGGGAGTGAGGCGTGAGGTGAGCGTTGTGAGCGATGAAAGAGCCAAGTTATGTAAAACCAGGATTTTCACTCTTAGAGTAGTCATGGCGTTGTTCGGTATTTTCTCCATGCGTCAGCTGGTCTACCATGAGCAAGGCGCCCTTATAAGGCAAGTGGGGAGCGTTAGGAGCGCTTGAAGAACCGCGTGACGAAAACCCAGGTGGTGAAACACGTATTCGAGACGAAGACTGAAGGGCATCAGGTGGTTGAGCAACGTCTCGTGTCGTATGCTGAAGTGATGACTTCGGAAATGCCGTCTTTCGCGCAGAAGGGAGGCGCGCTTGGTGGTTGGGTTTTTCCCAATATACGCATGGCCTTCTGTAAGTAAACTCATGTGCCACTTCGTCTTGAGGCAGTTGTCGATGCGCGCTGGGCTTTCGAATGGTTGAGGACTGCTTAGGAAATTGACGATAGTGTGCGGTTGTCTCTAGATGGTTGGCAATGAGTAGGTCTTGGTCATAGTCGTTAAAACAGGTAATCATCTCCTCTTTGATTTTTCGCCATGACTCGTCGTCCTCGAATATGTGAATTAGGTAAAATTTAAATGTCTCACCGGTTACGTAGTCTCTGAAGTTCGTAACCATCTCCCGTTCCGACCAAGATGCAGCGGTAGCGTGGAGTTCGAACAGGTTGAACCAGTCCTGTACGGGTCCGTCGTCCGCTGATGCGGTGTACTTGGGGATGTCGAAGTCAGCCGATGGTTCTGTCATGGTGCTGGTCGTTGTCCTCCTAGGCGATGATTCGGTAGTCAATGTATGGTCAGGGCGCCTTCTAGGGAACTGCGTCGATGATGAGTGACTGATGAAGGGGCAGGCAGGTCTCCATCCTGTCGACTCGTGTGACGCTATGATGACTGGGAGACGTGGCCTGGCTCATACGCCATGTTTATTCTATTCTCCACTTCTTCCTTCTCGGCTTCTACCAACCATCGCTTCATACGTCACACGATTCCCCCTCCCCCCGAAAGAAGGCATGGATTACGAACAAGAAAAAGTAAACAAGTAGAGGTTGAGAAGTCACAAATGTCAAAATGCACAATTGGTTTCATGGCCCCGTGGTGTTCCGTAAACTCGCAAAACCTCAGAAAAGAGTGCAGCAGTCCGGTAAATGGGGGAGTTCTGGTGGGCGAAGTCAGCAACCAAGGGGTCAAGTGACGGAAGACCAGATAGAAGGTTGGGAAAACGTCCTCGTGGTCTTTCTGTGAGCATGTGGCTAACTTCAACTGACGGGAATTGTAAATTCATGCTCTGCGCTTGAATGCGTGAAGGCTGTTTATGACTGCGATGACTGAGTTCGAATGCACTGAGAGTGTGTGTTCTAATCGAATCTTCATTATTGTCTTGAAACCAGACGATCATTTCTTTTTTAATCTTTTGCCCAGACTTGTCGTTGTCGAATATGTGGGTGAGGTAGAATTTAAATGTCTTACCAGTGACGTAGTCGCTGAAGTTCGTAACCATCTCCCGTTCCGACCAAGATGCAGCGGTGGCGTGGAGCTCGAACAGGTCGAACCAGTCTTGTACGGGTACATCGTCCGCTGCTCCGGTGTACTTGGGGATGGGAAGGTCAGTAGATGCTTTTGACATGATGCTGGTAGTTGCGTAATGCTAGGCGCTTGTACCGTAGTTCATGTATGCTCAGGGTGTCATGCGGAGAACTGCGTAGATGATGAGCGACTGATGAGGGGGCTGGCAGGTCTTCATCCTGTCGGCTCGTGTGACGTATGAAGCGATGATTCGGTAGTCAGTGTACGGTCAGGGCGTCTTCTAGGGAACTGCGTCGATGATGAGTGACTGATGAAGGGGCAGGCAGGTCTCCATCCTGTCGACTCGTGTGACGCTATGATGACTGGGATACGTGGCCTGGCTCATACGCCATGTTTATTCTATTCTCCACTTCTTCCTTCTCGGCTTCTACCAATCATCGCTTCATACGTCATATATATATATTGTCACAATGCAGAAACACCAGCAGTCGAATCCAGGAAACTCACTTTAATTGTACCAGAACGCTGGCAAACTGATCGGAAGAGAACCTCGTCTTCTTCTCTCGCTGCGCGTGTTCTTCGTTGTTCTCTTGGCGCCGCTTATTCAATGTGGCATTTGCCCCCCTCCAGAGAGCAGCGTCCCGATGCTCTTCTACAAAAGACGGTGGAGTAGATGCATGGTGTAAATCAGTCCGAAAAGTAGGGCTTCATTCGCACAACGTGCACAATTTCTGGTTTTTGCTGGCGAGTTGTCGAGGGGCTGTCAGGAACGACCACGTAATTAACGTCGCTCAGGCGTTGTAAAACTGTGTAGGGGCCAAAATACTTCTTCAGCAATTTTTCGGACAGTCCCCGGCGGCGGATAGGACTCCATACCCAGACTTTGTCGCCGGCCCGATAGACGACATGTCGGTGTCGCAGATTATAACGTTGGGCGTCGTAATTTTGCTGCTGGGTGATTCGGACGCGCGCAAGCTGCCTCGCTTCTTCTGCTCGTTGGGTAAAAGATGCAGCGTCCAAATCAATGTCATTGCAGTCGTGCAGTAACATGGCGTCAAGCATCGTCGTCACTTCACGGCCATGAAGGAGACTGAACGGCGTTCTCCGTGTAGTCTCTTGCTGCGCTGTATTATAGGCGAACGTGATGTACGGTAGAATGTCGTCCCAGTTCTTGTGATCCACGTCAACGTACATACTCAACATGTCAGCAAGAGTCTTGTTGAGGCGTTCTGTTAAGCCGTTGGTTTGTGGATGATAGGAAGTGGTTTTCCGATGGGCTGTTCCACTGAGCTCAAGCACTGTCTTCAGGAGCGTGGCCGTGAAAGCGGCACCTCGATCTGTTATTATGATTGTTGGAGCACCGTGCCTCAGGACGATATTTTCTACGAAGAATCGTGCGGTTTCAATAGCGGTACCACTTGACAAAGCCTTTGTTTCCGCATAGCGCGTAAGATAATCAGTGGCGACTATTACCCACTTGTTGCCAGCATGGGAAGTCGGATATGGTCCAAGGAGATCCATTCCAATTTGGGCAAAAGGTACCGTGGGCACTTGAATTGGTTGTAATAGTCCAGCTGGTTTTAACGGTGGCGATTTTCGTCGTTGGCAATCGAGGCACGTGCGCACGTAATGCTTCACGATGGCGGGAAGTCTTGGCCAGTAGTATTTCTGTTGGATTCTGGCCAATGTGCGTGTGTATCCGAGATGACCAGACGTTGGCTCATCGTGGCAAGCACAAAGTATCTCCTCACGAAGTGACGTCGGAACGACAAGTAGGTGGGTGCTTCCTCTGGGGGAAAAGTTCTTCTTATAGAGAACACCACTACGTAAGCAGAATGACGGCAGGCTCCTTGCAAATCTTCTAGGGACGGTTGTTGTCCGGCCATTCAAAAATTCAATAAGAGGAAGCAACTCACTGTCTTCTTTCTGCTTGCACGAAATCGTAGTGGTGTCAACGACTCCTACAAACGCCATGCTCTCATCGTCTGTGTCATCGTCGCGCTTTATCGGCGACCTTGATAAGCAATCGGCGTCGGCGTGCTGCCGTCCGGACTTATACACGACCGTCATATCAAACTCTTGAAGGCGTAAGCTCCACCGTGCGAGCCGACCAGACGGGTCTTTCAAGTTGGTCAGCCAGCACAGGGAATGATGGTCGCTGACTACGTGGAAGGAACGACCATAGAGGTACGGACGAAACTTCATAACCGCCCATACGACAGCAAGACACTCTTTTTCCGTTGTGGAGTAGTTGGACTCGGCGCGGGAAAGCGTCCTACTAGCATATGCGATCACACGCTCGGCTGAGTCTTGCCACTGGACTAGTACAGCGCCTAAACCCACGTTGCTGGCATCTGTATGGACCATGGTAGGAGCATCTTCATCAAAGTGAGCAAGCACAGGCGGAGTCTGCAGGCGTTGTCGGAGATCGTCAAATGCCACCTGTTGATCGTCGCCCCATGTGAACGAAACGTCGTCTCTTGTGAGTCGTGTTAACGGCGAGGCTATGTGGGAGAAATTGGCAATAAACCTTCGGTAGTATGCGCATAGGCCAAGGAAACGCCTGACTGCTTTCTTGTCTTTTGGTACCGGAAATTTTTTGACGGCTGCAATTTTATCGGGATCAGGTCGAACACCTTCATGGCTCACCACATGGCCTAAAAATTGAAGCTCCTTGAAGCCGAAGTGACACTTCTCGGGTTTCAGTGTCAGGCCGGCAGATCTTATTGCCCTGAATACCGATAGCAGCCTGCTCAGGTGTTCCTCAAATGTTTTTGAAAAAACAATGACGTCGTCCAGATAGACCAGACATGTCTGCCACTTAAGGCCTGACAGAACGGTATCCATCAGTCTCTGAAATGTTGCGGGGGCTGAGCACAATCCAAATGGCAAGGCTTTAAATTCATAAAGCCCGTCAGGCGTTACAAAAGCCGTTTTTTCTCTATCTCGCTCGTCGACCTCAATTTGCCAATACCCACTTTTGAGGTCCATTGACGAAAAGTAGCGTGCATACCTCAGCCTGTCGAGTGAATCATCGATGCGCGGTAATGGATATACGTCTTTCTTTGTTACGCGGTTCAGCCTGCGGTAGTCGACACAAAATCGCAAGCTTCCGTCTTTCTTTTTAACCAGCACTACCGGCGATGCCCAAGGACTTCTTGACGGCTGGATGACGTCATCATCGAGCATTTTCTTCACTTGTTCTTGGATTGCTTCACGCTCTTTCGGTGCTACGCGGTATGGGTTCTGTCGTATTGGCCTTGCCGTCTCCTCCGTTATTATCCGGTGCTTCGTCAGTGGCGTTTGACTGACCCTCGAGGTCGATGAAAAACAGTCTTTGAACTGGTGCAGAAGATCTACTAGACGCTGTCTCTGCGCTGGTGACAAATCCGAGCTTACGTCAATAGGTGGTGGGGCTGACGTGGCTTGCGGCTCGTCCTGTTTTACTACACAGCACTCGCGGATTTCGGTGATCTCGTCGAAGTAGGCAACTGTAGTGCCTTGTGTAATGTGTCGTCGCTCGTTGGTAAAATTCGTCAACAGAACCTCTGCTTCACCGCACACAACATTGACGATACTTCTGGCAATTGCAACACCGCGAGAGAGTAGGAGCGTCAATACTTGTTCAGCGATTCCTTCTCCAGTATTCTGCTCGCTGCACGTGACTGAAACAAGGCGGCACGATAACGGAGGTACGGTCACATCGTCAATGACTCGTAGGGATTTTCGGTGTAGCGCTGCGCTTTGATCCGCTGAAAAGGTCAGTACACCGTCCGGAATATTGATGATGGCACCATATTCACGCAAGAAATCCATCCCCAAGATTGCCTGCTTGCAACACTCAGAAAGGATAACAAAAGTTGCGACGAAGGATGCATCCCCTATCTTCATTCTTGCGGTGCACTTTCCGGTAGGTGTGAGTAGCTGCCCTCCAGCTCCTCTAATTTGCGGTCCTGTCCATTCCATTCTAACCTTCCTGAGCGTGTCTGCCAGACTTTCACTCATTATTGAGAAGTCCGCGCCAGTGTCGACCAATGCCATGACGTCATGTCCGTCAATCGTAATTGCAACTTCGGCAGTAACAACCCCATCTTTCGTCGATTCATTGAAAATGTGTCTCTCTTCGCTCGGCAGTAATGGGGGATTTTCAGCACTTCGACGATTCGCAACCTTCCCCCCTGAGGTCGCTGCTTTTAGTTTCCCCGGCGTGGACTAGGAGATCTCCCTCTTGGCATGTCAGTGGTGCTCCGTCTAGAAGATGGAGAATAACGCCCAGGAGAGGGTGAGCGTGACCGAAACCCAGGAGGAACATCCCGCGGGGTCATGACATTCGTGTCGACGTCAGGTGTTCCGTTGAAATGGCGGCGAGGAACCGTAGAAGGAAACCCTTGGTACCCTGCGGCGCGATACGGGCAATACCGAACGATGTGGCCTGCTTCCCCACAGTGAAAGCAAAGGGGCCTATGATCAGGGGTACGCCAGATGTCAGTTTTGCGAAGTGGTGGCCGCCTCGGCATCGAAGTTTCTCTGTAGTACCAAGGCGCTGTCTGCGGATGTTGCTGGTGGTACTGATGTGGTGTAGGCACGTTCGATGGCTGTCGGCGGACTACGTCTGCATAGCTTGCCCTGGGAGTGCTCGTGTTCGGCTCAGGAAGCGAGAGCGCTTGCCTGATCTCCTGGCGTACAACTTCCGTTACTGAGGCGATCGCGCAGTCGTTTGGTTTGGCGACGAGTTTCTTGACCTCTTCTTGTACGATTTCTCGTATTAGTTGGCGCAAAGAACCTTCGTCGGGTGTTGTTGCTGTGGTAGAGGCTGCCACGCTGATCGGTGCACTGTGGGTTGGGCGGTCATACTGGCGATAACGTAGATGCAGTGCGCGTTCGATAGATGTCGCCTCCTTGGAGAATTCATCCACACTTGTAGGCGGGTTTCGTACGAGACCAGCGAACAGCTGCTCCTTAATGCCCCGCATGAGGTGGCTAACCTTTTTGGCTTCGGGCATATTAGGATCTGCTCGACGAAATAGCCGCGCCATGTCCTCAACAAACATCGTAACGGATTCATTCGGTTTCTGAATCCGTGACTCGAGGAGACGCTGTGCGATTTCTCGTCTTTCAGTGCTCGCGAACGTGTCGAGGAACTTCTGCCGGAACTCGTCCCAAGACGACCACACGCGATTTGTGAACCATGTTCGGGCTCCGTCTTGAAGCGGAAAATAAACGTAGCCCAATTTTTGTGTGGTGTTCCAACCGTTAACATTCGCTGTGTGCTCGAATTCCTCGAGCCAGTCATGTGCATCCTCATATGCGTTTCCGTGGAAGTCAACCGGAAGTCGAGGATTCAAAACAGTCACCTGTGTTGTGCTTGGGCTGGACATGTTGGGGCCAGTGCTTCCAGGCGCCGTCATGCTTTCTGGCACAGTCACGCTTTCCGGCAATGGACCAAACTCCGGGCTGAGGCCTAACAGGCGCCGGCTGCTGCGGTGAACGGGGGTGTCGATGCGCGGAAGTCTTTCTTGACCAGATGCGGGGCTGTTGTCAGGCGTCCCGAACATGTACCCAGCTCCTCCACCAGTGTCACAATGCAGAAACACCAGCAGTCGAATCCAGGAAACTCACTTTAATTGTACCAGAACGCTGGCAAACTGATCGGAAGAGAACCTCGTCTTCTTCTCTCGCTGCGCGTGTTCTTCGTTGTTCTCTTGGCGCCGCTTATTCAATGTGGCAATATATATATATATATATATATATATATATATATATATATATATATATATATATATATATATATATATATATATATATATATATATATATATACATTTATTTATTTATTTATTTATTTATGGTATGAAGAAAGGCCGGGAGATTAACCAGAAAGCAAGTTACTGGTTTACTACCCTGCATTGGGAAAGGGGAAATGGGAGACAGAAAAGTAAGAAAAAGAGGAATGAGAGAAAGAAAGCGGGACGAAAGTGAAAACACAGTAACACACTAAAACGTCACAAGCGTTCAACGAGGCGGGTCAGTCGCAGAAACTTCACGAGGGCCTTTGTCGCTTTTTGGCGTGAAGCTCGATTTTTCCGGTAGTCCAAATTTAATTTTTCGGAAAGTGACTTGTCGTCGAGGCGTGCAAACACTGCTGACAAGGACTGTCTCTGAGAGTTGTACTGAGGGCACTGACACAAAACATGCTTGATGGTTTCGTCAGCGCCACAATGATCACACGCAGCACTGTCTGACCATCCGATGCGGCAAGCAAAGGCGTTTGTAAAAGACACCCCAAGCCACATGCGTCAGAGAACGGTTGTCTCAGATCTGGATAACCCAGATGGAATGGAAAGTTCTAGGTGTGGATCCAGACGGGTAAGACGAGTGTGTAGAAATGCGGGCGTGTTCTACAGAGACCTGGTGACATTGTGCGCGAGCGTATTAATCCTTGCTGCTGCGTCGCTTCCTGACAATGCAATGGGATCCAACATGCCATTTTCGTGAGCGTTCTTTGCTGCAGCGTCGGCATGCTCGTTATTGATGATTCCGTAGTGGCCTGGTAACCTTTGAAAAGCTACATCATGTCCTTTCTGTAGTACTTGCTGATAGAATTGTCTTGTTTCCAGCAATAATTGGTCCTGAGGTCCACGACGTAGCGCAGTTCGAATGAAGTACAGAGCTGGTTTTGAATGGGTGAAAATGCACCATTTTAGAGGTGCTTCTTGATCAATCCTGCGGAGTGCACAGCGGAGTGCTGCGTGCTTTGCGGGTGTCGATGTTGTTTTGTGAGACGTTCGAAATTGGATGGTTTCGGCTTTTGGTGGGAAGATCACAGCTCCTGCAGATCCCCTAACATTTGTCGAACCATACGTATAAAGTTTAACGTGGTGTTTGTATCGTTCGTGTAGCATATGTAGAGTCAGCTGCTTCAAACCTGGTGTCGAGAGATCCGCCTTTTTGCGAATTCCTGGCACTGTCAAGCGTAGACTTGGACGGTCTAAACACCAAGGGGCTGTCAGGATACGTTCCCGAGGTGTGTGTGGCCTGCAGGAAGACACTCACGGTAACTCTATACTCTCTTACAGAAGGAGGCACTCGGTCGGTCTTCTGGAAGTGAAGCGAGGTGGTGGACGGGAGCGCGAGCAAGGTGCTTAATATGCGTTCGAAGCATCTCTAGAGTAATGTGCACTGAGGCCGGATGGTCTTTGGCGATGGTCTCCACTGTGGATGTGCAGCGTGGTACTCCAAGACAAACTCCGAGTGTCTGACCTTGGGCGTTTTCGATTGTACGTATGCTACTTTTGCAGTTGTTCGTCAAAACAGGCAAGCTGTATCGCAGGTACCCCAGGAACAACGTCCTGTATAGCTGCAACATTGCGTGTACTGACGTGCGCCACCTTTTTCCTCCGGGGAAGTTGAAAAGTTGGGAGATGGCTTTTTTAGAGTGGCCACATGGGGACTCCATCAGATATTTCGATAAATAGTGACTCCCAAGAACCTGTTTTTGCGGTTGTAGCAGACAACTTGTCTGTTGATGGTGATGGGATATGACGTCATTGCCTTCCACGTGAACGCAACCAGCGCCGATTTGTCTAGAGAAATCTCGAGGCTTTGCTCTCTGAGGTACGCCGAAATAGAGTTTGCAGCTTTCTGAAGTTTCGCACGTATCTGCGGACGTGTTGCACGAGATGCCCAAACAACAAAATCGTCTGCATAGATAGATATCTGCACAGACTCTGGTATAGTTTCCACGAAGCCATTCATGACAAGACTGAATCATGTGGGGCACAATACACCACCTTGGGGAACGCCACGGTGTATGTAATGCTCAGATGTCGGCCCATCATCACTTTTCATAAACAATGATCTCATATGAAGGTAGCAGCAAATCCAGCGGTACACTCGCCCACCCAAGCCATCGGACTCGGGGGCATCAAGTATGGCTTCATGGGAGACATTGTCATAAGCTTCTTTGACAACCAAAAGTAATGCTACAGATAGCCATTGGTTCATTTTCTGGTGTCGTACGTATGTCACGAGATCAATGACATTGTCAATGGAGCTATGAAGACGACGAAAGACGGCCATGGTGTCTGGATAGACTCTGTATCGTTCTAAAAACCACTCGAGTCTTGCAAGAATCATTCGCTCCATCAGCTTGCCCACGCAACTAGCCAGCGATATTGGTCGGTATGACGTCAGCTCTAGAGGTGATTTTCCAGGTTTGAGAATTGGAACCAAACGGCTTGTTTTCCATTCTCTGGGAAGAGATCCAGCTCGCCAAGACACATCGAACTCATCCAGTAAAGCACTTCATGCGCGATCACCGAGGTTGCACAATAGGCGGTATGATATACCATCTGGCCTGGCCGACGACGATCGATTGCAAGAAGCAGGAGCTGCGTCCAGCTCTTCCATCGAAAAGGGCAGGTTCATGCACGGATCAAAGGAGTGTGGTTTGGTATGAGCAGTAAGGACTCCTGTGCAAGTGATGGGCCAGCAATCTTTCTACAAAAATCTTCCGCTATCTCGATATTCTTTCTACGTTGGAAAAGTGCCAATGCTTTAAACGGAAAACGTCGTTCGGGAAATATGCGTAGGCCTCGCACGGTTCGCCATATTTGAGAAAGCGGTTTGCGAGGATCCAGAGATTATCAAAACTTCGCGCACCATTGGAACTACAGTTTATCCATACAGCGCTGAATCTTCTTTTGCATGCGCCTTGCCATGCGCAAATCTTCAATGGACATTGTGCGCCGATATCTGCGCTCTGCACGCCGACGAATCGCGCTAAGTCGCTTCAACTCCACGTCCATTTCTAAGGGCCTTGAAGAGCACGTCAGCGTGCACATCGTGCTCTGCGCTGCTTTGATCGCTTGCTTAATGCCATAGGATAAGCCTTTTGCACATGCGTATTCTACGTTGGTTGTGAATGCAGACAAATCTATTCTCCGGATGGTTTTTGGCGGTTGACCACTGGCGAAGCCTTTGATGTTGAGATAACTGGGGATATGATCGCTACCATGCATCTAGATGTCTAAAAACTACTTGACGCCTTTGGTGAAGTGACGGGACACAAACATCAAGTTCGAGCAGCTGAGGTACCTGGACCCTCGTAGAAATGTAGGGCTCCCATCATTAAGTACAAAAAGTTCATGGGCCGACACAAAGGAAGTCAGTTTCCCGCCTGTGGCATTGACTTTTAAGCTTCCCCAGATAGGGTGGTGGGCGTTGAAGTCTCCTGTAAATATTCATGGAGCCGGTATGTCGCAAGTATGTCATGCAGTCTTTTTCGATCAAAACGAGCTGAAGGGGATAGGTAAACACACACAATGTGAAGGCGAGGGTTTTTCGCTTCACAGTCAGGCAAACATACTGGTTTTCGTCATGTGGTGGCACATGATGAATAAAGTAAGGTCGCGACGAACGTACACAAGGACCTTGCTGCTTTCGTTGCAGGTTTGGGACGGAATTGATGCGGATCCTGATAGTCTGATTGGGTCTGTTAAGTTTGGCTCAAATATCACGATGATTGGAAAACGGTTTAAGAACACGTACTGACGAAAATCGGAAATTCGTGATCTAAGTCCTCTTGCGTTCCACTGGATAACTGATGCTTCTCTGACCTCTTTGCAGAACGATTGTTGATCTCCTGCCATGGTTCGACGCGAGCGTGGCGAGGACTGGGCTCAACGAGTCCAGCACTTGTAGGCCACTTCGAGCAGTTGGAGTTCCTAGGCTTCTCGGTAGGTCTGCAATGACAGCGACCAGGGATCGTAGCATCGGCACAATCTGTCGATCTACCCTTGGCACATCCTCAACGGATGTAGGCTCGGAGGAAGCTGTAGGGTGGGGAGGCCTACGAGGGGGCTCCTTCACAGGCTGCGTACGAGGAAGTGTAGGCCAGTCATTCGCCGCTATGGGCTTGTCCACCTCATTTCGCTTCGTGCTTACTGCTTTACTGGTGTTCGAACAAGATGGGTTACGCGCGACACCCTGTACTGCACGCCTTCTACGACGGCTGCGTTGGCACCGCACCCTTTCAGCATCCTCTCTGTGCGATGAATTATCTCTGACCATTTGTTTGATAGTGGCAATTTCTTTCTTTATTTGTGGGAATTTTTCGGAGGCCGCATCATGTGAACCATCACAGTTTCCGCACTTCAGACTTGTTGCCTGACATACGTCCATAGTTCAGAATTTGAAGGTCGCCGGACTCTCCAGTATTCCTTAAGGAGGCTGGATTATCGACTTTTTACTCTGGAGAAGATCTCGGGAGCGTTGACTTCAAGTATTTCAGCCTAGAAAGCCACACGAGCCCTTCTACAGTTCTTGAGGACAACGTCACTGTACTACTGCTTGTGAAACCTGAGCTGTGTGTGCGGTGTGTGTGTGTTATGTGCATTATGTATCTCCCCCTCTCTCTTTTCCCTAATTCTCCTCTCGCCCGTGTAGGGTAGCAAACTGGACTTAGTCTAGTTAACCTCCCTACCTTTCTGATATATTTTTTTATTCTCTTCTTCTCTGACGAGAACAAAAAATATACTTCCGACTTCTGAGATTTATAGATATATGCATATATAATGTATATACAGGCTCACATCCATACAAATAAAGAAAAAAACATAATACAACGAAGGATGCCGAAACAAGCCGGTAAACAAAGTACCACTATTGGCGCAATAATGCGCCGATGCTGCAGAAACAAAAGTAAACAGCAATCCACGCGCCTGTTTGTGCGCGTGTCACCTGCGAGCACTGCAGCGTACGTCTCGCACTTGACGTAGCGCTATACCCCGCTGTTCCTAACGAGCCGCCGTCAACATTGAGTAATGCGCGCGTTGTAGTACGTGGCGCGGCACGAGATGAGCCTCGCGCAGCTACAAGGTGGAGAACAGTACGTGCGAGGCACGAAGAACGCTTTTCTGTCTAGCTTCGCGCTACTGGAAGTGACCGAGGGAATAATGTGCACAACTGTCGCTTCGTCTCGCACTTGTCTAAGCGCCCCCGATGCTTCAAGGCCGAAGAACACCAACGCTCGCTGCACATTCCCCGTCGGCACGCGCCTGTGGATGTGCAATGCACGTGTGTTTAGTTCAAGGTGCTTTAATGGAAGTCACAGTCAGCGACCGCGTGGTATGATATTAGTAAGAGCAGTGCGATATTCTACACGAGGATGCACGAAAGAAACAGCACAGATGTCTTTAAACTGAGCTTTTATTAAACACGAAAGAAAAATATATACAGAAAAAACTTAAAAACATCAAATCTTGACAAGATTTTGAAGGGATAATCACACGTGCTCTTCCAAAAAAAACTGATAATTGATAACGTCGAAAAACGAACACACATCGCGATATTCTACGCGGGACACACACAAAAAACAAGATGAGATTGAAGGACACATTTGATGGAGACACCGTTCCCGTGGATTGAAGCCACCCATATTGCACAAAAATGTTCTTATTTGATAATGCAATACGAACTAGCGTAACATTGTCATGGTATGAGGGTTCTTTTTTTTTAATGCCGACATAGACTCGCCCTTAAGACACAATATTGTGTGTGTATACGTCTTGAACGTCTTTAAAACAGCACAGATTACAACACGGACACACCACGACGTTGAATTCGCATTTAAATCTTGTTTGATCTTGCAGGCACGCTTACCCACTGACAACCTGTCAGCCGCCAGACCGATTCACATACGACGACAAAGGGCAACCGCTCTGAATTCTTAAGAGAACCATGTGCACAAAAATTCTGTAGGCACTATACCATAGGAATTTTCTAAAGTGAACGTTTCATCCCGTATATGTGAGGTGTTCTCATGGCGTGGATGGCGGGTTGTGAGTATGTAAGTGAACTTGTAGTACTAAATAAAACTTACTTGTGGTTTCAGCGCTGGAGTGTGTTCTTCAATTATCTCTTATCCATCTCCTAAATTTGCGCTGTTTTTAACATGTTCAAGAACTATCACCAACTAGCCCGCCTGTCAATCATTCTACCGGATGGTATGAGATACTTATACTCAATTTTATACACAGCCTAAGAAAAATTACCTATATAATTACTGCACGCCTCGTGTATGTTAAGGATGAATCCCTATAGAGAATGAACCATCTCCGACAATAGAGTATTGTGGTTTACGTTTACATTTTATGGACATTACTGGTGTTTTTATCTTTTTCTATTCAGTAAGAGAGAGAGAATGAATTGAGAGGAAGGCATGCAGGAGTTTAACCGGAATTGGAGCATCCGGTTTGCCACCCTGCCCTAAGAGGAGAGAGAACAGGGACGGAATACGACATGTGAAGCCAATAGAAACAGACGCGTGAAAAAATAACAAAAGCGGGAATGCTAGAGCTTATTCCATTGGCCAATACCACGCAAGACGTTCAATAAGGCATTTGCTGATTTTCTGTGCAAAGACAGATTGTGTCGACTTTCGAGCTCTGACTGTTCTGACAAGGGTCTGTCGTCAAGTCGGCCTAACGCAGCAGCTAGCGGCGGTATGTAACGCAGCAGCTAGCGGCGGCATGGTAGCGGGAAAGAACGTACTATCGTTTCATGGCTACCGCAATGATCACAAGTGGCACCGTCTTCCATGTCGATTCGGAAGGCAATAAATTTGGTAAAAGTGGAATCCGTGAATTATTTCGTTGCACGGTCTATTCTGTTGCGTGAACATTCTTTCTGCGAGAATATTTCAATTCTGGAAACATTTTCATTCACAAATAATTGTTTCGTCATTTGCGGCCACTCTCATGCGCGTCGTGCGCGGCGTAATCAATTTTTTTACGTCATATGCAGCAATTTCATCGCGAAATATAAAAATGAAACTTTGAAATTGATTTTGTTCTCTATATATTAAACCTATCACTGAAGTTAACATTAGATTTCTTAAAACACGTGTTGTCAATATAAACTAGTTCGTAATTTACTTCAGTGTCTCTTGAAATTAAAAAAAAAAGGCATTGGAAAGACCTCTCCCTGTTCGTGCGTACCAGTATGTTACTTCATGCTAAACGTTCCTGCAAAGTTGTCTTTCTGTTTGATATTTAATTTTCACTTACAACTGACACGAACTAATAAAATACGTCTATTTAGGGGTAATTTCTGATGTTTCTAAAGAAACTCGTATCCGTGTGCAGCGAGAGTAACATCGGAGATATCGAGGTTCAACATTTCATTTTGGGGGGGTTTCAGCCACTTGTAAGCTATAAAGAATGGGATAAGTATGCGTAATGCATTTCAATTAAGCATTATTTCGCATTCATTTATGTTGAGGTACAGAGCCTAAGCCAGGAATTTTCTTCGGGATGTGTTTATGTGTCGAACAGCTAACTTTTGTAATCTGGAGTCGAGGGAAGGCACGGAAATAAATTAGTATCATCGGAAAAACTAAACCGTCAGAAAATTTAGAGATGTGTCAGAACCTCTTAAACTCCTCACGGCCTTCTTGGAACACATTTCGCAATCACTGGACTGAAGCCGTCGCATATCTGAACCTCATATATGACTGAACCGACCTACGCGCGAGTGCACCCCTGGCCACATCCGCATCGTTCAGAACAAGACAAACAAAATGATATTTCGCATCCTATAAAAGAACACCGTCTGGCAAATTGTACGTTTAATACATTATTCCATCTTCGGGGCCACGAGTCAGCACGCTAATGAGAGTGTCAGCCGTCAAGCACGAATTTACAAATGGAAACGATGTGATAACACACTGTCCATTTGAGCTGTGAGGACATCCTGCGTGTAGCTTCGTCACTTTTTATTTGTTTTTCACTACTGTTTTCTTTCTTTCTTTCTGGTGCGTGGCTGGGATGGCACAATATTGGCTCGGTGGACCTCGGTGCACGCAGTATAGCCTATCAGATGACCGAAAGAACATGGCATGCACATTGCTGAAATTCACACACCCTCGCCACTTTTGCTTGGCGCCTTCGCTTAGGTACCGGCACGCACTGTGTAGCTCATAATTTAAGGCTGCGGCGCAATGCGACAACATTTTGTTATGTTGTGAAATAATTAATTAACCTTATTTGAAATTAAGCAATAGCTTATTTCCTGGCGTTGTGCGCTTACACTGCTTTTGCCTCGCGAATTGATGTTTTTTCTGGCTCATAATAATTAATTAAAAATTTTAAACAACGGTGTTTAGCCAGTACAAGTTGACACATCTGAGCATTGCGTGTGGGCTTGCTTGCTAGTTTGTTTAGTTCTTGGGCCCCTGCCCCTTATGAGGAATAGGGCGACATCGGAACACCGTGCTTTGTCATCTTCCTCATCCCATGTGCTCAAGCTTTGTGTACCATACCTGCAGCACGACTAAGTAATAATGTGATACTCCCAGGGCCCAGAGTATCACAGGGTGGAGTATTGAGTAAGCTGTCGACACTAATGACCCTATTCACGTCACGGATGGCAGCGATGGAGGTGAATGAGAAAGTGGTTCCATCCGTCAGCGGTCCGTGTCGTATAACGTATGGCAGTAAGGAATGGCATGTTGAATGGGTGCACTACGACCTTCACTTGGTGATCAACGCGACGGTAAACTGCCCAGCTTTAGAACAAATTACTTCGGTTGCGGCCACATTGTGTCATATCTTGCCAGAAACCAACAACTTAGTATCGCTCTCTCTGCTTGCTCACTTTTCGGGTGTAAAATGACCCGATTGGGAAATTAATGAAATCGATATCGAGTTGGCTGTAATCGCAGAAATGTAAGTTATAAGACTGCGTGCCGATTGCTAGACCAGGCGTCAAGGTTTAGTACGGTATACACACAACGTGCTCGGCAGTTATAATTAAGAATACGTTTTAGAGTTCAAGACAGTAGGGAATAGCAGCGCCAGTGCAAGAATACTCAGCGTATCTCTGGGGCCGAGATATATAAAAAGCCGTCGTTTCCTGGAAGACCTGCACAGGGTGATTTCTGAAAGACCTGACCTCAGCCTGTGCAGTATTGCCATACCTTTCGTTTATATGGAAACCGCGGTTAGGCAGTATCATATATCTTGGCTGAAGATGCTGCATGCACTATCGTTAGGCTTTTAGCGGGACGGCTCAGTTTCTCCCATAGTTGAGTACGAAGTACTCGAAATTGTTAAACATCTTTTTTTTGAAACACATATTTGTATCTTACTTGAGTATCTTGCGGCATGCTTCGCGTGGTAACATGTTCCCCGTGCTGTGTGATTTCGCCCAATCAAATGAAATGTAACGTATAGTTAAGATACATGAGACGCCTATTGTATGGCGAGGGTTCGGACAATCGGTGAAGCAACGTCAAGGTTTGTCCGCCTCCGTGGCACAGTGGCTATAGGGTGCCCGGCTGCTGACCCAAAGGTCTCGGCTTCGATCCCAGCGTAGCGGTCGAATTTCAATGGAGGCGAAATTGTAGAGGCCCGTGTATACACTGCGCAATGTCAGCGCACGTTAAAGAACACCAGATGGTCGAAATTTACGGAGCCCTCCGTGCACTACGGCGTCTCTCATAATCATATTGTTGTTTTGGAAGGAAAAACCTCATTATTAACGGCAACGTTCTGAAAACGTATTTGTAAGGACGAATACATGTCCTCCTGACTTCCAGTTTTTTCTTCCTGGGACGTATTTGTATGTGTTTAGTATGTTTTTATGCGTATGGTATATATGCAATGTATGGCATCCTAAAATCTGGAAGTTCTTTGTTAGATGACTTCTCATGAAGTATAGTTCACCCTCCCTCTGTATTCCTCGTTAATTTCTACCATAGGTTGGCGGAAATTGTGGAGCTCACTCAAACTCACCCATGGAATACAACTTGCGCTTACGACTCATCCGCAGAAAAACTCATAGTTCAAGCTGAGTCTGAGTGAGTCGACTCATGAGCTCATAAGCCTAAAATGAGCTTTTTCGATCATGGTGTCGATGCTCTTTAATACCAATACCTCGCGCAATCTTCGCACTTCTTGGCGACTTTTGAAACAGTATCTTCTAATACGAGTTGATTGGTTGCAAACCAGCAAGGACATTTTTTTTTTTCTTGAAAGAGATGGCAACATGCATTCTCCCCGAAAATTCGGTGTAGGGGAAGTGCAAGGCACCCCCCCCCCCTACGTAATTCATGCCTCTGATCAATAAATTTAGGAGTGGTGAATGAACGACAGTGCTTTGGAACACTTGTCAGTAGATGTGAGTATAAAAATAAATACAGGTTACGCTCGTAGTAATGCTGAAGATGAGTAGATAGGATGGCAAGTCGGCAAGTATAAGTGAAACTCACCCAGACTAACTCAAGAAATATATCTATCAGTTTGGACTCACCAAAATTTTCTTGAGTCGGACACACGCGCAGACCTACAATATTTCTCAACCGGACTCACTCGAACTCAAACTCACCAGAATACTACTCACCTGGACTCTCTCAGACTCACGACTCGATCTCAGTCTAGATGAGTCCGAGCGAGTTCGCCGACCTATGCATGGTTTGGACTATGCTATACCTAAGTATTCTAGGTTGCAACTGTCGGAGGTGTTAAAGATCAGTGTAAAACTCTGCACGTTTGCAGTAAATTTTGCAAGTCATTAACAAGCGAGGCTGAATGAAGTAGATGTGTCGAGACTTATATGTTTGTAAATATTGCATTTTTAATATTTAGTATATTATTTTAATGCAGTCAAGTTTACACTGCAGAATAATCTAGTCGGAACTGGTGGCAAGCCCTTTTGCTAAGAGCGTTATGCTGAGTACAACTTTAGAAAATGTATATTGTTCGAACACCTGTGGTGAAGGCCCTTCTGTTCGAGCTATGAAGTTTACGTGCACCACATAGGGGTGTGCAGAGACATGTTATGTGTATTAGCCAGTGTCGTAATCCTTAGGGGGTCAGAGGGGAAGGAAGGAAGGAAAAGGAAGGAAGGAAGGAAAAGGAAGGAAGGAAGGAAGGAAGGAAGGAAGGAAGGAAGGAAGGAAGGGAGGAAGGAAGGAAGGAAGGAAGGAAGGAAGGAAGGAAGGAAGGAAGGAAGGAAGGAAGGAAGGAAGGAAGGAAGGAAGGAAGGAAGGAAGGAAGGAAGGAAGGAAGGAAGGAAGGAAGGAAGGAAGGAAGGAAGGAAGGAAGGAAGGAAGGAAGGAAGGAAGGAAGGCAGCCAGGCAGGCAGGCAGGCAGGGAGAGAATGTGGAGGAAACGCGGGAATGTTAACCAGTCTAGGGTAACTGGTATGCTACCCTACCCTGGGCAAAGAGAGGGCAGTTTGAAAGAGGTATGAAAAAAAAGAGGGACCTAGAATGACGCCACAGAGTTACGATTAGAAACTAAATCTCCGTGTCAATTTGATTAGAAAGTATCGTTTTATTTTTGATGTAATAAAAACAAAATATTTTATAAAAACAAATTGGCTGCCCAATCGCACACTGGGTCCCCCCCACCCCCACCTCCGGGTGATTTTTCTGGATTTAGGCAACTGGTAACAGCATTGCATCCCACTGTAAAATTGAGTGCTTAAAATGCACTTTGCAGGTGCTCGGAAGCTTGTAGACAATTTACGCTCGAATACTCCGTAATGAAATTGAAAATTTCAGGTGGACTGGTGCTAACGACAAAAACAATGTTTGTTAAAATTATTCGGCTAACGGCCACTCAATAGCCATGCTTTCGCACATCTTTCTTTGTGATCCACGCTATTTAAAATACATGAACAGAAAAAAACACGCTACAAGGTTACGCCATGGCAGCTGCTCAAATTTTGATTGAGTTTCACTGCCAAAAAAAAAAAATCGTGATAACAAGAGCCCTAACGCTCAGAAAAGCATGGCTGCCATCGCAGATATATAGCAGCCGCTGTCCTTTAACCTTGACTTCCTGAATGGATTGCCGACCACTGTTCAAGACCTGTAGCTCGTTCCTAAACGAACAAAGCGATTGCTGTGCCACACCCTTCTCCTTTCTCATTATCTCTCTGTCTCTCTCTCAATGCCGTATGATTATGTGGTGCAGCCATTGCGCGCTCTTTGAGAAGCATTTATCTTAGTGGTCGATTCTACTTTTTCCCAGCGGCAGGGGCACAAGAAGAGGTACCCCCTTTGGAGAAAAACGGGAGGTTACCGCTGCAGAAGCTGCCAGGTAAAGCGAGACGTACAGTAGCACGGCCGCTCGACCTCAGATGGAGGGGCCGTGACAGTAGCCACGCCTTTTTTTTTTTTTGTTTACTACCACGAGTATGCCGACATTGCCAAGAAGGTCGTTCACCACACATACCTTCAAGATCATTCGGTATGTAATGATTCATTCCGAAACACAGGTGCACAGCGCGGCTACAACTGACGCGTTGTCGATCGGGCACCACCTTGACTACGGCCTGGCGGCGGCGTTGCTTGTTCTCTACCGGCGCGCGCGTGCATGCCCGTACATACCTCGGAGAGGCAGGTACGCACGCAGTTCCATACATTGCGGAGCGAGCGAGCGCCCCTTATCCACGCCGCCGTCGCGTTCCCGTGCAGGACAACGCCGCCGACAGCAGCTGCCTCTCCACATGGGATAGCGAGTGCGCTCTCGTCGGTGAGTAGCGAAGAGCGCGCGCAACATCCTCAACAAACCAGAACAGCTGCGGAGCTTCGAGCGGGAACCGAAACGGCCCGACATGGCTGCTCGACCGAAATCGTCGGCTGCCGATCGCCTCGTGGCCGTCGCTCTCCTGGCCACCGCGCTGTACGCGACGGCAGCCGCAGACAACTTCGTGAGTGACTTCTTGATTTGCGCGTTGCTTTCGTTTACTTTCCGGAGATGCGGCTTCTCTACAGTGATTCGAAGCGCGCCGCACTGCACGGGCCGGACACGCGCTCGGAGTGAGTCAATCGAAGAGGCACTTCACCTACGACTCCCCACTTGCAATTACTGCCGTATTACACTAAAATAGAGAGAGTTAATAAGTATATTGCGCCTAATTAGTCATTAATGTTGCTTGACTGTTCCGTTTGTGTATGCCAGTATTACCACCTCTTCCGAGTTGTCTAGCTGGAGAAATTATCCTCTCTATCGCGTGTTTTTTTTTCTTTAAATTTATTTTGTATGAGTATGAACGTCCTCGTGTGCCGGCCACCTGTCGTGTCACGCAGCTTGCAAATAACAGAAAATGAATGTCTCTTGCTACGTGCGCTTCAACCGTGGACTGCTTTTGTTAAGCAGGGGATACTGAAATACCACTTAACTTTCACAATCTTGGCGTACCTTAAGATGACACGTATAAAAGCCACTTTTTATACTGCTCTTATTACGGTCCTATTATATTTGCGCGTGCGATTCCAGTTTTCGCGGGGAACGTATAGCGTCGAGTCATCGGCAGAATGAGAATTCTATATTCGCTTCGAGGTGGGCTTCCTGACTGCCATCGTGAAAAAACAAAAGCCATACTTTACTTGGTAAATAAACATCATTCTCGTTTAAGGTCCTTTCGTAAACGACACATATATGCGCAACGTTCATCGAACGCTTCCGTTTAATATAGCGACCGAAGCAAAGGTGCAGATGCATCTGTAGCATACCTGGAGAGACTGACGTGGTTCCTGTTTTTCATCTTAATAGATTAAAATGGAGAGGGCAGGTTTGAGGAACATTTATCGCTGCCAGCCCGAACTTGCTGCGTGCTTTTTGTTGGTATTCATTCTTAACTTTTAACATATAGGCGCATGTTCCTTTTTGTTTCTTGTTTTTTTCTCTCTTCGGATCAATACGTGAGTGCTTAAAAGGTCGCCGCCCACGTATTCTAATGCACAGGTATTGTCTTCCGCGGCCGGCACCCAGGCAGTCAAATGCCGAGACCGACTCAGCGCGACGATTCCTCGAAGGCGCGATTTTCTGACGCGTCGGCAGTTTCGTTAGTGCTGACGTGATTCAGAACGATGAGCAAAATTTGTACAGGGTGTCTACGTGGTGCTGAGATGCAGCTATAGTGGTGAATAAGCGCGAGCGATTTCCGGTAGCTTGCTTCTTGAGCAGACACATGTATACTGGAAATAACACGATACGTGTGGCCTCTGGTAATGGTTGCAGTTATCAGCAAGCAAATGCGTGAAGGCCTCGTGATGGCGCCTTCGATATTGGTGGAAGCCTTCGATATCTCATCGTCACCTCCAAGAAGATGGGGCAGGGTTCGGTGCTTTCTTCTGTGGCATTCGCACGAAGCGTGGTGCAGGTGCCATCCGTCAGTGCGTTTCTACTGGTTGCGTAGAGTGTGACTTCACGAAAGCCCTTTGTCACCGAACCCAAACATGGCGGGCGCGACGACGTCAGCAAACAGTACACTCACGTGTGCACTTTGTTCTGTGTTTGACATTTTCATTTTTCTTCTTTTATTTTTGCTTGCGAACGTACTACAACGCTAACAAGGCGGCCACAATGAAGTCAGGGCACACTATCATCAAGAGGCGCTAAAGAGGCAACGCTGTGCTCAACATTTCAAGTCCCGATAAACAGTGCAGGAGCCCATTGAACTAATGAAGTTGTTTTAAAATCTCAAATTATAGAGTACATGCAGTACTGATAGCTTGCAGTAGCATACGACTATCAGTGACCGCCAAGTTGATAGCTTGTGCATCACAAGCTATCACGCTATTCAGGGCTATCAAGCTAACAAGCTTGATAGCACTGCATACCAAGATTGATAGCTTTTCATGTCATGCACAGCACTACGCTGTGTGCTTGAAAAAGTGGTGAACGATTTTGAGTACTTGGTACTCTACTATGGGAGAGCACTTGTGCTTAGAAAAAAAAAATGTTTAACGATTTCGAGTACTTCGTACTCAACTATGGGAGAGCACTGAGCCGTCCCGCTAAAAGCCCCGCGAACCTCAGCAGGTAGAACAACACGCTGAGCAACTTCGCACAAACCTATAAGCTGTTTCAAGGAACTTACGCGACGAGACGGAACAGAAAACTTAGGCTATGATAAACGTGACATAGCGTGCCATAACATTTACTGTACGTTATGCTGAGACCACTCCATATAGACATCAGCCCAGAAGGAGTGCCATGTCATGCCTTTAGTAACCTTACGCACAGCCTTTATATAAGGAACGCAAAGAATAACGCTTTAACGAAAAATAACGCTTTAAAGTATAACGAATAACGCAAAGAATAACGAGTTGAGCCAAGCAGTAACGGAGCACCATTTTCGCTTCACCTCTTTTGCAACCAAGCGCGCCCCTCTCGCATCAGAGTTTCTTTGCACGAGCGAGACACCTGTTGATAGTCGGAGACAGCACGGCAACGCCGACGGTGTGCTTCGAGCATACGGGCGATTAAAATTACAACTGTCAAGTGGGCTCAGATTTCATGTCTGGAAGTTTCATAAACGTTGGTACAGAAATCTTGCCCGCTGACGTGAAGTGCTTTTACTGTGCAAATACGCTATCATGACCCAATTAAAACATTTTCACTGTCATCCGGGCAATGTTAAATTAGTTTATTCCCATGCACAATTTTATTCAGTTCAGCTAAATCTTCAACAAAATTAACATATTGCAGCACATTTATATGAAAACAAGAGACAGAAGACAGTTGATATGACTCGTGATTTATAAATACCAAAAGTTACTTCTAAGCTACAAAAAATACTGAATTGTTTTAGCAATCGGTTAACCCTATGAGACTCTTTTGTAACTGCGAAGAGTCCTGTAAGATGCTTTTTTTAAATTTTATGGTACATACCCCGCTGGAAATCATATGGATAAATAAACTACTCACAACCAAGATCGTTACGTCATATTTACGCATGCACATATAGAAAAAAGGTAGCGTACAGCACACACGCCATATGTTAAAGCAACGAATCGTTTGGCGTCCAAAAATAATGAGGTACCAATGTGTTGTCGTTTCCCCAAAGGAAGCGCATGAGGACGCGGTTACAAATCGAGCATTCCCCCATTATTGACACTCTTTGTAGCCTTTTAAAACTGCGTTTCTTGCCGAAGATGCAGACGCTGTCTATCGAGGTACTGGGCGTCTTATGGTTGCAGAGTACGTGACAAAGATTCGATGACGTTATACGAATTTTTGAACGTGTCCATAAGGGACTGTCACGCGAAGTACTGCTATACAGCATATCCCTGAAAAGCACGGCAGTAACGGCAGCACCAGTGAAGACACACAGCCAATATAGTGATTCTGATAAGCGAACCAAATAGTAATAAATTATCAGGTAAATTCACGATAATAAATTCTTGACTGAAAAAGAGTGCGCTACCTGCGTCAGTGTACTGTACATTATATTGAGCAGACGAGAGAAACACCCTACCTAGAAAATGGTGCACGGTATCGAAGTGCGATTACTTTTCTTCGTGTTCGTTATGCCCACATATGTACCTACATTTCTCAAATAAATATGTTAAGAGCGCACTCTCCGTCGTCTCTGATATGCTTGGCCATTCATCGGTACTTTGCCATTTATCTAACGCAACGCAATAATATGTATACTCAGCCGAACTCAACTAACTAACTCGCCAAAAAGTCGGTACACGCTGCTGCAGAAGTTGTCACCATTCATAAACTTTAGCAACCAAGCTATGCACAGAATAAATAAATTAACTAAAGTGCGGAAGGGGCAAAACATTCTGTTGCATGCCTGCTTCTGGTGCTAGGAAAATTTCCGCGCGTTTCGTGGTACGTCTTTCCATGTAGCCAATGAGTACTCAGACCACCCTATGTGCACAGCACAGATAGTGCCCAAGAGCTTTCTGGATATCTAATCTCCCTGATTTTGGCACTTACACGTGCCCGATATATACTGTCACGTCGTGTGACCACTGAGCTTATCAATGTATTTGTTTATTTCTGTCTATTATATCTGATAGCATCTTTTCGCGGCATTTTCGAGCGACGATAAAGATTCTACATTCGCTCTACGGCAGCAGTTTGTCCTGGCCGCGTGCATTGGGCAAATACGGGTGCTAATCGTTCGTCTGTCGCAATTAGAAACCTTACTCGTGAAAAATGTACGTCGGATATATCTGCTCGAGCGGACAAGCATCCGCTTTACACAAAATGATAAAAGCCATCGCAACACCGTTTATCATTGTCCTCGTTCTTATCAAAACGTTCTTTTAGCGCATGCACCTATTTGTAGGCGTCTGTGTACGCGTGCATAAACACACGTGTGTGGTTTTCTCGCATTATTGCAGTTCTTGCGTTCTTCCCCCATCTTTCTACCTGATTGCATTGCTCACCATCAGAACTTATAGCCAGCTATCGACGCAGCCAGGACGGGGGAATTCATTTTTGTCCCCAAAATCTAGTTTCTTATATGTGTATATATCCATGCACGCGCACGTGCAAACACACTCACGAACCCGCATAACTGTGGAGTTGAATCTTTTTTCCCTCGTTTCGCCCCGCCACGGTGGTCTAGTAGCTAAGGTACTCGGCTGCTGACCCGCAAGTCGCGCGATCGAATCCCGGCTGTGGCGGCTGCATTTTCGATGGAAAAGAAAATGCTGTTGGCCCGTGTGCTCGGATTTCGGTGCACGTTAAAGAATCCCAGGTGGTCGAAATTTCTCGAGCGCTCCACTACGGCGTCTTTCATAATAAAATGGTGGTTTTGGGAAGTTAACCCCCACATATAAAGAATAAATTCTCTCACTTCCTTCATCTCCTCCCCCAGAAATGATACCTTGGCTATGCCTCTGTAGTCGGCCAGATGATGCAGCTGCGACCATTAAAACGTAAGCCTCCACCAGAGTGATTAAATGCTCTATTTGGGTAGGACAGTAAACTGGGTAGTCTACAAGTTACTTTCGGTTGAGTTATTTCGACATGCTCCCATAAGCGTTATTTCATTCTGTTATTACAATCGATTAACGTTCAACGTCACGCCTAAAACCAGCGAAAATTCGAAAGAGTCATCCGCAACGCACGCAAGCGAAACAACAAAGCACACAGAAAGAAAGGAGAAAGTTAGATTCTACCGGGAAAATAACATATGTACTGTAAACTTGACTTTTTTTTAAACACGAATGAAATGACTTCTGCGTCGGTGTACAGTGGAGTATTGAGTCAACAGTGGTCAGAACTGCAACTGAAAAGCGACTTGCATGCAGCAAATGCACTGCAACAATCAAGAGACAGCAATGCAGCCATTACTATTTGCAGCCTCAAAGAAGCTCGGTATACGCATCATGTTGACTGCAGTGAGTGTGGGCGCAATGTGGGCACAGTCATCGTTAGCAGGGCTTGCCTCGTCGGGGGCATGGTGCTTACGCAATTAATGAGACCGTGCAGCTGGTGTGTCTGTATACAGTGCTGCAATGCTGTGAGCCAGAACAAGAAAAGTCTGACGCTGGAGGGGTGTAATAAGTGTTGGTTCCAGTTTATGGCATATAGTCTCCTGCAGTTCATCTTAGTCGTCGGCGTTCGAGTTTTTCTCTTTTGCTTAATTTGGGAACATAAAGTAGAGAGACCATGCACTACTGATTTAAGTAAACACGCATGAGGCGGCTTGTATGGCTGTTTATGTCTTTCTCAGTTCTGTTAGTTTTAAAAAGAAGTTGTACAGTAGCAGATGCTGAAATGTACTGAATTTTTAGATGTATGTGCCACCTGCTGACTTCAGTGCTTCATGCAGATGGAAAGTATTCTTTGTATTTTTGACACGTCATATAGGAATGTCATGCTCTTGGTCAAGTTGTATAACGCGCTGCGTATTTGTTATGTTCTGGAATTACTTGAAAAACGCTGTTTTGTATGCATTTGTTGGACCCAGCATGTTCTATGTTGACCCCCATGAGCTGCGGAGTAGCTGTGTCCAACATCTCTTTATATCATCTAAATAAAAAGAAATTTAAACGGTCAGTCTGTAGTTAGGGCAACAGCTGCACAAAAGTCAGCGTTCACATCAAAACTATTTTTGCAGCATTCAGTCGTCACATTCACACAAATATAATGTATAGTCCCCTTATAGGTTTAATAAAATAAGAAAAAAAGGAGATATTCAGTCAACTTTTAGTTCAGTTAGCGCTAATTTCCAACTCTGTCGCTGCATGTGGATCTGTTGCGTGTACAATCGGCACTTCGTAAAAAATACGTGAACATTCAAGTGCTCTAAACAATTACAATCCTGAACCACGCCTAACTATTTATACTAAGTTTCGCCGCACAATACTATCTAGGACGTTTGCTTCGATAGTTGTATAGAACACTTATTAGCATCAATTGCAGGTTTAAAACCATAGCGATAACAGAAACGTTTCGCAGTAATTCCATTGTCGACGTCGTTGGTTGTGAAGCAAAAAACGGCGTCTTCGTGAGCGAGAATTTGAGATAGATGCCGGGGGAAAAAAGAAAACGTCGGACATAGAGAGGGAATCGAACCCTGAACTTCAACCTGGAAAGCGGGTGTTCTATCACAAAGCCACGCCCGGTGCTTTTTTTTTCTCTCTCTCCACCTTTTTCTGCATGGAAAGAATGCCATCACATCTTGTCATATCATCATCATCATCATCATCATCATCATCAGCCTGACTACGTCCACTGCAGGACAAAGGCATCTCCCATGTTCCGCCAGTTAACCCGGTCCTGTGCTTGCTGCTGCCAATTTATACTTGCAAACTTCTTAATCTCGTCTGCCCACCTAACTTTCTGTCTCCCCCTAACCCGCTTCCCTTCTCTGAAAGTCCAGTTAGTTACCCTTAACGACCAGCGGTTATCCTGTCTACGCGCTACATGCCCGGCCCATGTCCATTTCTTCTTGATTTCAGCTATGATATCCTTAACCCCCGTTTGTTCCCTAATCCACTCTGCTCTCTTCTTGTCTCTTAAGGTTACACCTACCGTTTTTCTTTCCATTGCTCGCTGCGTCGTCCTCAATTTAAGCTGAACCCTCTTTGTAAGTCTCCAGGTTTCTGCTCCGTAGCTAAGTACCGGCAAGATACAGCTGTTATATACCTTCCTCTTGAGGGATAGTGGCAATCTACCTGTCATAATTTGAGAGTGCTTGCCGAATGTGCTCCACCCCATTCTTATTCTTCTAGTTACTTCAATCTCGTGGTTAGTCTCAGCGGTTATTACCTGCCCTAAGTAGACATAGTCTTTTAAAAGTTCAGTGCACTATTATCTATCTCGAAGCGCTGCTCCTTTCCGAGGTTGTTGTACATTACTTTCGTTTTCTGCAGATTAATTTTAAGACCCACCTTTCTGCTCTTCTTGTCTAACTCCGTAATCATGAGTTGCAATTCATCCCCTGAGTTACTCAGCAACGCAATGTCATCGGCATGTCATCGGCAATATATGTCTTGTCATATATTCCAATACAATTCATCGCTTCAGAACGACGCTCACATACGCATACGTACAAAGCACACAATCTCACGCAGTCCGACGAAACATCAAACGTCCGGTACACAAACATAAGCGTCCAGAAGTCCAAGCCATGCCCGTGCTCGCAATTGATTCCGAGGAAAACGCTATATAAATGTCACGTATAGTCTTAGCAGGCACTTAATGCACGGCAGAGAATCGTGCCAAGCGTCAAAACATGTGAATAGCTCAAAGAGTGGTTGATCTAAAGGGCCACCAAATACAAAACACCCTTCAATTACAAAGCACCCTGAAATACCTTTCATATATGTCAGCAAAAGTTATGGACTTCAAGAAGACACACTCATAAAATGTATTTTGCATTCTGGGTTAAGTTGGACTCGCACTGACCAAACTTTTCCTCAGCCGGACTCACTCGGGATCAAACTCACCAAAATGTTTATCGCCCCGACTCACTCAGCCTCACGGCTCGATTTGAGTCGGAGTGAGTTAGAGTGAGTCGACTCATGAGTCTGTTAGCCCAAAATTATCTTGTTCGACTATCTTGTCAGTGTTATTTACAATTATCTCACCTAATCGGAGCCCTTCTTGGCGTCTTTTGATATAGTACCTTAGAATACAAATTGTGAGTGATATTACAGGCGAGTAAGGGCACTTTTCTTGAAAGAGATCAAAACATACGATATATTTATCAAATATTTATATGCTAAACTTTGCGGAGAGAGAGAGGGGGGGCAAGTCCAAGGCTTTCTCCTACGTAATTTGTATCTCTGATGATGAATAAATATTAAAATGATGTGTGAACGATACATGCTTTGTGATATCTGTAAGTATACGTAAGCATAAACGTGAATCTTGGCTGGAAAGGCTGACAGTAACGCTGAAGATAAGTAGATTGGGTCCTAGGTCGGCAAAAAAAGTGGAACTCACTCAGGCTAACACAAGAAATATAGCTTGCGCTTTGAACTCACTTGGACACAGAGTCACCAAACGTTCCTGAGCCGCACTCAATTGGTTTCACGATCACGAATGTATTACTTACCCGGACCCACTCGGACTCACGGCTTGGTTTGAGCCTGAGTGAGTTCGAGTGATTTGACTCATAAGTGAGTTTGCTGACCTATCCAGATACTTCATTCCTCTCTCTTTTCTCAATAATGTGTACGCCCAGCAAAAAGCAGGCGTTTGTCCTGTGGTGAGCAACGCTGCTGCCGTGGCCTTCATATCCATGTTTCATCGCGATGTCGGTAAAGGAAAACCAAGAGGCCATGTCCTTCGGAGTCGCGGAAGAGTAGGCCAGCAGGGCCGCTGTCACGTGCGGCAACATCCTCCCGGTCCGAATGTCTGGTTGCGGAGAGACGCACCCCTCCAGGGTAGAGGGCGTGCTGCTCCCCAGGCGTCGCGCCGAGAGTTCCTCATTCCGGCACCACGGAAATAAGTGCATAGCTGCCGTGGCCTGGATTGAGTCCTCTATGTCGAGCTTAGGGCCCTTACCCTCATTAAGGTACTGTTCTGAAAAAGCATTAGCCGCTGCTGAGATTGTCGTTACGAAAATCGTCTGGCCAATGAGAAAGAGCCCTTACTAGCTTAAAAATTTGTTGAACTCAGTGACACCAAACAGCGTCATTACAAGTCTGCTATAGCGATGTGGCCGTCGTGGAAATCAGCGCTTCTAAAGAATGATTCGAAAAATAAGCAAACATTTGATGAAAACATTTTATTATTTGATTTTCAAAGAAAAGTGAGAAAGTCCCTATTCCGGGACACCTATGGCAACTTCTGCGACAGCCCAGGTCCGCAGAACGAACACCCGGGAGACCTCGGAGGCGCTGTCGTGAAGGGTGCCTTCCCACTGCTCTGGGGTTTGGAGGGAGGGGAGGGATGTAGGCGGCGGTGCACTCTACGGTAACGTGAAATGTGCGCCAAAGCCTGGGCAGGTGTCAGTACATCGAGTTGGATATATATTTCATGCATGAAGTGGGGGTTCGGGAAAGTGCGGGTCTGCAGTCGGCGAAGTGCGACAGCCTACTCGCGTGTGGAGGAGTCTGGTGGGAGTTAGCACTGCTGTTGTTGGCGTATGTAATGTTATGTGACTTCGTAATATGTGAGAAGCGGGGAACTTGGCTTTGTGTTGGCCACTTCACTTCGTGGGGCTGCTCGGAGGGTGAGTTCTCGGGCGGCCGCATGAGCCCGTTCATTACCCGACAGTGAGGCATGACCAGGAGTCTAGAGCAAGTGTATGATGTGGCTGTTGTGTGAAGCCACTGTTGATGCACGTTAAAGAATAGAATGAGAGGTTTTGGGAATGCCGCGACCTGTTAAGAAAGCCCGCAATGCCACTTGCCAATCGGTGAGTATGTATATGTTTCCGCGGGGAGGCTCAAGGTGTGTCGAATGGCCAAGGTAACCACCAGGATATCGCCCGAGTCGATGGCTGAAGGTGGGGAAGAGGTCGAGGGAGCACTTACTATCTCATTAGTGCCGCTAACCTCCTCCGCTCAGTTTGTCGTGCGAGCCGTGTCCATGTAGAAGACCCTATTCTCCTCAGTCTCGCTGAGACTGCGATTCAGGTATGTCACCTGTGTCCGCCGACGACCGATGTTACACTCGGGGAGCATGTTGCGTAGCCGAAGATAAACGCGAAGCACTCGAGCCATTTAAAGTGATCCGGAAGTTCTCTGCGTTTCCGGAGGTTCAGAGGGGACGGGGTGACCCAGGCGGTGAAGTACCAGTTTACTCGTTGGTGTGAGATAAAGGCCTTGGCGCTGACTAATTCACTGGGCCTCGAGCACTTCAACGAGGGTATTGTGCCCTCCTAGAGACAAAAGGCGCTGCGTAGAAGTACAGTGTTGAACGCCCAAAGCAACCTTGATGGCCTTACGAATGAGCGTGTCCACCCGTTCATGCTGTCCTTGCCTTAGCCGGAGAAATGGAAGGTGATAACTGAAGCGGATACACGTGTCCATTAGTCGAAGCATGTCTCGCTCCCCAAGTCCCAATCGTCGGTTACCTACACGTCGAATCATGACAATGACCTGGTCCGCCTGGTACGCGAGTAGGGAGATGGTGTGTTTTGCCCTGCCATCAACTTGACTGTAAAGTCACAGGATGCGTCCTCACACTACATGAGGGATAGGTGTTTCATCAATGAGTACACGGATGTGGCGTGAAAAATTTTTTTACTGCAGTCGCAAAAAACAAACAAACAAGGAACTCAGACTTGTGTTGGTCACAAGTGAGGCCACCCCGTCGAGTATATTGATATAGTCTGACACCTCTATCGTCTGTTAAAGTTAGTCTAGAATGGAGGTGTCTGAACTCCACACCATCCACAACGCGATATCAACGACATAGATAGCAGGGTATAGATCCTCAACTTGCTCAAGTTGTTTAGGAATACAGCGATATTAAAAAGTGCTGGTGAAATCCCAGCTCCTTGAGGGGTGTATCTGTCCGGTAGGTAGATGATAGTCGAGCGATCAGAGCCTATATCAATTGTTGCCATATGATCACGAAGGCTCGGATGTAGTTATGAACTAGAACGCGGCAGCGTGATTCGGGATGAGGTCGTGCTTCACGAAGTCAAAGGTCGGTTTTAGATTCAGCACAAGCAAAGCGTGGGTTTGGACACCCCGCGATGGACTCAAGACCTGCTCTTTCAAATGGAGCAACATATCTTGCGTTTATAAATGAGAGAGAAAGCCGAACTAAGTATGCGAGAAAAGACGACTGGCCCTCGAGAAATGGCTTTTACATTGTAAATAATGGCGTGATAGCAGGCCACACCGAACACATATGAACCACTTAATCTGCGTTCAAATACGGTTACACAAGGGATCCATGCATGCATTTCTAATCCGTCAAGTTGAGGCTTTTCAACTTTTCAAGCTGAGCGCTTAGCAAATTAAGCGCTAAGCCGCCATGACTGGCGTTATAGGAGGCAAAGCCTCTCACACATTTCCTGTATAGGAAAAACGTGCACATAACGATCGACGGAGTGAATGACTTCTTCATAATTGATGTTATCGATGTCATCGAACCGAAAAAGACAGCGAACGAGATGGCTGCGTTTCAGAAAACACGCACAGCTGCAGCGTGCAGGGAGGCCGACCTTTATTAGGACCGAGGCGGAGAAATTCCAGAGACACTTCACGGCGGCAATCGTCAGGAATATGTATTTCTTTATTTTTTTTTGCTTTATTTGTCATTCTCGGCTCTTTTGCCTTTCTGTTTGACGTCGGAAGCGCCGTACGCCAAGAATCTCCGCGCTACGTGAAGCAGGTCTCAAGACGTGCATGTTCGGCATTTTTTGACACGTGACTTCTCCATTTCTTTGTTCAGCTCTTCTCCGATAAGAACGGCGCTTCGGCTCAGAAGCCTCGAAGACACGACGTGTGCGCACGTTGTAAGTGATGTATACGCACATTTCGACGAAAGTCTCCGAGATTCGGTCGCTATACAATGTCCGGAGATGGCGTTTATTACTGTCCTATGCACCTGTACATATACTACGTACGTGCCGTTTCAATTACGTAGAAACGAAGAAATCCTCGTTAGGATCTGCTATGAATAACATTATCACTAAAAAAAACTCACGAGGTCTCTAATACAAACATTTGTCTTGGACGACCTTGAGGAGAGAGCCATCTTGTCCTTTTAAGCGCTTGCTCGGCAAGCTTCTTATGCTCACACCTTTTCCGGCGGCGGCGTGTACACTTCTACAGTAATTGCGGAAACACTCACGGCAGGTGTGCTACCTTTCTTTTCATCGCGAACTCACGCAGTGAATGCTCTTTGTTACCGCGAGGCTGCATAAAGACCTCAGAAACCAAGGCAGCAGCGTGGAGGGCTCGCAACACAGCAGCAGCTCGGAATCGCCGCTATGACCCCGCGGTGACAGCCTGGGAGGGTGAAGCGAAGAGGACACACTGTCAAGCGAAATCTAGGCAAGCCAATGAAGCAGTCTGAAACAGTTACGTTGTAGAACCGTCCCGGATACCAATCAAACCTCGCACATGTAGTCACGCTCACTCTCGACCGCAACACGGGCATTTCCTGCAGACGCAAGCAGTTCCCCCTCACAGAAGAGGAAGACACATGGGCTTTGTATCCATGTGCTTGAACAAGGCCATTAAGATGAATACGTTTTCACTAGACCGAGTCGAGGTTTTGCTAAAATAACGCACATCAGTAGCCAAAGCATTGCAGAACGCGAAGGAGCGCGAGCGTGGACCTCTGTCTTATAAATAGCCCTTTGCGAAGAGTCTCAAATAAAAAAATACCACAACTTAAGCTCCAAAGCTTTTCTTTTCTTTTTCCCCTCTGTTGAAGTAAAATGTGATCACAAGCATAGGGGTCATAACGGCGAAGCTGATTTCCGCGAAAACTTCGCGCGATGTAGCGAATGCTGGAGCCACAAATGCGATAAACGTGCAGCTTACGACATGCATCGTTGCGATCGTCGTAAAGCTGGGGGAATAAAATGGTACCGAAAAACAGCGATAAAGATAGATGGACGTTGCCACCACCACTTACACGAATACAGCGCGAAGCTGGTTTAGTTAAAGGGACCCTGTCACACAAATTAAGCGTGTTAATTTATTTTCATCGCTTCCTCTCAAAGTGTGGAATGCACCGACATTCTTATTGGGCGAGTAACAACGCCAAAAACAAAGCTGTTTTATTTCTAGAAAGAAACCACACTATTTTCAAACTAGAGCAACGCACACCAGCCATTTTCATCATCACGAGTGACGCTTCACCATCTAGGAGTGACCACGTAGCCCGTGCGTTTTGATTGGTTCAGCCTGACAAGTCACTCGTAATACTCTAATGGTCCCAGATATAGGCTACACTATTGTGTGTGAAAAATTGTAAAAGCACTTCTTATACTTATTTCTCAGGCACAAAAGAATTTCCGTTTATATCAGCATGAAATCAGAAAACGGCGCTAGGAACGCTGCACAACGGCCATTACGAGAGGAGTCATTATTTCATTATGAACCCGGTATAAACCTCTGTTACAGGCGAGTGGTGATTGGAAACACCTTTGACGTGAGTGGGAGAGGGAACTGCGCAAGAAAACGTTTCTCCCCGTCGTCGATCTTCCGGGGTATTGAAGTATGAAGACTAATAACTTCTGTTACTGTATACCAATCTTAATAATTATTTTTGCACTCATGAACAAGTAAGCACGGTCGAGCATATGCTCTGGGAGTGTGGGTCACTTGGCCCTGGCATTTACAGGGAACGGTTTATAGGGATGATAAAGTCTCATGACCATATCGCCCAAGTCCAAGCTGTCCAGTACGACGATAGCTATAGCGCGAGAACAGAACGACGACACAGAGACAAGAAGGACACGAAGGACACAAGCGCTCTGTCGTTCTGTTATCGCGCTATAACTATCGGCATGCCATACCAACTATAGTCCAAGCTACCACACTTCTATGTCCAGTACGCCCATGACAAGGCCAGGAGGCTCGACCTCCAGGTCCCTACGTGGTGTTAGCCAGGTGGCTGGCAACACACCGTAGAGAACGTATAAATATTATTCTTTCCATCCATCCATCAATATTCAGCACTTTCCAAATTCCAGCACAGCGGAGTGCTGACGAAAAGGCGTCGTAGGGCCCCTTTAACATCTCTAAAGCGCCCCAAGCTATGCGAAACGCCGTAAAGGAGGTTCCGGCGATTTTCCGCCACCTGGTGTTCCCTAACATGCACTTAAACCGCAAAGCGCATGTACCTGCAGCATTTCGCCACATTGGAAATGCGACCGCCACGGCCGGGATCGAAACCACGTCTTTCGGGCCAGAAACTGAGCAAGCTGTGCATGTACTGTGGTAAGTTTCACGAATCAGCGTTGTCGGCAACAGTTGCGGTTGACGATATCGCAGCAATAGATGGCACTGTTATGCTGGGCACGTTTTTGGTACGTTGAACAACCGCAGGCGATGTATAATAATGCCATGTTGTCGTAATTAGGCTGTCGTTTCAGCACTTGAATCTTTGTGATAAAGTTTAATCGCGATGCGAATAAAAAAAGCTGGTGACAATGACTTCCTCTCCGAGCACGCGTCATCAGACGGAGTTGTCAAATGACATTTGATGATCATGAGCGGTAATGGCTCTGCAATAGTCAAGAGAACGATGCGTTACACTGGCTAGCGGACAAAAACAGCTCAATATGGTGGGCAAGGACCAACTTACGCTTCGATACAGGCTGTTCTGATGTGATAATATAAATGTTTTGTTTTTCCTATAAGAGCGCTTTGACAGTCAGGAACAGGTCCTCTTCATAGGCGAAATCGAGGCAAAAATAGTCTTCCATTGCTGGAGATACAGTGAAATAACTTATTAAAGAGAATAAACGTTCTGATAATCAAGTTGAGTGTAGTTGCTTACATGGAAAAGTTGCGTACAGGACGTCACAATGTGGGGCATGTTCGTTTTATCGACATCCAAGAAGTCGCACGTAATTTCAGATATTCGTAATCGAATCTGAGCGGTGATGTCGGAACCAGGCGCGCCGAGTGATCCGGACAGTCCTTCAGAAAAGCACCAAGTTGCGCTAGTTGGTTAATGTCCACTCTTGAAAGTTTTAACTGCGCTAACACACACAAGAACCCAAGGAAAGTAACGGACATGATGTACATAGACACGCAACCCAGTCTACAGACACGCAACTCAGTCAAAAATGACAAGTGCTTCACTTTTATAATGTTTATTTTTTAGAAATCTACGTTGTCTAAAAAATAATGGCGGCAATGCTAACCTTTGAACCGCGTGTCTGGTAGTGATCCTGGCATGTCGGTGTTCACGTGCTTTATAGTGTATTCCTTGGGTTGTGTTTATATATAATCGCACCGCCGAAAAGTATCTCCGAGGACACGCAGAAAGAAGTGCGTGGTAGAGACCTGCTATGCCAGGTGCCAGAACGGTCCAGGAAAAGCATCTGCTAGTTTGGGACACAGGGGGCCCGCAAGCTGACGCTTTTCTTGTCAAAAAACTAGCCCACCGTCCAACCAGGCTGACCTATTCCGACTCCTGTTTTTGATTAATAAAGTTTATTCCTCAAACCGTTCGGTACGTAGCACTGATACAGCATCGGCCAGCAAGTGGGACTCCGCTCGGAGGAGTCTCGTCATACGCTCTCAACTTTGGGCTGTCCAGAGGGCCCACAATATGGCGGCAGGTCTCGGCCCGGCTGTCCCGTCGTGGGAGTGACCCACCACGTGCACGCGCTTACGGACTTTTATTAACAAAGTTTTTCCAAACGAAACCAAACCTCCAAACACGTCTGCTTTTTAGTGAGCTTTGAAATATGATCATACAACATTCAATTAATTCTCTTTGCTTATACTGACAGTTAAATGTTCCTCGTACTAAGCAACCTTATGCTCAATCATCACATGCATCCAATATGACGCTTCAATTAAACTGGAACCATCGATTTCGCACTTGTGTTTTGATTGATTGATTGATTGATATGTGGGGTTTAACGTCCCAAAACCACTATATGATTATGAGAGACGCCGTAGTGGAGGACTCCGGAAATTTAGACCACCTGGGGTTGTTTAACGTGCACCCAAATCTGAGCACACGGGCCTACAACATTTCCGCCTCCATCGAAAATGCAGCCGCCGCAGCCGGGATTCGAACCCGCGCCCTGCGGGTCAGCAGCCGAGTACCTTAGCCACTAGACCACCGCGGCGGGGCGACTCTCGTGTTTTTAACACACTTTCTGAATATTCGGAAAACCGGAGTAAGTGCTCCAACAGAAGTGCTTGGAAAAGAAAGGACAGTGTCCGATTCGTTGCTAGAACCACTAAGAAAATTTCCCGCATACAATGCCGTTTCGTACGGAAGACACGGACAGCGGTTGCGCGCTGTGAAACCTGAGGCAAGTCGCACTTCGTCCTGTCCGCACGTTTAACATATATACGGAACAACGTGACGCATATTATACAGCCACAGCGGGCGGAAGCATCTGCAGCAACGAGGAATGATGTGACGGACAGCAGTAATAGAATAATAAAACAGCTCATACGCCAGCTGTGCAGTGCTTTAAATTTAGTTACGCCCCTGTACAATACGCCCGTGTAGTAGCTATACGCTATGCTAGAAGACCGTCCGTGATGGATTACCTGTTCTTTCACTGACCTTATGGAATGTAGAAGACATAGAAACGACCTTGCGGCCTTTTTCCAGAATTATTTTTCCGCTGCCTATATATGTTCTCAACATGTGTAAAGACAATCGCTTCAGTTCTATTTTACATGAGTTCATTCGACATACTATAACACTACAACCAGTGCCATCATCCCCTTAGTTAGTTTACCACTTACTTTCTTGTGTCGTCTTTCCTTTCGTAACAAAATATAATTGCTCCGAAAAGAAGAAATACGCAACCGTTGTGCTGCTTTAGGCTGTTGATTAGTGATTGCGACTGAGTTGGCATAACAAATCGGCTACCAGCAGTCATTTGTAGATTTCGAAATGTGTTGCTGTCAACTTTGTTCGCTAGCTGCCACATTGTGAGTTGGAATGAATGCTTTAAAACACAAAGATTATGACTTTCGAAATTGCAGAAGCAACAATATTGTTGACGTATCACGCACCCGCAATTCACGATGCCATTTGACAGTTCCATGCTTCTGATGAGCGCTAAAGGAATGGTGCTACCAAATTTCGAGGTTATCTCAAGCTTGCTGTGGGTTTCCTCTGTATGCAAGGACTCTCCACACGAAGGGTCGGACGAAAAAAAACGCGTAGAATATATTTTAATTCACTCTTAAAAGTGCGACTGAACGCCCGCTCTCACGATCTAGACCCATCGCTTGCTCAGCAACACTGACGTTTATCTCTCTTCCTTTTCTGTTCTCTATCTTTCATCTCCCCCATCCCCCTCCCATGCACAGGGTAGCAAACCGGCTGCCTATAGGCTGGTTAACCTCCCTGCCGTTCTTTTCTTCCTATTTTCCTTCCTTTCCTGAAGTTTCAGAATAGCAGAAGCAACGGCAGTTGTCGTGACGTCACACCAGATCTGTAGTGACAAGTGTGATGGCGTTCCTTGCACTTTACTGTGTGTCCGTCAAGGACACTGGGTGCTTTCGAAGAGACGACACTCGACGCGTCCTTGTCTCCCAGAGACGCCGCGCGAATCCAACAGCAGGGCTGCCCCCCAGCTGCTCATTCAGTGTTCATCGTCCACGTTCAGTACACAGACAAGTTGTAAACATAAACGCTTTGTTTCCTTTTGGCTACCTTTTTCCTTGCAACTGCCTGGATGCTACTGCCTCTGCCCATAGCTATATACTGTCAGAGCAATTATTTTGCTGGCTCTTGTGTGGCACGTGCGTATGAGAGCAGACGAAACTCAGCGCGATGTGCGTCACAGCTTTGTGTGGTCACATGACCAAGCCACCTATTCATCAACGTCAGTGCCCGACTCGGCGCCGCGAAACCGAAACCAGAGCAATATTAAACTATTTAGCGAGAATACGGGAATCTTGGTGCGTGCATCATGCTTCCTGGAGCTGAAGGAAACGCTTGCAGCAAAGAGCACGCATTCCACAAATTTGGTGTCGCCGCCCCTTTAAGAAAGGCTCACGGACAGTTCCGCAGCTTAAACTGAGACTTACCACCTGAAGAAAATTTGTGTGCGTATTGACATGACCGCGTCGCACCATGTATATGGGCAGGCTTTCGATATTTAAAAAAAAATGTCTAAGATGGCAGGAGGCGGGAAAGGATGAGGAGCATTGTTTGCTGAAAGTTTTCCTGCAACAGCTTCACCAAGTTGTCATCCATCAAACACTATATACAGCTCGAAATTCATCACAGCTACTCATTAATTAACGTTTGGCTTTATCCATGCCAGGCTAACCAAACCATTTCATCACTCACGTGGACAAACTTCAGAAGAAGCGGCGGCACCTCTCTCCTAATTGTACAATGTCCCTGCGGAAACAAAATGTCAAGTGTGATTGAGGGAAGAATTCTGTTGTGCTCCTGTGCATCCGTCAACATTTTAGTTCTGCGTGGAATTCCAAATATCATAATAAGAAAGGTTCATGGCGACCAAGGGCGTGACACTGCGCATAAGACGGTGTCTTGCTAACTGCTGTCTTGCACCGCAACCTAGTGGTTGGCGCTGACCCATCTGTATGTGGTAAATAAGCAGGTCATTTCTTCGAATAGGTTGACGCAAGGTTTGAGATTGCGCTGAACGATAATCAATCTCCAACAAACAGCGCAGGAGAGGCAACGAACAAACAAGGCAACAAATACAATCGTTCCTTTCTTTGTTTGTTGTCAGCTCCAGCGCTGTTTGTTGAAGAATAAAATAGAGTTGTCGCAGCGTAGCCAACGATAACGCCTTGATAAAGGTCGAAATTAGGAGCACAATGGAAGTAACGCGTGAAGAATTGGCGCAGGAGAAACACGATGCTCAAACATTTTAGCCCACGTTAACTCGTGCGTTGCGGTCTTCCTATATCCCCGTGTTCGTGCTTTCCTTGTAGTGTGGCGATCCTTTCTCTGTTCTTCTCTTTTCCCCTGAAATAGCTTGTGTTTTCGTCCAAGTGATATGTACCAGCTGTCTAATTGTGTCAGAATGCAGCCACGTTAAAACCGTAGACTTCTTGTGCTATACTAGAGCTATACGCAGGATCTGGGAACGCTGGCTAGCGTGTACGCAAGCTGGCGATGTTGTTGCGTAACAAGCGCGAAACAAGGTCTTTATAAGCAAAGGTCCTCACTACGTTTAGAGGGACTGTCACTTTATGAACTCCGCTATAATGACAGGGTAGCAGTTATACACATGTGGCAGTAGAACCGCATCCCGACGCCGTACATTTTATGCTCTATAGCACTCTGTCCATGTCACCTCGGACGTAGTATACGTTTATGTGACCGCACATGCATGATAACTGTTTGCCCTTCAATGTACAACAGTTACTAGAAAAACGGGCACCCGCACGGTATATTCACTCCCACAAGCGAATGCAAGCATATTGTGAATGTCTAGGCAAAAGACCGCAACGTGAATGTAAATCTACGAGGTAACGTTCCGCTAACGCCGAAGAGCTGGCCACTTCAACGCACCTTCCCAATCCCGATTTCACAAGAAAAAAATGTAACGTGCCCCTGCCCCACCAGGTAGAGAAGGCATGCGCATGAAAATTGATAATGTTACTGAGATAAGCTTACTCGTCGTATCTTAGCACGGTTGTAACGAACCGAAAGTGTACAATGCATTAGGAACGTGGGTATGAGAACATTCCCGCATTTTCTTTTCACCTTAAAGCGGCTGCCCTGGCTGGAAATGAATGAATTCTTATGTACAACACGGCCAACATACAAATCACGGCAAAGTTTCACTGCCTTCTCGGACGGCGTGTCACCAGCGATACTACGCCACGGCATTCGGCTGGACCCTAACACACATGAAAAATCGTGAACTTACAGCGCAACACCAGAAAAAATACAGGACAGGGAAGGAGCAAAAGAGGAAGAAAAAAAGAAAAGACGGCGCTCCTTTTTGCTCCTTCCCTGTCCTGTATTTTTTCTGGTGTTGCGCTGTAAGTTCACGATGGATCCCAACCAACTGGCCCAACTTACCGTCTTACACATGAAAAAACGTAAAGGAATGGGAATCCTCGGTTACCTTCAACAATTCACATAACCTACAAAAGCTGGTTGAAAGGGTGTGTTTGGCGGCCACAGCTTAAGGGGTCTTGTGGTGAGGACCCAGCCCATGAACATCCACCCTGACAGGTACCTATGACTTAAAAAAAAAAGGTTTATTCCTTTTTGACCACATGCTTGCCAGCAGACCTCAAGCACTTCTTTCTTCATTCTTTCGAATTCTAGCCTCAACAACTTTCATGGCTTGTGGAGGATATCAAATTAGACCCGAACCTCAATAACTACTCGTTATTTTCCGTATCCTTACTACTTCATTTTCTTCTTTCGAAAAGCTAACGCGGCAGGATAGGAAGAGAACTTGGCAGCAAGAGCAAGAAGTTCACATAAATGCTTTGAGATTGAAAGTTCATTTAAAGCGTTCCCTAAATTTTCATGGTGGGGTGAACATCATCGTGGAATTAAAGCGCTGTATCCTGATTTCGGAACACGTATGCCCGATTTCTCGGTCAAGCTGGCCCGAGCTGTGGAATGTGACAACCGGTCCGCATTGGCGGTGCAATATCTGCATTGTTCTCACGACTATAGATACGCGCCCACGGGTCCATTTTGTCGAGAGGCAGAGCAAAATGATATGGCTGCTGGTGTGTACGAGCGCCTTCTCCTCTAAGCACCTTTGGCATGAGAGAGCTTCGTCAAACTTGGGCTCATCGCTCAGCGTGCGTTTTCAACAGGCCGATTTCCGGACCCTTGAGTTTATTGCCTTTAGACGCGGCGGGCACCATACGGTGAACGACCGGCCACACCCGAAGATAAGCGACCGCCTGGGCATCAGTGGCTTCTTGAGGGGTCACTGATAAGGGGGACCCAAGAGATGCACCAGCAGCAACTCCGTGCCTCGACCAGACCTGTTCAGTAGCTTCCTCTTCCTTTCTCTCTCTCTCTCTCTCTCTCTCTCAAAGTAAGGGCGTTCCTAGCATGTGACATGTACGAATCGACGCTTCGGAACTCTATAGTGTTGTGGAAAAGGCTGTCACTTGTTAATTGCGGTTCCTTTGAAGTGAGCAGGCGTGCTAAAGGCACGTGAACTGTGCGATGTTAGCGCACGTTTAAGAACACCATTTGGTCAAAATTTCCGAAGCACTCTACTACAGCGCCACTCGTATTCATATCGTAGTTTTTGGGACGTTAAACAGCAGATATTATGAAGCTTTGCGGACGTTCAACTCCTTTTAGTTAGCAGTTGTTTTGGGGAAGTAAAACTGAAGCGGTGGCTGAAGAGGTTGTGACTGCGGTGACGGCTGAATTAAAGTAATGTACTCGGTTTATGTCCGGACGTGGTGTGAAGAAACCTGGACTTGGAGAAGAAGACACGGCGACATGGCATATAGGCACTGTTTGATAACTGAAGTTTGTTTAAATAGAATACCGCGTCTTCTGATGGACAACGAGGTCAGAGCAAATCACCAAGAAATACCATTACGCGCATTACAAAGAACGCGTGAACAACAGAGATCGGAGAAGTTGTCATGTCACCTCACAAATATTAACATCAGCGTTAACAAAATTATCTAGCAATGCTATCATTTGTAATCCAAGATGAACTACCAACGTGCCCAAATGTCATCCCTTTTTACCGAAAATAGCAGTCGGTGTCTAAGACAGTCGCTGAAGATTTATTAGAGTTAGTAAAGGCATACGGTTGCCTGTCTGGCTGCGACTTCCTTGCAGTTGCCGATGTAAGAAAAAGCATGCGTTTATGCAGTCTCGAGAAGGCCCATAACAGGAAGAAGCACGTAAGAACAATGTCGCGATGTGGACAGCTATAGCTGGACAACGTCGCTGCATGTTCGTTTACTATTTCCCTGTTTCGTCTGAAACACCACGTGAACGAAGAATCTATGCGAGCACAACAACAACACCGTCACCCTTTGAAGAGCGTAATGGCTGGCGCTGTACTTTGTTTGCGAGCATCTACTTTTACATCAGTGAACGCAAAGGAGGCTTTACGGTGTGTGTGCACACCTAAACAATTGCGAAAAGAGTGAATATTCGATCTTCCAGATCAACATTTTCGAAGCTGATCAGTGAGGTACACGTACGCAATGACAAGGCTGCGAACAAACCGCTTTAATAGCTGTTTTGTCGTTATCTTCCGAAACTTGTCCTCCGCGGTGGAACAGCCCATACATGAACCGACTCCGCCAGATATACATCCATATATGCTTATATGTGGCCACATATGCTGCCATATATGCTTATATATGGCCAGATATAACTTATATATGGGCCATGTATGGCGTTTCCGTAAGGGCCGGTACTAGTGGCTATAGGAGGGGGCTCACCCAAAGGCTGCCGGTTCGATCCCGGTCCCGACGATCGTGTTTCGAGAGAGGCGAAATGGGCCCGTGCATACTTCGCCATGTCAGTGCACATTGAAGAATACCTCATTCGTGAAATTTCCAGAGCCCTACACTACGCCGTATACCTAATAATCATATTGTGGTTTTGGGAAGTTAACCATTTGTTGTGATTGTGATTACCGGTTCTGAAGCACTGGTTCGACAGTGTTGTCGTTGGACGATAACAGTTGCACAAAGTTTAATCAGATGCTGGCCCGCGAAAGTATACGGCGTAATATTCTTTTACAAGCTTGTCGCGAGAACGCTCTCAGGTTATCGTGCCTCGTATGTACTTCTCACGGAACCACTGAAGCTATCGTTTGTGGTACACACCGAAATGAGTGCATCATCGATACAACTTTGTTTACTTTCCAATGCAATCTTATCTGAGCCTTGCAGAGAATTATCTTTTATTTGTTTGACGATGCCGTAGAGTGCTTATGCTCGCATTCGACGAATATTATCTCCACAAGCTCTAACCGTTCGCGGCGATATCAACGAGCTTCCTCGAGCAGAGCACGGCGCAATATTCTTCTCTGCGCTGAAAGCAGTATTGACAACTGTTCGTTATCTTTGTTATTTACTCGCTGCGCAAGCTTCAACAAAGAATTAACCCTATCCGGGGTTTTACGTTCCAAAACAACAATATGTTTATGGGAGACGCCTTTGAGGAGGCCTCCAGAAATTTTGATTAACTGGTGTTCTTTAACGTTTACTGACATCACGCCGTGTATACACGGGCCTGTGGCATTTCGTCTCCGTCGAAACTCGATCCTCGCAGCAGGGATCGAACTCGCGACCTTCGAGTCAGCAGCCGAGCATCATAACCACCACGGTGGGCTTTGACAAGGGAATGTGGGGAAGGTAAACAGAAGATAAGACAAGCACTGCCTCATTCGACGGATGTTTTAGCAACTGGATGGCGAGAGCACACGGAATACTTCAACCAAGGTAGCTAGCGTTGCAACCCTTATGTAATCGTAAAGGAAGGCTGCAAAGCTATGCGCGAAAATAGTGCTCCTCCTTCATGCACGTACGAAAACTATAAATACGATCACGGGACACGGTGCCGAGAAAGACTCGAGATAAATTTATCCCACCGGGGTTTTTTCAAAGAAGCGCTGACACAAAATTTCGATTGATTGATATGGGAGATTTAACGTCCCGAAACCACCATATTATTATGAGAGAGACGCCGTAGTAGAGGGCTGCGTAAATTTTGACCACCTGGGGATCTTTAACGTGCACCCAAATCTGAGCACACGGGCCTACGGCATTTTCGCCTCCATCGGAAATGCAGCTGCCGCAGCCGGGAATTGAACCCGCGACCTGCGGGTCAGCAGCCGAGTACCTTAGCCACTAGACCGCCGTGGCAGGGTAAAAAGTTTTCCTCCACGTGTATGGTTGTTCAAGTGTGTGTTTGTGCGTATGTGTTGTGTGTGTGTTTTGCAAAAGGCAGCGCTTATCACCCACTTATTACGGCATTGCGCGAGTGTGCGTCGGTTATTTATTTAGAGACGTTTGCAGAGCGCTCAGTCACAGTTTCGGTTTCGAAGAGAACCGAGCTGGGCGGGAAGGTAAACACAGCTGATCACGTGGCCACGCAAAACTGTGACGTGGGCGCGCGAGAGAGCATGTACACGCGAGTGAGCGCCTCACTGACAGCCAACACAGCCAGCACACGCGCAAAGCCGCAGGCACGTATAGAAGAGTGCCGAAGATAGCGCAAGAGCAAGGCGCGTGCAAGCAAATAGCCAACACAAACTCGTGACGTAGACTTGTTTGCACACCACCGCGTTGATGTCGTGCATATCTCACAAATGTTCGTAGTGTATGTCGGGGCAAATCTTGTGAGATCGGGAAAGTGAAGGGTACCAGTCAGTTTGTAGCCGGCATAAGGAAGCCCCCTGGGCTTTGCGTAAAAAAAACCAGTATATATATATATATATATATATATATATATATATATATATATATATATATATATATATATATATATATTTATATATATATATATATATATTTATATATATATATATATATATATATATATATATATATATATATATATATATATATATATATATATATATAAAGTGTGAATACACTTTAAAAGCGACCCCAAACCAGCCACCGCCGTCGGCAGCGTCCGCAGTCTTCTCTCTCTCTCTCTCTCTTTCTCTCTCTCTCTCTCTCTCTCTCTATATATATATATATATATATATATATTATGAAGTCTTGGTAGTCTTGGCTGCGACAGCGTTTATTTGAGGAAAGACCTCGCAAAACGAACGGGCAGAGCCAGCACACAGCCGATGACGATGATGATGAACCAGAGTGGCAATGAGGGCAAAGAGACAAGCGGATGATGGTGATTGTGATTATGCAGGGATGAGGACGATGTAAGTTACAAATGCCCACACTAATTCCCCCCCACTTGAAAGCGGACACCCTGGCCGCCGTAAGTCAAAGTGATGGGGAACGTCGCGTGAAAGGTTTCATGCGACAAACGTGTACAATCTCTGTGCTGCGGTAGCGGCGGTCTGTTGGGGCGACGAGTGGTGTCACACGATAATTAACCGGCGAAGTCTGTTCTAAAACAATGTATGGCCCGATGAAGCGTGGTTGGAATTTGTCACAGAGACCAGGAGTGCGAATAGGTGTCAAAAGCAGCACCTCGTCACCAGGTTGGAAAGACACAACGCGGTGGGATTCGTCATAGATGATCTTCCGCTCGTGCTGTCTCGCTTCAGTATTGATGCGAGCCTGATGGCGAGACTGGGCCAGGCGGGAAATGTATTCTTCGCTAGAAGACTGACATGAATTCCCATGGCTGCTAAAGAAGGAGACGTCGAGAAAAGTAGTCGGGGTGCGTCCGTACACGAGGTAAAACGGTGAGTAGCAAGTTGTTCGCTGAACGGCGGTGTTGTAAGCGAATGTCAGGAATGGTAAAAGAGTGTCCCAGTTTTTGTGGTCGGGTTGGACGTAAACGGCTATCATGTCTGCAAGGGTTCGGTGAAATCTTTCTGTGAGACCATTTGTCTGGGGGTGGTAGCTTGAAGCTGTCTTGTGAGTAGTTCCAGATGCGCGCAGTACTTCATTTACAACTTGTGACAGGAACACTTTGCCGCGGTCACTAAGCAGTACACGAGGAGCCCCATGACGCAATATTATTGCGTGAAGAATAAAGTCTGCAACTTCCACAGCTGAGCCGGTAATAACAGAGGAAGTCTCAGCGTAGCGTGTCAGGTGGTCCACGGCGGTCACTATCCATCGTTTGCCAGCAGATGTGACGGGGAGAGGCCCGTAAAGGTCAACACCTACAACCTCGAACGGCATTGAAGGGCACGGAAGTGGCTGTAGAGGTCCAGCAGGTGCCGACGTGGGGAGTTTACGACGCTGGCATGGGTAGCAGGAACCGACGTACTGAGCTACACTAGAAGAAAGGCCAGGCCAGTAATAACGACATCGAATGCGGTCAAGAGTTTTTTTTAAAACCAAGATGACCAGCAGTCAAGTCGTCGTGGAAGGCTTCGAGCACCTGAAGTCGGAGAAAGCGTGGCAGTACAGGAACCTAGCGCTGACCGTCAGGGTGGTAGACGTGGCGGTGGAGAACCCCATTGTCCAGCCTAAAGTGCAGGAGTTGACGACGGAGTCGCGCGTTTGGTGGATGAGAAACTCCCGAAAGGTGGTCCATGATGCGTCTGCAGTATGAATCGGACCGCTGGCGGGAGATAAATGTTGGCTCGTCATCCGAAAAGGGTTGCGTTATTGATGCGAGCGTATGAACTTTGGTAGATGTGGTGGTTGAGTTCTCACCAACGCTCATATGGGTAGTTAGAAGCGGGCAACGAGATAAAGCATCGGCGTCTTGATGTCTTCTGCCTGACTTGTAAGTTATATCAAAGTCGTACTCCTGCAAGCGTAGTATCCACCGACCCAAGCGTCCGGACAAGTTCTTCAGTGTAGAAAGCCAGCATAAGGCATGGTGGTCCGTAACGATTGTGAAGTGACGCCCGTGGAGATAGGGACGGAACTTCTGAACCGACCAAACTACAGCCAAACACTCTTGCTCAGTTATAGTGTAGTTCTTTTCAGCAGCGGTGAGTACGCGACTGGCATATGCAATAACTTTCTCTAGGGAAGACTTGTCGCGTTGTAGAAGTACGGCTCCTATACCAAGGCCGCTAGCGTCGGTATGGAGGATAGTTGGTGCGGCTTCGTCAAAGTGGCAGAGCAGAGGTTCAGACGTGAGTGCCCGCTTCAACAGGTCGAATGCTGTTTGGCATTCTTGACTTCCCGTTTAAGCATGTCCGCAACGTTTTCTTCTATAATTTTTCTTTCAGTTAGAGACACGCGGTAGGGTCGGCGGTGTACAATAGATGTCCCAACAGTTTGAATTCGATGTGCTGTAGTATTAGTGCGGCCCAGCTTAGACGAGCAAATATCGAAAGAATTTGCATGTTTCTGTAAAAATGCGAGCAACTGCTGCCTCTGTGAATATGTCAATTCGCTGCTGATAGTGGTGGTAAAGGCGGAGGAAGAAACATGCTCACCGAGGCAAGGTTCTTTGGATGCGATGGCCTGAAGTGGCGTGACGAGTACAGGCTCGAAGTCAGCAACACGGGCCACAGTAGTGCCCTGTGGCAGTAAGATCTTCTCCGGTGTAGAGTTGACAGCGGTGACAAGTGCCGAGCCATTGCAAAAACGAACGACAGCGGACGGAAGAACTATACCTTTGCGAACGCAAAGTGGTGACGGTGAGACCAATACATCCCCGTGATAGACGCCGTTGGACGTAATGGTGACAATTTGCTCTTGTAGTGGCGGGAGTTCGATGTCTTTCGCAGCGACCAGACGAAGTGGCTTCTGATTATCGTCGTCAAGCATGTAGTCGGTGTCAGCGAGGTGAACGACGCGTTGTCCACAACAAATCGCCGCGGAAGCAGATGATAGAAAATCCCACCCTAAAATTAGTTGGTGAGAGCAGCGGGACAGGACAGCAAACTGGACATGATGGCGGATGCCGTCGGTGAAAACACGCACAGTACAAAGCGCGGAAGGGCGAATGATGTTCCCCTGGGCAGCAACTAACGTGGGACCATCGTAAGGCGTCATTACTTTCCTTAAATGTTCACACAAATCAGCACGTATCACAGACAATGTCGCACCTGTGTCCACCAAAGCATCGACTCGCACTCCTTCCACTTCCACAGAAACCATGTTACACGGGCCTAATGGAGGAATTTCAGTTCTAATTCCGAATGCAGTTTTTCCTCCACAAACTGCATCACTTAGTTTTCCGAACGAATATCAGAGGCGAATGAGGCGGGCAGAAGTGGAGAAGTGGAACGGCGGAAGGGCGAAGGCGAGCGGCGTCTCGTGTTTCGGCTGTTTCGTGGTGCAGTCGATGCAGGAGGAGATGGAGACCGGTGCGGGGGAGACGAATAACGCCGACCTTGATAAGACGCCCCGTTGTACAAATCCCGTTCACGCACATCGTTCCGACGCTCATCTTGCTGGCGCTTCCGGCAGAAACGGGATATGTGGCCGTGATAGCCACAGTAGAAGCATACAGGGCGAGACGAGCGCCACGGTGGAGAATAGAAGGCATTCGGGGCACTTGGAGATAGCGCGGTCAGGTGGGCCGAAGGGTCAGGGGGCACGGAATGGTAGTTCACAGGGGTAGCGGCAGCAACTGACGCGTAGGATGGACGTGGCAATGTCGCGTGGGCGTCGCTGGGAGGCACGGCAGCAACTTGAGGGTACGTGGCTAAAGGGTGAGAAGCAGGTGGCTGTACGGGTGCAGAGCCAGTCAGGGATGTAAGTTCCTCCCTGATGATGTCACGTAAGGGCATTCCCGAAGGCTGAGTAGGTCGCGGTGTAGGAGGTGTGAAGCCCATGGACCGCAATTCTTCGCGTATAATGTCCCGGATGAGGTCACGCAGATGGCCATCTGACGTGGAGTGGTGGTCACCGATGTCTGGTTGAAGGCGGACGGAGTCCAGCGCATCAATGCGCTGGCATGTCGCAACGACATCAGCGATGGTAGCTGGGTTTTGCACAGCGAGGGCATTAAAGGCAACAGGCCCAATGCCTTTCAATATGTGGCGCACTTTGTCCGATTTCGGCATGGATTTATTGACACGCCGGCAGAGTGCGAGGACATCCTCGATGTATGAAGTGTACGATTCACCGCGATGTTGTCGGCGAGTATCGAGTGTCCTCTTCGCGACGGCGGATCGAATGTCTGGTGTCCCAAAGACGTGCCGCAGCTGCTGCTGGAAGGTAGCCCAGTCGGGTAAGTCAATGACGTGGTTAAAATACCATGTCTTTGCGACTCCGGTCAGATAAAATGGGACGTAACGCAGTTTGGCGGCCTCGTCCCACCGATTAGCGACACTTACGCGGTCGTAGTCGTCGATCCAGTCTTCTACGTCTTCTCCACGACTACCAGCGAAGAGCGGGGGTTCCCGCTGATGTCCGTGTATGTAAGTAGGAGGGGCAGCTTGCGGCGGTGCGTGGTTGATGACATCAGTGCCGGCAGGCTCGGTCTGGGACATGCTGCCTGACTGTGGGAGCAAGCGGCGGCCTGAACGAAGCTCCAGGGGGTATAGCGGGCTGCGGGAGGTCAGAGGACCGAAAATCCACCTCCACCACGTATGAAGTCTTGGTAGTCTTGGCTGCGACAGCGTTTATTTGAGGAAAGACCTCGCAAAACGAACGGGCAGAGCCAGCACACAGCCGATGACGATGATGATGAACCAGAGTGGCAATGAGGGCAAAGAGACAAGCGGATGATGGTGATTGTGATTATGCAGGGATGAGGACGATGTAAGTTACAAATGCCCACAATATATATATATATATATATATATATATATATATATATATATATATATATATATTGCTGTCAGTAATGCGCCTTATATCCAGATGGTAGCGTTGCCTCCGGGACATCCATCGCGCGACCCGCTCTCGACGGGAGACTGAGAGAGAAGGCGGGCGCGCGAGAGAGAGAGGTGCGCGCGCCGCTGCAGCGAGCGAGGAGAGCGCAGGAGCGACACCGATATCAGCGTCGCGTCCGTGGCTTATTCGGTAGAGCGTCGCACTGCGGCCCGCCAAGTCATCTTTCTTTTAAAGATAGAGAGAAGACTGCGGACGCCGCCGACGGCGGTGGATGGTTTGGGGTCGCTTATAAGTGTATTCACACTTAAAAAAAAAAAGAAAGCGTTTGCCAATTTAGATCACATACAAAGCCTTGGTGGCTTTGTATGTGAGCTGACGATTGGTCACGTTGTCGCAGAAACCAAATGGCCTGGCATAAACGCATTGTTTTGCTTGCATTGCAGGACACCTACTTGGCAACTTTATCGAATGTATCAGCCTTGATAAAAGATGAAGCAATGGGCGTTGCCTTTATAGAAGGCTTGAATGACCCATATACAACGATTAACAACGTGGACTCATCTTCTAGTTGGGACTATGCTACCAACATCACCGATTACAACCAAAACATGTCGGTAAGCTCAAATGAAACGTTGCGGATTTTTCTTTTGCATTTTTAGGGTGGAAGCAAAGTGCCTCAATCTTGTGCAGCGCACGAGAAACATACAAAGTAAGGGTCGAATAATCAATTAGATGCTAGCGTTTTGAATCCAGCGCTGAATGTCTGTGTGAAGTTCTCTGCTGTCGTACAAACATTTGTACGTAGAATATAGTGAGGGTAATGACATTGCTTGGAACTGTCATTGTATTCTGGTGCGTGAATACTCACTTCTAATTCGGGTATTCATGTTCAGTGTGTGTGGCTTCGCATTATTTCTTCAACTGATTTGCGGAGTCAGTGAGTAAAATAAATAGCGCTTAACATCCCGTGAAAGTTTATTTCACGTGAACGTTGCCTAAACACGGCAACTTAGCGTTACATGAGTCAGGACAAGAATAAATTATTGGTTGGTTGCATCGCACTTTGCAAACTTCTTCCACTGCCAAATGAGTAAGAAGGGTTGTCATGCGCGCACTCAATTTCGGCGAAGAAAAATACTCAAATTGTTCGCCTAATCACGGTGAGTTATCTTACTACCGGCGAACACCAGACTCACGAAGTGAAATGTATTAGAAAAAATGTTAACAAAGAGACCACGTCTTTTTTTTCTCTACTTTTTTTGCTCATTTTTTGTGACTAGTATTTGGAGACATATGCATCTCTTGTCGGTGATAGTGGTGGCCTTCGGTGACGGAAGGGAAAATAGACAATATATATATATATATATATATATATATATATATATATATATATATATATATCTTTATATATATATATATATATATATATATATATATATATATATATATATATATATATATATATATATATATATATATATATATATGACGAAAAAGGCTGCCTTGCAATGCAACGACGCCTGGTTATATGCAGCAAACACCCGCTGGAACATGCTGGTAAAATTACTGCCACACTACAAACCGCGTGGCTTCTCAGAGCATTTGATGTTTTACAATGAGGCATTTGTTTATAATTAGCGTCGTTCAATTGTCCTGAAAATTCGCACGATGTTTTTCGCAGTACTACGGTTTAACCATAATGTTTGAGTGTGTCTCCACTGCATACAACCGGGAGCAACTAGGTTTTTTCGTTAGATATATCTTTTTTTCCCCTCTGCTTTCCAGTCAGTTACGGCAGGACGCCATTGCTGCCGCCGACAGATGGCACCACGTACAGATGTCCCCAAATCCCACGAAAGAACCCGTTTTTCTCGTTAAAGTGCGACAACGCGTTACAACTTGCCATTACCTTATGCTGATAAATCTTCTTTCTAGCGCGTTATTTAGGCGGTACTCTGAAAACTCACTTCTGCGGTGGCTACCGACACTCATGAGCAAGGCGGTTTAAAAAAAAAATTGGAGTGGAAGCTTCCGGAATGATTTGCCAGCAGTAGTGAAGCCAGATTTTGCCCTCCAAAGGTGTCAAAAACATTTTATTTTCTAGTGGTGCCCACTTAGACATCAAGTGACTTTGATTTGTTAGTATAAATGACACAATGGTTATAAATTAAACGAGTTATTTCTGAAGAGATATTCTGCCGATACTAGTATTGGTGACTCAATCTCCTATAAAATTTGCCTTGAATTTGAGGTTTACTAAAGAAAACTAGTAACACAAGACCGCACTTTGAGCACTATCTGACCCGGAAAGGTTGCCACGTTAAACTTGGTGGGCGTGTAAGGAAAACGCTTCTTCTCAATCGCCGAACGCAGCGGCCATCTTACTTCTTGATCCTTAGTTGCTCTTTACCTCCTAGCTACTAAGTTGTTTGTTCTTCACTGCTGAATTAACAGAGCTCTCCTTCTTTGTTTGCGCTTTTCAGAATAAGGTCTCCACCGAAGTCTCGAAAATGGAGCGGCAGTTTGGAATCACGGCGAAGCGTTTCGACTGGCACAATTTTAAAAATGATTCGCTCAAACGACTATTCAGGCACGTCGCTACCATTGGCCTGGCAGCTCTTCCCGACGACAAGCTTGAGAATGTTAGTGCACAAGCTAACCTTCCTTCATCCAAACACTTGTTAGACGTTATGCATTTAACCTTCTAAGAAGCCAAAACGTTGACCAAGTTCACGCATTTTTTTACTGCTTTCAGGCGACCAGTCTCAGTTCGAAGATGGCCGCCATATATGGATCGACCAAGGTGACCGTTGGCAAGGACAAGGACCTTCCTCTGGAACCAGGTAAGAACAATAAGAAGCACCTCACAAGAGAGAGCGAGAACAAACTTTAATTTCAGACATAGCACTTGTGTTGCCCCTGAAGGCATGGCCTCGCAGATTAGATATCTGTTGTGACTGCGACTGACATAAGTTTTGTGATGTATTGAGACGCTGAGCGGTCTGCATGCCAAACTGTATTTAGGAGTAAAGGCCTCAGGTAAGGCTGTAGAGACTTTAGCCACTGCTCCCTATCCTGTAAGAATTCAGGACAAATAAACTTTAATTTAGTTCAAGTTGGGATCACCATGATCATCACCATAACCAACATATATTTCGCTTCACTGCCAACATGAGGTTGTCCAATGCACAAGGATTCCTGGGTATGGTACGTGAGCATTATGACAGAGCATCGCAGACTACGTATACATTGATAGGCAAAGCGTGCTGTACTGTGTGTTACACTGACCATTATTTTGCACTGTTCTGCCATTTTATCCCATTCCTTTGCTTTGCGCTAATTGTGGCTGCCAGTTCCGCAATTTCAAAATACCAAAAATCTGTCATTCTCCAATGCTGCAGTCTTTCATTGATACCTGATTATGTAATTTCAACCTACAACCGATCACCTGCTCTACAGTATAGCGTGCCCTGCTCAGTCCACCCCGCCTCCACCTTTTTTTTAGCTCCTTAAGGCATGAACATAACGTTCCGTCATAATCGTATGTAACCACCTCTCGTTAGTTCTTGAATTGGCCGTAGAGGGCGGTACATGTACATACAATGAAACGCATATATGCTGAAAATGGCAAATGGTATGATACTAGAGGACGTTACTTGTAGTATGATAAATAATAAATATCACAGCATATCCATTGAGTGAATGATGATGAGTGGGGCAAAGCGCCCATCCGTCCATTTTTGCGTTAGTCCATGCGTCCGTTCGTCCATCCGTGCGTCCGTCCATCCGTGCACATCCGTCCGCCGTCCTCTCGTGCGGCCGTCTGTCCGTGCGTTTGTCCCTGCGTTCGTCCAAGCGTCCGCCGTCCGTGCGTCAGACAGACAGACAGACAGACAACGGACGGACGCGCCCAGCGGATGATTCACGGTTTGTCAATAAAAAGTATGATACGTGCAAGGAGGTGGCGGCTCGCGTTCGAAGAGGGAACCCCGATGTGTGAGCACGCGAGAAAATAGGAATGACGTCACACGAAGACGTGGGCGATCGCGTGTTCGTCGGCGGCACCGTACGCTAGGGGGCGCGGTGTAGTAAAATAAAAGCCGTTTTGCCACCCTCGCGTGTTCAGAAGGCCTGCGGGTGGACATGGTTGCAGAGCGGCGTGCGCGCGCAAGGCGGTGGCGGCTCGCCCTCGAAGACGAAACCCCGATGAGCGAGCGCGCGAGGCAGAAGCGTGCCGTCAAGCTGCGCGGCGGCGCCAAGAAGATCCCGGCGCACGAGAACCCCGCGATCTTGTCGAAGCGGCACGGCAGCGGCGTGCGGACCCAGGTTCGCTCCATTCTCCGTCATTCACCCCGTGGATATGCTGTCATTTTTTTTTATTTCAATGCACCGCCAACAGAATAAAGGCACCGCTCGTTTTCCCTCCATTTTCGCATCACTGTTTTTCTGTCGCTTACGTCATCACTCTTGGCGTAGTTACTCGCTGCGCAGTCCTCACTTAGCCTCAAGTGTGTTTTTTTTTTGACCCACTAGTTCCGATAACTCAGTAGACAGCAGGGATATAGAATGCAATAACTGTACAATCCTTGCGTGACCGGATAATGCCTATCGCGTACGTTTAGACCAATTTATATTCATCCAGCATTTTCTTCGCTTGATTGCGGTCGCTAAGTAACCTAAGTAATTAACCTGGGAACAATGTACTCTGGCGCTAGAAGTTGACATCCACATTGTTTACACATTACCTTTATTGTCTACACACCTGTTGTTAACACTAATCGAACATTTTCATAGCTAAAGCCTCGAATAATTTGACACAACTCATTTAGAGCCTTGCTAAACAGGACATTGTCAGGTTCCGACCATATATATAGTTTGAATAACAGTTCTAAGCGAGATTGGAGCAGCATTCGCGATTTTTCCTCCTTCAGTGGCTCTATTCTCGACCGGTGTTTTTCTTTTACTGTGTTCACCTAAAAAACCAAGGTCACCGTGGCGCCTTCATGAATATTAGTTTAAGATTGCCACGCATGTGTTTCAAACTTAATGTTTGAATCACTTCGGAAATTTCACGGGCTTCATGCTCTCTCATAGTAGAGTACCTCGTACTTTCAATCGTTAACAATTTTTTCTATACATTTTTGCCACGTGATTATAATAAGGAAAAGTTATTCTAATAAGTGATTATAATAATGAAAAGAAAAGTGCCGCCCGCAACTGTCTACCGTTAGCTGACACCTCATTAGGTCGGCAATGGGATGGGGAAAATAGAATGAAATGGATAGGATCCGTGCGAAAAACCCGCCGAAAAGGCCGAGGAAGATATTCGCCGAAGAACAATGATGAGCCGAGGCGGCGCATTAAATGATGTGAGCGCACGAAGCACATGGCCAGGAATCAAGGCACGAAGAAATTAGTGTTTGTATAGCACTCACGGCAGCGAGTCCTGATGGTCTCAGTGTGTGTGCGCCACTGGTCGAGTATATCCCCGGTGCGGTTGAGTCATGTATATGGCAAGAGACGCAACACATAATCCGTGAACCGGAGACTCAGTTGGCAGGAACACCAGCACTGCCGCATTGACACATATATAATTCATCAAGGTTTCGTCAGAGCACACACACACACACACAAAAAAAACTATGCGTGGCGAGTAGGTGTATTGTACTCTACAGAACCACTAAATATTATGATTCTGCTTTGGAAAAAAATATTCACAGACAAACTTTCATCATTTTGCCCTCTTTGAATGGAGAGTAAATAAATTACTAATTTGTTTATATTCAATATCTCTTGCTGAAAACCTTGAATAACACTTGATCTAAATGCACAGCGAATTTCGCACTGTTATGTTGATCAGTTTCGCCGTACTCGCAGTAGAACGGAGGCTTGTGCAACGATAGGGCTTTTTGTTGCTCACACTATCTTCATCGCAATTAAATAACGCTTCAGACCAGCCATTAACACCAAGTGCCATTGGAAAGAATCGATCGTAAGCTTTATGAATTTCAACAATTGAAATTTATTCGTCGATCGCAGCTAGCACAGTGCGTCCACAAACAATGCGTAAAATGTGGAGTGAATGCCGCCGGAGTGGGACTGCCACCGTAAAAAAAAAAAAAAAAGGTGTGCCATGCAATTGCCCACTGGAAGATGAATGGTGACACGAATTCTGTGATTTGTCTTCAAAGTACTTTGCATACTGCGTATTCAGGATTGACAGAGTTTCTGTAGAAAGGCTGTAGTTTATCAATCTTTTATAAAGGTTAACACAACCCATTATTCACAAAGTTGCACGTGACGCGCTTTACTTTTGAACGTACATGTAGTGAGCTCCTTTGCCACTTGTAAGTAAGCTGCATCGTCTTTGTTGTTGTTGTTGTCGTCGTCGTTGTTGTTGTCGTTGTTGTTGTTGTTAATAGAGTGATCGTTGTATGGCTGTTTTAATTTCGATCATGTGTCTGCACCAATTCACCCAATGCTTGCAAATAGAGGATTACAGATTAACTTCTCGGGACCCTTGTGGAGCCGGAAAGCTCTGCCTGACTTTGATCCCGCACTTTTCGTGCAGATCTCACCCGGAATATGAAGGAAGTTGGCAATTACGATAAATTACTGCAAACTTGGCTGGCATGGCATAACGCAGTTGGTACGGCTATAAAACAGTACTACATTCCCTACATCAAGCTGTCCAATGAAGCAGCGTCTCTGGACGGTGAGTATGGTACTCTTTTCCCGAACCTTTTCTACCATCATCATGATTTATTGACGCTCAAAGAGCTTTATCAAGGTATTACGTGACCCTGTTTCTGCGTGTATGAAACTGATTCTATATGTACGAATATGCACTTAGTGGCCCATGAAGTTTACATTTCGCACAAACTAAGTTGGTCATCGGAAAGCTCTAGCTTTACTGTAATTGTGACAATGTTTTTGAATCAGTACGTACAAACCATTCTGAGTAATTGTGAAGCACGGGTATTCTCTGTGCCAGTGAAATCCGAGCTTTCCGTACGGTTTATACGCCAGTAGAACTGCTCTTTATGCATATGCTATAATGAAAACATCCTCAATATTTGTGTTGTAATGCTTTATACTCCCCATTCGCTCAGCGTAAGGTAGCAAACCGTGCATGTGCCTGGTGAACATCCCTGCCTTCTCTCTTGTTGTTGTCCTCCTCCTTCGGAAATATGAATGCAGACGTGCCAAATTCATCGCCACTTGCACAATCACATTAAGGAAGCTACCACCGCTCTGCTTGAAGTTTTTTTCACTGTGCGTTAAAGAACGCCGGATGATTGAATTAAAATTACCGCGGCTTTCTTCACAATTACGTCGCACTGTGTGCAGGTAAAAAAATAAAGCTCAGCAGTTTTCAATTAATCACTGTAAAAAATTACGGCAAATTGGTCCGTGAAAGGTGTGTATGACGGGAACATTTTGTTTATATCTTATATGAAAAACGAAGATTATAATTTTAAGCGCATATTTAACGTAAGTCTTAAGTTTCTTAGGATGTGTTCTATACAATGCCAACAATTTAGGCCAAGATGTATTTCATTGCCGTAGCCAATCATAGAGACGCTTCAGATCACAGGTGCACATTTGCCGTCACGTTTTTAGAGAAACAAACGAAAAAGATAGTGTGCTTGGCAACTTTCGGTACAGCTTTTGATGCACCCATGGTGTTAGAAGATACCTGTGCGGACGCGCTGTCGCCGGCAAACCTACACATGTAAAGCGCTCCGGTTTTGAGTGAAACTGCAGCACTAAACAAAATAGCTTTTGGTAAGAGAATTTCGCTAATCCATGATACGGAAACGCCGGAAAGAGTGAGAAAGTTCGCCTAAAAGAATAACATGGAACAAAAGGAGCTATGCTATCCTTCTAGATGAGTTTTGTGCACATTTTCTAAACAATGAAAAATGTGCACCGCTATTTGAGCGCCAATGAGGAACTAAGAGCTAAAGATAACTTCTGAAGCTGCGTTCCCAATTTCGCAAGCTTTGATGTCAGAACGAGTTTGTTTGTCGGTAGAAATACACCTCCCCATACACTTATGGTTAGAATAAAGAATGCTAAGTACGCCTACAAAAGTAAGCGTATATAATGCTGATATGCATATGTTCTATTTTGTTTTTTAATTCTTTTTTTGGCAACAATCAAGTGGAAAGGAGTAGCCGTCACCAAGTAATGGTGACAGGAACTCCTTAGTTTATTTTTTTACTTCAATAATAAAACAAAGTATGCTTACAGTTGTCCTCTGTTGCGATAGATACGTTGACGTTGAGTACAAGCGTTCAGCCTTTTTTTGTTTACTTGTTTATTTAGAAATTTATTAAGGTTAGGCTCTCATTTGACTTCCATTTTCGTATCCCTCAGACGTGCATGATGTAGACACCTGAGTATGCTTCTAACAAAGAGGCGCTGTTATGTATGACAAGGTATAAAAAAGCGGTAATATGTGTTTATTAATTGCCACGAACGCCACTCATTGGCGGTGACAATTATGAAAGCCGAAGATGAGCACCAGCACAAGCCATCATTTTGTGTGATCTCGGCTGTTGGCCTTTACAATAGTTTTCTATCTATTTTTATTGTCCTGTCCATTCCATCTGCTATATGACTCTTAAAAAAGCAGAATGACCTCCGGTTAACTTTACTGTTCTTAGGGGCGAAGCCCCTTAGAACTACACAATGTGCGTAACATGCCATTTGGCGTCTACACCAGATGTAGCGCAGGTGCACGTGAACAAACCGAAACATCTGTGAACAACACAAAAGCTTATCAGAATGCTATTAACCAGAACAAACAAAATAAGAGGCCACAACAATGTAAAAAACATCGACATTTAGCCACGTGATCAATCACAGCATATGACAAAACAAAAAGTTAACAAAAACGAAAGCTGTCCACCACAACGAAATAGAAAGCCACGATTCATGGTTCGCCGCAGACTGCCTCCATCGGTATTTACTTCGTGGATATGCGTGGGGTTTTCTTCTGTGCGTCGCGCACACGTGAGCACACACACTAATATGCGCTGGCGAGTGACTGGAGCACCGCACATGACCACTGAACAAACACAAGTATACATATATTAAAATATTTCGACGGTGCCCTTTGAAGCTACGTGTCTGCAAAAGGCACCCGGCAATGCAGTTCACGAGATCTGATGGTAGCGCCAAAACATACAGCCTAGCGAGTATATAGGCGCAACAAAACTGAGTGTTCCAATGCGTAGCCTATATAGCGAGTAGACGCAGCAAAAACGGACTTGCGAGTGCGTATCATTTTCTTTTTAGTAGTGAGCAGAGGTATCACGGCTGATTATGTAAGCGCCCAGAAAGCGTTCTTTGAAAACGAGCCAAAAAGGGCATTGACACTTCAGCGTCTCAATGTGTTCAGCGAGAGTTTCATTTTCTTGGTTACCCTGGCGGTCGGTACCAACAACGCTGAGGCACCCCAATAAGCTTCGTCGCGCCCGCTGGTCTATACTGTCGGGTGCCCATACCAAAACTCAATTCTCTCCAGGATGACGTCCTCGAGGATGACGTCTGGTTGACTTTGCTGTCTTTCTTCTATACTCGACACACGCATGTACAAAAAGAGAGAAAGAAAGAGATCTACACGGATACCCCTCAGCACATACCACCCCGAAATAATTTAGCTTTTTAGATAAACTTCACAGAGACAGTTAACAACATCAGTCAGTTCCGTCAAAAGAATTGCGCCAAGTTGAAGGAAGCAAAAAAATATACACAATTTTATTTTTCAAAAACAATGTGGCATAACATCAATGGTGACCAATGAGCTTAATGACCGCGTACATCCTGCAAGTCTCTGAAGACAGATAGTATACTAACGAAATTGTGCAGCACACTTTATTTATCTAGATTCAATCCCTCATAGGCACGGGTGTGAACTTCGCAGTGATATGGCAGAGGCAGGCATTCAAAAGAGGCCGCTATCATTGCTTTGTGCATTAATGCAAAGCTGGGATGAGACAGAATGCTCATTGTGTTCTACGGCGCTGACTGCTCTTTTGCGCCTTAATGGCAGGTTACGACAATCTCAAGAGCGCCTGGCTCAGTGACTACGAGACGGAAAACATGACCGAGATTGTCGACAAACTCTGGGAAGAGCTGTCTCCGCTGTACAAAAAGCTGCACGCCTACGTGAGAATGAAGCTCAAGGAGATTTATCCTGGACGCCTGCCCGAAGATGGCACGATACCAGCCCATCTGTTAGGTAAGTCCGCATACGTCCAGCACTGGGTATCGACATTTTCGTTTATAAGCTTTAGTGTGGGGGCGAAAATTTCGAAGCGGAAATGTGCGTATACCGAGGATTGTCCTTCTTAACGCGACAGCGTTAAAGCGCTCGTTTCGTAGAAATGATCCCGTGCCAGTTTTGGCATCGGTGTGGTTGGTTGAGTCAGAAAAACCAGCGTTGTCCGTGAGCCTGTGTCGTGGGAATGTGAAGCCACCAGCTGCCTTCAGCAAAGACAGGTGGGCAGCACTCTTGCGCAGCCCACGAACTTAACGATCAAACCCTGGCCGTCCAGAGTGCCCGTGAACGGGCCGCCAAGCTAGGCTTGACGGTCACTACGTGGGATTAGCTGGGTGACGGGGGGTCTCCCTTGCGTCCTCTCAGGACCAAAATAAAGTTTCAATCAATCAATCAATCAATCAATCAATCAATCAATTGTCCGTGAGTGGCAATTATAAATAGATGCAAGAAAGAATAAATAACAAAAATGTACGGTCTGCAGTGAGAATCGAACCTACGCCTTCTGCGGTGCAAGCAGATTTTATACATTGATCCACGTACGCCAGCGCTTGACTTCGTGAAAAAATGCTAAGGACTGTTTTGTATACATACTCTGCTTAGCGCCGGTAATACTGCGTAGCGGAATGGTAGAACAGCACCAGGAGTCAGAACAAGTGAACTGCGCACCACGTGGGCGGTTTAAAGCTGCTTACCCATTACTGAGTGCGCAGCGGCCCCTCGGGCGTGTAGATGGGTACTTCGCCATTTCGTGAAAGGCAGAATTATGGCGTATACAGTGGGCGCTTGCCAACTGCACATCCAATGGGTAGTCTGTAAGGTATATTTTGAAATGCGCAGCATTACGCACACAGGCGAATTCTTTGCGTGCCGCATGGTTGAAGGCGACGTGCGCACGGAGTCCGATTACGCTGCCGCGTTCTACACCTGAAGGCGAAGCTCGAAGTTTTTGTATATACGTCTTTTCTGTTTTATGCAACAACGCAAAGGGAAGTGTTGTGTAGACGATATGACAACGTTGAAATCCCCCAGAAACATTTTGTACTCGAAGAAAGTGCGCCGTGGATTCTCCTGCAGTTCAAATATGTGCTCATAACAATTCTCGAGGTTCGCCGACCAAGTTTTTTGCTCGAATAGCGCCTGCACAAGGCACGCAAACCTTTACAAATAATATATATATATATATATATATATATATATATATATATATATATATATATATATATATATATATATATATATATATATATATATATATATATATATATATATATATATATACGATAGCAAAATCACGTATCGACAAGTAAAAGCGAGAGCGTTATTTTATTATTATTATTATTATTATTATTATTATTATTATTATTATTATTATTATTATTATTATTATTATTATTATTATTATTATTATTATTATACCCGAGCCATACGACCGGCCACCACGGAAATCACCTGAACTCCATTAGGGATTTCGATGCTCAAGTCACCCGGAAATTTCGCAAACTTTGAACAGAAGCCGCAAGGGCTTCATTATAGGAACTGTTGCCCCTATGTCTGCACGAAAGATTTCACATCTAATGCGAAACTTGAGCGCGTATTTTTGTTGCCGTTAAAACAACGCTATGAAAGGAATTATGCAGCGAGAGAACTTTTTAAGTAGATAAAATTTGTTAATATGTTGGCTGCAGCTCGCTTGAGTTTACAGATTTTTTTTCGTAACTGAATAATGCTGAGGACAAGAGTCCTCCGTTCCTCCTCCAGCTGAGATTGTCAAACATCTTCGCGAAACGCTCCGTTTTAACTTCCTCGACGTAAGGAAGACACTGTGGCACGGACCGCATCTTTCTTGGCGTCGCGACGCACGAGTTAAACAGATTAAGGTGCCCGTGTGAACACGGTATTAAAATAGAAATTAGCTTAATTCTATTATGACTTTCCACCACAGTGGAGCTGTGTTTGCGGTGCCTCGGCCGGAAGGTCGCGGTTTCGATCCCGGCTAACTGCTGTAAGTTGAATTGCGATGGAGGCGGAAATTCCGGAGGCCCGTGTGCCGCGCAATGTCATTGCGCGTTAAAGAACGCCTAATCGTAGAAATTTCCGGGGCACTCCACTATGGCGTTTCTGATACTCACATTCCATGGTTTTGGAACGCAAAACCCCAGATAGTATGATTAACTTGATCGTGCCAGTACATCTTCGAAAAAAAACGTGCTTCTGTAAAAACGTGGTGTTATCGGTATACCGCTACTGCATGTGTCATGCAGCACTTCGTTAGATAAAAAAACTGTAAATTGAAACAAGAGCACCGACGTTGGCCTAGTTATAATCATTTACTTGATCACAACTTCGCGGTCTTTTGTGTGCGTTTTCCATAATTAAAAAACAAAACTTCAGGACAATTCAGGTATATTGTGGAAACCAAACCAGCCCACGCGTTGATTTGTCCGGGAGATAAATGAACATAAAGAGTATCGCTGAGGACCTGCAATCAGTTCTGTCACTTTTTAAACCGACGTCGCGATTGCTATGCGTTTGTGAATAGCAAATTTGGCGCTAATTAAACTGAAACAAATATTTAGTCAAATTTCGTAACAATGGTTGCAAGATGCATGATTGCTTAAACGATTAAAGGATAACATATACAGTTAATTCTTTTCGGACAGTATTTAACTATGCCTGCCCCACATATTCCGTTGTGCAGGAAACATGTGGGCGCAAGAGTGGGGCACACTATACCCTCACCTAACGATGGAAGACAAACCTTTGGACATCTCGAAGACCATGGTGGAAGAGGTCGGTATAAGAACTGTGTTTAGTCTTCATGAAAAGGTTGTATTGGCTTCAAAGCTGAAGTGCACCGGAAAGAAACACTAAAAAATGAAGTTTTAAACTTACGTTTAAAAAGAGCTAACGCTTTCCGCTGCGTTCCGAGGTAGCAACGAATCACCGCATTAGTCCGCATCAGACCAGTGTGAAGTGCTTCAGCTGCATGCAACCAGCCATTTAGCAAGCAGCTCACCAGTTGCTTACTTTCTCCCGTCGTGATTGGACGGCACTAAGCGAGCTTATACTCTCGCCCGTAGAGCGAACAGACGTTGATCCCATGACGCCATGTCAAAGCACCTTCAAAAGTGATTTTCCGCTATTATGAAACACCTCCACCGCAGGTTAGCACTGGAATTTATAGCTGATGTTTTAACACTTGCAGATCTTCTATTGCGTGGTACGAACTCAATAATGTGCGTTTAGAAGTTTTTCGTAATGGATCCGCATACAGAATACATCGCCTCTCACCGCGCCAAACGTATTTGACAAATACTATAGCTGTCGTAGAGATGGTGCGCCAAGAATACCGCAGTGTACTTCCATGCGGCTGCGCCATCTGTGTCTCTGCACTATTGATCGCTCCAACTCAGTTGATGTGGCCGCTCTTCCAGAAATGGGATGCCCAAAAGATGTTCCACGCAGCGGAGGACTTCTTTACGAGTCTGGGCCTGGACAACATGACCAGCGAGTTTTGGAGCAAGTCCATCCTTACAAAGCCCAAAGACCGAGAGATCCAGTGCCACGCCTCGGCCTGGAACATGTACAACGGCGACGACTTCAGGTACGAAGCGGCACTCGCTATATAGCTCCACTCCTGGTTTGTTTTGAGGGCTTCCGAAGCGACACAGGCTATGAGGGACGTCCTATATACTGCAGCGCTCCTGTTGATTTCGTCCGCCCGTAGTTCTCCAACGCGCGCTAATATGACCCCACAATGCAGGTGCCTCTAGCCTTTCGTCTTAATGAAAATGCGAATGGCATGGCCGAGATTGTCATTCGAGTCAGCAGTCTAGCGATCGTAACCACCGAGTTACCACAGAGGCCTATGCAAGTAAAAAAAAAGCTAGACCGACAAATTGAAAAAAGTATTAAAATAGGGCGACATATAAATGAAAACAATCGACAGCCTGGCTAAAGCAGGGTTTTGCAATTGTCTAACAACCCTTAGCGAGAGACATAGGTAAAACTTAGTATGCGAAACTATATATATATATATATATATATATATATATATATATATATATATATATATATATATATAGTAGCCATGGCGGCGGGCGAGCCACAGTCGCCGCCATGGCATGGTGGCGCTGGCTGACACTCCCACGTTTAAATTCACATATATACCCAAAAAAAGTGAGATGATAGCCGCCGTGGTAGCTCAGTGGTAGAGCATCGAACACGTTATTCGAAGGTCGCAGGTTTGGATCCTGCCCACGGCGAGTGGGCAGGATCCAAACCTTTTCACTCACTTTTCTTCAATTACAATAAAATTTGGCCTAACTTCCCTATACATTCTTTGGCATTATTGTCTGTCATATCTAATTATTATTGCGTCAAAACACGGAAAAACGAGCCCTTAGGTAAACACTTCTTCCACACACACACACACACGCACACACGCACACACACACACACACACGCACACACACACACACACACACACACACACACACCAACAGGCCCAATGAGTATACCTTCATGACGCCTTCGCAATATCGGTGAACATGATACTGAGTTCCGCAACGCTAAAACTGTCACTCCCGTATAATCGTATAATCCATCCGTCCTCCCACCCCCAGTACTCCTTCCCACTTCTAGATGACGAGACGACTTGATTTGTGTGCTCACAGAAAATCAGTGAACGCCTTACTGAACTTTTTGCGTGGCAGCGGCCTATTGTATAGACTGTAGCACCCCAGCTCCCCCCCCCCTCCTTTTTTTTTCGCGCGTGTCTATTTCCCTCTTCGCTTTCTTTCCAATTTTTCTTCCCCATTCCCCCTTCCCCTAGTGCAGGGTAGCAAACCAGATGCTCCATTTTCTGGTTAACCTCCCTGCCTTTCCCTCATTTTATTCTCTCTAGATGACGAGAAATACTGCACAGTTTTCAGCTGAGACTTGACAAATATGTACTTTTACCTCTTCAACGTATTTTAGCACGACTGAAAGCTTTGTCCCGGCTTTACGATTGCAGAATAAAGATGTGCACTGACCCCAGCATCGAGCAACTGCGCACTGTCCACCACGAGATGGGCCACATCGAGTACTACATGCAGTACAAGCACCTGCACGTCCTGCTGCAAGAGGGAGCCAACGAAGGTTGTCCCATCTACTGATTCACATGTTTTCTCGCCTTTATTACATTTAAATCAACCGCGCGATTGCAGATTTAGGAGTTTATCTTTTTTATAGCACGCTCCACCAATGTACGTCATCCCTTCCGTGACGGAAATGGCGTCACAAAGAGAGTACGCTATAGACGGATACTACGTAAGTCAGGAAGGGCTCCTCCCAGATGACCGACGTGCGGAAGCCGATCGCCTCAGCGACTAAATGGTGTCACTCATGCACTCGCGAATGCCCCGCCACGGCGGTCTAGTGACGAAGGTACTCGGCTGCTGACCCGCAGGTCACGGGATGGAATCCTCGCTGCGGCGGCTGCATTTCCAATGGAGGCGGAAATGTTGTAAGCCCGTGTTCTCAGATTTGGGTGCACGTTAAAGAACCCCAGGTGGTCGAAATTTCCGGAGCCCTCCAATACGGCATCTCTCATAATCATATGGTGGTTTTGGGACGTTAAACCCCACATATAAATCAATTAAACTGTGTCCGTTTTTCTTGCGATCACGTTAACTTGTTCTTGTTGAACAATGCATTTGCTTCCAGTCATCCCTATAAAGTTGTTTCAATCCATCCAATAATAAAATTGTTTCCACCCACTTCTTGTTAGGTACATGCGAGATTGAATAAACAGCTGCGGCAAGAGATTGAAGTCACCAAGCTCATACTCTGACGCGGAACAATACAGACAATGAGTCGCAGCTGCGCGCCCATGATGTACCGAAAACAGAAAGAGACAGGTTTACGTCGCTCCAGTCATCGCACGCAGCCATAGCAAAAGAATGAATGGCCAACATGTACTTTAAGTATAAATAGTCTAGGTCATTCATTTTGTAGGCATTTGTGATGAAAATTTTTTAAAAAACGAAGAAATTATGTTTTGCATGAACATGAAGCAATTCACACATATAAATTTGATTTTGCCTAGGCAGGTACCGAATTTACGAAGTTGAAAAAAATTGCAGTATTTACAAAAAAGCACATTCATTTTATATGTCTGCTTGAAGGACGCACTTTCAGCATTGTCCGACAGAAGGATACACCTGAACCCGCTTGAAAACGGCAAAAAGCTGACGATTTATTTTCAAAACTGATAAAAAAATTTTATTAAATAAGCACCTGCAAGGTTACCGGCCCAGGCTACCGGGACGAGTCTTTCCCTTCGGATACACATAAACAAATCTCGTTCGGAGATTGTAAAGAGCCTTACTTGGTTAGAAATGCAACAAACGTGCCTAACATGTTTTCCTCCCTCTGCGCAGGTTTCCACGAGGCCGTCGGAGATCTGATAGCCCTTTCAGTTGCCACGAAAACACATTACGAAAAGCTTAACTTGCTGAAACCAACGGATAAATACAGTGAGTAGCGGTTTTCAATTGTATCTGTTGATCGAGCGTATATGTTCAGTCTTCATTTGAAAGAATCCTACTTTGTTCGTCGTCAAGGAGTTAAAAATGTACAGAATGTGTTTTCTTTCAAACAAAACGGGAGAATGCGCAAGCTTCAAGTAATGAGAAACAATCAAAAGAACAAAATACCAATAGAGCCCACACTCTAGCAATGGGATTTGTCACTTTGAGGGCAGCAACAGCCGTGGCCATGACAAGAGTAAATTCGATCCCATGCTGTAACGTCGGCTCCACCGGCACTCCTCCTTGGTCGACAATATTTCATCCCTTGTGCAAGGGCGTCCGCGAACTTCTTGCAGGGAGGAGGGGGCTGCATCCACAAGTAGGGCAGGGGGAAGGGAGGGTCATAACACAGGCAGCGTTTGTTTCACTGCCGTGGCATAACCGGCAAGATTAGTCAGTAACCCTGAAGGAGGTTTCACGTGAACATGTGAAGCCTGAGAGTGCTAGTCAAGCTGTACGCAGATTACTGCTACTGCATTACAAAACTAGTATCCGAAGTTCATATTTTTTTCTCAAAAACTCCAATATTTAGGCACTCGCTGTCTTCGCAGATGATTTCTAGACCGAGACAGACAGATTTTGCCCCTAATTAGATCGCTCAGACAAGATTGATTAAGAAAATTAGTTTAATTAGCTTTTAACTATCAATCTCAGGGTGCTTGTTTATAAAGAGAAGTTGTTTTACGTCACGAATTATGGCCAGCAGAGTTTTTTTTTTTTTTCAAAATAGAATGTATCATGCTTATAGTTTCGGAGATCCATCATTGAATTTCCGGACCGCGATGCAGGAGAAACCGAAACTAAACGCACCGAGTGCGCCGGAAGGGCGGCACCTGTGATGCGTCACGCAAGAACTTCCCTTTACGTAATTGAAATGATGGCGCGTCACCCCACGAGACCACGGAGAAAGGAAAGAAAGAGGAGGATATATATATATATATATATATATATATATATATATATATATATATATATATATATATATATATATATATATATATATATATATATATATATGCGTGGAGTGCTTTTCTATAGACACCCTTGTCTTTCTGTCCATGTGCAGCCCTTTTTCATGCCATCATTTGTGCTCTGTTCAGCAATTTCTTGGACACTGTTCCGTGCGGCATCCCATTGTGGTGCGTGGGTAAAAGCACGCGAGGCTTGCTCATTCTGATGGCAGCATTTTTCCTGCAGATGCTGTTGACCTCCTGCTGATGTCGGCGCTTGACAAGATCGCCTTCTTGCCATTCGGATACCTGTTGGACAAGTGGCGCTGGACCATATTCACCGGCGAGACGCCGTTCGACAAGATGAACGAGAAGTTCTGGGAATACAGGTGCGTCTCCACGACGTGAACAGAAGTGCAAGAGTTGGTTGGTGAGAAATAACACCAGCCGAAAAAGAAGACAGGTACTCGTGATTACTGAAGAGTACCACTACTGTCCTCACTCAGTGCTGCTATTGCGTATGACAGAGCTCGCATCTTGGATCATTTTCGTTCAGACATGTGACAAAAACATAAAAAATTGTTTTTTTTTGTCCCAATGCATGGTACAAGTCGGAACACAATTGCGATAAAATATGTACTCTTTGGTTAGTAAGCATCAAGTGGTACTTGAAAGAGATCTACTTACGAGACTGTTTCGATGATTGATATGTGAGGTTTGACGTTCCAAAACCAACATATGATTATGAGAGACGCCGTAGTCCAGGGTTCCGGAAATTTCGACCACATGTGACTCTTTAGCGTGCGCCTTAATCTGAGCACACGGGCCTTCAGCATTTTCACCTACATCGAAAATGCAGCCGCCGCAGCCAGGTACATCCGAGATTTTTGTCATGTTATATTCTTCGTTGTTAAATGGCGTCATCAAGGGCAGTGCTAGCGGAGTTACGGGAGGGGGGGGATGGAGCAAGCCATTGTTTCACCCTAGTGTTCCTTTAAGTACACTTCACTCATTTAAGCACTCAGTACAAGTAGTTCACTGCTCAAACCAAATTTAGCGGGAACCACTCCGGCCCATTAGCTTTGCTGTGAATAAGCGTGATGGCTGCAACAGTATAGCACCCCCCCCCCTCCCCCTGAGCAAGCATAGTCAAAGAGAATGCATGAGTTTCCCATGATCCTGCCCCCCTGGACGAACTCACTTGTCGTACACGGGTGAGAAATATTCCCAGTGAGAAAATTCTGGCACTGCCCGTGGACGTCATGCAACGGGTTCTTCTTTTTCATGCTAATTGGAAAGCGGCAATCATGCATGCATTCTCAGCGCTAAACTTTTGAACGATCGACAAGACTTTCTTTAGTTATCTCGTTCGATCAAGGCAGTTTTAGTTTATTTGACGAATCCTTTTCTCCCGCAGGATAAAATACCAAGGCGTGTCGCCTCCGGTAAAGCGCAACGAGTCCTTTTTTGACGGTGGAGCTAAGTACCACGTGGCTTTGCACGTTCCGTACCTGAGGTGAGCGAACTGATCCGAAAAAAATGTCAGTAACTGTAATTTTTACTGAGTCGAAAAACGTTACAAAGTAGCGCTAGAGATTTGTAAAATGGACGCGCAGACATACATTAAACAGTCGCATATTTTTATACTATAATCAGTTGTTTGCAGTTGCGTAACCGTGCCAACAGCAACATGTATATCAGCAACATCAGAAGCGGTAAGCTGATATGAAGCGCTGGTGCTCGTGAGGATGGTAGCCCCGGATATTGCTACATTGATCAAGTTAAGTGGATGGCGCCTAGCTACAAGTGACATAACCCGACGTGACAGCTGTATAATAAATGTACATATGTAATATTTTTATAAAATTGAATAGCCAGCACTGCAACCACAATCGACGTTTCACCAACATAATTGTCTATTTGAAAATCATATGCAAGGCCGGGCATGGCTCTGTGATAGAATACTTGCCACGCCACGCTGAATGCTGGTGTTTGATTCCTGCTGAGACCCTGACATTTATTCTTTGCATTCGTTGGGTCGACGCTGCCGATGTCAGCATTTTCGAACGCCCACGCGTTAAAATTACCCATCTCTGTTTTCGTCGTTCCTGGGGAGATATAATCTGTCAATAACATGTGGCACACACGCACCCGCCGGAATGTGCCACTGTCTGCATGAAAGAGTTGGATGACGTAGGCGACGGGATTATGACATTATCCATGCCATGACCAGCGAGTCGTATTGGACAAACCATCTGACCCTCCCATACTAAATTCATCACGAGAGCATCAAAACATCACGAGAGCACCCAAACGTAGGCGGCTCGCAGGCTGGATCGATCGATCGATCGATCGATCGATCAATAGATAGATAGATAGGTAGATAGATAGATAGATAGATAGATAGATAGATAGATAGATAGATAGATAGATAGATAGATAGATAGATAGATAGATAGATGCATGATAAAATGCCTGCATTACGCTGAGAAATGCTTCACTCTTAATTACTACATTTGCTTGAAAAAAGCAATAAGCTCTAAACGAAACGCGACAAGCGACAGGAAAATTTTACTGGCGACTCTGAAAAAAGATGCCCAAGTCCGTTTATTATAAGTGGAGCTAGCAACTCTGGCCATGCTGTTCTTTTCTAGGAATTTGATGCACATGTGACATATTAGAGCTACACACAATTCAATTCCACCTACCTGGCTGTCTGTTTCTCCTTTTCAGATATTTCGTGGCATTCATCCTTCAGTTCCAGTTCCACGAGCATTTATGCACAGTCGCAAAGAAGATGGACGAACAGCACCCATTCCATGAATGCGACATTTACGGAGAGAAGGCCGCTGGCGACGTCCTCAAGTAAGGGCTGCTAAGCATCGCTAACACTCACGGCCACTTAAGCTCGATAAGCTCATTCATTTTTTGTCCTATCAAAAGGCGTGTAATTAGCAGCGACCTACGCCAACTCCACAACAGACACAACTGATTATGCAAGATTTCAATTACTAAACTAATACAATTAAAAAATCCAAGAACGAATTAAGGCAAGGAAAGTAGAGGGACATTATTTTATCTTTCTTTAACTGTAATATAATAATTATGGCATAACTTGAAAAGAATTTAAATGATTCGAGGTGCCCCCTTTCCGTCAGTGGTATCCAAACCCATGACCTTTGAAATATAACGTGTGAGGCTCTGCCGATTGAGCTAGGGCAGAAGGCACTTTCCCGTCTATTTTGATGTATGGGGAAACAATGCAATTTTTAACCAGTGCCCTCGTTTTAAGGTAGTGAGTTTCTATTACGCTTTTCGCTACAGAATGCCAAGTGTATCATGATCGTTGCACAGGGCGGCAGCTGAACAATAAATGCCGTCTCACACGCTATGGTGACCTTGTTTCTTTGTTAGACTCAAGAACACACGGACATTGCCAACATACAGACAGCAGAACCAATATTTTTCGCTGATCTCACGTCAGGTTTTATCTTTTCCAAGCAAAAACATTCTTGCAGAACGACAACGGAAGGTCCAAGCAAAAGATACGCGTATTCATAATTATAATTCTTATCAGATGACATGTCAAAGAAGCTTGTACAAGACTTGCACTTGACGAAAGAAATAGCATTGTCCAAAAACAGGAAATGATGCACTTGAATCTTGTCAGTTTCGTGTGAAAACAGTTGCAGACACTACTAGCCAATTTAAAGAAAAATACAGGTATCGCTGAGCAGTGGTTGCTGATGACACATTTTCAGAATCACTCAATTACCTGGTGTGACATCTATGGTGACGCCTCCAAATTTATGTCTGCTTTGAGTGCAACAGAACCATATTTTCAGAAAAGTTGGTTAATTTGCAGAATAGTGGGTTCAGGTCAAATGAAAGAGATGCCTAATGTAATGCCTAATGCCTAATGTAATGCCTAAGATGCCTAATGTAACAAACGGCAGTGTTTGGGTGCGATGGCATGTCAAGGATTTGTACTTTTTCCTATGCTCAACCAGCTGGGCCGTTGAGCAAGGGACCTTGTCATGTTGAGCATGGGAACCTTGGTTGAGCATGGATACTTGTGCGCTCAACCAGCAGGGGAGCTGAGAAGTGTCAGTGAACCCGTCTGTTAATTATTATTATCCTTTAGGGTCAGTCCATCTTCCACACAAATAAAAAACAGTTCAACTTCATTGCCTAAAAAGTGCGAGCACTGTTTATAAATTCACGGATGCATTAGGAATCAATTATTGTCCTTTGATGCTGTTTCGAGTAAATTGTACAGTTATGGTATATTTGAAGAGAGCTTTAGAAATAAATGCAACTTCTTAAAATAAAATACATTGACTAGACCAGTGCACGCCGCTCACAGCATATGCATCTATTAACTTCTCTTGGCACTGTAACTGAAGGTTGGAATAAAGCCTACAGTGCAAAAAAAAGTACGACCAGGAAAGAAATGCGCTCCCCAGAAACGCTCACCCATGACTAAAAGGTTATCGCACGTGTTGCAAACATATATATGAAAATTGGGGTGCATCGCGCATGTCACAAAGAGGTACAAAAAGACTAACAACCGAGGCACGTGTTTATAGTTGATCAGTGAAGTTAAGTTTCTTGTGTTGCAGTGATGGCGAAGGTTAATTGGGTTAAATGAGGTGCAGTGTTCTTTATGACATGTCTCCAAGATTTCTCGCTTGGTGAAATTGCATTTGAATAACTGAAGATGCAAGGCGAGATCAGATGGCTTCATTCAATGAATTTTGATGCTATGTGCTTGTGTTGATACATCAACCAGTCTGGCCGATCTATATATGTTAACACAAGAGCAATTTGGTTAGCAACTCTTACACAACAATCGAAAGAACAATTGGCATGCCTCTCATAGTACTCTTATCTTTCCGCATACTGCATACCCCTGTGTCCTTTTGCGCTCTACGAAAGAAATGTTACTAAGCGTATATGGTGCGGAAAACACTACGCTCATCTCGTATCGCTTCACAATTTCCTTTCAGACTGTGCGAAACGTATGCATGGATTAACTGCAACATTCCTAGTTTTTTCACGGGTGAAGGTCGCCCAAATTCATCTTTCCTTTTTTTTCAGTGCGAATGAGCTGTTCACAAACCGATGCAATATGTAATAAGCAGGACAGCGTGCCTTCTTGCAGTTGCAAACTATTGCTCATGTAACGTGCCCAAGTTTGTTTGTTTTTTTTTCCGCCGAGCGTAAGTTATATATCATCATTCCTCACTGAACAACATTTGAATGCTCCAACGCGAAATTCAATAGTGGTCTGACTCAATGCAGAATATACTGCAAGCACACATGCTCCGCAGACAATTAAGCATCTTATAAGAAACCGCAAATTATTAGAGCAAGCCATATCGCACGTGAATTCTAGTTCCAACCCTTCGTCCTTAACCACTTTTAGAATGTGTTTACTTTTTTTTCCAGTGCGTGACTTGTTGATAAAAATTTCAAAATTCTATAGCTGTAACACTTCTCTGTAGTCTTGTCTAAACGACCCAATCAAACCTCAATGGTAATAAAAGCCACAGCACTTTACGAAGAGTTCATCGTTGAATAATTATGAATTCAGTGTTCCAGCTCACATTCCTCACGATAGCATGTGTTGACCACATGCATCGGTACGCAACAACTCGCATGCTGCTCATGACGTACACCCGTTCAGTGATATTTACACCGACTGCATTATTAATTTCACATTTCATGCATAGATATACGTGCAGGTGTGCTTGGACCGTATTTAAAAAGCGGCGGCACATTCTTTTCATTTTGTGCTCGCACGGCTCCAACAAGCAGTGGGCAGAGAAAGAGCCGGTTCTCTCGGCGTACCAACTTTTCCCATAGTGCTCTGCGCGCCCGCGGGGCGTTGTGGAATTGCTTGAAAAAGGTCTGTTGTGACAGTTGTTCGCGCTTGTCCTGTACATACTTGTGCGCTCGCTTCGTGGCACTTTCTGTTTGAGCAGCGCACTTGAAGTGTCAAGCTGTAACAGTTGTTCATCGGCGCTCGTCCTGTGTATTCCAATTTCGTGCATGCTTTCTGCTTGAGGTGTGCGCTGCAAGTTTCGACCTGCTTGCCGTTCTTAACATAGCTTTGCGATTTGTTGCTGTTGCTCAAACAATGCACGATAAATGCTCGACTACCCATGTAAAGACAGGTTTAAATTTAATGCTGTACTGATTTTTCTATCAAGAGAACAGCCAAGATTTTTGTAGCTCGTTTATTCAAACGAAAGAAAGTTGCCCCTCCCCCAGCTCCATATAATAATTTTTTTCAAAAACAGAAAAAAAACTCATGGAAGTAAATCAATGCTCATGACAAAAAAAAAAATAAACTTTTTTTGCCTTTATAGTATATTCACGACTGCTTTTTGCACGTTAACTTTATAGCGTAGCACCAACATCGCTTCCAAGAACACGGCTTCAGTAAAACGTAGGTAACTGGTCAGGCTCGTTTAAATTAGAACATTTGAAAAAAAGCAAGGGTAACACCAGATAATTTTGTTCATTTCATACCTTCTTTTGTTTTCATGAAATACAGTCACTTAGATTATTGCCACATTTTCTATGGGGTCACTTATCTGAAATAAAAGTGTCAAACCAACGTCTGCCAACAACTGACCGTTTTATCAGGCCCGACATATCTGGGATTGATGTACAATGTATAGCGCCGCAGTATATAGTACTAGTATATAAGAGGGCCATTCAATAAGTAAGGGTCTTAAAATTCCCAAAAGCTAAATATTCATGAATTTAGTTTTATTACATCTCTAGCAGACTTTTTACATAATCACCATAAACTTTAAAACACTCATCATACCGCTTCACCAGTTTATACAGTGCCTCTGCACAAAGTTTCTCCACCTCAGAATTTTTCGCTATTTTAGTCGGTCGATGAGCATTCCTTGGTACCCAACTTGCACACGCTTTGTGAATTTCGAGCTTTTCAGTTGTAATCGTGCGAAATGTAGCGTTCAACAAGATAAAATCTATCGGACAGACTGCAAACTGTCAGTTCTCAATTTAATCACAATTTTTTTTTCGTTCAGTTGCTGAACAGTTTCATTAGTCTTGAGGCTGAGCTTTCCATTCCGCTCTTTGTCACGAAAATGAATGCAGCCATTTGTGAAGTGTCGGTGCCATTTTCTGACCTATCCTTCACTCATTCCTGTAGGTCCATAAGCTAGCCAGAACTCCCCGTTAATTTGAGAAGGTGACGACTTTCTGACTTCAAAAATCGAATTAGAGCTTGCACTTCACAACTGGCACGAGAAACGATTCTCGTGGACAGTTTCATTTCCGTTGCCGATGAAGCAGACGACAACAAGACTAGAACAATAACTTCAGCACCTTGCCGTAAAATGAACATATGGCTCCGCACAAATAAATCCTTATTCTGACGAATAACTTTTTAAACATTAGGAAATGCCCTTACTTCTTGAATCACTGTTGTAAAATGATAAAACACAGAAAGATGTCACTGGAAGCTTTTTCCACAGTACGGAAACAGGTTTAATAAAAAGCTGGAAAGGGCGCTTGCATCTCGCTATCGCGAATTGGCAAAGCTTTGTAGTATAGCGAAAAAAAAATCCTTGGCATTTGTCTTGATTTTTACCATTTGGCTTTCCAAAAAGTAGTCCGATGCTTTTGTTTCGTTATATATTTATACATAATGTATTTATGTATCCATATTTATGCATTTATAAAGTATGTAATATGCTACATACATTATGTATTCATGTATTTTTTGTTACTGCATTATGTTTTTTATAGGAAGGGACTGTCGCTGGGTCGCTCTAAGCCTTGGCCCGATGTCCTCGAGATCATGGCTGGCACGCGGCAGATGTCAGCTGTATCCTTAAAGAAGTACTACGAGCCGCTCGAGAAATGGCTTGACGAGCGCATCAAGAATGAGGTAGTCGGATGGGACAAGGCCAACGGTATGTATATAGAGGCGAAATCAATTATATAACACTTATTCGCGCACTTTTCTGACAAGTGCTTTCACGTGAAGTTCACAATTGCTGAGACTTGCCCTCGAGTCATTTGGCCAATTTGGGAATAGTTTGGCTTTTCGATCCCCACACTTGTGCCATACCTCATTTACATTCTGAGTTAGCTATGCAGGCAGACTTGTGCTCTGGAAAGGTAAACGTAGCGGTTGCATCGGATTTCGGCCTAAAATAAGAAATTGGCTAGAAGACCATAGAAGGATTCTTTTCCTGAGTAAATCACTTATCTGTTAGAACTTGTCGTTGCTTGGGAAAAGCGTGAATGCATTGTTTGTCAAATCGCTGCCATGCAATTGGCCAAAGCCACTGTGGTCAACGTAAACGAACGTTCTACGAGCAATGTACAAAACAATAACACGATTTCACTTGCACATCATACGTGTTTGCGGAGCAAGACGTTACCGTGAATTTCTGTTGAATAACGCGAGAAAATACCCGCTTAAATGACGCCCATCACAGTTCTGCGTTTCAGTCACTACAGTGGAATGTTTTAATTAAGGAAAATTCAAATCTTGAGCGAACAGCGTTTTTTGAGCAACAGAATTCATGCGGCAGCCAACATATCGGCCATTTTAGAGTCACATTTTAAACATAATGACAGGGACATGAAATGAGACGACAAGGGTGTATTGCTTTTGTTAGATGTCTTGTCTCGTGTTTTTCTTTTGTCTTAAGTTTGTGTAATTGTTCTTTTTTATCTTCTGCTTTCATGCCCCGCAAAATCTGATGACTTGCCTTGGGCAGTGTGCTACTAAGGGTTAATTGTCCATGAGAACATAACTGCCCCTCAAGTATTCTCTCCAACATGAAACATTATGAAACTTACAGAAAAATTCTGTCATTGCACTGATTGCATCTCACGTGTGTATTCTTTTAATAAAACAGAAGCAACTGAACAAGCTACAACAGCGTGTGTTTTAGTGTAACATGGGCTTTTTTTAAGTCGTACAAACGTCTTTTACTATGCGCACCCAGCGATGCACGGGGGATTGACCCATGAAACATATGAAGCAATAGATAATACCTCAGCGTTTGCTCTGAAATCCCTGCATACGGCCTATTCACTTTGATGCCTTTGCTTTTAAGGATGCTATTGATCAATTAAGAACATTATCCTAAAGTATTAGAGCAAGCTTGAAGATCTATGTGAATAAGTTAATGTTTAACAGCCTAGCCACCAGAGAATGAGTAATTTACTGTAGAAAATAAAGCAATTATTTACAGCTTGTGGGAAACAAGATTCACCTACGCATGTATATGTCTGTAATGATGCAGGCCAAAGACTTTATTAGTTATTTATACGGCTTACGAAAGATCATATTGGTGTAACTGTGGTCATATCGCTATTAATCCCTGAAGTATGTTAGCTCGCGACTTAGTAAAATAATTTTGCTTCCCTTCCCCCTAACCTCAGGTTTATCCGCCTTGGCACTCGAACCTTAGCTATATAGCGTGTTAAGTCATCGGCACAGAAGCAACATCGTCCAACCACATAAAACGAAATAGTTATCAACCTCCGGCCCATTATTGTCGTCTTGTTCTAATTTGTATGGTTCCTTTGGCGTCACTCTTGATCTTGAAGGACGCCCAACGATTACTCAAAACTCATCTGTATATTATAATATATAATTTTGCCTTGTCACTAAAATTAAGAGTGCTTTAGTTTAATCGATTACTTCAAACTGCAACCGGCTTACCTAGTTCGTTTTGTTTGCTTTCGCAGTCCAAGACTACATGGGCATGCCATCATTCGCCAACAAGGTTGATTTTTCAGCAGCCGCCGTGCTCGCCTCCATCGGTGTCATCCTGTTCTGCTGGAAAAACATCTCGTTATGATGCGGCATTCATTGGATGCTGCCCAACTGCCGTTCCCAGAGTCAAAATATGGCAGCCCGAAGTCTGATGTTGCCGGCATCTATCGCAGGGATAGCATCGGATGACATATCTTATCTGAATATTGTTTGTCTCCTCGTCCTCATGTCCACGCATCATTTTCATTTTGCAAAAAAAAAAAGAAATTGTTAAATCATGACAAATGATTTCACGGGTTTTCAACGCATGCATCTTGTTTCGAAAATCATAATTATGTTCAAGCATCTAGTCCTCCTCGTGATTCTTTTTTCACTTCATTTTTTTAATCACCAGAATGCTTTGAATCGTAGCAAACCAGTTCTTAGGAATCCCACAATATGCGGCTTCCATTTCATTTTTCTAGGTCATAATTTTTCAAGCAAAATCATAATAATCAATGCATTTTTCATAAACATATGGTATGCTGGTAATGGACCAAGAAATACGGCAACGTGACCTTCCTAATTATATAGGCGTATCTTGCAATCTACTGTTATTCCTTTCCCTACTTAAAGCGCGCTTCTCGAAGTATCAGAAAAGTGTAAAAGCATTTGGACAACCGTATCGGTCGCAGTATCCTGGTAAAATCGTTTTGCTGTGCGAGTGTGTTTGCAGCCTTTTTTTTTAAGATTGTGCATTGAGCATTATTGGACATTCTAGCGTTAATTTGATGTTTCGTGCCTCAAAGGAAATAACAGGTATACAATATAACAGGTCTGGCCATAGCAGGTATTACACGGCCAGACCCTGACAGTTTTCAAGTGAACTTAGGAACCTCCTAATCACATCTCCGATCCCAATGTGGACGTGCGATAAGAAAAGAAGCTCAAGCTCAGCAAGTTGGGATTTGTTACTTTGCTTCAAAGAATAACCGTGAGTGTGAGCCCGCACTTGCCAAAATTTTACCATATAAGGCTACACGATCTTCACAACAATATACCTGTTCCCAGGAAGTATGTGTTATATTTTATAAGTAGGCTTTACTATCTCTAATATAGCAATATGCGTCTAACATTAACTTTTTTTTTACGCTTGTGCGAATAGTGAATTTTAGGCTCGTAGCGAATTTGAAACGAATAGTGATTTTGGTCAAATTATTTTGAATCAAATAAAATATTATATCTCACTTTTTATAAATATTATTTTAAACATAGGCATATTTGTCATCACCAAACGAATGTGCACAATATTGATCTTAAAAAATTGAAACAAAGCTCGTGCAAGTGCCTTTTTTGTTTTGTTTTATTGGTTCAGAAGAAGTAGAAACAACTTTGAACAGTAGCAGGATTTGACTTTCGGTAAAATGCAAGTTATTACCTGTAAAGTATGTTACTCTGAAAAAATTACTATACGTCAGACATATAAACCGGGGTAACAAGCTTTTAAACTTAAAAAAAATGATTAATCGGTGTGAGGGTGATAAGTTCATTTAAGCTTGAAATGAGGTTTTGTGGCAGTGCAGATGCTCTCTAGTTAGGTGTTTTCACAGCTTGATACTTCTATACTTCCACCAAACTATCTCTACAGGAGGTTACATTCAGATTCATACACACCTATTTACTCATTTTGATTCTTCGAAATCTTCAGTAATTTAAATTCGAATTGAAGCAAATTCGAATATCGTATTACTCGTTCGAGTATTCGCATAAGCTTAGTTTTTTTCATAAGTTCCTACGCGCACTTCTGTGCACACAAATTCTGTTCCACAATTCAACTTCTCGCTGAAATATACCTGCATTCTTGTGGAGCAGTGCAGAAATATCAAGGGGATTCAGCACTAAGGTCACCCGGTAAATCAGTATCAGAAGCAGATCTGTGTGTAGCATACCATGCGCTGTCATGTCTCGCCTTCAGAACATATTCCTAGAAATCCTTCTGCAAACATGCTGCTTCCTTAGAAAGTATATGCAAGCGTAATATACAGAGAGTTTGAAGTGCACGCATGAGAATGTCGAAATTGTAGCACAAACGAACGTTTGCAAAAACGCCATGAGAAGCAGATGCCGTATGCAATGCTCTCATTGTTCCACAATAAAATCCATACGCCGTTTGATGCGGTAGTGCATGACAGAAAATTTGTTCGGTTTACTGCAACTTTGTCACTAGTTTTTTTATGATGAATGACAGATTCTTGAGCCAATATGTAACCAGTCATTTAGACAATTACTTGTATTTGTACAAAGTTCCAGTGAAAGAAAATGCTTTGTAGTCATTTCTAGACTGTCATATTAAGAGCTTCTTGAATTGTGTGTGCTGTATTGGCTAAAATAAACTGGAATAAAGACTGTCATATTTTCAATATCTTTGTTGCTCAACTACACTTTAAAAAAAAAAGAGACTGCCGTTAGAGTGAAGAGTGGGCTTTGTTACTCCCTTAGCTGTGCCACCACTCGACCACTGTCGCACTCGAGCACTGCGGATGTCCTGATGGTGCTTTGCGCTCGAACTGTCAACCTTGTTCCAAATTGAGCGCATATTATGCGCGGAAAAACACGCGCGGTCCCTTATGAATTCGCCTACAGCGTCTCGAAGGTCAAATCCATATTCTTTTTTTTTCTTCTCAGTGAACTGCATTGTTCCCAACCCTTTTCTCCAAAGCTCTATTCACTTAACGAGGCTTTGCGCTGCTTCTGCAGTTGCAGGCAATATAAGCTTCTCGCACGTACGGGCACTGGCGTCTATGAGAAGCCAGCGCTGCCCAGGTGGCGCGCCTATAATTTACCCGATGTGCCGTCCTGTCGAGCTGGCAGAGAACCAGCTAGTAGGACAGAGCCACTACGAAGTGCACAAACGCCCGCATGCTGAAACGCATGATGAACGTCATGGGACACTACTTTCTGCTTTCCCCGATGTGCGTCGTGTTGTAGGTACTTTGGAATGTGCAAGACCAGCGAAGATTTGGACACTTCGCTGAAAACTGCGGCCCAGCGAGCTAGATGCGATGGCAGCGATTATTCACCTCTACAGTTTCAGCGATGTGGTGTGTGCGGTCGGATACCTTTGCAAGACTTTTTGTCGAAAGGGCGGACGCTGTTTGATATGAAGTACATTGATGACGCGGAAGAAACAGTGTGACCTTTCGACGTAGTGCCAAGCATTGTACGGCGTAAAGTTACACATAAGTGTGTTCAGATAGCACTTGTGAAGCTCGACGTAGCATGCAGATTGCACATAATGCGCCCGCTTTGAACTAAACTGCATGGAGGTAGCATTCAGCCCCTCCATGCAAAAGCATGGAGGTAGCATTCAGCCCAGTGACAGCTGTTCTGAGCTAGAACATATTATTTATATAGTTGGTAGTTGCAGTTCTTGCACTATATATTACAAAAGCTGTTTCTACAGTGTGTTCAACGGCTAGCGTGAACCCACAAAATGCTCGTATCGCTGCCTTTAAAGTAAGTTTTCGAACCTGACGGTGAATCGTAAAATAAATATCTAAGGCAACCTTCACATGAAAGGCCAGTGTAAAGCAGAGATTAGTGGTGTCAGCAGAAACGCCAACATGTCGCGGCGGTTGTGCTTTCACGAAGTCGACTCCCCATCGTCAGCAGAACGTTTGCAAGCTTGCGGTCGGTCGTCGTCTAAGCCTGATACTTCAAAAAATGCCTTTGAAGAACCTGATGGTAATGACTTCGTGATGGTTCCATTGTTGACATACAGTCTGTAATGAGTAGTCTAACATGGGTAGATCATTCCCGTTATTCTTGGAGTCATCACTTTGTACCTTTCTGGAGCTGTGCACATGACAGTCAGATATAATACCGTATTTACTCGAATGAGACGCGAGGTTTTTTTCTTTCAGATTTTTGCTACTAATGTCGACCCTCTCATACCGAGTACCGAAATTCTATTTTTCTTTCTTCCTAGATGTAATCAAATGCCACCCCTTATGTTACAATTGTGGTCGTTTTAAAATTGAACAAATTTGCAACCTAGCTCCACTAGGTTGCGAACCGGGAGACATACAAAGAGGTTTCAGCTTAAGTTGAGGACGACGCAGCGAGCAATGGAAAGAAAAATGGTAGGTTTAACCTTAAGAGACGAGAAGAGAGCAGAGTGGATTAGGGAACAAACGGTGGTTAAGGATATCAAAGTTGAAATCAAGAAGAAGAAATGGACATGGGCCGGGCAAGTAGCGCGTAGACAGGATAACCGCTGGTCACTAAGGGTAACTTACTGGGTTCCCAGAGAAGGCAAGCGCGTTAGGGGGAGACAGAAGATTAGGTGGGCAGATGAGATCAAGAAGCTTGCGGGTGTAAATTGGCAGCAGCAAGCACAGGACTGGGTTAACTGGCGGAACATGGGAGAGGCCTTTGTCCTGCAGTGCACGTAGTCAGGCTGATGATGATAATGATGATGACAGGGCCCAAATGACGTTCGACCAAATCCGCCTACCTAGCCCCCACTTCAAATGAAAAGGAGGCCCACCCTTCGAAAAAAAAAAAAATGAAAGTGGGCATATTCACGGGGGCACGTTCTCAGGGGGTGGACATTTCTGCCTGCATACCCTACTTAGGGATGTTGTAGTGCGTTCGGGATGGACCCATCTTTGATCTACAACGACTTCATGCCATGACGTCATCATGCATCATCATGATGACACCACAGGATTACACCATCACGTTATAACTTTTTGCATCACTCGGGTGGGTGCCGACAGTCAATTTTCGCATTTCATGAGACATGTGAGGTTTTTGCCCTAATAGCACAAGTTGTTTTGGTCAGGTGCGCAACAAGGTATTCTCTGATGCTTGAAGACTACACAAGATTTCTATCCTCTTTGGCGAGGAGTGGTAACCAGCGACGACATGCATCGGATCGCAACATACATACACAGGGAAGCTTATTGCATACTAGTAACAGAAGCTCAAGGGAGTACAACTGCACCGGTTAACAAATATTACTCTAATGACATGTACAATTAACACGAGGGCACAGACATGATGTAGCTTACGGCACTCACACACCATCATAGATGACTGATCTCTGATGGAAAAAAAAAAAAGGCAGACTAAGTTTGCTCGCATACAAACACAGATCAGTTGACAAAAAACCCTGCAATTATCCTTGAAACTTATGGTGATCAGGCATCTCACCCTCTCAGGCCGGTTCATATGATACTACCATGTTCATAACTATGAACTATTCAGAGTACTATAATCGTACTCTACTGTGGGCACAGTGACAGTGGGAGAGCTGTTAGGAGACACTCCGGTAAAGTGAAAAGCTGCGCTTAAAACAATTGTTATGTAATTTACAGGACAATCTACCCTGCTACAAGAGAGCACGATAATCGTGTTAAGAAAAAGTGTTTAACGATTTAGAGTACAATGTACTCCACTATAGAAGAGCCAAGGAGGTTTAAAAAAATATTTCTCCAGCGGAAGCTCCCACAATGCTTTGCTAGCAGTAGTGAAGCCAGGTTTCGCCCTTAAAAGATCTCAGAAACATGCTATTTTCTGGTGGTGCCCACTTAGACATCAAGCAGCTTTGATTAAGGCTACGTTAAATATAAATTAATTGATAGTTGTTTCCAAAGAAATAATTCGCAGAGACTAGTATTGGTGACTTCATCTTCAATAAAATTTTCCTTGAATTCGAGGCTTACTAAAGAAAACCATTACCACAAGGACGTACTTTGAGATATACCCGAGTCGAAAAGATTGCCACGTTAAACTCGCCGGGCATGCGAGGAAAACGCTCTTTCCCAATCGCTGAACGCTAACAGCTAATTATGCCCCTAGTAAGATGACTGCCCCAGCCGCCATTTTGTGGATGGTACTGCTTCACTCGTGGGCACAAATTTCCACTCCAGCAATTTTTTTAAAAACTCCTTGGGGAGAGTAAGTCCTAAAAACAGACACAAGGTTATGGGGGGCATCCTGAACAACACAGGAAGCGAGCGCAATGCGTGAACGATACGGATCAACTTGTTTTTGCGCCACCATGAGTTTATTGCTGGTGCTGAACTTATCCATATCAAGGTCCACAAAATGCGAATGCTGCAGCTTCGTCCTTCTATGGTGGCAAGGTGTTCCATTTCACCCACCTTTATTTTCCTTTATCCCACATTTATAGTCAATGTATATATAACGAGAACTGCACATTGCGCGTAATAAAACTTTTTGTTGGGCTAATTGGTATACGCTTACTGAAATACAAAAAAAAAACACATACCATAAAGGAAGAAAAATTAAGGACAGAACAAAAAGGGCGTCCAGGACGCCCTTTCTATTGTGTCCTTAATTTTTCTTCCTTAACGGTACGCATATTTTTGTATTTCAGTATACATTGTGAGTACTTTGTTTTACTTGGGTTCGTATAACTGTGTCAACGAAAAATTACAGCAGTCCCATGAAGTTAATGCTAATGAAGTGAAGCTAGGCCTTAACGTCCATAATGTCTACGTTGAAGACGCTGACCAGTGTAAAGGACAGACAGACGAACGGATGCACGAACGGACGGGTGCACATACGCATGAGCAGATGCCCAGACAAACGGACGGTTGGTCTATGTTTAACCAATATGTGCACTGAGAATGCTTTATGTGCAGTATGTTCAACACCAGTGTTTCGGTCCAATGGGAAGCTGCGAAAACAGCATCAACGGACATCGTGAGAGCCTAAGGAGCTTGGTTCCTAAAGACTCGGTGTTGTCCACTGTGTGAAGGCGGCTAACAACGGAGGTGATGGGCTCAAAATATCCTGCGTGAGCTGTGTAAAAGGAATGGGCAAAAATGGAGTTTTTAAAGCAAAAGCTTTAAATGTCTCATCAAACGTGAAAACTTACAGCTGTTCCACGTCATCGGCATCAACATGAGTGATGCAAAAAATATTCACCCGATGATTCCACCACCGATGACGTCATAGATCGCCAAAATTTGTGATGTCGTTATGATGTCATATGTCACGTCATACAGTGACGCCATAACAAGACATCGCCACTTCGTCAAAGGTGGGCCGATCCCGGAGGCCATGCAAAGCAAGGTGAGGTGCAGAAAGCTTGCAATGTCACCGATGCATGAGGCATTGCAAGACCATGATAGTTGCAGAAAGCTTTCGGAGAACGACATGGGAGGTTAATACATCGACTTAGGAGAAAAACAAACACCGTCATATTCACAAAGTAACTGATGTAAGAGAAGTTTGCCTGAAGGTGATCGTGTAACCCGCGAATTCTCCATACACATTCCTGTACCATCATATAAACACGTGTCAGGTTTGCGTGACGGTGCACCCACTGCGCTTCTGCTTCGCTGGCTCACAGCTCCGGCGAGGTTTGCTTGACGGTCTGCCCTCTTCGCTTCCGTCTCCCGGGCTTTCACCACAAGATCCTGGCGGTGAGCCCGAGCTGCTGCTGCTGCCATGGCTTCTGAGGTGTTCATGTTGCGGAGTGGTAATGAAGAGTGTTCACAGAGTGAGCTCCCATCGAAGATAAAGGTAGTGCGCCAAATGCGAGTGCTGTGTGCAGGCGTGGCATATGTATCCAGTGGACTTCACATAAACCCAATGATTTTGGAAAACTACCCTGGTTGCAGTATTGCACCAGTTGTTTCAGACATACTCGTTAGAAGGGTCCTGCAACATTTTCTTGACATAGAAAACACTGCCAAAGTGTACTTACTCAATGTTCCTCTGAATGTGTGAGCCATGTAGTTAGACTGCATTGCACACATTATAGAATTTAAGAGTTGCCTTAAGAAACAACACTATATCACTTCATCTCTCTCTCGCACAACGCTGTAATAAACTATGCAACAGGGAGGCACCAGAAGTATTAGCCAATTTTATGAATGCCACGCTAGCGTACCACCGGCAAGCCTACGTCTTGTAATCACTGCAGTTGCACGCTATATCCCAGCACTGCTCAGGTTTGAACTGAAGTGGCAGCTGATATGGCTCACAGATGTGTAATAGATAGCTTGCTAGTTCACAAGACAAATCATGGTGCAGTGATTCTTTCCTATTTTGACGAATGATGGTGACTATGACTTGTCGCCATCATTTGATGATGGTGCCAGGCCATATTCGATGACGGCAACTATGCTATAGCCGCCATCATGATCGGCTATAGTTGAAATGATGACGACTATGTCATGTCACGTATAAAATTTAAATCATTAACACATCTCACTGCATTGTATGCTCTACCTGTGGGTAAACGCAGCTGAAATACAGATATAATGAGCTGACCCCTTTACGTTGCTTGGAATACTTGCCGTCGAAGCAGAGGGGTAGCCCCCAGCCGTCTTAAACGAGCACGAAAATACACCAGGGAGGGGAGTGTGGGAGGGGGTGTCGCTGAGCAGCAACTGTGAACTTTCCTTCTAAAAGCACTGGCGAACATGCTAGCTCAACAGTTATAAGCAGGCGGCTCGCATATACTTCGGCCCACAAGGCTCTCATCGTGGAAAGACTGCACGTAAAATGAAGCTCTCCCTGGCACGGCCATGTCCTTTTACAACAGTTTATATAGTTACGCGAAATATGATCTGAAAGGATTAGTTGCCAGCCTCACTTTGTAAAACATCACAATTTTTGGTGCTATTGTATTCATTTCTTACTTCTTGTGTAGCAACTATGATTTCTTAGTTATGTACAGCCGCCCTTTTTTTCTTTGTGTACCCGAACGGGCGAGCATGAATCGCTGAGTCGATAATAGCGTAGCGGCGAAACTAATGAGAATATGCACATGTGCTTGATGAACAGCATGTGCTGCCTCTATGCTAGGCTGTTCTTCTAAAAACCAGACACCATCCTTCTTTTTTTTTTGAGCACTGTTAACATCATCCTTTTTGCTTACATGAACGCTGCTATCAAGTTATAAAACAATCACAGTAATGTTACACAAAGTAATTCTGGCAGCCAACTCGCTTGGATCCGACAAGACGTAGCTCCACGAAACGCTGGTGTAAGAGAATACTGCTGTGCCACGGAGAAATGGTCTTCATGACAGACGCAGCTTTAGAGACTGAAGACAAAAGGAATACAAGAGTGCACAGGATGGGCACTGTTTCACAACAGCAATAGTTTTTTAAAATAACTCTTTCTGTTGCAACAGAGTGCCTGTCCTGTGTACTTTGCGTGGCTGTGTATTTTGTGTCCTATGTACTTTTGAGTCTTCAGTGCTGCGTCAACCATGCCAGAATTACAATTAGCCCAACTTTCCATTCTACTGGAGAGATGCTCTTTTCGCACTGTCTATTCGCGTTGAGAGCACAGCAATTAGAAGGGGTTATGAGGCATATAAGCTGATCGCAGCTAAGTTGGCGCACGTGCCAGTTCTCACTGCCGTAACGAAACAAAAACTAAATGATTTCAATGAAACTGAAAACACAATGTATCAGCCTTGTTTTTGGGCACGGGGCTTGATGGCCATCACAACTTGTGGCTAAATTCGAACGCTACGGCTCAGTACGGCGCTGAGAAACGAGTGTGGCGCAGAAAAGGTGGTTCAGCACAGGATGGCCCAGGTAAACAGGTTTGGCGCACAATGGTGCAACTGTTCCATCCGTGTGAATTAATCAAGAATACACCCAGAAGCCTTTATGTCTATCCTATTTAAAGTTGGCTGAAACTCACCAAAGCTGCAGAAAATGTACTCGCAAGTGCATCTGCAGAAAAAAAGCACGAAAGAAGCAAACACACTCCCGGGATCTTAATGAAACTTTATATCTATACCTTCTACAGCTATCTCCAAGTGATACCACCGAACAATCTATTGCAGGTGTACCACAAGGTGGTTCCAACAATTACGTTATGATGGAACGAGTCCCGAACCTCGCAGGGGTCCTTGGAAAGTCATCTTCCACTTTCGGTGTCTGGGGGTAGTCGTCGCGATAGCCCTTTTCCGGTCTCGGCCGCTCCGTGTGGTGAATGCGAGGCATCGAGAAATACCCAAGGTGCGGCCGTTCAATGCCCAGTTTGTCGAGCATGCAGGAATCCAATGCTGCCTGCGTTTTCCGGCAGCTGCGAACGAACATCGAAATTAAGGGTCAGCATATTGCAAAGGCATGTACCAAGATTAACACAACAAAAAATACTATCAAGTACACAAAATAAGTGACGCAATCAAGTATTTAAAATGACTTGCTGTTTTTTGTAACCAGATTCTGCTGCAATGCCCCTTTTTTCAATGTTTGTCACAGGAGCTTCCGGGCTGACACAACACAGCCGTCACATTTACTCTGCGCCCGGCACACTTAGTTTTGATATTGCTGCAATCGGGGTCTTGAATATCGTTGATACTATTAGTTACATATTTTTTAAGGTTTTTAAAAATGAGTACCCAATAAATAGTCCAGCCTACAATTTTTTCACACAAACAGCTGCCCCCTACCTCAAAATAAAAATTAATTAACTAGCTTTTGTTACATACTTATCTTAACGTAACTTTAGGTGTGGCAGCTTTCTTCACCTTGGCATACAGTTTGTGTGAGAAGACGATGGAGGCCTGGCTGTCATGCCATTAAAAAGAAAGTTTCTATTACTAAAAAAAAAAAAGGACCCTGCATATGTTAAAGACTGAGAGCCAATTTTTATGGCACACATTTTCTTTGGCGCAATGAAAAGGCAATGCAGAAAATGCCGTGAAACATTTGTAACCAGAATTTTTCCATCTGGGCCAAACATGAAGTACTAAAACATGAGACAGCCCATGCTGTAAACAGTGAGTGCGAGAGCAGTTCGTGTTCGAGCTGAATGGTTTACGGTGCACACGTTACGCATGTGCCGGGGCTCGGCATATTTCACGAGCTACCGCGAAGGCAGCGCCACTTCTCACCAGGGAACACCTTTTACCTAGTAAGCAGCTCAATGTAGAGCCGGATTAAGTTTATACTTACTCTAATTTTCAGAACTAATCATGGCACGCGTGATTGCATCAGACTAGGTGGCCACGTACAGAAAAGTGATTGACTCCATATTTCCAGCTTCAAGGCTCGACCGCCAAGTTGTGGGACATACTAATTTTTCTTATTTTTAGACACTGTTTCAAAATATAAATCCTATTCACATAGTGAAAAAGACGCTGGAATCTGTCATTATATTTCGTGGTCATTTCATTTCTACCTGAATCTAATCACAAATTCTATCCAGTTGTCAGCCCCTTTAAACAGCACAGAAGAAAAGCTCCACATATTTGAATACAATAACAGGGTGAAGAAATGAAGAATACCAAACGATGTTACCAACACATGCAATTTAACAGGCTCAGCTAAAAGTTTGCTGAAAGTTTGCATATACAGCTGCAGAAGCAAAAGCTGTATCCAGCAATGCTACCTGAACATGAAAGCCACATAACCAGGCTATCAGGGCTTTATCATAGTTTTGAAAAGCCAAGGAACACAACCCCAGTACTGCTTGCGAGAACTCTGCTATACAGCTTTGCTGTCTTTAATCTAGTGTACAGCACCGAGATTTGCGTACAACTGCGAAGTTAGTCTTTCATTTTGCCCCTCGGTCAGAGGTAATGTTAGTGGAGTCGATGACTGATAACCACCGGCCACTACACTCATACAAATCACAAGCAAGAATTTGTGCACATTAAGATGCCTATGCAGAGGCAGAAAACTGACAGATGGCAGTTGCATACCTGCCAGGTTGGCAGCGCAGGCATTAGGAAGATGCAACTGGGGGGCGGGGGCACGGGGGAATGGAATTTTTCACACGCTTTTTCTCAAGATTGAATTTTTATGGAGTTATCATGGCACAATAATGGTATAGTTTTTGTAAACCGCCAACAACCTACCCCGCTGTGGTCACCACCACCAAATCTTCGACGTGGCTGAAGCCACCTTTCTCGAGAAGTCCTTCGAGCACTGTCAGGCATAACAATGTTCACCGCTGCCACTCCAACACTTTGCCAAAAGAATGTTTTTTTGCACGGCAAAACTGCACAAGGAGTCAAACCTTAGCACCATGCTAGTCCAAGCTTTCACTTAAAGAACAGTCCAAGCTGTGTCACTCGCAGTTACATTACTGCCCAATTTTTGTTGTGACAGATTTGGCCGTCTTGAAGAACTCCTCAGAATATACCTGTGAATAACACGGTCCGCGGCTATGGCATTTGGCCTGAAGTAGCTGCCCAAGTGTCTTGTTTGCCATGGAAGCACGGAACTCTGTTCGAGTCTTCCTCACAACGCTGAACTGCCGCTCGCATTCCGCATTGCTGTGCGGTACTGAAAGGATTCCCAGCACCGCTTGAGCAATGCGACTGAATTTCATAAGTCCATCTTCGCCTTTCAGCAGCGAGATTTTTCTCCACTGCACATAGGCCCGTTCCTCATCCAGTATATTTGTAGGAATTTCAAAAGACTGCATCTTCACAAATTCCATTTCCAGTGCATTAATAACTTGATCTCTGGTCTCTTGCTCGTTTTGTGGCAATAACGCTGGAAACCGCTCAACAAAGAAAAGGACATTCTTAAATGACATGTTATCCATAGCGTCAATATCCGCAACACATGCATTGATCAAAGCCTCATTTCTAAAAGGAAATTTGAGGTGCATGTAGTCGCATGCAGCAACCATGTACCTTCTAACAGCCTCAAAAAATTCCTTCTTGTCACTTGGCTTGAGCTTTTTAACAACACAATTAGCTTGGTGTCCAATTAGCAAGCCTTGGTCATCCTTTTGCACATTTCTGCTGTGGTAGTCTCTCAAACAGATGTCATTGTGCTGCTTCAGCAGTGCTGGCCTAGCAAACCTTGAAAGGATGTCCTCAAGAAGGTTTAGAAGTATAGGCTGTAGCTTGTGTATTAGGGGTGCCTGTGCTTGCAGGCGGCAGTTGACTGTCTCAAAAGCAGGAATAATGTTATTTAAAAACAGACAGCAAGCTTTTCTAAGCTCCGAGCTCAAAAACACGAACAGTCGTTCCTCGCGTGTTATACAAGTTGATCCAGTCTTGCACACATCAGTAGCCTTAACCTTTTTCACGGGCACAGGTGTTGATTCAACAGACTTCTTTCTTTTCTGTCTGAACTGGTGCTGCTCAGTGTCTTCAGTTTGTGCTGGCATTTTGGGAATGTCCTAGTAGATCAGAAATTGGGAGCCTGTAGTGGCATCTATTTTCACTTCTTGAAGGAAAAAACTCACGAGCGGTGCCCACTGATATAGGAGCCTTTTCAGACATTTTCCCAGCGAAAGCAATCTGGTTGGAACATGCTTTAGAATCTTGCGAAACTCCTTATTGTGCAGTTCGTGAAACTCTTTAAGCGAATTTTTTCTTTTAGCCCTTCTTTCTAAATAATATGATGTTACACATGGGCTAATATACACCTACTCGTACGCCTCGAATAATTCGAAATTTTGACTAAATTGAATTTGATTCGAAGTGAATTCGAATACTGCATTATTCGGTTGAATATTTCAAGCAGTTGAATATTCGCACATGCCTATCCAAGACAATACTTACGCAACTAGCCCCCACTGCATGCATTTTTGTGTTGCTGACTGCTTTTTATCAATGCAGCACCATGAACAGTGAGCTGAACTCAAGTGTAGAATCATGACACCACCTGATAATATTGTGAATCAATTATAATAATTGATTCGCACCGCCTGATAATATTGTGATAATTATGACGCAGGCTGGGCTCCCAGAATATTACCGATGCCCTTGTTATTGGAAAGGTCGCCACAGGTAAGATGTGGGTATCTCTCTGATAGGAAGCTTCAATGTATCTTTTCTATACTTGTCCCCGCATGATTCTGGCACTGTTTAGGCTGTGCAATGTCTTCAAAAGCTTTCTCTAGTGAACAACAGCATTCTGTTGTTGCTGTTGCTAGGTGAAACTCTAATCAGACAGTCAAAGCGTCACACTGCTCTATTCTGGCATCCAACCTGAATCAACAAAGCTTGGAGAGTGTTTTTGGCTACTCAAGGTGTTGGGCCAAGGAGTTATCTCTCAGAAGCACCTCACCTGTGTAGTATGAGAGGGTCATAAGGGAGGGTAATTTTTGCCTGGGGACTATGAAAACAACAAAATGGCTGCGATGATGCACAGAAACACCCCGTGTGGGGAGCACAAGGCGGAAAAAAAGTGATGTTTGGCCTATGAGAGAAAACAGCAGAAGAGGTAATGGGAGACCCCAGCAGTTGTCGGGCTGTCGTGGCACCCACCCCTGCAACTCTTGGTGTGCCCACACAATTCCCTTGACTGATATGTGGGGTGTAACGTCCCAAAACCACCATATGATTATGAGAGACGCCGTAGAGCAGGGCTCCGGAAATTACGACCACCTGGGGTTCTTTGACGAGCACCCAAATCTGAGCACACAAACCAACAGCATTTTCGCCTCCATCGAAAATGCAGTCGCCGCAGCCGGGATTCGATCCCGCGACCACACGATTCCCTGGCCGTCTAGTTACCATAAAGAGGAGATGCTACTCGAGAAATACAAGTATTTGCTAAAATTATATATATTTTGCTTTTACTTTCTTTTGCAAAGTTAGTATTTCTACTTTTATGCCAAGAAAGTCATGGTTGTAATTAAGCACAACATCGGTTAAAATCGTCTTTAAAGAGCACAAGGAGGCTGTTAAAACTATAAAGAGCTAATTGTCTAAAGTTCACTGAATTTCCCATGATAGTTCACCAAAGCCACATGCTAAATATTGCCATTACTCCCAAGCTCTCATGATGGAAGAAATTATTTAAACTGCCACACAAAAAAAGCACATAAAAGAGGATCTAGAAGACTGCAGCAGCCATCAATCTGTTGTGACACTCGCCCCTGTGTCCTGGATATGTCCTTGATGTGCTCAGGCCGCTTACTAGTCCACTCCTCACCAGCTGTCGTAACCTGGTCTTAGAGTCGCAATGGAACAGCAAGCACCAAGGTACGGTCGGCCAGCTGGCGTGCTCGGCTGGCAGACTGACTGCCTTTGGAAGAACTGCTTCACCGACAGCCTTCAGCCCTGACAAGACTGACCGTGACAACTGGCGCTGTGAGCGACAAGACAACTGCATGTGCTATGCATACATCTCGTGTGCTCAACAGCAAAACACGTTGCTTTTGAGGACCTCTATGTATTAGGCGAATGCAAAGGACATTATTAAAACGATACAGTTGTGATTTGATGAGTTCTCAGAAGTGTGTACAATCGTACTGCCCATATCAAAGGTCGGCAAAACTTGTAGAGCTCACTCAGACTCGCTCGTTAAACATATCTTGTGCTTTAGACTCACTCCGGCTCGCACTCACCAAAATTTTGCTGAGACGTGCTCACTCAGAGTCAAATCACCAAAGCATTACTCACCCGAACTCAAACTCACGGCTTGGTCCGGGTGTGAGTGATTACGTTAAGTCTTGAACTAACGTTTTCAAACCTGGTGTTTATGCTCTTCAACGCCAATACCTCATATAATCGGTACTCTTCTTGGCGCTGATTGATATAGTACCTTCGAATACGAGTGAGTTATGAGCAAGGTTATTTTTCTTGGAAGAGCTGGCAGCATAAGATATACTTATCAAGAACTTCCTCGAGGACTTGGTGGGGGGGGGGGGGGAGATCAAGACACCCCGCTACCTAATTCACGCTTCTGATGACTGAATATTGAAATGGTGTATGAAGGACACTGCTTTGAAATGTGTGGAAGTAAGGTAGTCGTAAGTCCAGGTAAGACTGATAGTAATGCTGAAGAATATATAGAACGGACCATAAGTCAGCAAAAGAAAATGGAACTCACCCAGACACACTCACGAGATATATATCTTGCGCTTTGGACTCATGCGGACTCAGACTCACCGAAAAAATGCTGGGTCGAACTCACTCAAACTCACACTCGCGAAATTTTTCTTCAGCCAGACTCAGTTGGACTCAGACTAACCAAGATATTCCCGGCCTGGACTATTCTATTCAGCAATATGAAGTCGCATATGCTTCGTATGCCCCCTCCTGCATAAGCCTGAAAAGGCCCACAGTATGGAATAAATAAAGAAATAGGGTGGCGCTCAAGCCTCTTCCCAAGTTCTGGCTTCCTTTGATTGGTCTTGATTTATGTCAGAGTACCTGTGGAAATAAGTGCTGTGCATGTGAATCCATAATCAAAGCATCGGGAGCGTGAAAAACCTCAGGTAGACAGTGCCTAATGTGCACCATATGCAACGTAACATAGAGGTGGCTACCATGTACAGAATACATTACTTTTCTGACTCTCAGCAAGTTGGCACATTTGTGCCTCTACGTTGCTTGTGATTCCAGCAGAAGCATGCCTAACTCTGCACGCACTGTGCTCAGGAATTGTCATGAGCTGCAGCAGGCCTTTTATTATGCAAAAGAACGCCTAATCAGCGATCAATTAATGAAGTACACTAACATTAATGAAAGAAAGTGAAAATGCTATTCTTCTTGCATGTTACCAAGCTAGCTTACATGTGCCATGCTTCATATGAATTAAGATTCTCAGTAACAGCTAAATTGAAGGCACGAGAGAGCTGATGAAAGCATAGCAATGCAAAAATTTTGATGAGTTGATAGTGCATGATGAACTACAGTGCAACTACTAAGATGCAGATGAAAAGAAGGACAAACAAGGTTCCGCATTACAACTGACTTAGTTTTTTTTTTTTTTAAATGGGCGTATATAAGCAACACCAAAGAAGAAAGTACGGTAAGTAAACAACATGAAATACAAAGCAAAAAATGAAGCTAAATCACTAGCCATTATCGACCCGTGCTCTTCCAGAGTACAAAATAATAATAAATTACTGAAGCATTCCTTTTCAAAATGAGACGGTCTGCTTAAGCCATCAACAGATCTATCGCGTGGTACGCAGCAGGATGTGCCTTCTTGAACAATAGCCCACGTCCTTCCGTGCCACACCGTGACTGTGCTGCATGTGCGGGGAATTGTGCTTTAGCTTGTATCTCGTGGCGCATTCAAAAATGATTGGTCCCTGAATTTTTACCTATCCTGATGTCAATGTGTTATAAACCTACCATTAAAACTGGTTGGAACTCATGAGGTCCAGTGCCCTGCATGACACAGTGGATGGTAAGCACCACCTTCTCGTATCTGTGTGACGTCGGTGAATCACACGGTACTGACATGACCTGCTGCTGTGCTGATTAATGAGTGTTAATAAAATAAATTAAACAATTAGTTTCTTCATTTTGTCCACGACTACTTCAAGAGCACATGTAGTGATTTATGTTTAATTTAGGCAAAGTTGGTGTTATTACTTGGTGTTATTAGTAAAGGCAAAGCAGTTGGGATGGTTTAGCTCAGTTGTGCAAGGGGGTGTTAAAAGGCATAGAATTATTCGTCAGAAAAGCAAGCAGAGTTCCAGGCACCTTTGAATGCATACGGGACAGTGGTAATACACACAGTCTTGCTACCCTTTTAAAGCCACTGCAACAGTGGGCACATCTTTTTTTCCCCAAATGCTCTTATGCAGCTACAGGTCTTTCTACCAAGTCAAACGTTGAATTTCTTGTGTTTTGTGTTAATATTTGTTTTTACAATGGTATTCCAGATATTCATCCATCAAAAGTGTCCTGTTTTGAACACTTTTGGTGTTTTCTGTTGAACATGTTTGTTCAAAAGTGTTCTGTTGAACACATTCGTTCTGGTTATCATCTAGCAGAAGTGTCCTTTCTGAACCAAAACAATCCTCTATTTCATGCTTTTCTGCTCTCCTTGCTAATGCAAAATAAATGTGAAACTGGGCTAGAGATCGTACTAGGGAGGAACTGGAGATGTATTGCTAAATTTGACGTTGTGTGGCGCACTTGTCACTTTGAACACATGAAAAAAGAAAGTCTCTACATGTGAAAACGTGGACATGACCATGAGTTATGCCGTAGTAAGGGACTTCGTATCATTTTGACCAGTGGGTGTTCTTTCCCCTGCAACTGTCTTTCAGCGCGCAAGTGTTTGTGTTTTGCCTGCATTGCAAGAAAAAAAATTGGACATGAGCAAGTTACCTGACGAGCAACGCAGACAATTGATGGTGAGTGCGAACGATTGGATGAATACTGAGAAGGGGCATAGACACAATTTTTTTTTTTCCGGGGGGAGGGCACCTCCTTGATTTCGAGAGATAGTGGGGGCACTTCCTTGAAACAGTAATTTTTCACTTTGTATGCCACAACAAAAAAGTTTTCAGTGGGGGGGGGCATGGGCCTGATGTGCTTCTCTCTGGCTACTCCACAGGTACTAAGGGACAAGAAATGCAGTTAAAGCCAGCGGGGAGTTAGGTGTGATGGTGAGCTTAGAAGATGCACAGGAACTGAATGAAAGCAGGGGTATCAAGACAAAGGAAGTTTAGAGGCCAAACTGGAAAGGCTTTCCTCCCACAGTGGACAAAGAATGGCCAATGCACTGCCAGGAAGAGTACAACAAGCTGTTGCAGTGCTCTGCCTGGCCTGTAAGTAGATTTCGATCAAGGTACTCACTGGTAATAATCCATTTCGGAGCTGCTCCACTCAAGGCAGGTGGCGTACTCGTCAAATTGCTTTCGGCAGGCCTTCTTGGCCTTGCGGAAGAAGTCCAGGGCGCACTTGGTCACTTCGCGTCCCTCGGCAAGGCACTTGCGTGGGTCTCTCTCCTCACTCCGGCAAAGCATAAACTCCTGAAAAGAATAAAATAAACTCGGACAGATCCAACAAAAATTGTTGCTTGTGTGTATACAAGATCATAATTAATTTAAAATAGAACATTCTAGTTATGGCAGCATATGGCCTACATTAAATAATATTATACATTAACAACCAACAATCACTGCAATTTAGTCAACACTAATCAACATCATCCAGGATTTAGCCCGTCAGCAGTCGTCGTAAGTCACCATGATATGGTCAAAAACAGTGGCACTGTTTGGGACACTTATTTATCACAGAGCATTTACAATCATCTGGCTCACTAGCATTTCCATTATGTAAAACTCTGCACTCGCTACTATGCCATCAAGAATGCTGTGTCATGCTAATGATGCGCACACCATTTGCCACCCAGTGGTTTGGATGGGCGACAGAGAAGCAAGGAAAGGTGCAGAAGGTAGATTACCAATATAGGGAGGGGGGGGGGGGGGAATAAACAACGAGATGGAAGGCAGGGAGGTTAACTAGGCACATGCCCGGTTTGCTACCCTATGCTGGGGGAATAGGAAGGGGGCATAAAGATGAGAGAGAGAGGAAAGAGAAGAGAAAGAGAGAGAGAGAGAGAAAAAAAAGGAGGATTGTCAGTAAATCGGCTGGCGTGTATGCAGCGGTGGCACTACACAAAAGTTAAAGGTGGTCACATAGGCCTGTATATTTTGCAAATAAAGTAGGCCTTTAACACAGTGTCTTTACTGCTAGCTATCACTAACTTATCACCCTCATTAACTATGACTATCCAGTGCTAACCAGCGTGTTTAGTATGTGAGTAAATAAGGTAGGCCTGGATACCGCTGCTCAATCACAAATAGTGCGTGCTCTAGCTACGGTATGCAAATCGTAAAAATCAGGCAACCATGCTCTCGCTAATGTATTCTCTAGAAAAAAAAAGGTCGATCACAGATGCAGCCATCTGCGATGCCTAATACAATGGCATCTGACTTGCGTTTCATTTACTCTCGCTTAAAAATACAGGTGTTTAACATTGAAACTACAGGAAACACTTGGAAAACTCTGCACTATATCTGTCTGTTTATGAATTAGTGTCAGTGTAGTTTTATAGACGTATGGTGCAACACACAGACAGTGATTGTGTCAGAGGGAGTGAATTTAGCGAGAATTACATTCCAAAACTTGGCTTGGCACGTCAGGTCATCCGCCATGCTATAACTCAATATGCGGCCTAATGCCGTCAATTTCTTGAACATTAGATCGCTGTAACTTAGAAATTGATACCCATCAGTAAACAGGATCCTGAAGACTGCAGGACAAATAACCAGACGTACCATTTCCAAGTGCCAAAACAGTTTGACATTTTGCTGGTACCATTGCGAATGAGATAGCTGTGGTCTGGCTGTGATCAAGACTACACTTGGCAACGTAGATCCGACTAAATTCTGTTTTAGGACATCCCTGGTTGTTGCATTGACAGCTCGCTTGGTCCGAAATGTCAATTTTATTGAGCGATTAGAATCAAAAGAGTGGTACGCTAGAAGACAATGGTTGGCGGACTATCTACCATAAACTACCTCCCTGCCAAAGTTTTTTGTCAATTCTTATGTTTCTGTGTCCCCCTTGTCTTTTATGTGTGCTGCCATAAGCTATTGCTAAAACACAGAACGAACAAATTTTGCAGCAATCCCCACTATGTCGACTAGAACTTCTGCTGCTTTACAAGCCAGAACCTTGACACCATTACGAAGTATGCCGTATTGGAGTACTAGAATTGGGTTCTTTAATGTCCATCTAAAGCAATGTACAGGGCGTATTTGCACTCTGCCTCAAACCAGGAATTGAGTTGGCATCTCTGAATTTAGGAGTCTTGGGACTTCAGCTACTGAACTACCATGACAGGTTGTCGTCAAAAACTTAACCACGACATGAAAGCAGTGAGAACTGTCATCACAACACTAGCCGGGCCTGCTGGGCACCTGCATTCCGTGCCTGGTAAAATTGGTCCATTTAACAAATGCCGTTGTACCACGATAGACGAGCTGCTTACACATTGGCTAACAACTGGTGGTATGCCCAAGTTCAGTACTCAACAGCGAATGAATGAGTTTCGTGCCAAATAACTAAGGAACTACCAACGTTTGCATTGCCCCGCCACGGTGGTCTAGTGGCTAAGGTACTCGGCTGCTGACCCGCAGGTCGCGGGTTCGAATCCTGGCTGTGGCGGCTGCATTTCCGATGGAGGCGGAAATGTTGTAGGCCCGTGTGCTCAGATTTGGGTGCACGTTAAAGAGCCCCAGGTGGTCGAAATTTCTGGAGCCCTCCACTACGGCGTGTCTCATAATCATATGGCGGTTTTGGGACGTTAAACCCCACATATAATATAAAATCGACGTTTGCAGCACTTGACCCCCGTTGGCTCGCTGTCCACAAATCACCGGCATTTTCGCATCAGTAGAATCGTGCCGGCACTGTTGACTCTCGTTCAAAGCAAATGACGACAGTTTGGTCTCACGGCGGCGCTAGCCAAAGGCGGCGCAATGTGCAGCCTACTCTGCCGGCAACATTAACGGGCACGTTCAGACAAATCCGACAGCTTGTTGCTGTGCGAAGTGACGCTAGAAGCAATTGAAGGGGTGCCACCAATCAAGAAACCTTTCTCGGAGAGCTGCGCCCGCGGCATTCGTAGAGGTTTCAAAACGTGGATTCCGGCCAGGTTGCTTTGCGGAAGAAGCAGTACAGCATGGCCTCACCGTTGCTATAAAAATGTGGCCTTTCTTGACTAGACAAGACATAAAACATGTTATAAGGCGTTGGATACAACGACTAACTAAATATAATCGAGCGATCGCGCCAATGCTTGTTTTCTTGGCATGAGGCTTTCGCTACGCTTGCTAGAAAATGAGACGTGAAAGTAATGCCTGCAGATGAGACACGAAGAAAAATTTAACAGATCTTTCATGTGAAATGCCACGTGTTTTGCTGGGCCCTGTTTAATCCGGTCCGGCGCAATCACTGCTGGACCTGACGCGCAAATCATCGATACAAATTACACACGCCGGTTTCGGCCTTTAGAGAAAGCGGAAGGTCACACTAGGCAGTTTCGGGTTCTTCGCAGAGATGCAAACGGCCAGTGCACATACTACGGTCGTAGTTACAAACCTTAAGGGTATACTCGATTTTTATCACATGCACACTATCAGTAGACGCCAAGCATAACGATAATCTGAGCGATTAACGAACGCATACGGCCATCGTTTACCCATACGCTACCTTGCTCGGTTCCTCGCAGACCTTCCCAAAATAATACGCTCCGGCACGTAGTGCGGGCGTCGAGATGTTGACTTCTTCAATATTTAGCTCGCTGTCACTTGGAAATTGATATCCATCAGTAAACGGCATCTCGATGACCGCACAGATGCAGAAGCAGCGCGCACAGAAGGAACGAACTCAGCTCACCGACCACCTAGACTCAGCAATCAAGTACGCTATCGTTGGCATGGTGACTAGCGCCGCCATGTAGCTGTAGTTAATATATTTGCGTAAATGATAGTGGTCAAAGTACGCTCTAGCAAAAGTAAACGGCATAAAAATAAAATACTTTAGTGGTGGTTTATATACAAAGTATTAAACCTGCACAAAATATTGTACGGGTGCCAAACGTAGCAGTTTACATCGCAATTGAGTTCAATCGAGATAGTGTGTCTCAATAGCGATTGGCTCATTTGCATAATATACGGAAGGAGGTTGAAAAAAATCCAGCAGTTCAATGCTGATTGGGGTTCAACCACGTTCGAGTGTGCTCGTTTTACCACCGTATTTTGTAATGAGCTTGAAAACATCGTATTTCGGTAATTAGAAACTTATTCCGTTAATTACCTTCCTTAAAAGCGTGAGAAAAAATACGTACACAGTGTCTAGTGAACTACAAGATTTATTTGAAGAATCTCGAGCAGCGAACCACGATAATGTAGCGATTTCGGATAAAAACGAAACCAGCGCCGTTTGAGGAAACATTTGAGCCGCCATCTTAGACGTTTTTTCGATCAGCAGCGACCTCTACTCCGTTTCTCGCTCAGCTCGCACTTGTTTAGGTCGAGAGTGTCAATGTTGGTGTTATCATGGCGACAAACGACGATGAGCCGATGCATTTGTATGAAGTGTTTCAAAATTGTTTCAATAAGATAGCGAATAAACAGCCAGGTGAGTAGACCAGCGGTCTTTGTTCCCATCGCGCTGCTGACGGTTTCGCTCGGTTGCCTCTCGGAGGCCGCGCGGATAGGGCATGCACGGAAGACGCTCTTTGCGGACAAAAGCATCACCAGTGAGGCTTAACGAACGTATTAGGCGAGGAAAAGACGTTAATTTGCGTTGCAAAGCGTTGCGGGCCGTTGGTTTAGCGAGTATTTTGTCTCGGAATGCTAACGTTAGCTGGGGAACGGGTCAACGGATGACGTTGTCCCGTAGGAGGCGAGCTCCGATCGGCGCTTGTGTGTCCCGAGCTCCCAACGCCGCTTGGAGGAGACAGTGGATAGCGAAACTTTTTTTTTCTTCTTCTTCGCGCCGATATTTCTCACCGGCTTGTGGGTCGAGCCACGGCGGTAACCTCCGAAAAAGCTTGATAGCGTTTTCTCTGGGCTTTCACGCGGCAGTTTACGTTACGGCTTGCACGCGCTCGCGAGAGTGTTTGTGCCATTTTTTTGTTTACACTTGACAGTCGAGAGAGACTTTTCTCTCAGTTCTCGCCGTAAAGCCTTGGACGCGGATAGACTTGCGTGTCTTCGTGCTACCCTCCGAGTTACTTTTCGTGTGTTGCAAACTTACTTTAAGCGAGAGCATGAGTTCCATCTTGTCATTAAACTTAAAACGCCTGCGATAGCTTTCGCGTCGCGAGCTTTACGCACTTCTAGCGCGCATTTTCACGCTTTTTACACTGGCGCTCGCATTTTGTCAATGAGAGGATACGCCGAACGCATTCGGTTTCGTGTGTCTGCTCCGCGTGGAATCGTGCTCGTGCTTCTCTTGGCCTATTGGGACCGCTCAGAATGCGTGATTGTTTGCCCTTCCAGAAAAAAGTCGAGAAATGCCTTATGGAATGCCTTACTCCACTCAAGGGGAAGATGCACTACAACATGTGAGTATTCGCTTTCGCCTTGTGTTCTGTGTTGTAACTTCAGCGTAACGGCTAATGCCCGGCAAAAGAGCGCCCATGTGTTCGCCTTCTTGCCATACTTGGAAGCTGATGATACGCAGGCTTTGTGATGTTTCAACTTCCGAAGTCTCAAAGCATTACTTTCGTAAAGGAGCACTCGATAGTTTTGTAGGATGCCAGCTGCCGTCGCGATTATTTCCGTAAGAACTCGGTTCGTGTCGCGTTATGCTCAGTGGAGTGTTCAGAAGTTCATCTTGGGAGCAAAATAAATGTTTCGGAAGTAAGGTGGGTGTGCGAATATCTATGCTGACGAGGAAATTTCGAATTTTTCATTTGAAGGAAAGTTCACATTGGAATTGAATCTTCCTCTTGGTGTTCATGAAGTCAGTTGTCAGCAGTTTTGTTGCTGGCAGCCATTAATATTTTACTTTCTGCACATTCACACTATAGAAGAGCAACTCTGATCTGTTCAGTATGATTGCAAGTGCATGAAGGCTTTTTAATTGCTTGTTTGGAATACTCCTCGCTTACTATGGTAGTGATGCTTACTTCTAAGATGACAGCCAAGTTTTTTGGCTGTGAAATGTTCGGACAAAATGTGGGGGCATGTGAAATGTTGAGAAAATTACGAAGTACACTTGACTGAACTTTCTGGGGCTCCTCTTCCTATCATTGCTGTGTTTGATGAAACAAAACATTGTGGAAAACTTCAATTTGAAAGCTCGCAATACACATTTCACTGCAGCTGCACGCCTCAGATGACACGGTTACATTGAGACAGAAGTCATTGATATTTATAGAAAGGATTGTTTTCTTTTGTAAATATTAGAAAAAAAAAACATTTAGTTTTATTTCTGGGTTAGTCATTTCAATTGAGAAGGGGCAACGCCACTAAAATGCCAAGGCCTTTCCTTCTATTGTCGAGTATGAAAGAGCAGGTTGTTGATTGATGAGGGCAGGAACATTAAAAAAGCGATGCTTAAATGAGCATTAGCAACAGGCTGTATCTATTCCCATGTGTGTTGTGTGCTAAACAATGCATGAGCATATGTATAGACAATTATTCTAATGCATTTCCTTCAGTGTTGGCTGTTTATTACATAAGCTTGCATGTCTTACTTAATGCCATGCTTGCATGCAATGTCCTAGTGAGACTTCTATTAATTGAGTGCCTTGTCATAATTTAAAGGTGCATTGATCAACACTACAATTCATCAAATCAATGCACCAGATTTCAGCGCTGCTGTGCTGAAGATGTCATATAAGCTTAGAATTCATGGGAGACTAACATGCACCAAAGCCCCTCCGCGGTGGTCTAGTGGCTAAGGTACACGGCTGCTGACCCGCAGGTCGCGGGATCGAATCCCGGCTGCAGCGGCTGCATTTCCGATGGAGGCGGAAATGTTGTAGGCCCGTGTGCTCAGATTTGGGTGCACGTTAAAGAACCCCAGGTGGTCGAAATTTCCGGAGCCCTCCACTACGGCGTTCCTCATAATCATATGGTGGTTTTGGGACGTTAAATCCCACACATCATATCAACATGCACCAAAAGCTTCATTTATAGAGATATGAACATGTTTCCATAAATACGGTGCCGTCATCAGGGCAAGGAGTTAGAATTCATGACATCGATGGCAATGGGCCATACCTACCGAGGCACCACTGCGAACAGTAGCAACGGGGCCTTAGCTAAGCCTTACGTAATAGTAGAAAGGTTTTCTTGTTGTGTATGATTCAGGAAGTTCAGCATAGTATGAAAATTGAATTCAAACTAAATTATACAGAAAAACCAACAGGATAGGAAAGAAGCTGTTACGTTTAGGCCATATCATTATGTTTAAGCCATTTTCGCACCACTCGGACTGTAATTCATGGTTGGGATGTTTCACTATTGTAAGGTCAGTTTGTTCACTAGGCAGTTTGTCAAGATTAGTGTCATTGCAGTCATTGTGTTCCACTCGGTATTTGTGGGCTTGTCTGATGACATGAATCACTAATAGGGTAGATCTGCAGTGTGCAGAAGCACACTTACTTGCAATAATGAAAAGGGAGGGGTTGTGAAGCATAATTCAAAAGCTAAAAGAAAAAATGTCGCTGCCTTCAATCTTTCAGTGTGTGCATAACTTTGATCGATGGCAAGCCGCTGTGCTTTGTCACTGTGTTCTCATTCAATTGGCACCTCTAAACACCCTTTCAGTGATGGTTAGTGTCTACAGGCGAACTTTGGCGTTTGCCTTGAGAAACCCTAGTGTCATGCTATCAGACTCCCGTACTTTTTGACGATTTGAAATCCTTACCAGATCAGTGGCTTACACTTGCATTTGTAATAAATATTTATCTACCCAAATTATAGCAAAGGAGCTGTGTTGGAGCATAACTTAGAATATGTAGCTCAATTTTGATAATCACAGTTTGAAATAGAAGCATGATCTTGGTGACCGGCGGTGTCACTATAGCACTGGGCTCTGGGAGAGTCACCTCTGATTGTAAAAGTTGAGCAAGGAAGAGAACCATAGACACAGGCATGTTTTACCAGAAACTGTCTGCAAATGGCAGAAAGGCTAAAATTTCAGCCTTCTCGAAGCCTATAGTTATGCTAAGCCCCGCCCCCCCCCTATAGAGTGTTATTTGTTATTACAGAAGCCACCTCGCCTGTGGCAACATTTGGCGCAGAATGCGAAAGCACAGCTAAACCTTGTTTTCCAGGACTGGCACAGTTAACACAGAAACGTGTTTTTGTTATAAGCAATTATTCGTTACGTCAATATACTGGCAAGTACATGCTAGATTAGTAGTAGTAGAAACTATATTGTACTAGAGGGAATTCGGAAGAAGGTGGGTGGTTCCCCTAGTCCAGGGCCTCACTGACTTTTGCGGCTCGCTGGGCCTGATCGAGCAGAGCAACTTGGCTCTCTCGATCCTTGCTCGCAAGCCAGACCTCCCCACTGCCTCTCAAGTGGGTTTTTCCTAATAAAGGTGAAATAATTTTGGGTGGCACGAGTCTACATGTCCACGTTATGTGGGTAAGAGATGGCCGCTTCGAACACTACAGACATGTGTCCGGGTACTCCGTTAAGCGGATTTTGTTGAGAATTAGTAGATTAGGATAGGTGTTTGCAACCGGCACCAGTCCCTAGCCTGCCTGCTATCAAGTTTGGGGTACATGTTAGATTCACTTCATGAAATTCCTTAATCTGCGACATTGGGGAGCGTTGACATCGTTCGATTGTACTTACAACTTTCCTTCGAAATTGTGCTGCTGTTCTGATGGATTTCTTTTTAATCTGCTGCCATCCTGCATCAGAGCTTATTTTTTTCTTGGATGTATGTTAAAATCTTTCCCCCCCCCCCCCCTTTTTTTTTTGCTTGATGCAGGATGGCCTGGGCAACTTTCCCGGCGCAGAGCCAATAGCACCAAACGATCCAGCCTACTTCCAATATGGCAGTGCAGCTCAGCAACGGCTACTACCAGCGGACACCAGCAGAGGTATGGTGACCTTTACGTATCTGTTACAGTCGAGTTCAGACCCTGTGCGCGATAAAGGTCGCCTTCCTCGCCGACACGTGGGTGGAAGTGGCTTGTCAAACTTTATTCGGAAGCTTGTGCCGTGCGAACTCCGCGGAGTGCAAGAAGAAAAGACGGAGCATCGCCGCGGCAACATGCAAAACTGTTAACACCATCGGAAGCACCAGTCTCGGCGGACAACTGGAACAGGTCATGCTGTTGGGATCATCACGACCAGACTGCAAACAGTGGTGGATATGATGGTGGCAGCGATGGACTGTTTTCTTCCCGGTGACCATCGGGAGTGTCGATGATGCACACCTACTGCAAAAAGGGAAGTCCCTCTAATCAGACTGAGGAGGGGGTCAGTCTCGTTGGCGCAAATGGAAGAGTGAAGCGCTGCTAGGGCGCACCTTGTCCTTGCGTTTGTCTTGGAATATATTGAATGGGCTCTGTTCTCAATTGCTGTGCTTGTGCTTTGGAGCTGCTTGAGCCTGGTCAACTCGAACAACGAGGTCTTGTGCCATTACAGTATCATCGCTGTGCGGAGATCTTTATGTGACCTGACCACACGCAAGATGAGGCATGAAGTGCATGTCATCTAATGGATTTGTTGAATCTGCTTGAATATTGCCAGCTATGATGATTCTTCAGAGCCAGGGGATGGAAGTTTGACTCCGCATTGGTTTCTGCGTTGTGTGGAAAATTGAAATGATTAGCAAACAGTGTTGTAGGTGCCCGCCTGTATTTCCTGTTGTTCATTGAGTCCAAGCAATCTTCACAAAAATAAAGGGCTGGTCATTTGTTGGACTTTCTTTTATATGGCACTTGAGCATTAAATTTTATGTGCAAAGTAAGATTTAGTAAAACTATGCACGAAGACTGTTACAACATTGTTGATATTTTTTAAGTGAGTTTTATGTCCATTATAACTCATCAGGTAAATTACTAAATAATTGCTGTTTTCACTGAATACCACAGAAATTAGTCTATCATCACATGCTACCAGAAACGTGAAGTATTAAAGTCGTCTGGACGTTGTCATAGTTTTCTCAACTGAATTATCTTTTTTATGTTGATGTGGTTCCCCATTAAGGTAACCACAGTACACTGAGATTGAGAACCAACTTACAGCCTAGGCCATAAAAAAAATTCCAGGAAAGTCCCAAAATTCATCTGTCTATTATTACTATCTTGTATGCTAAGTGTACCTATGTCTGCTTAGGCACAACTTGTGTTTAGGGAGAAAATTGAGCAATTGACTGGGCTTCAGCTGTCTCGTTATTGTTAATTTATAACTATACGCCACCTCAGTAGTACGTCGCACTACTGCGGAAGCTACAGGACTTGTTAGCCAATAGGAAAGACGAAAGCCCCTTCAGGGCGTGTTCATCCGCGTTGCTTCATTTGCTCATCGTCTTTATGGCGTTGGCTTACCCACCTTGTCAATATTTGTGGTTGCTGACCCCACAGGTCGTGGGATCAAATCAGGGCTGCGGCGGCTGCATTTTCGATGCCGGCAAAAATGCTGTAGGCCCGCGTGCTCAGATTAGGGTGCATGTTAAAGGGGTATTGACACAAAAACATTAGCCTCGCATTTTTATGCTGCAATGTGTTGCTGGAGGCCTGTTATTCATGACACGGCTCATCGTTTGCTGCAGCGCGCAACAGATAATTGGTTTCAGGCCCCTCATTATCAAGCAGTTTTCATTCCGGTTTGAGAGAGCTCCAAAAACCGGGTGCAACTATCGCCACTTTGCATGTGCAGCTCTTGACGCCGTCAGCATGCAGAACTGTGACACACTTTCGCACGGTCCGCATCAAGAATCATTTTCGAATAGGAAATAAGACTGCAGTGTCGCCAAACGCGAAATTTTCAAAACGTGCGCCACGGCAACCAGTTGCCGAGAACTGTAGACTATGAAAACTAACGTGGAAAAAAATGGTCGTAGTGACGTCGTCGTAACTTATTTTATTGACTGCAGGGTGGTGACCGGAACGAAGTAGGGGGTCCCCAAAGGGTCCTCTTCGAGGGTGTTAACGAGACGACGGAGTCAGGAGATCATGCAAACTTCAAAATTGATTTAAAATACCTTCCAAGCTATATTCGCTGGTGATACTTTGCAGATGATATATCTATGTTCCTGGGAACCGATTGTGCAGGTTATCTCGGCCGCGAAATTTTGTGTCAGTACCCTTTTAAAGAACCCCATGTGTTAAAATTTACTGAAGTCTTCCAGTAAACCATCTCTCATAATCATACAGTGGTTTTGGGACGTTAAACTCCGCATATCAATCAATCATTGTCAACATTTGCTCCTTGCAGTTAATGTAACACATAATATCTCTTTGGAAATGCGACCTCGCAATTGCTTTGATGTCCAGAAACCCACTTGTACGGGGTGTGTTTTCTGGCATTTGTGAGGAATGAGGTTCTTTTTATAACAGTGTTCACACTGTTTCTATCACTGCTCTCTTTTTTTTTCTACGGAGCCCAACGCATTGAGCCTTCCTAATCTTGCCTATTTCGGAATGTACCAGATGTTTGCTTTACAGCGCTCCGCAGATTCAGTCAATCCACTTTCAGCTGCTATAACACACCGTTCTAGAGTGGTACAGCAAATAATTGGCACAGAAAACAATGTAGACATTCAGGCTGTTTCGCATTGTCAACGCATCACCTGCGCGAATGTTGGGGTGCCATCTGTTCAGTTGACATCAAACCACTTTTATGGCTCGGCGCCACCTCGGTAGTCCTAACAGCATCAAGACAAACGAGTGATTTGAATAACGACTACAGAAACATACCTGATGCTTTACATTCAACTTTAGATGAGGCTTACTTAATGACAGATAATACCCCTTCTTTCCCCCTGGGGAGAGAGCCAGTAAAAAGCACGAACTCAGACAGAAGCGCATGGTCTAGTCTCTATCAGGTCTGCCATGTTGCTGTATGGCATCGCAGTTAAGGTGGTTATTACAGTTACCGGCCGGTAATCGCAGCAGTAATTGAGAAAATGTGAAGTGCATGCGCGAAGGGCCTAACGTAACAGGGAGTGCTGTAACATGTCGTGCACGAAGCACTGTTAACACTCTTGTATCTCGTTAATAATGAAACAGTCACGCCCAGAACTATATTATGTGCCGCGCAGGGATGCGGCCTGTGTACTCCTTGAAGCTATGGCGGGGCTGCAAAGTAGTTGTAAAATGGAGTATACCAAAGAGAATCGTGAGGTGGCAGGTTCGCTTGCTGACCACAGCGGCCACATTGCAGAGGGGCCAAAATGCATAAACACCCATGTAATTGGATTTAGGTACACATTAACTAATTCCAGTTGCTCGAAATTAACCTGAAGCCCTGCACTAGGGCAGATCTATTAATTATATGGCTATTTCGGCACATAAAACTCCTAAATTGTATTGTTGAGTGTGCTTACAGTGGGTTGTTTGTTGAGCCATTTAATAATGGGAAGAGGAATGCGTGATGGAGTTTTCTTGTTTGCATCAAAGTCTTACTAATATAAATACCAAGCCTATTAAGAACGAATTATTTCCAAGGCATAATTAATCCTGAAGGAAGAGTGCTAAACAAGTAACGAAGGTAAAGCAAATTTTTTTTTTTTCATACTGAAGCCCTAGTTTGGTATGCCAGCCTCAGGTTATAAATGTTGAAGAATATATACTGTATTTTTTCATTGTTACTAGCACAAAAAAAAAGGGAAATTGTGTTTAAAAAAGTGGGTGTGCAGGTTAAAAGCTGCGATGAAATGCATATATATTTTTTTCTTTTTCGTAAAGTTAATGATGTGGATTATATGCAGGGGTGGATTAAATCGAGAAAAGTGTTCTGGTCGTCTAGAGTCCCGAAGGTTCTCAAAACTGAAGCTCGATCTTGTGCTCAGTCTGTCTTTAGCTTGTGAAAGACCATCTGTACATAAGCAGATGCTGACCAAATCAGTGGCATCGTGACCAGCAAGTGTGGGTACTGCAGGGGGTCATTACCACTTGGCTTTCATACTCATTTCTTTTTTAGTTATTATCATCAGCTCTCTTCTCACAGTGAAAGGGGCATGTCTGAAGTTAGAAAAGTGTGATAGAGCAATTAACCGAACCTTATTCTGATAGCAAAAGCCTTCCTGGCTCTATTTTATATTTGTTTTTTTTTTAATGATAGAAAAGCTTTTGGCATATTGTACCACATGCTTTAGGGCAGTCAGGCATGCTGTTGCTTCAAAACTTCAGCTCTTGAAAGAGCTTTTTTGGGACCTTAGAAGATTTCCTAAAATTCTTGGCATATTTTTCTTTCTTTTTTGAACAACTGTTCCAGCAGCCTGTAGGATCTGTCAACTTGCTGAAGCACGTTGAAGTATTAACAGAATTTTTGTTTAAAGTAACGGGACCAACAACACACTTCTGTGTTACCTGTTTTCTTTGTCGCGACAAAACGCTCACTGATCAGAGCATCCGACCACGTCACGGTAATGCCAGAAGCTCCGTGTAACATTTATTTTTAAAATTTTTTTTGTGGGTGACTGCTAGGTGGCACTCGCAACACATGTTGCGGTTCGTGTTGGTGGGCTGCAGCTTGCCGCGCATGCACTGCTTCTCCACCTGTTCCAATAGTGTGGCAAAAGCAGAGCATAAACAGTAAAAAATATATGAAGGATGGATACTACTTAAATTTTTAGCATTAATTAAAGGGGCACATAAGAAGCACCTCACTAAATCACATGGAATGTCTCCATAGTGCCGCATCATGGCTTTTGAATTGGGCTGTGCATTGTGCCAAGTTTTTCGTGACTTTTAGTTGCAGTTAAAGAAAAAAATCTTACTCAGTGAAAAGGATGCTTGAACATGTCATTGTAGCTCACAGCGTTCTGCATCTTGTGTGCATCCTATTGATGAACTAAAACTCTTGCTGCACATGGTTGGTTGACGTTTGTGCTTATGTCTCCTAAACTATATCATATAGAAAATCACCGAAGGCCTTATTGAATTTCTTGCTTGCCAGTGGCCTATTGAATAGTGGCTTCTCACCATCGTTTTCATGCACCTGCTTATCTCTCTTTTTTTTTTTTTGGTTTCCATCCTTCTTTTCTTTTCTCCATCCACTTAGCAAATGCGAGGCTATAAATGTGGCTGACCTCGCAGTCTATTCCTCATTTTATTATCTCTCATTATCTTTCTCTCACCCTTTCTTAGTGTTCAAATGGGCCTCGACTATAAGTGAAAAGGTACATTTGTTTATAGAATGTGTAAAAGACTGTGCTCCGAATCGAGCTGTTTGTTATAGGTTCTCCTCAAGTTTGAAATATGAGTGAATGCATCATAGAGCACTTATAGAAATTCACATTTTTTATTCTGAATCTGAGAAAATAGAGAGAAGGAAGTAAAGGAAGATAATTTCTTGCTGAAAATGACCCGTAACTTGAAACATTGAGAAGTGTTGCAGCTTTCCAGTATGACAGTCAAATACAAGCGGTCCTCGAATGTGGCACGCTTTCATTATTTGCATCGTATCTGTGACCATCACGTGCCCATACCACCTGCTTTTAGGCCGCTGTTTGAAGGTTTTCCGGTGTTCGAATTCAGTATTCATCAGCCTTGTGCCAAGACTGCTCTAATGGCACAGCCTGCTTATTCGCGTGCAATTTTGCACGGTGGAATTTCTTCGCATTTTGACGTTAAGCCCATTCTACTAATGTCAAACTGGTGGCTATGCTCTGGTCCAATCTTTTTATGGTGGAAAACATTTCAGTGGCATGTTTAGGGTGCAAAACGATAATCGAAAAACTTGATTTGTAGTAGCTGGCAACTTTTTTTATCGCCAATTCCTTAGTCTTCATACTCACTGTTGTTTTAAAGTGTTGTTACACTATTCTTGGCTTGAGGAATGAAACACAAAGCTAACATACTCACCGCTTTCAGTCATCTGTAGATGAGTTGTAATCCACCACACTAAAACATTGTACGAATGATTCTGCACTCGTTGAAGGGGGTTGGAGAAATATCGCGAGAAGAGAGAAAGTATGTCTAGCATTACACCTGCTGCCATGTTGTTTAAAAGAAATAAACTTTTCAATAAAGACGCCGAGAACAAAAGTGGTGATGTCATACATGTATGGCGCGTAAAAAACACCTTTCGACGACCACAGGGTGCCACGTAGAAAGTGTTGATACGCCAATGGCAAAACCAATTCGTCATAGTGCAGAAACTGCTAATCGCTTTTGATGAAATGAAGGCATCAGAAACTGTGAAAGGGTTAAGCAAATGCAAGTGGCTGACCTATGATATTGCATCTATTGTAACTAATTGAGTTTGCGTGCACAATCACGTTAAGACGTGAAAGAATCCGTGAGACACACATATGGGGGTATGTCTTACTTGTTCAGCATGTGCGCTTACTATGAGTCATGACTCACCAATCCCAAGAGAAGTCATCGAAGCGTTTCACATCATCCAAAGGAGAAAAATGTATCAGTCTACCTTCTGTACTGCCAAGTGATACGAAATTTCAATACCTAGGTGCAACCTGCACATGTTGATTACACAAATTATCTGTTTTTTATTCTATTTTTTACTTCACCTCTATATCTGAATGTTTTTTTTTTTCTTAATACGTTCCAGTTGCGAGTCAGCTCCCGTGTTGTGCACCTTCTTTTTCTAGCCGTCGTCCCTCACTGCACTGCTAAAATCGGGGCTTACCAATATCTTACAAACGTGGCTTATACTATAGCCTATGCTCTATGTTTACTTTTGACACATTAACCCTCACATCTTGGTTCGGTGTCTCTCATTTTGCCTTGTAGAGAGTGCATGCAGCCACCAGGTCTAATAAATATTGTATTGTGCAATACCTGAATTTTTTTTTTTTAAAGCATGCTTGTCCTTTGCAGGTATCACGAACAAAAGGAAAAGAGACGTGAGTACATTTCCATTTATTCATTATAAGTTGACTGTTCTGTGGACGAGGGCCCTTAGGTTTTGAAGTCTCGGATGGCTTTGTGAATGCCGTAAATATCAGGAAAGAGTGCCAAACTGTAAAGCGTGGTTCTGTGCTTGTTTCATCTGAATCCGCCTTATCATGGCGTGCTGGTAGTTTTAAAATAGACGTTTAACTGTTGTTGAAGCATAGGTATTTATGATGGGATCAGGGGCCCCCAGAGAAATTAGTGCTGAAAACTGAATACATACACCAAGGCAGGCACTGTTCACATAATATAATAAAAGAAAAAAATGCTAGAAATTTACAGCCAATGTAGGTTTACTTGCCATTTGTTGTATCACTTCGAAATATTTCATGATATCTTGCTGCATACATGCTTCTGGGATGCTCCAAGAATGGTCACAGCCGCTAACTTGGTAGACGAACACATGCAGATATATCATATGTTTTAACTTGAAATAAAGCTTTTATGGCTGGTCTTTGGCTGGGTAATTATTGGTTCAGAATGAAAAAAATGCAAATGTTTGTATCCTTTAGCAGTGCACATTAAAGAAATCACTATTTGGTCAAAATCAGTTCATAGCCCTTCACAACAATGTCCCCCTCAGAGCGCTGTGCACATAATTGCCATCTTTCTCACTTTGTTGGAATATTGTTAAATTCAGATTAATGTTTTTGTTTGCACAGATACAGCAACTAATCTTCCGATAGAGTGCTATGGCCTCATTGCGAAAAAATTTAAATTCCGAAAAAATGCTGTGTCTTAATCTTAATTGCCATATAGGCTACTAGTTTAATTAGCTAACCAAAGTCATGTTTAAATCTAAGCCACTTTTGTCAAGGTCTTACTTAGTTTGCTCCAGTTTGAAATATGCATTTAAAAGTGCTAAGAGACATTGTATAGGAAGAAATGAAATGCACGCTCTCAAGGACAAGCAGGGAAATATTATCAAATTTGGAGGACATGGTTCGAGTGGCAGGGGAATTCTATGTGGAGATATGTAATATATATAGTTTGAAGTAAGTCATCTAACATCTAGTGGAAGTCTCATGTGTAACTACCGATGAGGAAGAAAAGCCATACAAGATATGTCACACATGGAAAAGCAGCTGGTAATGACAAAATAACAGTAGATTTTGTTAGGGGAATCTACTTGGAAGTAATTAGCTATGCATTATACTAAGGGCTCAAGATAACAGTGGTTCCAGCTAGCTGGAAATATGCCAAGATTACACTAATAAGTAAGAAAGGAGGCATCAGAGACTAGAAGAACTGCAGGCTTATCAGCTTACTTTCGGCGATATACAAAATATTAAGGCAAGTAATCTTAAACAAAACAATAGAAACACTTGATTTCAACCAACCCAAAAAGCAAGCTGGGTTCAGGAAAGGGCACTCTGCAACGGATCACATTCATGCGATAAATCAGGTATTGGAGAAAGCCGCTCAGTACAACAAAACCCTTAGCCTTCATAGACTGTGAAAAGGCATTTGACTCTGTAGAGATATCTGCAGTTTCAAAAGCATTAAATCGACAAGAAGTACCCAAACATTACGTCGATACCTTAGCTGACATCTATGAAGACTCCACTGCTGCGATAACTCTTCACAAGGAAAATGATAAAATTGCGATCGACAAAGGAGTAAAATGAGATACTATGCCCCAGTGTCATTGAATGCATGCTTGAAGGAAGTGTTTGAAAAGTTAAGCTTGAAGGAACCAGGAATAAAGTTTGACAGAGAATGGCTGAACAACCTACGATTTGGTGATGACATTGTGTTCATCAGTAACGACAGCAACGTATTGCAAAAGGTGATTGAGGAATTCAACGGTGAAAGTATGAAGTTAGGCCTCAAAATGAATATGGGGAAAACAAGTAGTGGGGAATGGCCTGGAAAAACAAATAACTTAAGGTAGAACACTATACATTTGGAGTTTATACAAGGATATTTATACCTTGCATAACTGCTCACGGGAGTACCTAATCACAGAAAAGAAATTCACTGAAGAATACGGATGGGCTGGAGCACGTTTGGCACACACTTCCAAATAGTGCCTGGAAATCAGCCACTATCATAAAAGCAAGAAGTATACAACCACTGCATACTGCCAGTTCTGACATACGGGGCTGAAACGTAGAGATTGACCAGGCAACTAGAGTGAAAGCTGAGGATCATCAGCGTCTAATGGAACATAGAATGATAGGAATAACATTGAGAGATCGGAAGACGGCAGAATGGGTAAGAGAACAGACAGGAGTTCCAAATATCCTAGCTGGCGTCACTAAAAAAAAGGTGGGGGGGGGGGAGGACCTGAACTGGTCACATAATGCAAAAAAAAAAAAACAAAACAAAACAACAGAATCGGTGAACAGAAAGTGCAACAAAATGGTTATCAAGGAGTGAAAAATACAGTCAGCAAAGGCAGAGAGTTAGATGGATTGATGAAATCGGGAAGTTTTGCCGGGATGAAATGGAATGAGCTCGCACAGGATAGGGTAAACTGGCGATCATTGAGAAAGGTCTTCGTCCTGCAGTGGACTAGCACAGGCTGAAAATGATGATGATGATGTAAAGGTTTAATGTGCATTCCTAATTCATTGCAGTATGGTGGTGTCGACACGTGCATCGACACTAAGAATAGAAAAGGGGTCCACTGTTGTGGAGCGTAGCACATGTTGCTTTGCGATTATCTAGCCCTTGTGCTGTGCAGTGACAATAGATGTTGTTGTGGCACTGCCAAAGGCAGCCTTTTTTGTTTGTTTTTTCCATCTTTTTTTCTCCCTCTTTTTCTTCATGAATCTCTCAAATTTCAAGGTCCCCAGGTTGGCAGGCAGGCATATAATGTTTAAATGCCAAATTGTGAGCTTTGGTAGGGTTTCTAAAGGGTTTATAGCAGTTTGCTTTCCCTGTAACGTAGCCTGCTCGGTGCAGACACTGAATGATGCCTGCATCTCACTTGCATGTGGTGTCAATCGTATTGCTTCTTTGGCTCCTCGGAATATTTTCTATTTCCAATTTACAAACACCATAATGATTTCAAGTACAGATTGTACTTGCCAGTTGGTTTGAGCTGTGTGCTGTCATAATTATTTCAATCTTGCCCCATGCTCATGTATTGCAACGTTAGAAGGGTCGCCAAAAATTGTTAGCTCCATTAACAATCATTATTATAATAGAACGATTGCCAGAATCAGTTTCTAACTGCAAGATATCCTTCTGTATATGGATGTGATGTAATTATCACTGTTTATTAACACAAACAAACTTATTCTCATTTTCATTCTGATTTAACTATGATATGATCATTGTAGGATCAGGTTTGCTTTCTGAAAATCGGGCTGAAATTTGATGGCAACGAGTGCCATCACTATTAGATTTCACATTCCTAGGGGAAGTTTCGTTCTCTCCCCTATTAATGGTTTTGTCAAAAAGGGTGTGTGCAGATTATTGATTTTTTAAATTCTACTGTAACCTGTTACATGCAGTTTAGTGAGGCCGCACATTTACTTGGGGATAATCACAGCGGTCACTTGTAATTTTTACACAATCTGTAGCTATTCAATGATAACTACTATGTAATATTACACATACTTGCCAGCTCTCTCGAATTGTCTGGGTGACTCTTGAATTCTGACTTAATCTCCAGATTTTCACAAATGCTATCTCAAATATGAAATGTGACCGCGGCCACAACAAATGATTGGATGCAAAACTTGATTGTAAGTCCTGAGGTGCACGAGTCAACGCGCAGCAGGTTGTTCCCACGCCGGGACAGTCGGGCAGAGCCCGACCGCCGCCACATCGTGGCCCCTCTGGACAGCCAGCCCACAGTGGTCCCCCACATTGGGGTTCTTGATAGAGGATAGCCACTTGTCTTCATTGGATTAGTTTGTGTCCTGTAACGAGGGGAAATGCCAGAGCATGTGGTCTAGGCCAGCGAATTCGTTGCAGCGCTTGCGGGAGCTGTTAGGATAAATGTCGGGATAATTTTTACGCAAGAAAGCTGGGCTGGGATACGAACCTGTCTGCAGTAGTCTGACAGTCAAAGCCTGCGCTCGATTTAACTTCTTGTTAGGAAGAAGAAAGTCTCTCCTGTCGAGACAAAGGTGCTGTGTAATCTTGTTACAAGTGATCGCAGGATCTCTGTTCAAAATATCGACTGCTGCTTGATGGAAATTCAACCACAGACATTAGTGTTCCCGTAGAATTGAAGTACCCAAATATACTAAAGTATTCAAGAACAAAAATGAGGTTGCACAAAGCCCTAATTTACTCGCACAAATTGTGCTAAGCTTTACCTTGGCTGGCCATCCAACCAGACTGGGAAGTTACTCGCTCAAGACTAATTGAATACACTGTCATCATCTTGAAAAATGTTGCGCTTGTGACGAAAACATATATTTTCTAGTAAATGTGCTTGCAAGATCATCTTCCTCTGTTGACTTGTGGCATGACACTCCTTGATTCGTTTGGCCATCAAATCAACTTTATGATGTTCGAAGTTTGTGAGGGGGCAGTTCCACATAGTGTCCATGCCTTCTCGCAAACTTCAAGCAGATGTAGCAGGGTCAGACTAATACACATTGTTAAAACCAAGTCAAGTTGTGTGGCTGGGAAGTTTTGTAATTGTCAATATTGTACTTTTGTTTTCTGGCTCTCAACATTGAGAACTAAATTTCATTTGGAACAGGGCTGTCTAAAACTAAATTAGTCCATGAAGGAACGTAAAAACAAAGTCCATTATTCATTATTCACACATATCACCACTGGAGCTCATAAATAAAAGACTATTTGGTAAGTGGCCTATAATCAACAGATATTTTCTTTTACTTTGATTGACTCGTTCACACTAAAAAATTTAAATAATATAATTATCTGTCTTTCTTTTTGAAAGATCATATTATCTTTAAAACAGTGTCAACCCTCTGGAAAATAAATAAATAAATATTCTTGTTTAAAATTCTGCCTAAGTTTATTTATCAGTACTGTTAGCATTTAGCGCACATTAACGGTGGGTAAACATTGCAAGACCAAGTGCAATGATAATTGTAAAAAGCCTACCTTTCAATGGCCCAAATATAAAAGAGTGTATATGCAAACTTTTAACTTTTGACATGAATGTTTTGGGAATAGTTCACAAGAAACAGTTGTTACTGTTATCATAACTGTATAGCACTTCATCCTAATGTTCTGCTATTCAGGAGCGAAGCTTGACAAGATCATAATTTCGAATGTACATATCAGCGTCACAGGAGTTTGCGGCCCGGGTCGTTGGGCAGAGCATTAGCTACAATGTCAGCTAAGGACCTTTTTAACGACTGCTAAAGGGGCACTAAACAAAATAGATTTATTTTATGTTAGTAAATAAATTACCCTTTCACAGCACAAGGCTTGCAGCGAGAAAACCCGTGTTAAGCCATAAAATGTTCAAAAAGAAATGCAAGTGACGGCTGCACTTGTACTGAGTACACCTGTATGTTAAGAAAGACTGGCGGCAACTCCATCTGTTTGTAGTTCCCAGGCACGCTTGTTGTGACATCGCAGATTTTGACACCATCTATGTCTACGGGGGTCTGCATAGTTCTTAGATGATGAAAAATGAAGCTAGAGACTTAACACACCAAGTTTCAGAATCCTTGAACCAATGTGGCTATCTAAAATGTGAAAAGCCATTTTAAAATTTTCGACGTTATACTAACATCCGCGAAGAGAAATTTTGATGTCCATATTAAGTACGAAATGTTAGCCTTCACTTTGTCCCTGTCAAATGTTCTCAGTTTTTAAAGAAAATTGCCTTTTAAATAAACGTTACAATTGCATGGTTCTTTGCTATTTATTATGAATGGCTTTGGCGAATGCATAATAGTCTCAGTTGCTGTTGCACCATAAAATCTGATATAACTAACAAAATCAGCAATAGCCATATTGCTGTGTTCCTTACAATTACATTTACAAAGTAAATGATAATGTTAGGGGGTTTCATTCATATCCTAGTACATAATGTGTGTTTGCTTAGCACAAACTTTAATTCAAGAGTCCGAGAACTTACTTGAGCGGAGCACGAGATTTTGTCAGTAGATGTGCTATTCATAGCTATAGGATAAAGATGCATCCTGCACAACAACTAGGAATAGTGATTGAACTATGTTACCAAGGCTGTATTATTGCCCGTGTAACTGTGAATGGGTGTACCCAAGTAGGTTGATGCTAAGCATTGCCATGTAGATTGATTGAACACAAAACACTACGGACTTGGACTTTTATTATATGAGTATTACAATTCAAACCAAGTTCACGCTTGCGTGTGCTACCGTGTTATTGGCAAGGAGTACAACTGAGGCATTTCAATCACAGAAGACATTATGGAGATTTCCGTGCTGGGTCATCTAGAGAGTGGCCTGATTGTACATTCAAGCAAAACATTTTACTTCGACTTTCTTTGTTTGTCCATAGATCTACATGCTTCAGAACTAGAACATCCAAAACAGGTTATCATGTGTTGAAATGCAATCGACTGTGCCTAAAGACATGGCATCAGTTTCTGAGGGCCACCATGCTAACAGACAAACCCCCCCACCCTTCCCCCCAAAAAAAAGTTTTATGAAAGAAGCAGAATTTCAGCAGCTTTTATTATTTTCAAAGGCATGCTAAAGAGCAAGGTGATTTTTTGCATATCAGTGAAGTACAATTTCACAATTCCTAAAACTCCGCTCTTACCATGGCACGACGGTTGGTAAGTGAGAAAAAATGCGCTAAAAGGAAATGTGGATAAAGATGCCATTTTGAGATTCCCGCACCAAACGCTGTGATGTCATAGATGTTTAAGTCGTCTGCTATAAAAATGAAGCATATTGTCGTCTGTAGGTTTCATAGACCTAGCATACGAAAGTTCGGGAAATTTCATCTGGCCAATGTCGCGAAAATGCAAAAAATACATTTTAAAATTTTCGAAATCATGCGCGGAGATTTCGGCGTGAAGCTTTGCAAACTTCAACCTTAATTTTCACTGCTAATAACCAACTTGCGATAGTGAAACATATGGCATTAGAGTTTTCAGAGAGCAGTTTGTCTATCTAAACCAAGTCATTGTTTTTCTTTTAGTGTCCCCTTAAGAGTAATAGTTCATTATCATAAAAAAGTAACCCATATTCACAGGAAAGGCAAATAATAAGTTTATTTTGTGCTACATAAATATCTGCAGCTTTTGATGAAGCTATGTAACTTACTTTTTAAAATTATATCCAGGCTAGTCTTCATTCACCTTACTGCACATTTGCTAGGGTGTGAAAAATGTTTTAATTACTCTGCTATCACGTGCCCTCCTTGTTGTTTCTGTTCTAATAATTGCCAAACCTAATCGCAAGCCCAGATCACAAAGTTCAGAGTAATGCTCTATAAAGCTATTCACAGTACCAGTGCAGTCAGTATTGGACACACCAGTATGCTCTCCATTTTGCTTCAGTAAAAATAGGGATGGAAAATTAAAAGTTGGTACCATAAATATTTCCTTTTGTAGAATAGTTTCACTTTGTCCCCCATTTCGTACCTTGTCATATGTGTAGAATGAAATGCTGCAGTTGGGCATTACTCTCAAAAGATGTCCTTGGTAGCACTGTGTTTCTTTATACTTAGTTCGTCAATGCGCTATACCTTGCCATGAGTGTAAAAAAAAAAGAAAACATAAATCGAGTGAATCGCAAGTGCGTAACAAGCTGTTGGACATCTGAGGCCATGAAAAATTGAGGGAGTAAACCTGTTTTTGTTAAATTTACATCCTGTTAATTTGGGAGATGGTCAACAAGTGTCAGCCCTGTAGAAGAAAAAAAATATATGAGTACATCAATGAAAGTGGAACATGAAAAAAAAACAACTTTGCTATTGTGCAACATTCTGCCCTGTCCTGAGGCAACTGTCTACACCGCCATTTTTAATGAGTTTGCGCTTTGGAGCAGAGCGTCATGCTGCACTTCTCATTTCGCGTTCTAGTAAGTTGGCAGCGTCGAGCTGTGTGTGCCGCTTTGGCATTTCAGAAGTAAAATTCCCTTTCTTTGTTTTCTGTCCACACATGCATCGCATGTAGGCATTGGAGCGATTAGATATTGGGAGGAGGGGATCTTGTGTAGTGAAGATACATCGCGAATTGAGCAGTGCAGTACACGTTGACTACAGAGGCTACTGGCAAGAAGAGAATGGTGCAACGTATACAAACAAAACGTGGGAAATACACGCGCGGGATCATAAATGAAGCGGAAACCACGTGCAAAGGCAAGTGGCTGCTCTGCTAGCTTGACGTGGCCATTGTTCCATCTGCATAAAAAAAACTGCTCTTCAAAATATCGCATACATGGGAAAGGCTGGGCAGTACTTAGTCATTGGCATATAGTCAGAGAGAGCGGGAAGGGGGGCCAGGGTACAAGTTTTTTCCGAAATTTTTAAAATTTTGCATGTGTATGTACACACGCACACACAAACACACAGAGAGAGAGAGCGAGAAACATACAGACAGAGAGAGACATGCAGGAACACACATAAGGCCTGGTTCACACTGTTTTGATACCCCTTCCTGTGTTTAATAAGCGATGCTGCGTATGATTCCTTTCCTTCGGCCGTGTCATGTGCGAGGTCACCGTGCACCAGCGCATTCGACGAATTTCTAGCGCGGTAACTAAAGCGGTCGGAGCTCGTTTCTGAATGCGCTGTCAGGGTCGTTATGTCACTTAAGCCATCTTCTGGGTACTTATGGGAAACGATGCCATCGTTTCACGCCCCTGATGGCTTTTTGCGGGGTGGCGCCGTCTGACCAGTGTCCCCTTTGTTTTACGGACAGGTCATTGAGCCAGAAGATTTGGACGTCCATTGGGTGAGTGACTGCATGGAACCGCACGTCTTCTCCTCTGCAACTTCGAACTTTATTTTTAGGACTGATACTGGCGCCGTAGAAGTGTCCTATTCTGCAGCGATTCGGTTTCCGAAGAGCGCGCTTTGCCAACGCGCGATTGGATGACGCCATTGTCAGACTTCGGCCACGCCCCTTCGGCGACGGCTTCACCCAATCGCGCGTTGGTAAAGCGAGCTCTTCGGAAGCCGAATTGTTACAGAATACGATCTCTCAGGACAACGCTTCGTGTAGCGTGTTCTTGGCCGAATGCCACGGCCGCTGTGGTTGTTGACCGCGGATTTTTTTTTTTTCGTTGCTGCGTTGAACGCGTGCAAAAATGTTACGCGAGGCAGACGTTGGTGATGCCGTGTGGAAAAAGAAATGAAAAAGGGCTCGTGTGTTCACGCTGATTGGTCATCGTCGTGCTAGACGTTCCTGTGCGGCCTGTAACGTAGTTAAGAGATTGATATCCCAGTGGCGTAGTGTCAGGAACTTCCTACTTCACTGCGTCTGATGTTTTGATGGCGTCTACTGAATGAATTAAACACTGCTATGCACTTGAAGTCATCTGCAAGGATCATGGGGGCCGCTATTTTGGAGGACCGCGCGCTCGCTGCACGCGCTGTGTCCGAGATCCGTACGGCTACTTGGATGTCTAGAGACTTCCGGAACACATCCTGCACGCCGAAGCGCCAACACCAGGACGGCACGCTTAAGCGGACCTTCAACATGGCCTGGCGATGGTGCTGTGCCCCCCTTGGGGATCAAGGCTCAGTGCATAACCGTGCTTGTGCAGCACGGGGTGAACCTACTTAATTAGTTTTGTGTGCCGTAGACTTGCGCTCTCACACCGTAGCGTTCTTTCGAACATCTGGGCGTTGCTGCTGATCTTCAGCTTCTTTATTTTTCTTTTTCTTAAAGGCAGTGACCTTTCTGCTGCCTTTGCAGGGCGACATGATTGATGGCGATGATTCCTTATTACTACTAGCATGCATGCACCTGCCCGGGCTGCGAACTGGGCGGCATTTCAATTTTTCTTTTTCACATTTACATATTTTTTTCCCCCTTTATGGCATGTGTGTACTCAAGTAATTGCGTGAATCGACCCTGAACTAGAGTCACGTACGCATTCAGTCGGACGGTTGACGTATTGCTGCTGTAACCGCGGTGCTGTACTGACAACGAAGGACACGAGATCGCGCGTGTGTGTACGAGCTCTAGGGGTGTTGTCGTCACCGTCATTAGTCGAAAAAGGGTCAAGAGTATGAAGGTGGCTTTCGCGTTCTATAAGACTGTATTACCTTTCGCGGTGTTGTAGCCTTTATCTGCAGTCGATTTGCGTTGTCGTGAGCTATAGCCGTTCTACAAGAGAAGCAAATGTTACGATGGCCCGTTTGAAACTCGGCAACTCTCTAGCGCGCGCCCGTTCTTTATCCCGTGGTTAGCAAGGGGTGTGTGTGTTCGGGACGTTGGATATACGGCCGCCGTTGAAAAAAGGCCGTGAACTGGATGACCGCGTCGGTGTTGACAGGGCTGCCTCGTACCTCCGTACTCACTTGAAAAGGTTGCGCCAACTGTACCGAACGATTTGCGCTTCTATACACTTTTTCACGCAAAAGAATGAACACCTCCTTTCTGGACAGTGGCAGCGGTGTGCGAAGGCTTCGGCAGTGCATTTTTGGAGGGTCATGCCTATTTCAAGCAACCTAAAGTGTATAACGAAGGCCTTCTGTGTAAAGGTCTATTATTCATAGGTATAGTCTTCGTAAAACACTGTTGTCGGAAATCGCTGAACCAACTTGTGGCCTGTTTTCGGAGTCGCGTTCGTATGCGATTATTTCCAGGATACGTCGGGCGCCGTGTGCCCTGCGTGGTCGGTCGGCCTTCTGTCCCCTCCCCCCCTTCGCTCTTGCCGTTCGCGTGCCTCTCGTTGAGCCATAAAATTTCTCGCTCAAACGCAACCGGTCGACAAGTAGTCGCGGGCTCACATCAGCCTCGAGTTGAGGGGGGGGAGTCGCACCGATGTACTGTGTGTGGCAGCGCTCGCCAGCGACGACCTTGTAGATCTATCCACCGACACCCCTCCTCTGGCGCTGCCGAAGAACAGCTGTCCCCGGCGCGATCCGACACGGCAGCTGCCCATCGGCGCCCCTGGGGTCTGCTGGCGGTGACGTGCTTACACCTTCGGCCGCCAGCGGCGACGACCGCGCCGATGTTGCGGGCCCGAACGACCCCGCGCAGGGGCGTGATGCTAGAGGTCAAGGGTTCGCGCACCTTTCCCGCCGGCGAGAAATCGGATGGACTGCCCTTGATCCTCGGACGCGCCTCCCTCATAGTGTGGCTGATCGCTGCCTTTTTGTTTCAACCTTCGAGTGGGGGGGGGGGGGGGGGACGTCTTGTTGAAGCCATGCAGCACATTGGAAATGTACCTTTGGTCAAATAGTGATTCATAGTAAATGAATAGCTTATTAGCAGACATTCATTTGACGGCGATATAAACTGTGTTGAAGCACTATATTGCTACGTGCCAGTGCATTTCAATGATTGTAAGGATGCAGCATCGTAGATATAATGATTGATAGAGAGTGATAAGAAAGGCGCGGAAGTCTGTATGGAGTGCATTCCTCTCGTAGTCAACGATTCGTTCTAAGGGTAATGTCGTCGTTGTTAGTGATTAGGAACTCGAACGCCCTTGCAGACTCCGTCAAAATGCACGGCGTTTGGTGCCACACTCATATTTTTTTTCGCGTTTTTTCCCCCGTTCTCTTATCAAGCGTCGTCTCGCGGCAAGCGCCTTGATTTTAAAATTGTGAAAGAGTAATTTAAAATAATACGAGACAGATTGTTTTTCATTTTAGCGTCCCTTTGATGGAAAATACGCGCATCCCTGGCGAGCATGCAGCGCGCGAGACGACCGACCAAGGCAGCTAGCGGCACGCGTAGAAGGAGTAGCCACGGTGTGCGATGTGCCGCGGATATCTACCGCCACGTCGCCTCTTTTGGAAGAGGCGGCGAAGCGTTCATTCTCGAATCCTTGGAAGCGAATTACGCTTCGGAGATGGCGTGAAAGGTGGCGGCGGGCGCGCGGCCAAATCTTGATGCGCTCAATCGGGAAGTTACTTTTGGGGGCGTTTAAGATAGATCCGCCGTCGATTTCGATCGGCGGCCGCATATATTTTAACTGGAGTAAACGAGGTGCGGGATCTGCCGGCTACCGAGTTGGCACGCGGACAGAGGCAGCTGCCGATCGGGGTGCCCGCCGGTGTCCCGAGTAGCGTCTGCGCGAAGTACACTATATCGCGCCTGCTCGCTCGTCATTGTAGGAGGGCCTCGTCATCCGCGGCAGATTTCACGTCTGCAAGGTGAACCGCCTGCATTTTCGACCGGGCGTTCGCGGCCTTGGGCCACACGAGTCGAACGTGGTCGTCGTGCGTTAACGAATGAAAAATCTTTCGATTGCATGTTCGGGAACAGTTTGCTTGCGCGGGTACGCGGGAAACGAAGACCCGGCTCTCTTGACGTGAACGCGCGCAATATGCGGGACACAGGACGTGCTAGTACCTCGTCTTCGCTCGAAGCACGACAGGTGCTGAATATGCAGTGCAGGGAAGCGAGCTAGCGGTTTATGTGATTTGTGGCAGTTGTCAGCCTGTTCCCTCCGTATTCCATCCATATTTGTGATTTCTGTGCATACACACGCGCATAATAATAATAATAATAATAATAATAATAATGTCGGCACGACTGGAAATGGAAGGACAGTACGAGTTCCATCGTCCATCACCCGTTTGTCGGTCGTGTTTCTAGTCATGTACTTTTAAAAGTGAAGTACATTGTAGTTATGATCTTAATATGGAGAACTTCAATATAACGAAACTCTCGACCTATCGAAGTCTTTTACTCCTCGCAGGTTTGTGTTTTTTTGAACACAAACCTGCGAGCCTCAGTGTGAAGAAGTGTGTTATCCGTGATTGCAATCCGTGATTATAACGCTGCCACTCCTCGCGAAGATCGAGATGATAAATTGAAATTGCGATTTTTTTTTTGTGGATGGGGGTGGGGGGGGGGAGGTTGGTAAGAGGAAACGCTTATCGAGCATCACCACATTGCGTTAGACCTGCATTTCTTTCAAATTCACGCACGGCGTTCGGCCGCTGTGATGAGGACTTCTTCGCCGGCGCAATATCAAACTGCGGTCGATGTGAATTTATCGTTTTTAACCGACTTCGCTACATGGACGTTTAGCGGCACTTTAACTGCTTATAAGCCTAGGAGTGCGTTTTTTTTTTTTACCTACACAAATCCCCAAAAAGCGGCGTTGGGCGTTCTTGTTCCCTCTCTTCTCTAGAGCAGACGCGCGGGTGTTGGTTGACGTTACTTTTGGTCTAAAAGAAAAAAAAATATATAGCAACTAGGACGATAAGGGACAGCGGCCGTCGTCGTCACCGGTGTATATGGTAGCAGATATCCGCGTGCGGGGTCCGTGGCTTCTTTCGCGTTGGCGGGTGGACAAAGGCTGCGGCTACAAATCACGCGCGCCTTCGGGAGTGCCGTGCGCGCTCAGGTGTGAATGTGTGATGTCTTTCTGGGCCGGACGACGCCAGCTAACGAAGGGGCATAGCAATAAAAAAAACAAAGCGTGTAGCCGTTCGTGGGCAACAAGACGTTTGCGGGGCTGTACCGAGAAAGACGGAGAGAGCATGCGAGCGAGCAACCCGGATTGCGGACGTCGTCGTTGTAGGCGCCCTATCGTCGTTGTTGTTGCTGCTGCATCGCGCGTGCCATATTGCTTGTCTTCGGGACGTGGGATCGCGTGACGAAGAGCTCGGAGGAATGTAAAGCGCCTTCCTGCGTTTGGCGCCCGCGTGACTGCGCTCGCTTGGCTCAGGGGTTCGCTCTTGCACCGTCGGGCGTGGGAGGGGGTCTGCTGCTGGCGGGGAGGGAGGATGGACGGCGACAATGCGAAAGCGTATAGTTCGTCCATTTCTTCTTCTTCCTCTTTTCTTCACCTCCTACGCCGGATAGTGCCGTCGGTCTTTTATCTGGACGGCGTTTTTTTTCCCTTCCCAGCGGAGACAAAGCGATTGCGCTTGATTCCATTGCCGAGCGCGGCGAGGTCGCAGGTTCGAATCTCAGTCACAGCCGTCGCGGAATTCCGTCCGTGGTCTAGGGAGAAATTACGACGAAAGCATTGACGAGTCCAGCGCTATTGGGAATGTTCCGTTTTGCGTTGGCGTCAACGTTAAACCGTTCGGAAACTCGGGCTCCGCTATTCCATTAACGTTTTTTCAACAGCCACGTTAATTGGGAATTCTACACTTGTACATATTTGAAAAAAGCATTTTTTTTTTTTTTGACGTTGCGGCTGCCGGGCCCATAATGAAGGGAGTGAGAGGTAAACTGCGCAGTCGGCTTTTTTCTCTCGTTTCTTCTTTTTTTTTTTAAATTGGCTTGAGACAGCGCAGATGCTGCAATAACAGCGGATAGCGTGTTAACGTTAGTTGATATTCGTTTGTATTTTGCGAACCTCAATTAGACTGTTGTAGCCGTGCGCGAGTAAGTACAGCAATTGCGTTCGGGCGCAAATCATCTTCGTCGGCATAATTGCTCACGACGCACTTTTGGTATACAGCGCGACGATTTAGGCGAGAAGTAAAAGAGCGGACAGGATGTGGATACAATGTTTGCGTAGCCCTTGCGTTTCATGGTACACTGGTTACGGGGCTCGATCGGCCGTTGGCCCTAAAGACGCAGGCTCGATCTCGGCAACAGTGCCCCGCCGCGGTGGTCTATTGGCTAAGACACTCGGCTGCTGACCCGCAGATCGCGGGGATGGAATCCCGGCTGCGGCGGCTGCATTTCCGATGGCGGCGGAAATGTTGTAGGCCCGTGTGCTCAGATTTGGGTGCACGTTAAAGAACCCCAGGTGGTCGAAATTTCCGGAGCCCTCCACTACGGCGTCTCTCATAATCATATGCTGGTTTTGGGATGTTAAACCCCACATATCAATCAATCGATCTTGGCAACGGTGGTCGCATTTCGGTGGAGGCTGCAGATGCTATAGATGACCGTGTACTTAGATACAAGTGCTCGCTAAGGAATCCCATGTGGCCGAAATTTAGTATATATATCTCACTACGGCGTATCTCATTTTATTATCGTGCTTTTGATGAGCAAAACCTTAGCAACAGATCCCTTTTCACAACTGTGAGGCGAGCTTTCAAGCGATGCAGTTAGCCCAACTAATGGCGGCTACTAGCTTACCGCAAACAGCGCACTTTGACGGTGCTGTGACGCTGATTACGCCTGCTCTTGACAGAAACGCGCACGATAGAGAAACTCCGATAGACCTCAATTCGAAGGGTGACAGGGGCCGCCATTGGTTGGGCGAGTATGCACCTCAGGGAAATGCACTTCCAAATTTTGAAAAAAGAGATACGGTTTAGAAGGCGCTAACCAGTGGTGTAGAATTGATGCGACATCGGGGCGCGGACTATCACCTTCACGAACGTCGCCATATTTCGAGACCTGCATGTCTTCAGTGCGTGGAGTGGACTGGCAGATTGGCAGGTGTGTAGAGCGCTTCGTGCTTGTAACTATATGGAATAGGTTGTCCAGCAGGGTTTTACGCGACTCGGGCTCAGTCCTCCCTCGTTGGGACGTCGAGGTCTTGTCTCGGCGCGGCCTTTCGTTGTATTACTGTCATTTTTCGGGGACGTTTTAGGTGCTGCATGGAGGTGGAAAAGTTTGTTAGCGAAAACTGAAAGTCGGTATGGATTGACGATGTTTTGCTGAAACCTTACACGTTAAGCTATACGCAAAAGCTATTCCGTACATTTGTCGTTGGAGCTCGCACAGTCGTCAAAGTATAACGGATAGTTATAGTCTGTTTGCCGTGGCCGAGGCGATGGAATAACGAGTCGAATACGAAATGCCGTATAGACAGCGGTATATACCCTTTCCTGCAAAACCGCCTCAACCATGGAACACCGCACGAGTATTTCGAGCGGCCGCGAATCGCCCCCGCCTCTTTCTGGAAGCGGACGTCCGCCCGCAGCGGCCCGTGCAGAGAGCACGCGGTTTCTTTTGGAGCGAACTGCCTCCGGTCGTCGCTCCGTGCCGGACTTGCACTGCCGCGTTTCCTGTCCGCAGGTTCGCGTGGTGTCCCCGAGGTGTCCTTCTTCCGCTCTGCGGGGCCCGCAGGTGCAACAGGCTCGACAAGCGCGTATTATCGCGACAACCTGGACGCCGCCATATTGGGTCGTTGTTAAGCCGATGTTTTTTTCTTGTTCTTGCATATTGCGACGCGAAATAATTAGGCCACGACGACACATCGTATGCACCAACCTAATCGTTTTCATGCTTGTGCGAGTCTACACCGTAACACTGTTCGTTTAGTTGTTATAGATGTCAAACACAAAGGTTAACAGCCCACTTTGGCGGCACTGAAACCAATCCGTAATATAGTCAATAGACCAGGGGCCGCCGTATTCTGAGGCAGTTTTATAGTAGTCATCGTTAATTTGTCCTTACAGGGCGAAGTGAATAGTTAGTTTAGATGAATGACGTTTTCTCTGTGAAGTCTATTGTCGTTACTTTCACGCATGGTAGGTTTATTAACGGATCAGAAAATCAGTTTCGTGTTTGGATTTTGTGCCCCTAGCTCCGCGCTTGACGTTTCGGATTTCAGAGTTTATTTTTCCTATGGGAGTGTTATTGGCTCAATGAAATTTCCTGAAATTTAAGATTACGAATCAGTAGGACCCCCCCCCCCCCCCCCGAGGAAGATGTATTTGATTTTTACTCATTGAAGAACTACCTAGGACCTAGCGGACGCCGCCAGAATGTGTGCCGTCATGGCGTTTGATGCGGGAACTATTTCTTTTTTTGCGAATTTTCTCGTTTACGAAGCGCTTTTTTTTTTCGACAAGCGTGATGATTTCGAAACTGTAAAAGTGTAATTTTCTTATATGAAAAAAATCGTTCTTCTTGTTAGAGGCCCCTTAAGGACGCTTACTTAACAAGTCATGGCATAGGAGGGTACATAAGAACTAGTATAGAGGCGTACACGAGAAGACAAGAAGATATCAGCATCTATGTTCGCCAAAAAGGACAGTAGGGGAAAGGGTAGAAACGCAAGGACGGGGTGCGCGGTGAATGGGGCGGGAGCGAAAGTCCGCGTTTTAATTGTTCGTTGGATAGCAGTATTTTGCGCATCGTGTCAAGTTCTCTTAATCATTCTGTAGTCATTATTTGACGCTGTATACGGTGTGTAATTAAACTCGGACTGCGCCATCTGTTTCGACTCGTCGACGCTAACACTTTGCGCCCACGCGATACCACGGCCGTTACTTGTCGACTTCCTTTCGATGGCAGTCATAATTATATGCGCGCTGTTCGGCAGCGTCCGTGTGGTCGTCCTTGGGGCGTTTTGGATTTGCGTGTAATCGCGCTTCGTTATCCGAAGCGAGAAAGCTGACTGGCACGTGTGGAGAGGCTCGGAAAACGCGGTGGCGCCACCGTTCACTCACTCGCTTTCGCCCCACTTCACGGCGCTTCTTTCGTTGTGGAGAAAGTAGCGAGATGCGTTGCCGGTCCTTCAAATCGCGCGGATATCGAAGCGGAGTTTATAAGGCGAACCGTCTTCGCAACGCTCATCGCGCTCGAAAAATTCGGCGTCCGGTTGTGTCCTTCTGGCACGACATAGCTACCTTGGGACGTATGCTCTGGCGGTGCCCCGCGTTTCGCTGTGGGGAAGTAAGTCATCACGCAGTCCAAATGGGAGGATGCTATTGCAAGCTCCGCACTCGAACAACACCTATGGGTACTAACAGTCCCACCGGGTCCGCGACGCAGCAGAGAGACTTGGTCTTTCTGTTCCGACGTGGGAGCAGCCCGCAACGTGCACGTTCCGAAGGACCAAATATGGTTCATCCATCCGGTTGTGTCGTGAACACAGATGGTTCCGGAAGTCTCGTGAGTCGGTGACGGTATGTACGGATGTGCTGATGCCGAATAATTGGGAGAACGAATTGAAGCGTGTTTAGTGGGAAATAAAAAAAAATGGCAGCATATCTACGGGGTAAATGATGGAGAGTGAGGCGAAGCATCCGTGCGTCCATTCGTTCTTGCTTCCGTCCGTCCGTGCGTCCGCACGTCAATCCGTGCGTCCGTCCATGCATATGTCTGTGTGTTCATTCGTCCACCTATTTAACACTCCAAGTACCACCATCTCGCATCTTTTCATCATATATTCCGCATATAGAAGCACCGCTATCCAGCGGCCATTCCAAGGACTAAACGAGAGGTAGCAGCACGCACATTCTTACGGCTTGCGCTTCCTGTCTACTTCCCACCTTTAACCACCTCGAGTTCATGGTATATACTAGTTCACTGTATTCATAGCACTGCGGCACAACACTCGCTAAACCTTTCTAAAACCAAAAAGGTTATGCCCAGCGAGTATAACGTAGCAAACCTTTCTTGTGAGATAGGGCTCAATGTACATGCCAATGGCTGCTAACGGGGAATGAGAGACATGAGAATTCGGCTTTTAGTTAACGCGCACACTGCGAATTTTTTATTGTTCAACAACGCACAGAAGAAATTTCCCACCGGCACCACCTTGCAGGTCAAAGCGTAAGAAGACATGTTACACACTACTACGAGGGGCGAACGGGTGCCGTTTTAAGGAGCTTCGCCCCTAAAAGAGTTAAGGCTAAACCCCACTTTTTCTACCCCCCAGGCCAAACCCCATAAGGGCGAAAATGCACGCGACATCGACGAGCGACGAACCGGGGTGTTCGCGTGACGTTTCGCGCGGTCGCTCGGTTTTTTTTTTATATTTGGAAACCGTCGTTCATCGCCTGGAAGTGATGTGCTCAAATCGCCGCTACAGGATGTTGGTGACTGGCGTACTGTCGGTTCTCCGCGTGTGTCGCGAAATCACGACCTCCTCTCTTCCCGAGTGAAGTGTGCAAAACGAAGAAATAACGTTTATGAACGAGCATAAAAAACGAAGTGCTGCCAGGCAACAATAAACAATCAGTTTCTGTTTCATTATGCAATAACACATTTTATTTTTTACGTCGTATGCTGCCAACTTCGCTGTATTTTTTTCGTAGGAGTATAGACTACCTCGTGCCAGCAACAGTGGATTGCGCTCGCCGAAGCCGTCGCGTGAATGAGGTTTGCCAGCGTAAGCGACTGTTCGCACGAAGGCGATTTACGTCGCGTCGCTCGTTGCTGATGCGTGCACTTTCTTGGTTATGAAGGTTTGGCCTTTAAGCTAATAATAATATGAATCTGCTGATAATAATAAAGTTAATTTAGTTCATAAGTTCAAGAAACGTAACATATCGATCGAGAAGGGGTAAAGTGCTAATGAAAGTGTCAGACAACCGCACTTGATTACGTTCAATAAACAATTGTATCGGGCCAGTTGGTAAGGATCCATCTTGCTAGGAAGCGCAGCCACTATTACAAAGAACAGACAACACATCTCGCTCACGCGTAAAGAACTATGTTTTTTGGATGTTGTGATAGACAATAACGGATAGTAATGTACGGGACTGGCACGTGTGCTTTTTGTTGTCTACCATTTTTTATTTTTGCAAACGTCAGAGGAACTCTGACGTTTGCAATAAACGTTTAGTTGAAGTTAAGCGCTTGTGTTGTGTGTTCTTTGTAATAGTGGGCTGCGCTTCCTAGCAAGATTGATTACGTTCCACGGCATTTGGTGAATCGCCGTTTATTACATACGGTCAGGGTCGTGGTTCGACAGTGCTGGCTCCACGACCCACGAAATGAAGCATGTTTCATGCGTGTAGCTGCGTGAGTGGGCTAACGGCGCGCCAAGTGTTGATGGAAAGGGGTGGGGGGGAGAGGTGAAAGCTTGCCAGGCCACGCTGCCATAGGAATACACAGGGTAGTGGCTTCAGAACGTTTGAGCAGCTCTGTACGTCCTAGGAGGTACCGCTATTGAATTCCGTCGCCAGAACTTACAACCTTTTGTAGTGCTCCTTGTGGTTCAGGCATTACTGCCGTTGTTTGAGACTTTATGCAATCTTAAAATAGGAGGGACCGTTGCATATTTTTGCAGTAATTTTGTCGCTGAACAGCTATGTGCTCGTGTGGCGTACGCTTTTTCCCGGTCTTCCAGTAAAACAAGTGCTGCTTGACATCCTTATTAAATATTTTTATTGTTATTATTTACGTATATTTCCTGCAACGATGTACACTGTCTCTGAATTCTGACTTGAGTGTAGGAGAGTTTACGCACAGACTACAGCAATGTTTCTGGCACGGCTGAACGTTTTCTTTTTGTTCACCTCCCTGCTTACTTATTTAGTCGCTGCACTATTAATGTTTTTTCAGGTGAACAAGTTGATTTCCAACGTGACCAGAAATAGAAGTGTTGGTGTTATGTTCGATGTGATATGGGGCTGCTTGATCATTAGACGTTCTGAACTGGTCAAGATGCCGGCCTTTCCTGGCCCTCCTGTCGTTTCCTTCGTCAATAAAGGGTTATAGTAATTAATTTTGCCTCGCGAAGAGTGGGCCAAGTCAGGAGACACGCTCTCTTTTTGGCCCCCTTGGTGGGCATTTTTTGCAAATGTCGAAATAAATAAATAAAATAGTCTACTAGAAATCTTGTCGCGCAGAATGCTTTAGATTTTTTACGAAGAAGTAAGGCTCGCGTTTGTCACGACTGTGTAACTGAACTGTATTACACTCCAGCAGTTCTTAGCCGTGCCCCCCTGCAACAACCCGTGTACCGCGGCCTCGTGCGTACACAGTGAGAACAAGTTTGCGCGAAAAAAAGCACTCCCATTTTTCACCCGCTAGAACGCCGTTTCTTCGGTGCCCGTCACTGCAGCAGCGAGCGCGCTCGGCCTTGGCCTCTCTCTCTCTCCTATCTACGTATACTACGTGCGAGTTTTCATTCATCCCGTCGAGCAGCGGCAGCGCCCTAGGACACGACGTTCGGAACGGGCGCATTCAAAGCTTTCGTCCTTCACCGCTTCGCGATTCGCATTTTTTATTTTATCATTTCTCTTACATTTAGTCCTATCTCCATCTCTCTCTCTTCTCCCCTGCTTTCCTGTGAAGGAGAAGAGGGGGGTTACGTTGTAGCAGTCGATTTCCTCCCGCACGTATCGTCTGTGATCATTGCGACCTGCTTTGTGATCTCTCTCTCGCTGCTTTCTTTCCTCTGCCGTGTTTCGCGTACGTGCGCAGGTACCACTGTGCTGCTTCCTTCCTCGCGTCTACCTACGCACTCCCGGAGTGCTTGCCCTGCCCCGCGCCTAGCTCAGCGAGATTCAGTGCTGTGTGTACCTTGGCTCGGCTACGAGGCGGAAACGAGGTTGGCGAGGCCCCTTTTTTCTTTCTTTTTTTCTCACTCGTTCGCCGCCGCCTCTTCATCATCTCTGATCCTTTCCTCCTCCTCCTCGTTCGTTCGCTCCTTTAGCTTCGAGCGGCTGAGCTTTGGCGGGGATTTGGGTGTCCCTCCCCTGGCGTGCCTATCGGTTCTGCCCGCCTCGGGCTCAACCGCGGCTAGCTACCGGTTGCGGCAACGGCGGCCGGCCACTAGCCGGCGGCCAGCGCTGGTTGGCTGGCCACAAACGGGTGTTTGCGTGACCCCGGCTTCAGACTCACCGGCGGCGCGTTTCCTCGCGTGTCAGTTCGCCCGGTTGGTTGGTCGCCGCTGCATTTCTGAGCAACCCACGCGGCTTACGCCGGGCACACCCTCCTCCCATGCTCTCTCTCTCTCTACCTGGCTTCACCTTGCTGCCTTGCGGTATAGCCGCACCTATCGTAGCCTTCGTTAGCTTTCCTCCCTTCGTACGTTTTTCTTCGTCATCTGGCAACGCTTGTTCAACGAACCTCGGTCATCAATCTCGCGTGGCCAGAAGAAGCCGCCGTTGTGTGTGTTCTGCGGCACATGGAGGAGCTTGACGATCTGCGTGCTTCGAGTATTGTTGTTGGTCTACGTCGTGCCTAATTAATGGCCTTCTTGACGCTTGTTCGGCCCGGTGACTACCGTTTTTTTTTTTCTTTGTCGCCGAGACTGTTGCTGTATTGATCGATGACGGGAAACGAGCCGAGGCGCCACGAGTCGAGCGTAAAAGAATAGTAATGCGAGATAAGGACGTCACGTCCAACGCCGATGGTCGTCGCTTCTTTTTTGTCGCCGCAGTGGTGGTCAAGTGGTCAAAGCGACCGCCTGCCTCCAATGCGGGAGGCACTGATTTCGATTCCCGGTGCCGCAAAGCGCCCGCCGCCTTTTTGTAATGGGACGATAGGGTAGCGCGTGTGTATTGTTGCGGGTATAGTTGAATCTTTTAAACGGCGGCGTCTTTTTTTTCTCCATCTTCCACCGCGATGAGACTCGTCGTGCTACCGCACGGACTGCAGAAACAGGTGTCTTTACTTACCCCTAACCACCATATTTTCCCATTAAGGCGGCGGTTATCCTGTCCATACCGCGCGCGGACGGGGTTAGTAGCTCGTGTCGTTAATCAGTCAGTGTTCTGACGGGCGGCAAGGTCGTTAATAATAGTGATGATAAATTAATAAAAAAAGGTTTTACGTCCCTTATGATAAGTGAGGGACTCCGTAGTGGAGGGCTCTGGAAACTTCGACCACTTGGGGTTTCTTTACCCGCCATCGAAAATGCGGCTGGGATTAGATCCCGTGACCTTCGGGTCAGATATCGATCCCCATAAACACTGGGCCACCACCGTAGCGGGTGGGCGACCAGGTACGAGGTTTTTGTTTGAAAACAATTTTTTCGATGATCGGGTGTGTACGCGTTGTCAAGTGCGACCGCTTTCGGTTACCCAGCGCGGAGTACGGAATGGTCCACTGATTTCGCTTCTTCGAAAGACGGCAGACACACGGGAACATGTCCTGCTTTCGTTGGAGACTGCGTAACTGTGCAACGAAGGAAATATGAAATGATGAGAATAAACAACGTTCAATATGAGTTGCGACTCTCTGGCTGTGGCTTAAAGTGACACGAAGCCACCGACAAACGTTCAATTAGTTCGGAAAGTACCGATAATTGAGAGAGTTTATACTTCATTCACAAATATGTTTTTTTTTTGTCTTGTGTGGGTGCCACTTTGCAGCTTTGACGCCATTTTGAGCACATGCAGCTTGTTGTAACTGTTATTGAGCGTGGGAAAGTTTCGTAAGAACATAAATTTTGAAGCTTTCGAGAAAAACTTGCGACGAAGCATTTCATACGCATGCACGCGAATCGCCAACGCTTCGTGTTCGAACTTCGTACGCCGCGTGAATATGGCACTAGCGACCTTCGGCATTCACCAGTCATTAAACCCTGCCTCACGAGAGGGGTTTAATGTCATTTTTTTGTCTAACGACACTCGACACATTCAATGACAATAAGTGCTGAGCGCTGGTACACGGCAAGACATAGTCATTTGCAGTTGATGGCCATCGCGATGCAGCAAAGACGGAAATGAACAGCAAAAAAAAAAAAAAAAATAGAAACGTTTCTGACGCGTATTGAGTGTAGCAAAAACTGGTATCACCAGGTTGGCATCGTTTCTCAAATAATAATATGCGGTTTTATATAAGACTTGCGAATCTTGTGAAAATTGGGAATCTCGTGAAAGTCTACTACCGTGTGTGGAAGGGCTACCGTGCGTCGTCGTCTTTTTCTTTTATTTTTTATCCAACCCTTCCCCCTCGCGTTTCTGGTCGAAACGTCGCCGGAGACCACGGCCTTTGTTGAGTGGTAAGTAATGGGCCGTCTTGTTCGCGGTGTCTGAGAAGAAGAGGCGGCGGCGGCGCCGCCTCTTGTGCGGACGAGACACCGGAAGACCTTGACAACACAACGGCGGCCTATGATGCCCACCCACGTTCGCGTGGTTCTTCTATTACGTTGTTTATTCATTTTCCACGAGCCACGGCTTCTTCCCCCCCTTTTCGGCCACGCACTTGCCGGTTGTCTCGGCGACGATGGGCAGCGGTCGACGCGCCTAAGTTGTTTGGCAATCAGCTTGTCCACGTATGTTCCCCTTTGTGATGCCCGTTGTGTGGGGGGGTCCTCGCCATGTGACCGTGTCGGTGTCTAACGCGTGTCATGGGTGCACTACAGACTCGACTACTGGCTGCCGAAAACTTCCCAGCTGAGGCGATTAATCGAGCTTTTCAACATCGTTATGAGTAGCGTAAAGTAGAGCATTGACACTGCGGCTCGTGCCCACACTGGGCGATCGACCAAGAGCCCGTTAGTTTAGAAAGGAAATTACGAAATTAAAACTTCGAAACTTGGAATCATTAACTCAGAAGTAGTATAAACGAAGAAGAGTTAAGAATAAAAAAAAACTATTACATTTGCAGCAATTAATCCGAGAATCTGGAGAATAAACACAAAACAAACTGTTTTGTTTCCTTTGGTTTTCGTCATCTTTAACATGTGATCAGAAAAAAAAAGACGTTTTTATTTGAATGTATGTTGCTCTCTTTGTACTTTTGTTTTTGTTTTATTAACAAAAAAGAGTTCCTCGATCGTATTTTGCTTCAACTATATATTTTTTAACTGCTATTCTTTCATGTCTATTTTATGTGCGCTTGAAACGGCATTTTTGTGTTCATACGCTAATGTTACGAAAAACCCTCACAAAAACAAAAAAGGGTAAAAAAGCGGTAATTGTTTGATGTAACCGTTTTTATAGGATACAAATGATATTGAAACAAAAACTTAACAAAAATTCCATGCATTAATAACTCTACTTCAAGTTCACCACTGCCTGCCTGGGGCGCCGGGGCTCTGTCAAGCCGAAGAGCTTTCAGCTTTTTCTCCCGTGCGCCTCGGGTGCGCAAATGGTGAAAATAAAATATTTTTCGATTGATTAATCGTTTCGTCGTAAGTGTGACGTGCGTTTATTGCATGGTGAAGGCGACGACATTCATTTTACCCTGTCTTTGCGCCTACATTTAAAGGTGGTCGGTGGTCTTCCAATATTCCGAACTCGTATACAACTCGCGGTCTTCGGCGGGATTTTCGAATAATTATAGTGTTCACGTGTGCTACCGTCCAGTATTGAGTGGCGGATGTCGTACCCGTTTTTCTTTCTCGTAGTATATATATAACGAGATCGTGAATCGCCAACTTGCCCGATCGTCCACTTTGATAGCAACTGACGCTCCCACGTTTGAATGCTCACAGATAATAATACCCTATGGAGTGCACGGGGGGGGGGGGGGATGACCGATACCGTAGCTCAGTGCATCGCACGCACTATTCGATGGTTGCTGGCTGGGTCTCTGCCGGCGGTGAGTTACATTTTCGCCCAATCTAAATTCTCATTTATGTCACAATTACTGTACAAGGAATATCCTCCTTGGCTTGGTTGTCTGTTTCTTTGTTCTCATTAGTGTTGTCTTTAAAAGTGAACAAGCGCTTATAATTTACCTTCTTTCGTTCATTGAGAACAGCGGTGTCATGCTGATATTGAGGAACGAACTGTGGCCTGGGCGTGAAATAATTAAAGAAAAAAAATATGAACCATTGACTTTCATTTTTCTCGTCTCGTGTGAAGCTGCGAAATTTCGACATTTCATCGTAAATTTTGAGACGATTGGGTTAGTTGGCTTTTTTGCAAAGCAGTAAAGCGCTGCCCTAGCGTTAGATGTGAGTTGGCTTTTGCGAAAGAATATTTTTTCGCGGGAAACCTCTCGTTCCTGGACTGCCTTTCTCCCCGCTCGAAAAACGTGCCCCCCCCCCCCCCCCCCCGTTTTTTGTTTTTCTTCTCAGTGGCATTCTAAAAAAAAAATTGCGCGCATACCAGGAAGGCTTTCCAGTAATTCTAGGCTCCTTGTTGTGCAGAGGTGGAAGAATAAACAAAGCAATGCCAGCGGAGTGTTGGAGTTGGAATAGTTTGTTCCGCTTGAGCTTGTCGTCGAGGCTGCTTGTTTGGAAATCGGGCTTGCTGGGGCGTGCGGAGTGACTTCTTTATTTTTTTGCAGCAAAGTGTCCGCGTATCACTTCCAATCTGATTTACTGTTACGTCTTAATACCCTTGACGCATCGAAGTCAGTTGCCGCATGTGATATTGCTTGGGGATGAAAGCGAGGCAGTCGGGAGGCGCTGTTGCGACATCTTCCTGTCGCTGTGGCGGGAGTATGATAGCGCATATGCGATGTTATACGTCGGAGCTACCTCTCTTATCAGTGCGCTGCATTGTCGGGGCGACATTGCGAAGGCGACGTCGTGTATATGGTTTTTTTGAGGACACAGCTGCTCGCTTTTTAACTCTTGTGCAGGTTGTCCCGTCGCTGTTAGATGACGTGCCTGTTCTACGGCTCTGAATCGTTTGGATAGAAGCTATTGTAATGGGTGCATATACATAGATCAATGGAGTTCACGGCTGCTCACTCGTCTCTGATCGCGTTTGTTATGTACCCAACTCGTGTTCGTATACATGCGTCCTCACACATGCAACATTAATGTCCCTGCTCGGGTGCTCACGAACACTCAGGCTGCATTCTTAGTCGCTTCCATACGCAGTTATTATAATATTTCGTTCTACGTGTCGAAACAGCGACATGCCTACAGGTTTACTCGTGTACTCGCTTGCCAGCGCATTAAGTCATTCACAAGCAATCTGTCTCATATACGTGCTACGTGAAGTAAGTCTTGAAGGTTCACCGGGCTGATGAATGAGTGTTCTCTAACGACTGTGTGAATGGCACGAAAAAATAAACTGCAGTGCCTCCGCGTGTGTCGTCTTGTCTACACACTGCGGAACACCCGTGAATGAGAAGTGCCCGCAGGTCGAATGCCACGTTCAAAGGAGTTACGCGCGCCGTTCAATTCGGTGACGTCACCATGGGAGCCGCCGGCGCGCCGTTTCTGCGGTGGGCATCCGCACCGGTCTTATCTCGAGTATATATCGCTCGTGGAAGGAATATTTTCCGGGGCGTGCTGTCGCTGTAATTGCGGTCGTCTTGCTTTTTTGCAGGAGCGCCGATAACACTCTTGAGAATTGATACAGTTATCCGTTACTGACTTCTTTTTCTTTTCATCGTCCTCCTTCGAGGGAGGAGCGCGACTGTGTATCTCTTTCGGCGCGTATCGCGCGGCCCACGCGCGTTGGTGCCATTGACACCGTTCCTTTCGCCGCCGGCGGCGGCTCGATTTATACCCAGTTGGACGCGCAGTCGACGTATATTCCCCGCAGGCGATAACCCGTCGTTCTCGTTCGCCGCGCTTTGTAATCTCGTGCGCAGTTACGCGTGGAGCCGTTTGCGGTAACTCGTAGCCGTGTCCGCTTCTTCTCGCATAAACTCTTTTCTCGTTAGATTGTGTCCACTTCTTCTCGCATAAACTCTTTTCTCGTTAGATTGTGTCCGCTTCTTGCATAAACTCTTTTCTGGTTAGATTCCTACAGTGCGCAACCAACGCCACCGGCGCACATTCGTACTCGCGACACTGCGTGGGTCGATCCGCAAAGCGTCAGCCGCGCGCATTATTACTTTGATTAATGGGCTGCTGCGTTCTTTGGCGCGTATATGCGCGTACCATGTAAAAGTGTCGGCTCTGTCGCGTGTATATATGCGCCTGCCCGAACCTGCGATGTGTATCGGTGCTTCGCCAGCGTCGCTCGTCCCCACCACCAATTAACGGGCTTGTGTCGCATGTCGTATCGCAGATGTCAACGAGTCCTGTTGGCATACAGGTCCTTCGGAATTTCCTAAAATTAACTGGAAGGGATCGGGGGCGCTGCGATCGTTCAGCGACCATGGGGGAATGATTGGTAGTACATGTCAAATTTGCTTATTCTTCGTGTTTGCGGGCTTTGAACGCGCTTCCAGTTTTGTTTGTTGCAGTGTTTTGGTTCTGTTTCGAGTGAAACAACGGACCTTTCCGAACTTGGTGAGCCGATTCGAATCGGTGAGCCTAGAAAGGTTAAGCTGGCGAAAGTGCAACTGCTGAACACTTGCAGGTTGTCGTTTCGTGACAAAGCAGCTCCGAGCCACGCGAAGACAAACGAAGCCGAAAGTACGATGATCAGACAAATTTGTGTATAGTATACCTATCATCCACGTCCGCTGAAGCGCCGTGCATTAATTGCAGCTCCCGTGGACACTGGCGCCAGAGTTCCTTCCCGAGACTCTACGGTGCAGGCCAACTCGAGTAGTGCTATGCCGGCTCCCTTTGACCTTGCTTCTTGAATTTTTGTGCGTTTAGCTGTATAGCGGACACGTGGCGGCGCCCGCCGCCTTCGTGCGTAGGCGCATTCGCGCGCGCGTATATCGTGAACCGGGCCATTCTAGGTCACTCTGACCGGGCTCGTTCGCCACCCTTGCTTCGCAATGCCGCTGGCGAAATTCGCATTGTACGCTCCCCTCTCTCTGCGATACTGTTGCGAGCACTGTACCAGCGCATGCGTAGAGAGATTGGTCTGGAGTACGTCAGTCTCCGACCTCGGATATAATACGGCTTGGTATACGCGCGCGCTGTTCTGGTGCACCGGTTGTACCTGTACACACGTGCTGCACACCGAAGCCTCCATGGAACAGGCGCACGATGGAAGTGTAAGGTGGTTACTTATTCATAAAAAAAGGGGGACACTGGTCTGGATTGACTGATTGAAAACAACTTTAATAAGGTCGTGCGGTGCGCGCCCTATATATAGCGTGCAGTGTGTGTCCTGGATCCCATAAAATAAATAAAGCGTGGCTCAGCGCCGCAACAATTGCAGTAGGAAAAATGAAACAATGTATTATTCTATTCACACTGCCTCTCTCGGAGATCAGATTTGATCTAATGAGTGGAGAGAGGGATGTCGGAGTCTCTTGTCTCGGAAACATCTTTAATACCCTCAGCCAACCCCTACGGGCGCTGAACTGTGCTTCCAGTTAGGGTTGCAGAACTTGCGTCTTTTACTTTCCTGAACACCCCTCCCCCCCCCCCCCCCCCTCTACATACATGAAAGTACGAGGAAAAGAGAATGAACGTAGCGCGTTTCATTTGACTGTGGCGGCTCTTTTTTTTTTCTTTTTTTCGTGTATTCACTCGCTGTGCAGGGCAGATAGCAGTTCTTTCAATACAATTTAGCGAAACACAAGATTGCGGCCATTTGTCAGGTGATGTGTACATCACCCGACAAATGACCTTCGCCTGGACCGTTAGCGCTGCAGCGACAGTCGCACTTGTCCGTCCCTTGTGCAACCCTAAGGTTGCAGGATCGTTCCCTGCCTGCGGTGAGGTGTCTTTTCGTCCATTTTGCCAAGACGTCTGTATCACAACTACGGTGCAGACGTCTTGGCAATATGGAGCCCGCCACTACGACGTCTCTCATAATCATATAGTGGTTGTGGGACGTTAAACCCCACATAGGACGTTAAACCCCACATATATCAATCAATCAGCTTTCGTTCTGCCGCTACTGGTGTCGGTGGCCGCACAGTAAAGCCGGGCAATGTTGTGCACGGCAACTGTGACGTAAGATGGTCCGCTTCTTTAGTAGGTTTTTTTTAGTAGACCCGGACTGGGCTTTTTTTATTTTTAAATAAAGTTGTTCTCTCTCTCGCTCTCTAGGCGGGTAATATTAAGTGCGCTAATGCGATGCGGACCACTAAAGCGTGATTTTATTTCAAAATAAGCCCCTACTGGGCACAAAAGTAACACCACGGGGTTTCCGGACCGCTATTTCAACAATCGACGTCGAGTTAATAGGGGCCGTCAGTGTCCCTAAAATACCCTGCTAAAATACCCTGATGTGCGTGCACTGTGTGATGCAACGTGCAACAGTTAACTGTTTCGCGCATAGAGTGCTTATGATGCGCGACGCCGTCTGGGTAGCTGATCACGCAATTTTCGCGAGACCGCTCCGCGTTAGCTGTTTGTTGTTGCTGTGACCCCCAACATGCATCTATAGCGTTCCTCTTTCCTCGGCTATCTTCCTTTTTTTTTTAACTTCTTATTCTTCCTTGTTGACATGGCGTGGCCACTCGCAAACTCTTCTGTTTTTCTTGGTATTGCGCTGCGTGTCGTATTCACCGGGCAGCTTCTCGTTTTATTTTTTATTGTCCTCCCCCTCTGCTCGATCCCGACTCCCGGGAGTGTCAGCGGCAACGCCCAACTTCCGGTTTCGACGCGCTCACGCTCAAATTGCAACGTAGTGTGACTATTGCCTTATACGAAAAAAAAGAGATAAATGAAAACACCCCTGCGAGGCGTAGCTTGTACGCAGTGCCCTCGGCGAGGGACAAGAGCGCCCTCTTCAATCTCCGCCTTTGTAGAAATGAAGACTCTCTCAAGCTTGGCGACGAGAAATAAGCAAATAAATAAGAGCTTATGGAGGATGAAGAAGAGGATTCCCTCTAGCCGCGCTTTTCAAGGTTCCCGCCGCCGCTCCGTTTGAATCGGCGCCACGTCTCTTGCTTTTGGTCTGCGTTTATTTTTTTTTTGTTCCCTCGTTTTGATCATTTATTTACACACAACGCGAGAACTCGGAGGACGTGCGTATATTTGGGGTTGGGTAAGGGACATCGCTCACGAACTGCATGATTTCCTCTGGAGCCGCCGCCTTCTCTTTGCTTTTTAATTTTTTTTCCTATTTTTTTATTTCGCGGCTACTTTGCCGTGTTTATTTTGCTTCGGCGCGCTTTAGCCAAATAATGCTATACCTTCGAAATAATAAGAAAGAAAGAAGTTTCCGCGGTTTCTCTTCTACGTCGCCTGGATTGAGATTTCCCCTCTCAAGTCCTCCTTTTTTTTTCTTTTTTTTTTCCTGCTCCGTCTGTATTCGTCGTCGACCGTGGAGCAGCGGAGTTTTCTTGGTCCGCCGCTTTCGGGGAGGTGACGGGGGGGGGGGGGGGGATTTAACGGGGCGTTGATTGTCCCTCTTCGGTCGGCGTTATTATATATCGAGACCTTCAAACAGATCTTCTCGAGACTCCCTACTTCCTTTTTTTGTATTTTTTGTTCTTTCTGTCCGCACCCGATGAAAATATTGTAGATCGTCTTTTTTTTTTTTTCTGAGCCATTCCTTCTGTATTTTGTGACATTTCTCGAGCCTTCTCGCGTTTCTATCGTTTCTTTCGGAGCTTCATAAAATAGTCGTTTTATACTTGAGAGCCGCAACGGTACACGCCAAACAAGATCTGTCAGGGGTGGAGGGAGGTTAAGCGAGTGAAATGTCCTTTGTTTCGAATGCCCTTTCCTTTAAGATATCGCACATGGTACTCGGTTGCACGCCAACAGAGGGTCTGTTGAAAACGGTAGATAAACAATAAATAAATAATAAACAGAATTACGCAGACTTTTGTAAGGAATATCATAGAATGAAGTCTTACACTGACGCATTGTTTGCGTCCTGCCTCTCTTGAAACGAGGGTTGGATGCCGGACGCTGTGGTCTAATTTCGATGGAGGCCGGACGCTAGACGACCGTGTACAGTCGGCCAAATAATCAGCAACCGTGCATAAGTGGCTGTTTGTTCTGCGTATCTTGCCCCGCCACGGTGGTCTAGTGGCTAAGGTACTCGGCTGCTGACCCGCAGGTCGCGGGATCAAATCCCGGCTGTGGCGGCTGCATTTCCGATGGAGGCGGAAATGTTGTAGGCCCGTGTACTCAGATTTGGGTGCACGTTAAAGAACCCCAGGTGGTCGAAATTTCCCGAGCCCTCCACTACGGCGTCTCTCATAATCAAATGGTGGTTTTGGGACGTTAAACCCCACAAATCAATCAATCAATGTTCTGCGTATCTTATCTTTGCCATACGATTGAATTAAGCTTCACAAAAGGTGAGGCCAAGTGTATGCCCACAAAGCACATGTCCACGAAGCAATATATATTTTTTTTGTAACTTGGTTCCATAATATGGCGCTGAGAGACAAAAAAAGAGAAAGTGGCCGCTCCGCACAATAGTTAAAGTTTTGGCCGTCTGTGTACTCACTGTGCGAAGGCAGGGCGCGTTAAAGACCACGAGGTGGTCAAATTTCCGGAGTCCTCCACTACACGGCGTCCCTCTCGATCATATCGTGGTTTTGGAACGTGAAACCCTAGGTGTTACTGTAGTTATTCTTTTCTGACTCGGGAGGAAACACGCGTGGCTAAGTTTGTTTGAAAGAAATATGAATCGGCATAGCAAAGACCACAAGTTACGGGTGTCACTATAGGACGTCGCGCTCTATATCTGTAACTCGAAAACGTGTGCACCTGAGGAACGGTTGGTGGCCGTCAGGAAGGAAGAGGGTGGTAATGAATGAAATGCAGACAGAGAAACAGTATGATTGAAGGACATCCAAGCTCTGGAAAAAAAAGGAAAATAAAAAGGTGAGCTAAAGATTAGAATGGAGGCGTGAGAGAGAGAGAGACGAATGGCTTAGTACTATAATCCAATGAAACGATGATCGTTCAGCCAAAAGAAGCACGAAAGTCTCAGGTAGTCAGTTGCACATATATATATATATATATATATATATATATATATATATATATATATATATATATATATATATATAGCGACGTCGTTATCACACTGGAGCAGGTCAATTGCCACGTGATTATGCGACCTTAACGTCATCTCAGCTGCCACGTCGGATTCGTGTTCTCTGCGTCCATGAAGTTACGTGAAATCAATGGTCCGCCAATGCATATATATATATCGCCATGTTGGTGCCCCTACGTGGCTCTATAAGTGGCGCCAGTGTAAACCATCTATAGTGCATGCTGATTAGATTTAAAAAATGAAAACAGCAACAACGTTAACTAGTAGCCATAAGAAATAAAAGTGCTTCTTTTCGCGGAATGATGTCTCCGGCGACTACAGTCAACATGGCGGGCAGTTCTTTCAATTAGTACCTTGACTTATTTGTCCACTAAACGATGCTTGCTATAGTTGCGAACGAGGACAACCAACTTTTGTTTGCTTCTTCATAGCTGTTGTTATGGTGATGAAAAAAAAAAGTTTCGCCTCGGCGAAGCGGGCTGCAGAGGCCACTGCGACTGGTTCCTTTGCAACGCGTGCTCGGAGGCGTGGGCTGAACGCGTAATTAATGCCGGCCCCACCGGGAGAGAGTGGCTGCGCGTGAAATCGTCCTTTATTCTTCCTTCGTTGTCCAGAAGCGTGGGAGGTGGTGGAAAGTTACTTTTGCGGAAGGCCTTGTGTGTAGCGGGACTGCTCTTCTTCCTCGATCTGCATGTATGGGCGTGCTCCGAGCGCCACTGCGGCGATGATGACGACGCAGATATGAATCTGCCGAAACGAGGACGCGGCCTGCAGTGCAGTGCAGCGCTTGTCGAGGGTGGACGTTGATAAATGTTCTTTCACCCTGCAAGGGCGGAGGTGCTCTCAAAAACTGTGGACGCTCGGCCACGCTTATGATGGAAGGCTGTTAAACCGTATAGCGGCTCTTTTGTCTCGCGCGCCTTTTGAAAAAAATTGGAAGCGAACCTGCTCGGGGCGGGGTGCCGCTCTAAGCTTGTATACACTGCATCGCATCAACTTTGTTGCTGTGCGGCGACAGCTCACTTCAGTGCGGGCGCCGTTTGCCAATGCCGTCGGACAAATAACGAGAAAGTTCTTTCTCTAAGTTGGCCTCGAACCGATCTCCGCTGACTGACAGAGCTGTGTTTTATACGCGAACAATGCAAACTTTGGGTCTGATGGACAGTCCCCATCTGGATGCGAACGATGGCGTGTTAGATCGAGCAAGTGTCGTAACGGAGTTTCGATGCATGCAAATGCTGTGGGTAGTTCAATTCGACTTTGCCATACATCCGCAACGAGTTCATGTATAGTGGACGAGTCCTCCTACATCAGAGGTCTCGAACACGTGTCCCACGTAACTATCGGCAGCGGCCCGCGGCTTCTTGCTTCAGTTTTTTTGTGACTTAAGCGTAATTACGTTTTGTTACTTTGCTAAAGAGTACTCGTGTTTTCTCGCCACGCGCAAAAAAAAAAAAACGCCAGATCCAACGTACCTTGGGAGAATCGACGTTGTGTGAAGAATGCGGAAGGAAGTGACCGTGTTGTAATTTTTTTTTATTGAGCAGCACGCAGACGTATCTTGAAGAGTCGGACATGTTTATATAAAGTTTTATATAAAGTAAAGTTGTATGCTCAATACTCAAGGGCAAAAGAGTAGCCGGCGCCTCACGTTTCCGACATCTCCTTGTGTATGATATAGATAATAATCATGATGAAAAAAGATTCAACTAAATGATCTTGCTAACGCGAACTTGGCAAACAGGGCAACGCTTGAGAAGAGACACACATAAGTACTACTGCTAATTGAACCAGTGATTGAAAGCTCTGCAGTGCGAGAACTTGTGTTTCCATGAGTCGCCTTATTACGCACCACAGCATACCAAACGTACATTTACGTGTCTCTAATACAAGTCGTACAATCCATCGCGGCATTCAAAACTGGTGTAGTACCTTGTGTACCTCCACACGGAGGTTGCGTAGCGCGAAGCCCCCCCCCCCCCCCCCCCCTTTTTTTTTTTTTCGTTAGGAAGCAGTGGTGCTTTACACCAAGAGCGATGATCCACGATACACGTGGCGCCAGCCAATGATAACTCTCCCCTGCCTTCCGCTTTTCGATCCTGGAACAGGTGGCCTGTCTCGCCCTCTCCTTCCCGCTTTCTGGCTTCATGTTGGAAGTTTCCCTTGGTGTGGAACACCGAGAGAGAGATGGCTGAAATGCAGGGGCGAGGGAGTCGCTTAATCTACGCGAGTCCACCCTCTCGTCCTATGGCGCGGTTTTGTGTCATTGTTCGTCGTTGCTGCTGCACGCATGTATGTGCGCCGGGGAGGGAGTCGGGCGCGTCGCGTAATCGCACGGCCACCGCGGATGCGGCAGTTTCCGCGCTCACTTCCTCGTTTCGTTTATCCTTCTCTATCCCCAGCCTCTCTCTTTCTCACTTTTTGTTCACTATTGGGGCACGCACACCAGTTACAGGCTGCTCTTTGCAGGCGGCACCTTTGTATGGGGCATCGTTGGGCTGGCTCCCCTTGTTTTCTGATCCCCTCTTTCAATCGCGACGTTCCCCCCCGCTCCCTCTCATCTCCCCCACCTTTGGTGGCGGTGGTAGTCACCACCCGCCCTCGCTTTATTTAATTCCGCGCAGTTTTCGATCACCCCTCCCTTCCCCCCCCCCCCCTCCGCCTCGTGCTCGGCTGCGGCGGTATAAATAGCGGGGGAAAAAAGCCTCGCCCTTCTCATATTGAGCCTCGTTCGTATAGATAGAGAGAGAGGGAGAGATAGCTATTTTTTCATTCTCCTTTCCCTAATTTCCACGAGCATTCTGCTCGTCTAGGCAAGGCGAGAAGACTCCCCCACCAATGCTCCCCGGCCGCGTGTGTGCGTGCGTCTAGAAGGCCCGGCGTGATTCGATATTTTTCAATGAGAAAGCGTGATTTCATGGGCGTAGTGGTATCGAAGAGAAGTGCGGCGCCGGTGTGTGGTGGGGGCGTATAAGCACCACTGCACTATGGCTTTCTTTTTTCCCCCCCTCTTCTGTTCTACGAGTGCACGAACGCGGCAGGGATTGACCTCGCCGCGAGTGAAGAGCTCGTCGGGGGATTTTGCTTCGCTCGCTCGGCTTTTTCGCTTGTTTCCCGCCGCCGGGCATCGTACTTTGCAGTCGTGAGGGCTGGGCGAGGGGGTGTTCTCGCAGTTCATGATGGCCTTCTTTCTCTCGGCCCGTAAAGCGCGCCGGAGTTCCGACCCGGTTTTGGGCCCCGCGCTCGTTGAAGCGGCGAGCTTTCTGGTGCGGCTCTTTTCTTTTATTTCCTTCTTTCTTTAGCGACGCGCGCTTGTGATCTCGCGCGGGGGCGCCGTTTATGCGAGCGCGCGCTTTTTGATGTCTCGTCGGCGTGTGCGGTGCGTGTCTGCGGCTCGCCAGTTTTTCTTTCCGGGGAGCTGCGCAGAATGGCCCCCTCGTTATTTCGGCCCCTTGTCTGCCTCCCTCCTAGATATGTTCGCCGACAGCGTGAACGCTGCTCTGGCACCCCCTCTGTCGTTCGCCTCGGCGTCATTCGCTTCGCGGTGTGTTTTAGCGTGTGCGTGAGAGAGAGAGAGAGAGGGAGAGAGAGTTGGTGGATTGCATACGTACAAATGCACGCACGCACTGACGTGTAGTTAAAGGCCGCGGTCCCTGCGTAAGCAAGAAAAGAAAAAAAAAGAGAGAGAGAAAGCGTCGGCTTTCGCTTTTATGCGAGCTGAAGCGTTCCCTTCCGCGCGTTCTTTAATATAGACATCTATGGATGGCAGGTCTGAATGGCCCCTCCCGTGGTGCGTAATTCTAGTCTGAGGCCCGAACTAGGGCTCTGCCCCCCCCCCCCCCCCCGTATAATACCCCTCTCCTACACGTGACACACCACCGCGTTCGTAGTGACACCGCGCCGTATAGTAGCGCGGTTTTTCGCTCTCGCTCTAAGTGTTCCACTCGTCCTGGCTGCTCTACGCATTTGCGTCTCCCTCTTCTTACCCAATCTGTCCATTCGAGTTATTGTTTATTCCTCTACTACGTGGCACCCCGGTCCGGTCCCGGTTTTTGTACGAAACGTTTCCCTCGGCAGTTTCGTTAGGGGTGCGGCGCCGCTGCTGCATTCAGAAGGCTTACGTCATCCTCCACGGACGCGCGGTCACTCTGATTTGTCCCCGCCGAGTTATAGCGAGGCAGTATAGGGTTAACGTGATTGCGAGTTGTTAATCCTTCGTGTTTTCTTATTATTTTTCGTTCAGCTCTTCGTCATGTTCTCGACAATACCGGTATACAGACAACTCGTTCATATACGGAAGGATAAGCGTAGTGTTTTCGTCACTCTGTGCAGTCGCGTAGCCTGTTCTATACGAATAAAGCAAGCTCTTCAGTCACTGTAGGTTTAGATATTAAAATTAAAATCGGGCCCTATGTTTCGAGACCCATTCGGTCTCTTCTTCAGGGGGTGACTGATCGGCTGCCTCTGAAGCTATAGCGAAACCCTGACCAGCGTCGTTCTTCCCGTTCTTGTTGTTGCTGCGTTGTTTCCTCCGTTGGTTCCGGAGACCGTGTACATGCACACTCGGCAGGGTCCCCGTTGAACAGGCTAATACTTCCAGGTGTCGTTTGGATATGCTAAACGACGCCAGACAGATCTCTTTCGAATGCGTTTACCCTTGACCTGTTCTAGTTTGCGGATTCTCCCCGGAAGAATTTCCGCACGGAGCCTATGGAGCGATGTTTCGTCGGCAAAGGCTTATTACTAAAAAGAAATTATACGCAGCTCAAGCGAGATTTAATGGAGAATTTGTTGCCGTTTTAATGGAGAATTCGTTGCCATTATAAGAAGCCAACAGTGCGCCACGATAGCAAAGAGTCAGTAAGTGCTAGTTGTATGCGGGTGAAGTATGGTGGTTATACACGTTGAGAAATTATCGCTAGCGGGCGTCATATGCGCTTACCGAAATTGGTTAGCGAACGCCGATGAAGCCATTGCAAGATAATAAAAAGCAAAGGTAACGAAAGTGCGCCTATATTGTTGCAGCACACATTCACGCGGCAGTTTGCAAATGAGCCACGAAATCTTCGTTGCCGGTGCTGTCGTAGAAGACTGTAGCGGTTGTTCAGCGGTTAGTGAACCAAGAGAGTGTTGAGCACTCTATTTGGGTAGTATAGTCTTGTTCCATATGTAGCTCTGTTTGGCAGAGTAAATCACCCCTGCTGAGGCACAGTATAGTAATGCCCCCAGCGAGGGTCATAGCACTACCTTAATAGAATAACATAACCCTACCGAAACGTGTAGTAGTATGCCTCGCAAAAAGTAAAGAAATAAAAAAAAATTGGGTTAAACTTGGATTCAAAATTTATTTTCACAGTTTTTATGACGTGCAGGTCGTAATGATGGCTAAAAATAACGAGCGCTGCCACAAAAAGAAAAAAAAAACCTCTTTAAAATAAAGATAAGATGGTCGTGAGTGAGACTGGAACCCACGACTTTTAGATTGCGAGTTCGACACGCTAGCGCTTCATCACGATGGGAGACGGGTCTCGCGCGTATTTTTAAAGACGATAGTTTTTCTTGGGGACCTTCGACGCAAAAAATTTTGGTTTGCCTGTCTGTATATTTGTTGGGGTACCGTCCTTAACGGTACCCCAAACGGCGGACCCCATCCGCAGCACCCACCAATATTGCTCAAGTTTTGGTGTTCATACTTGTGCGATTGTCAATTCTAAAGCAATTATTTCGCATATCTGAGGCACCATAACAACACGTCGATGTGTTCTATATGTGTGACGTTATACTAGAGAAGGCACACATACGTAATTCTAACGACTGTACCGTTTATCGCGCTGCGCTGGCAGTGCAACACGATGCTCAAAAAGGCAAAGTGTTTCGAACGCTTTGCTATGACGAAACGGTGGTGGCACCTACCCGCCGCCTTGCGTTCTACACCTTATCGCCTCCAAGATATGGGCTCGCACGCCGCGCGCTTCGTGTTCCAAGATAACTGCCAGATAGCGCACACGTGACTCTTAAAGTGTGACGTGACTCGATGCGCTCGTTCGCCTCCGCTGCACGCTCGAGGCACACTGAAGCAGCGACATCAGAATACCATTCACCGATTCTCTTGCGGAGAGCATAAACTAAACGTTTTGTTCACTCTCTCGAGACGCAAGACTAACGTCTTTCGACGACATTTGCAGTGTAACATGCAGATACGGGGCCAATTTTTTTTTTTTTTTTTCGTGTTGGAAGTAATGTCGGAGATGGCTCTCCATTTTCTTGTTTAGACAAGCATACTTGAGTGTCTCGCGCGCGTGCGACAACGAAACGAGCCGTAGTTAATGTGTTTGTTTTTGTGCTTCGCCACATCGGTACGTCGATTCGGCGTGCGCGCTTCGCAGTAAAAAAGTTAGCGTAACCGAAGATAGGGACGGCATGCGCCCTGGCTCGCTATATGGTTAGTCATTTCTGTGAAAGAAACATGTCACTTTTGATCTGCACACTGAACAATACGGTTTTCGTCGCTCCCCTTGGACTCACTTTCGCTCACTAGTACTACAGGGTAGCAAACTGGAATCTTTGTCTGGCGAACCTCCCTGTCTTTCCTTTATCTTCGCGCCGAGACGAATCTAGACGGTCGCGAAAGCCGGCCAATGTCCCCTCGTAGACCGGCTACATTGTCTGGACATCCACGTCAGAGGGTTCCTTCGCGCACGCTTTGAAAACACCTGTAAGGCGGCTTTTCCGCAGGAGCGTCTTTTTTTTTTTTTTTTTCAAGCGGGCACTTGTTTCGAGACTGCTTTTCTAGCTCAAAAACATTCGCCCTTCCACATTCCAGTGAAGGTGTTGCTTACTGGAATGTGCAGGTGGTGAACCTCGACATTCTACTGTAGGTTCATTCTAGCGAATGTGTAGAAGCAGCTTTTCAAAGCGCACAGCAAAATTATCACGCTTCGTGTATTGTTCCCCCACGACCGAACTGCAGGAGTGGCGCTCTTGTCCAGCAGTGGGAAGTGTACTAGGAAGTGGACTGGGAACTGGACTGGGCTTCAACCTCTCTTTCGTCAAACAAGGAAAACTCATTGAACAGGCACTACCAGCATTGATGTACGCAGATGATATAGTGCTAATGGCCGACAACAAGGAAGATTTGCGGAGATTGATGGACATCTGCGGTAATGAGGGAGATATGTTGGATTTCTGATTCAGTAAGGAAAAATCAGCAGTCTTGATTTTTAATGATAATGAAGGTAGTGCGCTTAGAATACAGGAAATCACGCTAGAGATAACAGATAAATACAAATATCTGGGCGTATGGATAAGCAATGGGACCGAGTACTTAAGGGAGCACGAAATATACGTGATGAATAAAGGTAACAGGAATGCAGTAGTAATGAAAAACAGGGCACTGTAAAATTGCAATAGGTATTATGTTGTGAGAGGAATATGGAAAGGGGTCATGGTTCCTGGTCTGACGTTCGGCAATGCGGTCTTATGCAGGAGATCAGACGTTCAAGCAAGATTGGAAATTAAGCAACGTGGAGTAGGTAGGCTTGCCTTAGGAGCTCAAGGAATACACCAAATCAGGGAGTACAAGGTGATATGGGATGGACATAATTTAAGGGCAGGGAAGCTAGCAGCAAGATAAAATTTGAGAAGCGCTTGAGGGAAATGGGGGAGGAGCGTTGGGCTAGGAAGGTATTCAGCTACTTGCACATGAAGAATGTCCATACAAAATAGAGGAAGCGAACCAGAAAATTCACTGGTAAATAATTAGGAAACAGCAAAGGGCCAAACCAAAAATAATTATTGGTTAAGAAGAAGGTGAAGGAAGCTTAGACTGATCTGTGGAGAATTGGCATGATTAAGATGTACGCACTAGAGATCTATCGCACTTTTAAGCAGGAAATTGCCAAGGAAAAGATTTATGATAATACTCAAGGTAGTTCTCTACTGTTTGAGGCCAGCACTAGAGTACTGCGAACCAAGACATATCGGGCCAAATACGAAGGGGTAGACACAGTATGCAGTGCGTATGGAGAGGAAGAAGAAACTGCCGAACACTTGATACTGTTCTCTAAAGGGCTTCACCCTATAGTTCAGGATGATGGCGGAAAGTTCTTGAAAGCACAGGAGTTTCGAGACAGGGAGGGCACAATAGGCTTTAAGCGGGTACAATCAACTAGAAGGAGGTTATCTGATTGGTGGCTGAAGTCAAGGCACGAGTGAAAATTAAACCCTTCACTGCAAAGTACGAGTCCTCAACCTCACTATTTAAAGAACAAAAAATATAGTTTTTAGTTCACTAAGTGTTTACGGCTTGGTGGCGTTAGCCACCGCCCGATCAAAAGGGTACAGCCATATCAATCCATCCACCTATCGTGGGAACAACAAGCAACTTTGTGTAAGTTTTTTTTTTGTGTGTGTGTGTGTTGTGGCTGCCGACGATGAAGAATTATGCCAGCAGCGTTTGTAATCACCGCAATCCCCCACGGTTGGTATGTACAACAGTTAATATGTGAATAGTATGAAGCTTTTGTGAATGTTCCGGGAGCATCCGACGATCCACTCGTTGCGCAAGTCGCATTGTGTGACGCCTAATTAGTGTTTTTGCTGTTCTAAAACACTTTGTTACTTATACTAACGCGATTCCTTTCCCGACATGAAGCCTGCCTGCCTAAGGCCAGTTTGTAAAGGAGTCCCAAGCTCCGGCGTGGCTCAGTGGTAAATACTTGACTTGCACGCAGGGGATCTGGTTTCGAATCCCACGGTGTCCTTGGTGTTTTTATTTACTTTTTTTTCTCTTATTTCGTGCGGTAGTGGTTACAGACACTGGCGGCGGGCAACTACGGCGCTGCACGCGGCCCGCTTTCTGATCTCATATAACAGCTTTCGCTGTAAAAAAAAAAAAGAAAAAAGTAGAAGATGAAATCCACCTGCGTCATGTCCCCGCGTAGCTGGATGCTTGCCCGTGGTGCGCCGAACCATCATCTGTGGCGCGCGCCTCTCTCTTTCGCTGTTCCCGGCCTCGGTGGAGAAATAATAATAATAACAAAAAAACATGACCGGCGAAAGCAAAATACGAAGAGGTTGACGTTGGGTCGTCGCATACAAAGTGCTTGCTGAACCGCAGCGTGAGCCTCTCTAGCGCTCTGCGACGCCCGCCGCAATGCGCGCAGGTGCGTTTTAGGAGGAAAGTTGGATCTACCGGTGCTCCCCCCCCCCCCCCCACTACTTCCACATGGGGAGCCAGTCCCGATAATGACGTACCAGCGCTCTTGTATACCTGTTTTCTGCGTGTAGTCTGTGAAAGAAAATGCGAGCGGGAAAAAAAAAACGTTTTTCGCCACAAATTATCGCCGGCGCTCACTTTAATCGTCCTGATGTCATATATTCATATTTGTTTATAGTTGCAACTTAACGCTGATTTCTTTTCAAACATCGTAATAGGCGCTCTTTGACGTTGTGTTTAGTCATTGTCGATGGCCCGACCGACTTGTTTAAATAAACTCCATAGTTATTTCCAGGAGGAAGTCACCCATGCACATGAAAAAAAGTTTCCGAAAACATCCCCAAGTTTGGCGTGAAAAATGTGTCTTTTTCTCGCAATAACGCAGAGGCCAAGATTAAACATAGTGCGGTGAGCAGGGGCGTTGACAATTCACCAGGCACCGTTCGTGTCGTTTTGCGTGGTACTTCGTAATTGACAACTAAACGGCCTACGACAAATTAGGGTCACTTTTCTCTCGAACGCTGTCTGGCTAGAACATAGTTTCGCACGTGTGTAGTTCGGCGTCTACCTGACATCGTGTCCGGGCCGAATATATGCGGCGCAGTCGCTTCCTAGTAACTCTCCAAATCGATGGAAGTAGAGCTCTAACGCGAGATGCGTAATGGGATCACACTGGATTTTAAGCCAAGCGCGATGTTCTCCACCGCTATCGGAACGGGAAATCGGCTCGACGGTGCCGGACGCCCACTCCTCCCGGGGCGTCTCGGGACGTCGGTGACCGCCGCGACCATCGTCGGCGCGACAAAACCGACGGTGCTTCTTCTTCTCGGAGTCGCGTGGGTGTGGATGGTCGTCGAGGGGCGCTTTCATTATTTCTCTCTATAGCAGAGAAGGCCTCGTTCGTGCTTCCATTCTGTAACACGGCCGGTGGGCGTATCTGTGCGGGCGTCGGCTGCGTAACGGTGCCCCCCCCCCCCCTGCTTTTTTTGAGACTCGCCGGACAAGCATCCGAGGTTGCGCGAGTCTTCTTCCTCTACCGGTGTGTGGATGGGGGTCGTACCAGAACGACGCCGTTCCCTTCTCTCTCTCACGCCTAGCGAGGGCGGAATAGCGCGAGCGTGGAATCTGAAACCGTTTTTCGCGTGAACGCAGTACGTCCGCGGGGTATTTGGGGAAGTCGCAGGTAGGATGATTAAAAAAATAAAAACCGGTTGGGTTTTGTTTCAGCGACTCGTTGTAAAAGGGGCACTTATAACCTTGATAAAGTGGTAACACTGAAGTGACTTTCGAACAGGTATATCGACACCAGGTTTTTTTTTTCTTTTTTCGAAGCTCAGATGCTTCATGCCACTTGTATACAGAGATGACTATGAGCATGTTTGCGGTTCAGGAAATGCTGATCGGATATTTTATTTTCACATTGAAGTCGCTTATCGCGTGATGCATCTACTGACATGGACACAAGCGTGACATCAGGCTACAGCATCAATTCTGGTCACCCCCGCCCAGTAGTATGGTTAGTTGTGATGACTCTGTATCAGAAAAACGTCTACCAGGTGTCCACTTGTTCTGTATTGAACGGAACCACAGAGCAGGGTGGCCGTGGAGACGTTATGAGGCGCTCATACCATGTCGTGACGTTAGAGTACGGTAAGAACCGAAACTAGCGTTTGGAAACATGTCATCAGGTGCGTTCGCGCTGACGAGACCTTTCATTTGACTCGGAACAGCATCAACTGAAGTTATCTGTGTGGGTACCCATTTTTAGTTCATGTAGCGACTACGGGCTGTTGGTAAGCTAAGACGTGCTTTCTAACCAGTGTTTTATGCGTTACCGAAAGAAGTAACTAAACGCGTTATTTTTTTAGCAAAAGAGGAACGCGCTAGAGCCCTTTATATATGTTACCTAAAAAGAGGAGTTACGCGTTACCTTTACCGTTGCGCCCCCCTCCTTCCCGCAAAACAAAACATTCGGTACCTCTGCCGATACTCTGCAATCATAAGTCTTAATCAATCTGTCTTTGCTGCAGCAACCCACAATTACAATCTTTTTAAAATCCCAAATGTATATTTGACGATAAACTTGTCTCTAAAACAAAGATTACATCCTAAATCTTTAAAAGAAAGATGATAGCCTAATTCTCATTTAACGAAAATTATTGGTACAAATGTACGGGACCTTTAGTATAATGTTATAGTAGCCTAGATTCCTGTAGAGTTATATATGATGGTGTCTGACCCTGTAGCACGGGGTGAAACTATTTTTCTTAGTGTTTGACATTCAACGATCCACGCTATACCCGCAAAGAAAGCATCGCTGAACTCGCGAGAAATCTACAGAAATCGGTCTTTTTCTGCTCCGATCATCGGAATCGGAACTGGTGGCCGCCGGAATCGCCCTCCGCGCGTTAGTAGGCAAACGTGGAGGCCCGCATTAGCGCCTTCTCTCTCTAACACTTTCAGACGATCTTAATTTACTCTCTCTTACGCATACATTTCATGCACAATATGTGTTTCTTTGTAAGGGTAATATTTGTGTTGTATTGTCGTGAAGTTTCGAGAACGACGGGTAATGAACTTGGTCGTTGCGTGTTGAAATATGTTCGATATTTCTGGCCTCGTAAATTATGCGCTTGAAATAAAAGCCGAGTTCCTCTTCGGGCTACGGGACGGTATGTGCAGAAAATATATATAAAAATACTCAATGAAATCTAAAATATTTATTTTAGGATTCGTGTCAGTCTCTCGTGCAATCACCTGTTTGCGATAGCCATGGTTAGGAGACTTGACTGTGGTCATGTCTGCAGTGTCGCTACTTACCCGTAACCGTTGTTGGCCCTAATGCTCGTGTGATAGAGGTATATGAATGAGCTTTAGTTGAACCGGAGGGACACAAGTCAAGGTAGGGGAACCCCGCCCCCCTCTCTTTTTTTCGCTCCTGACAAAATTTAAGGTTTCGCGGCCCAGTTCAAGTGGCCGGGCAGGCTCCTCGATGAACCGGAATTCCACAAAGAAGGCGTTTCTAGTAATTGGCCTCTAAGTCAAAGACGTGCGCGAATTCGATACGGTGGGCTTTCACCACGCTGTGCCATTTTCGGCGCTTGGTATGCAGTAAACCGGTCTGCCCCCAAGCCTATACAAAAACCTACTTCCACGAAAAGCATCGTGCAGTTTCGCATGGCGAATCGGAGGTGGTGGTGGTAGTGGTTAGAAGATGAGAAAAGGCGCCTAATTTCTGCAACCCTGTCGGGAGCACGGCGCAGTACCTGATGGCAAATTCCACGGCTTCAAGCTCTGTGTCGCGATGGCCCAACCTCCTCTCACACAGGGGTCATTTGAAAAGAAGTGGATGAAAAAAAAAAAGTGGGACCCTTAAGCTTCGCCTTGGAGAGTTGAACGCGATAGCGAAATCCGGCCCCTAGTGCATACTTCGAACACTTAGTGCATGAAATTTGTTCGAACTTCCTGTGCACCCACTACGTGATCTTAAGAGACGCAGTGACGTGCAAGGTATCTATAAACGTTGGTAACGTGTGTACCTGTCTTAGTGGGCGACTAACATTAAAACATGAAGTCATTAGGATGGTCGCATGTTATGACGCCCGATTCCAATGTATGTTTGTACCACGCATTACTGCAGTAGTTCACGTTGTATTGCGAAGTATGCATACAGGGCGCGTGTGTTTGTTAAGCATGAGTTACTTTCACTGCATTTTCAGGCAGAGGAAGTTGTTTTCACTGTATTAACAACTGTACACGCGTGGCTGTGTGATAGAGCCCCGCTTGCCACGTTAATAACGAGCCGGGTTCATTCCGCACTCGGACACGGAAATTCGTATTATTTGTTTAATTTGCATTTTTCTCGATTTTTCGTTCACGCACAACATGATGATTTATCGCTCACGACACCGGAATTTCTGCGAAACGAGCTCTTTGACGCTGTCGCGTTAAAAGTGACGAGTAACGTGACACCACGGGTTACCGAAAAAAAAAAGATTGTTGTGTAAGTGCACTGCCCGTTACGGTCCCGAACTTGTAACCAGTACCTTTGTGAGCTATTAAAAAGTAACGCGTTACCAGTAACTCGGTTACTTGTGATGAAAAGCCGCATTGGGTGGCTATGCCAGTACAGGCTTGTGCAAAATCGCAAATTCGTGGCTTCCTTTTCGTGACAGTGTATACGAAATGATGTTGAACTTGTGGTTATTGAAATAAGTTTGCGTCGTTTAGTTACCGTTTGAGAAACTGCAGTCTCTGTTCAGTTTGTTTCGGACACTCGTTAACAGCCGTCGCAGTGAGGTCGTGAATTGGCGCATTGTAGAAAATTTGTTTCTGGTGCTGTCGCAAGCCATAGTGTTCCTGCCGTGCGCCGACTCGGGCTTCTACAGCGACCAGCGTCTGAGCGTATAGCCGTAACACTGGGCTCGGAGAAGCGCGCCTTATGGCTCCCGCAGCTTAACTGTACCTCGTTGTAGAGATTTGGGTTGTAGTGCGAACCTCTGGGCGTGTTCAACATAGCGAAAATGGAATTAAAAAATAAACGCGAATGTTCTCCAGCGCCGTTGAGTACGTCACTCCCCTGGGCTTGGGTATACTATTTTAGACTAATAAACAAAGGGAAAGTAAGAAAACACCCTTCCCCCACAGGTAATTTCTATCCTGATAATTTTCCACGGTGCAGTAAAGCCGACTTGCAGGCGAGTTGGTATTTCTTTAGTCTACATATCATTATGTTCAGCGCAGAGAAACGCACCCTTCGGGCTCCTTTGCGCCAAACCTGAACGTTAGTTATTCTGAGAGTCTATGATTCCCAATAGTCCCTAATCGAAACGCTTTATAAATAGTAATGCGGAGGCAAGCGGGGTGGTATGTGTATTTCATTCTAAATCGAGGGTCATCGACACATCGCGTATACGCGGACGTTGCTCCGATTTCGAGCTCCCAAATGAAGTGGAAGAGAGCTCCTTCGCTGTGTACCGCGCGGAAAGAGGATGCAAATCAGGCGAGCGTACAGTGACCTCCTTAATTGCGCGTTGGTGGGTGGGCGTTCTTGAGCGCGCCATGTAGAAGAACCACGAATCGAATTCGTTTGTGGCGACAAAGCGAGCCTCGCTGGCGGCCGCATCGGATGCGTATGCTCGCTCGCTTTGCATTTATTTAGAAGATGGGGGGGCGCATGCGCAATCGCCTCTCGCTCTCTTTAGAAGTTCCCGATTCGCGATTGCGTGGGTGATGCACAAGAACGACGAGTCTATAGCGTGGCTTCGCTTTTGTGGCCGCGGGTTCTGGGAGTGAGGCATTTTTTTTTTCATTTTTTATTTGCGTATATCCATCGTGGCGAGGTGTGAAGTATACGAAGCGAGCCCTTCTCTATATAGTTACGCAGTCGAGGCGTGCTATTACGGCGGGCCGATGACGAGGTTTAAGTAGCCCGTGGGCGCGCGTTGCTTCGTTATTGAAAATGCTGCGCCACGCAACGGGCGGCGTTATTAAGCGTGGGTGGAGGGTGATTTTCGGCGCGCTCTAAAAACCTCGTGATGAGAGGTGTTATAGACACTTTAGCGTAACCATCGGAAGGGGGGAACAAAAAAAAGGTGCTGAAGTATGTGCGTCGACTACATGCTTTTATTGTTGCGTGGGCGCGTGACGTTCGGTGCACGCTATTTTATAGCCTCAGGACATGCGCATCACTGGGGAGACCCGGGTGGTCCCCATCCATCAAGGCGTGCTGTGCTTCGTAGAACGATTTGCCGATTTGGCTCCAGATTTACGTTGGCCGACAGTGTGTTGGCGCTGATTATTCATGCGAGGGTTACCTTAGCGAACGCGTCGAAGTGACTCGCAGTCGTCTGGTGCTGAGGCTCGAGCATATTAAGGTGGAATGCCTTAGATGCCGCGTCCAACACTGAAAGTGACCGTCGGCATGAACTTTAGAGGTGCAAGAAATATCGTCATCATGTGATGACGTCACAGATGGTCAAAATTTGTGACCACGCTATGCGTATAACAAATTTTCAAATTGGCACAATACGAGAGGGAAAAGATTGCTTTAGCCTTGGAAGATACTATATAATGCTAAAGGGGCCGGTGACGTCTTGCGCGAGCTTGTTAAACGGCGCCCGCAAAGTTTTTGTGTGTTGCCTCGTCTTTCTTGGTACATTTTTTCACTAGCTTTGTTCGTATAACTACAGAAAGAATAAACTAACTTGTATCAGCAATTCATCGCTTCGTGTAGTTTAGTTATCCTTCTATCTGGCTTCTATCGTCTTAGCGTTCTGCCACAGTGTCTTTCATCGTCTTGGCGAGGGCAACCAGCGCCGTCGGCCGCGATGCTTTTTGGCTGAACGATCTCGTTGTGCTGGCTTCAATTCTGGCGTGAACGCGGGTAGTTGCCGCGTTTAACGCCTCAATAAGCGCGGCAAACAAACAAGAAATTGGGCGTAATGATAATCTGCGGCGGCGGCGTTCGCCCGCTCTTCCGCTCGAATGGCTCGCTTCTTAGTTCCTTTTATTCCCCCGTAGATTAACGCGAGCGTTAAGAGATCGTCTCGAAGCCTCTTCGCAAAAGCGTATTATACGCTTTTCTTGGCCGCATCGCCGGATAATTTAAACGCAGTCGTAAAGCGAAAACCGCCGCTTTCCGCCGTTCTTCCTTCCGAAGGAACGGAAGACGGAGCAGCGATCGCAAGGAAGGAAGATGCGCCCGCAGTGCGGTGTCTGTAGCGGCGTGTATTATGGTGTTACAACGCGGCCAAGACGATCCTGAACAGCCAGAGACAATTACGGGTGCCTCAGCCGCGCTCCTTTCTTTTTCTTGGTGGTTGCAGGCCGCTCTGTGTTCCGGCCCGGGATCCGCTCGCTGGTATAGCTGCCTCGGTGTTACTTTTGTTTTCGTCTCTTCGGGATCGCTTGGTTGCGTGCCGTGCTTGCGTTTCTCGCTCGCTGGGTTGCGCCAGCGATCCAGTTCATTGCCGCGGAAAATGCAGCAGCAGCAGCCGAGGGACGACGAAAATGAGGACGATGATGGTGACGGCAGCGTCGGCGCGTTTAGGATCCCTTTCTCTCTCTAACTCTGCTTCACTCTCGTGGCTTGCCTCCGCCGCCGCCTCTGTTGCTTGCTTTGACGACGGCGATGTCGCTGGCTGGGCTTAACTCTGGTACCGTCGTGGCTTGCCGTGTTGTTCGTCTTTTTTGTTTTTCTGTTCCCTGTCTCATTCTCAGAGCGTAGAGCTGTTATTGGTGTTTTTGTTTTGCTGCCATCTCCGTTCTCGGAGTTCCCTCCTCGGGACGCAACGCTCGCTCGTGAATCCCGGGCGCTCGTTGTCGCCTCTTCTTCATTATTTTTTTTATTGTGTATGTGCCGGCGACGTAGAGAAACTCCCTCGTCGATATTACCGTTTCCCACTCCGGCCTCGTCGTATCCCTTTCCGCGCGCCGCATCGGATATTTATTTCTTCGTCCTGCGTATTTGTGTTCCCGAAATTCTCGAACATACGTGTTCGAGAATTGGCCGTGTTTCTTCTTTCTTTTTTTTTTTTTTAGTTTAATTGCGGGCTGCGCATTCGCGTTTGTCTGTTTCGTTCGCTGGTTGCTTCGCGACGTACGCGTCGGTTCAGAGAGAGTGGTTCGCGCGGATGAGGATGGGGTATGGATAGAGGAGGGGGGGGGTGCACAAGCTGCGTGATTATGTTAGGTAGGGGGGATGGGAGGACGCTAAATAAAGGCAGAAAAAACGAGAGATCAAAATAGGCAACGAAAGCGACGACCTATAAAGGCGTTGGAACACGGGAGGCTGCGCTCTGCAACGTGCGTGGCGCTTGCCTTTTGCCCTCCTCCGCTACCCTGTTCCCTTCCTACGAAGCATTTCTGGCTCTCTCTCCATGCTCAGGGATTTTCGTCTCTGTGCGGATGCTTCCCCCCCAGTCTCGTTTCACTCTCGTTGGCCCGGCGGCAGACATTTTCTTCTTTTTGTCTTCCTTTGCATCCCGCTATTCGTGCTATTCCCTGGATTTCGGTGCGCCTTCCTTTATTTTGCCCCCTCCCTCCACATGTTTCATTTTTTCCTCTCTTTTTATTCTGTTTTTTTTCTTCGTATTTCTGTCTCATCCCGGCGCGTCCTCCTTCACCACCGAAATGCACCGCGCTGCTGCTCCCTCCCGAACGAAGCCGCACACGGGTCGGGAGTATGAACAAGAGGGAGGGGGAGAGGGCTTCCCCGAAGCACGGGTGCCACAGCGCGACCGGCAAACACGCTTCGTCTCTTCCTCCTTCCCCTTTTATTTCTTCCTCCTTTCTAGGTGGCTCGGGCGGGGGCTGTAGAAGGGGGACATTTTCCTCCTCCTCTCTTCTCTTTGTTTCCGCGCCAGCGCTGGGCCAAAGCACCTTCTCCGCAGCGTTTTGCCTCCTTGCCGCGTGCTCTGTGACGTCGTCGGAGCGAGCGACTCCTCCTTGCCTGGCAGCAGCAGCAGAAACTCCACTCAAACGCTAGTAGCGCGTGGTGCGGTGCAGACGTGCTCGATTTCCCCCCGCCTCTACTGCCTCGTGGTGAGGCCAAGCTGCGCGGTTGTCAAAAGGTGTCGTTGCCTTTTCATTTCTCCCGGCCGTATCCAGTATTGGTGCAGTGTCCCCGAGTGCTTCGTTCGCCGTCGTCGACAAGTGTGAAGAGATTTGTCGACCTTCTCATCGGTGATCGCGCATCTTGGGTGTCCGTCCGCGCTGTGGTGTCCAGCCGCGCTGTGGTGATGTTTACGCCGCGGTGATTGCGCGCGCTTGATGTGGTGCGAGTGCGCTACCGAGCCAACCTCGTCGTCGTCGTCATGTACCCTTACGATAGGGGCGGCAGCCAGGGCTATCTCGAAGCCGGTGGCGCTCAGATGCACCAACAGCTACACCAGCTGATGATGGCGCCGTCGCCCGGCGCTTACCACCAGCAGCAGCAGCACCACCACCACCTCGACAACGGTGGCCTTGTCAACGGCAATGGTGGCATCGTCAACGGCCACCAACACCTACAACATGCGCAGCACCAGTCTCCTGGTCCACAACTCCACCAAACTCCTACGGCGCGTTATCGGGTGAGCTCATTGAGGGGACGATTGGGGGGCGAGGAGGATACCGTGCATGACCTTTCATTTTCCTTCTTTTTTCGTTGCCTAATGGCCTTCCTTACCCGACAATGGCGGCAAGAACGACTCGCCTCGTGATGTGCCGTGTTACGATTTTTTTTTTGCGCATGATTAAGGTCCACTGTCCTACATGTTCATACTTTGACGTGCCCTAGAAGCCCTAATACTAGAAGTTCGCAAAGTATGCGGGGCCATATTTTGTGACCCCCAGCTGTGGGTGACGCAACAGCACTGATTGCCGAACACGTTATCGGCTTACTGTATACAAACTGTAACGGTTCCTTCCCAAAAATGTCGTGTCTCGCGCGTAGTTTTGAAACGTCGGAGTAGCATCACTGAAACTCCGCGTTTACTGCTCGTTATTTTTTTTTTTTGTCGCTTTACTACCTCACGTCCTCTGCTGTAGAACCGTGTCGCGCGTGAAGCAGGGGGCCGCCCTGTATGAACACTATCGCATTTTTCAAACGATTCCACGATGCTTTGAAGAAACCGGCGTTTCGCGTGCAGATTGCGTCGCCTTTGTTGGGGTTGAAGTCGCGCCGCAGTCATCTTCGGCGACGTCGTCTGAATAGCCGACGTTTACGCGAGGCGGCACCCCGTTTGCGTATTTTGCGACTAGGTGTCTTCGGGTCTATCGTACGCGGCTTTTTTTTGTTTTTTTTTTTGTAGGACGCAGACAGAGAAAAGACGCTCTATTCGAGGTACTAGAACCACCGAATTTTTATTTTTCGGTCATTCGTTATTTGTGCAGTGTTTTTGTTGCGGCAAGCGAAGCCGGGCCATTGTCGTCACAGCAGCCTCGATACCTGTGCCGTTGTTCCTTTTAGCTGCCGGGCATTCTCAACGCGTTGCGCCGACTACTGAGACTCTTATTTCACCATTGTTTGCGACTGCGTCGTTTCCGAGAAGCTCGCTGACGTTGCGGTCGGTTGCCCGCGAAAACCCATTGTGTTTCCTTCCTTTTTTTCCGATGCACACCGCTAGTATTCGTTCCTTGTCGGCCATGTTTTTAGTGCGGGCGCATGTCTATCAGTTGTGAGTGTGGATGTGTAGACTACGTATGTACGACAGTGCTGTGTCTTATGTGAGAAAGGTATTTCGTGAATTCGCGGTCACAGACTGAAACAATGCCAAAGTTGTAGTACGAACGCGGTGAAACGTGAACATTGTGACGTCACTGGTGGTACATCGCGTACACTTCCGTTATTTGTGTGCATAAGCCAGAAACGTTCCAGCGGCGACATTGACCTCATCAAAGCCGTCATGTTGGTGTACTTATTACGTTAAAGTTTCACTGAGGTGAAACGAGGGACGTTGACAAAGTGTGCTGGGTGAAATCTAAAGTCGTCAATTTCGCCGTCGTATGTTTATTGATACAGAGGAAAAGCAAGGCCGCCGTGTCATTTTTAAATATCGCGCCGACGTCTCCGAGCTTGTCGAAACGAATATCAGGTCTTCATTTTGGCGATACATATGTTGAACTGCAATGACAGAGTCGGAGCAGTCGATTAACTCTTTGAGCGAGCACTCGACTCTGGCCTTGAGCAACACCTCCGAATTCGCGCCGCCTGAGCAAGCCTGGAAGCAAGGGGAAAGCGAATATCCTGGAGTTACCAAGAATGCCTTGCGTGTAGTGATTCGATTCCGCTGCCGAATCATGTTTAACTACCGCTCATACGTATTAGTTTTAGCCTCAGCAACACGACGATCACAATTCGTTTCTCAGGAACTGGAGCTTTCTCAGGTCGCACAGGAACTGGAGCTGTGACGCCGACTTTCGGTACACTCAATGTTTTTTTTTTCTTGGGGGGTGGGGGGGGGGGGGGGGTTCACTTCACCGATTTCGGCGGAGCAGCTTTTCCTGACCCTCGGAGTCGCTCCCGCTCTGAATCCACTCCGACACTCTCTCACTGGAACACTTGACTCCCGCTTACACCCTGTCATTAGGGCACACTTTCCGCGAAAAAGAGCACAGAGAAACTTGCTCCGCCATTGGAATTGAGGAATAGTTTGCATTCACTTCGCCTTGGCCGCCATCTTAGGCCCTCGGCTGGTAAAGATGCTGGGTGGTGTCGAACGGTGACACGTGCTTAGTGTCGCTGCCCCCTCGCATTCCTTTATATTTCCTGTCGGTACGCCTCGCGAACAGGACGAACAGGGGAGATCGCAAAAGTACGCCCGGACTGAACGACCGTGGTGGCACACACTAATAAGACGAAAAGTCACGGTTGCTATACGCGCGTACGGAAAGGAACCGTGTCGTATTTCCGAACCTGTTTTCGTAGCTTGCTAAAACTCTCTATTGACTTCTTCGAAGACGTGAATATTCGAACACCCCCCCCCCCCCCCCCATCCCCCGCGAGAGAAATATGCGCTGCCGCGACAATGCCTTTGTACTGTCGTGCGAGCTTGCTCGCGCTTTCCCTTAAAAAGGTCAGCGAAATGAAATGGAAGGAAACCCGTCTGGTCTAGCTCTCTGAAATACACAAAGAGGCGTATTATCATGGTAGAAAAATTAGAAACAGGAAGGGTGTCACTTGCAACCAACTTTCTTCTCGGAACATCAGTGGCAGAGCAGCAACCATGCTCGCGCACGTCGCCTCACGAGATTAGCCCAACCTGTTCTGTGCTCAAGAGGTCAGCCAGGGGGACAGCGCTTGCAACGATCCCGGCAGTCGCACAAACTCGTGGCGCAGGTGGCAGTCGGTTCCACGAAAAAGCAAAGGCCCATTTCGCGCGCGGACCTGTGACTTGCACCTTAAAATTGATTGTACACGTGGTCCCGGCTGTGTTATTCGTTGACGTTGCTTATAGGTGGTGCGTGTGTGTCCACAGAAATCTGTCCCACACGTCATCTCCTCTTCGAAGTTTATTTCAGTAGTACTTTTAGAAGGGAGTCTGAACTAAATTTTTGCCACTGAGATTTCGGGTCAATTGGAAGAGTGGGTGCTGAAATCGATAGACACATCCAATTCAGGCAGAAACTAGATGAAATCGATGAATTTAATGCGCCTTTCACAAACTGCCACGCCGGGAACAACTAGTGCTGACGTTTGGCGTCTTTAAACACGTCAGAAACGGGCATGCCAACAATGCTATCCGTCGCCCGCGTCTCAACGCCCCCCCCCCCCCTCCCATGGTTCTCAGAACCACTGCGAGCAGCAGCGGCATGCGAAGAGTACTTCCTGGCCGGGGTGAAGGCTAAACCCCACAATTGCGAGAATCCACGTGACAGTAACGAGCCAGGTGATGTTACCGCTTTCGCGCGAACAGTCGTGTTTCCATACAGGCAAACCTCATTCACGCGACAGCTTCGGCGAGCCAACTCCACTGTTGCTCGCGTGAGGCCGTCCACTCGTACCGAAAATGCCGCGTAGTCAGTGGCGTGCAGTGTAAAAATATACATTGCGTTGTTGCATAATGGGAAAGAATGTGTTTCTTATTGTCTTTGAGTATTTTTTTATGTGCGTGTGCCTTAACACCGTGTTATTTATTTGCTGTGCACACGTGACTCGGCCGAACGTAGACACGCGGAGACAACCGGCATTGCGTCACTGATGGACATCGTGTTCCGACGGTTTGAGTACATCACTTCCGGGTGATGGGCGATGGTTTTCTAATCTGAAAAAAAAAAAAAAAACCGAGAGATCGCGCGAGAACGACCAGGCTACTCGTCGCACGAATGCACTGTTTCGTTACTGTCCTGTGCGTTTTCGCGCTTGTGGGGTTCGGCTTTAAACGCCTTTGTGGAAGGGGGAGAGTGGGATGAAAGGAGAGGTGTACAAAGGGAAGAGGATGGGGACATGTGCACATTGTACGCGCCTGGACGATTGTGACGTCACTAGAGCTTGCGTGCAGCCGCCGTGCGCTGACATTCCCTCAGAAATGCAGCCAAATGTTAAAGAAGAAAATACGGGAAATTAACTCTTCGCATCGGAACAGACGCGGCCTCTGGGTAAAACTTTTGTTGTTTTCATAAGTTGCAATTTTTGTTCAGTATTTCTTCGTAGCAGCACTGACACGAAATTTCGAAGGCGAGGTAACGAGTCAGGCCGATTTATGTTGGGACATACGCGACAGCTACGAGATATCAAGGGCCAATAAAGTGTAAAACACACTTAAAATCGATTTTAATGTGCACGTCGTGCCTGCGGCTTCGCGTCTTCTGGCTGTCAGTGCGGCGCCCCCCGCTCGCGCTCGACGTCCACATCACAGTTTGGCAAGGTCACGTGACAAGCTGTGTGTGTGTGAGGGGGAGGGGGGACTCCTTCTGCCTAGCTCTGTGCTCACTGAAACTGGGACTGGCCGCTCTAAAAACATCTCTAAATAAATAACCGTCGCTGCAAACGAGGTTTGCAGCCGTCATAAGTGGGTCGTAAGCTACCTATTCTTAGAAAAAAATAAATAAAACAAAACATGGAATATTTTTGTGTCAGTGCTCTTTTTTATTCTCCTGGTCTATTGTGCTAGTGTCTCACCGAATGCGTCGTTGCGGCCGTTGGCTTTGATCATTGCGTGTGACGTTGGCCCCTGGAGGTATGCATGTATACGGGGCCAAAAAAACCGGATGCGCTCGCTTCCTCGCTCTTGATAACTCCTTAACACCTGCTGCTGCCCGGTTAGCAGCATTGCAGGTAACTCGCTCGACAAACATCTAGCGCATGTTTGGGCTGGAACACCTGGCTGGAGGGTGTTTGGCGGGTGCACCTGCGTTTTGTTTCGGTGGCGCTTCGGTTTGGGGGACTGTTTTCGAGTACAGTCTGGGTAATTTTGAAGCCTTCGTGTGTCTTGTTTACTCGTTGCAAGCTTGAAATTATTAAATTAAATGTGCTAGAATGACGGTAAGCGAATTTTGAGCGGTGATGAACTTCATTAAAGGTAATAACTTCAGTCGTCAGGGGAAATTGGTTATAACTGGGGAAATCGACGCATATCAAAGAAGAAAAAAGGGGGGGGGGGTGATAGCACCTTGTACCAGCTACTCTAGTTGTGTGGATATTGACTGTGGGGCCGGAAACGTCATTGAGCTTCTGGAAATGCGAGCTTCCTGTTTAACTGACCCCAAATGCCCGATTGAATCGCGCAAACAGATTGGTAAATTTGCGTAGACCGGCTCATGTCGACTACTGACTCAAACCCGCTTGCGTCTTTCTTGCGTTCGTTGGAAAATTTCTGTTGTCGTCCTGGCGTAGGGAGTCATTCGTAAACCCGCCTCGTTTTCGGCCTTCTTTTTTTTTTTTTAAATCGTTTAACTTGTTCGCTGCAGTGACATCTAATGGCAACTGGCCGTGAGCTCCATTGAGGATAACCGTTGACAATCGGGCCGGTATGGTGAGACTATCAGAAAAAGAGAGCAAAAGATAGAGAAAAAAATTCGCAGCATATCCACGGAGTGAATGATGATTAGTGGAACGAAGCATTCGTCTGTTTGTCTCTCTGTCTTAATTACGCCTGACGCAGGCCAATGTTGGACTAAGAGGAGCTTCGCCCATGAAATAAAGAAAAACGTGACATGAAACGCGTTTAATTTGTGAGACAGCTCGTATCTGGCGAGCGTACGGTCCTTCATATATTATGCGTCCACTTAGTGAGCCGCACGTTTAGAGTGTATATACGACGTGTTTTAAATGATTCGTACACACAGCGAAGTACAGGTGGCGGTTTTTGTCTCTTTTCGTTTTATATGGACGGTGAGGGAAAAAAAAAAGATCGTCGACCTCGCATTTTCATCGTTCGTTTTGTTTGCTTCGATCACTTCAGTCTGTAAAACGACGTGTGCGCTGATCGAGCGGATGGTACAGGTGTGGCGGCGGGTTACGTCCTTCTCATTAATCGTGCAATCCCAGTGCATCCCCTGGATTGCGTGACGTCACTGTTGTGAACGACACTGCAGCAATCTCCTCCCCCTACTCGCCTGACGAAGCTTTTGTCACCGGAGACGAGGAGGCTATATAGTTCAGGCTCCCATGAATGTCGTGCTGATGCGAGTTTCGGAGTGTTAATGTGCGCACGAGCGTGTGTGCTATGTCGTAAGCGTTTCCGTTTGGCCGTGCGAGAAAAAAAGAAATTCGGTAATAAAGCGGATGGCGTTCCCTTCTCGTCCCGCCACGTGACCGTTGACCTGTCGGCGACTGCGCGATCGCACCTGTTCTGAACGGGCGCGCCGTTTTTCTGTACTACGTGGTATCGACAAGTCGGGCGTGGCATCGGATGCACGTGCCAAACGCGATGATGCGTGACAGACTAACCGTTTGACAGCGGCTGTTAAGGGTTTATTGTTCTAGGAGGAGGGTAATCGTTAATTGATATCTTTCGGTAACATGAGAGTGCGGACTAAAAAGGGGAGAGAAAGTCGAGCGGCTTTCAGACTCGACGTGTGGTAGTCAAAAATGGCGTTAGAAAAATATGCGGATTTACGCCCTGCGGCAGCGGTGCAGCATCATTTGACCGCCCATCGGTGACGTATCGCGTCGGAATTAGTAAGGTGCTCGGGGCGTGTTGGCGATCCCCACTTGTATCTACGACGAAAAACTTATAAAAAAACCGAAACCCTCGTTGTCTTGTACGCCTTCGCACAACTGATTCGTCATGTTAAATTTATTTATTGTTGGTTAAATGGTCACGTTACAGTGCTTATGTGGCCAACAGAATCGACGCGCAAAAGTGGGCAAAATATAAATTCTAGGCCATTTTTCTTTCTTTTTTTTTCTCTTCATATTTTCTTTTGTTTTAACGTGGCGAAGGCGAAATAATCTGATTATCCGGTACGCCTTATTGGGAAACGCTGCTTTCAGTTTTACCGTGGTTGGTGTCTCATCTAACGCCCATATCTATATTCACAGGTTGTATAGTTTTTTTCTTGTTTACTTCTTTTTAAAATTTCTGCTCCCCATCGTAAAGTGACTGCCGTGGCCTTCATACGAACCCGCGTCCACGTGCTGAGCAGTGCGACGGCCGTATCCGATCAGCGCCTGGTGGGTCTCCAAGCTGGCCGAAGTTGGCTGGAAATGCTAATCTTATATAAGCCCTTAGCTGTGGTCCCACAAAATTTCTCTCGTAATTGCGTTCGCCCTGTTGGTCGGCTAGCTTCGGTGGCATGTTCCGCATTGTGATTGGCTGAAATGTTCCCATATAAGGATAATCTTTAGCGTAAGATGTATTTTCACGAATCCTGGTCCGGCTTTCTAGATGAGTGCTACCGTAGCCTCTCCTTTTCTTTCCCCTGCAGTACCCGCTAGTTGACATGCTGACCAAAATGTCCCGGCCGTGCGCATTTTCGTTGTTAGGTGAAAATGCCAGAGGCCCCGTGTACTTTGATTCAGGCGCGCATTAAGGAAGGGGGTCGAGCTCTCCGGAGTCTTTTCACAGCGGCGTCCGTCATGATCATATCGCGGTTTCGGGACGTAAAACTCACACTTTATGGTGTTATTCCTTACTCCCTGCCTTTGTGCAGCGGCGCTTCCAAGATTCGCTGCTGTTTTGCGGGGGCGTCGATGTGTTTGCTCGCGAGATCGGCAGCCGCCGCCAGCAGAGAGGGGGCCTTGTCGGAAGAAGGATCTCGTCGTGTTGTTAGCTCATTGATTTATTCCGGGCCTGGTGAAACGGGGAAGGCCCCCGCTGAATTTATTGGCACCCCGCAACAGCGGTGGCCGCCGATCCGAGATTGCATTATGGGCGGCGGCGTTCCGCGGTGCTTGCGAATATAATGGAAGAAGCGTAGTTTTTCGTTTTATATATAATCTCGAGGGGGCGTGCAAGCTTAGTGCGGGAGTGTATGTACCGCGATCGCGACGTGGTTTGATCTCTCAATTCGGCGTCGCCGTGAAGAAGAGAGAGAGAGAAGGCTTAGTGGCTCAAGTGGCGCGCTGTTTAGCTCGAAGACGCCGGTTCGGATGCCTGCCACAGTGGCCGTATTTGGACGGGGATGAAATGCAAGAATATACCCTTGTACGCATTCGGGATTCCCTAAAAGGATCCTAGGTGGTCAAAAATTAATCTGGATTCGTTTGCTATGTGACACGCCTCATATTCTGGGTTTGACATGTGGAACTCCGAAGCTTTCGTTTATCTGTTGCTCACTGCAGAACCTGGAGATTCAGAACACACGCATTTATTTCGTGGGATCGTTCGAATGTGCTTACAAAGCCGAGAGATCTGATGGGGGGAATGAGCTCACACAATAGGACATAAATGCACAGTAGAAAATAGTTTCTCTTTCTTTTCCATTGTATACGTACGTTTGCTCTGTTTAGTAGAGTTACTATGCATTTGTCATGTATACGAGAGTGTTTTAATTATTTATTGTTGACTAGTGAATCACGCATTAACACATCGCTCGTGTTGAGCTCGCCGCCAGTATATTTTTTAATGTTTTTCGGTATAGTTGACGCACAATAAGCTGCTTATCTAGATTAAAAAAAAATACACGTTTCCCTAACTCAGGCGCGTTCTTTTAAACTAAGCTACTGTGAAATGCAGTTAAAACGAAATCCCCGGGCACCTTCAATATACTCTTGTTAAAAGGGTCACTTTGAAAGGTCGGTCTTCGTAGAGTTCTCAGTACCGCTGGGCCGAAAGGAATGCTTCGTTTACAGGCCCCGCACTTGTAATGGTGGCTAAAGTAGTTGAGGCCCGCATACTTAGATTTAGGTGCACGATAAAAAACCGCAGGTCGCCAAGACTTCCCGAGCCCTCCGCGCTGGTGCTTCTCACAGTGATATCGTGGTGTTGGGAGCTTAAATCCTAGCAGCGTGCGTCCTTTACGGCCCATTTAGTCGTAGGAGTGCTACGAACACCCAGCTGATTTGTGCGTATCGGTTTGCCTTTTCGCTTAGCTTCTGTGTCGCGCACTGTTTCGTCTTTCCGGTGTTCGTCGTTTTCGCCTCGCGTGGGCGATGAGAGCGTTTCCGGGACTATAGGAGGAAGACGGGAGGCCGCGGCGGTTCGTCTTGGGCGATGCCCTGCTTTCCCCCTCTCTCTGGGTCGAGGGTTCGTGTCCGGTTACGATTTACGAGGCAGGAACTTAGAAACGAGCCAAGCCGCGCGTTACGTCGAGGCTTCGTGAAGTGTGCTTTCTAGGAAGCGGGGAAGGGGCCTCTCCTAGGACGCTTTTAGAGAGACGCAAGGAGAAGTTTGTCATGCTTCGTTAAAGAAATAACCAAACTATTGCGATATCAGGCAACCCGCTTTAATTGTCGCCTCAGCTTTTTGTGCGTGCATTGAGTGTGGTCGTATTGCTGATCGGTAATCGATAAAGATGGGATCTTTTTGACTAATTTGAGGAATTCGATAATACGAGGCGCCTTGCCTCGGCAGCCAGTTGCACGGTACCTTTTTATTTTTTTATGTGTTCTTTTTTTAATTGTCTCGCCTGCACCCCGGTGCCTTCAAAAACATTGCTCACCTACACTGACAATCTTGAGTACTCCGTAACACTCGTGCACCGTTATATTCGCGCAGAAAGGAGTAGTCTGCATTTTCAGTGCCGTATTCGGAGTAATTGCGCTTGCGCCGGTAGAATCCACGTAATATTGAGTTTATTGCGAACGTCATATAGCGTTCAACATGATGTCCGATTCTCGTCCCCCCCCCCCCTTTTTTTTTTTCGGGGCTCTCCTACACAGATTCTGTAACATTCAACTACCGTGTTTACTCGCCCTCTATCGCACTCTCTACCGTTTGCGCTTGCCGACTGATACCGTTTATTATAAGCTGAAGATAGTGTTTGTGTAGGGCAAGTTACAGCGACTGTTTGTTAGTTTACTATGCGCTGTTATTACAGCAGCATTCAGTCTCTCGCCAGCGCCTGATTTGTCTGTCAAGTGCTTAGCATCCGCACGCGTGGACGGCTGCCATCGTTCAAGCATGGACGAGACGGTTCTCGAGCGAGTTGAGACGTGAAATTGTAACATTCACCTGTAACATTCAACTGCCAGATCTGTCACATTCAACAACTGCAGTGCGTTGTGTAGCCCGCCATGCGAATCTGCAAGTTGGCTTAATGGGAAGCCTCTGCCATGCCCCTGCTGTGCTGTTTCGCCACTGCGCACTTCGCAGGCTTATACGCTTGAGTTCACGGACAGAAAAGTCGGTGAAGGATTTCATCGCATTCATGATTCTTTAATGTTGATTGCCAGTGGCGGAGTTTGAGGAAGCTCTTTTTTTTTTTTCATTTTGAGCAAGTTTCACAGATTCAAAGCGTATTCAGAGCAGCTTTGACCCAGTGGAGCAGGAACAGTTGCTCGGCAATGATGGGACGATTAGACCACATATCGCGCGCGATTTTTTTTTTTTTCAGCCGGCCGTTTGACATACTCGGTCGCCTTATAGTGTACCATATCATAGGGCGGTATTTTGTGGGTTAGTAACGCAAACCTGATCGGAGTCACATGCGCTGGGAACCGACAACTTTGAAGCCACGTGAGTTCTGATATCGCTGCATGCTAAATTACTGGGTAATTCGTTAATTTGTCGTGTTGTAATTGCCATGAAATACTCGGTAATGGGTTGTTTCCATCGGCTCTGCCTGGTGCCAGCCTTTCAGGCTCTCGAGGCTGGCCAGCAATTAGCACTGCAATGATTGGTAATGACGCACACACGCACGCACAATGTTGTCATGCTGACTTCACCAGCTTGGCTTCTGTGGCAGCTCCCGTATAAGGCATTAGCGTCGATATTTTGTCGTCTATATATTTTCGGCTGTTTTTCTACTCACACTTACACAGAAAGACACACAGGCAGGGTCGACACCCTTCTTCCTCGAGGATCACTGGCCGTTCTGCTGCTAGTAGCGGCGGTGCACAGACGAGCGACGCAGTGCTGCGCCGTCTCTACCCGGAGGCGGCACGGACTCTGCGCGCCCCCGTAATGACTTCTTTGTGTGTCCGCTCTTCTGCCGAACGCTCTGCGGGGGGACCCGGGAGCATTATGGAAATGGCGGCGATCCACCGGCGCCATGGCTGCAGCTATAGCTAGCTGGCACTCATCGCGGGGATGGAGGCTGCATGCGCCGCGTGGATTCGTTAGCGCAGGTTGATCCAAGTAAGAAGAGAAAATAGACGGCTGTTATATGTGAAGGGATACGGAGGGGAGGGTGCTCGCGGGAGCGACCGTCGTGCATGGGATAAATCGCGTCATGCTTCGGGGGAGTTCGCGCTGACGGCGGGCCGTTTTTCTTCGTTGATACTTTCTTTTATTACTGTCGTTTCTTTCTCCGGCGAAGCGCCGTGTCGCTGCTGCAATGCCGGCCTATAACGGTGCAGGGCTTGTGCTTTCATTGAGAGGCTGCTGCGCGAGTTTTTTTTTTTTTTTTTTTGCGTGACAGTGGTGCTGTCTTGTTGACGGTCCTGCTCGGTCGTCGGGGGCATTCGTTTGGAAAGATCTCGGTGGCCGAGTGAATGGCGATGCCGCAGCTCTTAGCTGCTCCTCCGCGCATTCAGAACACAGCTCGATGCTCGGCGTCGCGCATACGTGCGACATCCTGTGCACCTCTTTAATGACAGGCTTTTAGGACTCAATGCGCCAGGTTGATGGAAGTTCGCTTTGACTTTATCAGCAGGCCTCGCAGAAAGATATGTTTTAGTTGATCGAGTGCGAGTCGCATTTGTTGAGCTTTACTTATATACGGAAATCGCGGCGTCTCTTGACTTGTTCGTTTGGAAACGCCATTGTTTGGTTCAGTACCATTTGTTATTCGCGAGTGTTGTCGCGGACTAACCAGAATTCTGCCTTTTGCAACACTTTTCGTAAAAGTTTCGAAGGGGAACCCAACGTTGAAAAATGTCGGGAGGATCAAGTGCTTATCTGGCCCTGCATATCCTTGGCAATTTTTGATTTCCTTATGCTGCCAGTTGTGCTTGGGGTGCTGGTGTACTACGACGTATTGATGGTGTCACGGCGTCAATTTAACTGCGCGTCTTCTACAGCACCCTTTCTAAGGTGCGCCTGTTTGTCTCAGGTTTGAAGCCGGCAAAATTTAAAGCCGTTACGTTCTGCAATCTTCCCCGCCCTTTTTAATCGCTCGGCGATGGTCGAAATTTAATGACTGCAAAACTCATTATAACACAACACTGTCAGTTTCACCCGAGAATATTTTTGATTGAGCTGAATGTGCTTCAGTCCCGTTTACTTGGATCCCTTTTTTTCTTTAAAAAAAGGAAACACAAGTGGATAACGTTTTGAAGCCATTTATTACGGCGTCTTTCATAATTATTTGGTGTTAAACCAGTTTAACCACCAGTGTAAAAAGAATCACCCGAAAGCATTCTAAATGACGTCTATAGTTCGTTTGTGTCATCGTCTGTGCCTGTTTGACGTCTTGCTCACACGTGCCTGATAAATGAACGGCAATTAAGCTATATTACACGAAAATGTCAGTACCCATTTTTACGAGGACTTTCTTAACTTAACGCTGTATATAGGATCGCACTTACTCTTGACGATGCAAATTAAATTACATAGTTGCACCTTTGAAATGCCGCAGGACCGTCAGTAAATGATCTGCCAAATGTGTCCTCCACGGTAGCAGGGCCGGTAGTGAATAGTGAACGCAGCTCTAAAGGAAACTTAGGAGATGCATAATTTCTTATGCTCTCTCACTCTCTTTCCAAAACGCTTCGCCTTCTTGTAAAGCAAACTGTTGCAACGCTGAACAGCGTCACCTTCGTTCTCTTTAAGGGCCTCCTGCCCACATTATTGGCGCGCGAGTGAACTGAAATCCCAGTTCAGGGTGCACTCGGGTCATGTTCGAGTGCGTTTCCCGCCGCTCGCTTCCTCCTGGGAGTCGGTTGCTCGATCTTCAACAGGGAACGTGTGTTGCTTCCCGACGCGCCACGCTCTGGCTACGGAAACAGTCGCGCGTGTGCTTCTTTCTTTCTCCTGCGCACCGAATCGACTCTCGGGCGGAAAAAACTGGGTTAAACGGATTCGCAATGTACGCTCTTGTCTCCCTCGAGGTCTGTCTTCCCCGCAAGGACTGTGGCGACGGCAGTGAAGCGACCGCGCCTGGTTCCGGCGCCGCCGCTCACGGGCGCCGTTTTTTTTTTTTTTTTTGGAGGGGGGGGGGGGTTTGGTGCTAGTTGAGGCACGCTTCGTAAAGAGCATTAGCGCTAGGCCAGCAGAGCAGTCGTTACCACTTCATCGTAGTCTTGGTGCAGAAAGGGTGCGGGAGAGGTGAGGACGTTTTCGTTTTTCTCTCGTTTTTAATTTTCCACGTCATAAGGGAGCATGGCTCAGAGCCACCGAGATGGCGTGAAAGAGTAAAAGGAATGAGGAGCACATCGTACGTTGTGATCACGCCTGCGAATAGTCTTTCTTTTCCGGTGGTTTTTGTGCCTCCTCCCATTTGTGGTGGGCGGGCGTGACACGTTGCAATTCGAGAAACAGCGTCTTCAATGTGACCTTACCGTACATGTGGTCTTGTATTTAGTTCGTTTTAACCCTCGGCTTTGATAAATGCAAATAAGGGAACGTGAAGTGGAAACCCGTAACAACGTCAGGTATTTCGGCAACGGATCAAATTAAATTACATTGGCTGCACACATATCAAGGGTCTCATTCGTTTGGTTGTTTTGCTTAAAAAAAGCCAAACGAAAATAAACATTTCGGTTGTTTTCCATTCCTTCTATCACGCTTGCCACGAGTGTTGTACCGCAGCTGCGTAAATATCAGATCGTTGACGAAGTGCAAAACTAATAAGGGGCGAGAAATTAGAAAACTTAATGGTCAGATTTATTCCTTCCCCGGTCTAAGCTAACCTAATCTGACCTAACCTAAACTACTCTCGCGTGGTCGTTTCATCGATGGTCTGGGTGGTATATACTGTAGTATTGACCGTGTGCATACACCGTGAGAGATCTGCGGCAGCCATTCTGGCGCTTCTTCTTCCGCCTCTTTATTCTTCGTTCGGCGACTATAATAGACAGAGGCGTGAAGAGCAGCGCGGCGTGGTAGGTGTTCTGCAGGGGGGGGGGGGGAGCTTGCAACGAATGGGGGTAGAGTAGCGCTGCGAAACCACCCTTTCTCGTCGTCGCCGAGCCCCGGTCGGTCGGTGTTCGCGCCCCCCTCTCTCTCTTTCGGCTCCGTTGGTTTGGCCGTGGAGCGGTGTAGCGGCATAGCTGCTCGGCTACAGGTCGTTAGAGGCTGCATCCGAGCAGAGGATTGGCCGAGAGAGCGCTCATCATTAGGCCAACGGGAGGAGGATGGCCGCCAGATGGAGAATCGATAATTGACTCTGGGGCCAAAATGCGACTCCGGCTTCTTCTCTTGGCTGTTCTCGCCGGCGAAGCGGCCGCCAGCCGATGGTCTTTACTTGGCCCGTAGGTTGCTGCTTCCCACGTCGGCTGCTGCTGCTGCACTCAGCAGGGTCCTTTTTTTCTCGCCCGTGGACCGTTCTCTGGTTGTTTCGTTATTTATATCTGTCACCATTGCTAGTCGCCTTGCAGCCAGCCCTTTTTCTCCTTATCCCACGACACTCCCGCTGTCCGAGGAAAAAAAAAGCTTCTGTGCGCTGCGGAACATACCTCTCTCGGGCCCCTCAGCTTACCGCACGGTGACTGGCGCTTTCGGTATCGCTATGTGGGTGCAGGATTCGTGCCTCGCGTGTGCTTCGCAGTGCTTCAAGATTTGAGCGCAATAATGATCTCTCCAAGCACGGAGGTCGTCGGTTCGACCCGGGCTGCTGCGGTCGCATATCGACGGAAGCGAAATGCTGCACTCCCGTGTACTGTGCGATGTCAGTGCACTTTACAAAAACGCCGGACAGTCGAAATTTCTGGAGGCGTCCACTACAACGTCTCCCACAGTCATGTCGCGGTCTCAGGAGGTTAAAGCCATTTATTATAATTAGGAAACCAGATATTGTTTTAAAATACGCGGATGCGGCATTGTCTTTCTCTCCTGTATACCAGAGAGAGCTGACCGTTCGCGCACGAGAAGTTGCCCGTCCCGTAAACGCCTGCCCTTGCCCGCGGCCCTGTTTAAATGGGCTAGTGGCGCGTCGGTGAGCATGCATTCGTTTCGCGGTCGCCATCGTCGAGCTGGCAGAATCGCGGCGGTGCCCGATGCGTTGCCGCCGTTCTGGTGGTTGGCGAAGTCCTTCTTCATCGTCTAACCCCCCCTTAGCGACTTCCGATCTGCCTGCTGCGCGCGGGCGGGTGACCCTGCCGCCACAAGGGCTTCCCTTTGTTTCCCGGCCGCTACTCGTGTGGGTGCACTGGCACTATGCAGTGCGGGGCAGCACCCACGCCTGAATCCCCTCGGCCGACACACCATTAGGCGAGCAGTGCTCGTGAAGCGGAGAGAGGAACAAAGAAAACAAAAAAAGTCATGACTGACAGAGCTGCATTGCCTTCCGTGCCCCGGTTTTTGTGCGTCTTGCGTGCTCTCTCTCTTCCTTTTCCGTCGGACTCTTGGTGCGTTACGTACCCGGCTGGCCATTCGTCATGTTCGGTCAAGATAAATCGCCGACTTACAGATCCGCGTTGTTTATGGGATAGTCGCCGCGTGCTCTGTAGTAATTAAGACAGCGCGGGGCGGTGTCTGGAGCAGCTCTTTACTCGAGTGTACGTGATTTCCGGCGAGATGATCTTTTGACGGAGCTTTGGGAGCGTTTGTGGTCGCACCATGGTCGTCGGGGTAGCGGGATGCGCGCTCGATCGTTGCGCCGTGTGTCCTGAATACCGAGCTCTGCATAAATTGAAGCACGTTTGTGCGCTGCCTGTGTAAGGTTTGTAACCTTCGTCGCGCCCGCAACTGTACGCATCGCCGCTGTTCGGCCTCTGTGTTGCGCAGTGGCCAGACGCTGTCGGTAGCGTCGATTGTATCATGCGTTAAAACTCTCTCTTGGAGTGGGAATCACACTCGAGCGCGTGTGGTGGGCAATTACTTATTCCCCGATGTATCGTCGCGAAACATATGGCGATCCGCGTTCATTGTGCGGCCGGGTGTGCCAAGAGCCGGGCCCCGCCTCATTCGTGGGAAAGAATCGTTAGCAAAGCCTTTAAGAAGTGAGCCGGTCTCCGCCCAGCTTGCTTCCTGCTTCGTAGTTCATCTCCCCAGTTCTGCGGCGTCTAAAAACTGCCGTACATTACCTGTTGGGAAAGTTTACGATTGCTTTTTAGGTATCAACGACAAAGAGTCCGTGTTGAAGGGCTCCGCTCTGTGTACACTCACTGCGTAATAATAGAAAGGAGCATGGTGCAGAAATAGATCTGTTATGAAACGAGCGTATAGTAAAAATAATAGCACGTGTTCGTGAAGCGTGTGTCGGATGCAGTGATCGATGAGCGGAGTGCATTCACCAGCGTCGAAACGTGCGAGACACCTGAACTTGAGTGTCGCAAGTGTTTGGGCCACGCTTCTACGGGAGAATCCCTCTGCTTTTGTTGTTGTTGTTGTTGTACTTTACTCAAAGGGCAACACAGAAGGAAGGCGACGAGCACGTGTCTTTCGTGTCAAGCGTGCAGATGAGGGGAGAGCTGTGTCGCCCTAGTCAAAGGTGCACTGCATTGTAGAACTGCACCTAACTAATTCAGCTTGGTTCTTTACTCTTGAAAACCGTGCCGTGTCACTTGCGATATATTTTAGGGTGGATTACCGATGTCCTTGCAACGAAAAGTGTGCATTGATCGCATTCGTCCGCTGCTATAGCATATGAAGCAGGAGTTTGCAAGAACAACGAGGCACCTAAGGGCTGCGCAGCGTGCGTTGGAACCGAAAGTCGTTGGCGTAACGATGGTAAGAAGGTAGCTGAATGGTTCAGAGCGATAACAAGTGCAGCCGATATACTGGTTGACATTAATTAAAAAAAATGGTGCTGGGGAGGCCTCGTATTGCGGACGCTTTTATCAGAGAAAGAGAGAGAGATTACCTGTTTCTCGTTTCTGCGAGTTATCACCACCTTATGTGTAAGTCTGTTTAAAGGTACACGTGAACCTCTTAAATAGTCGTGCCACCCACAACTCTGTTAAGGGAGTATAGCGATTCCCAAAGCAGAGTTAACGTGCAACTTTAGACGTAGTCATACATGCGGCTGGGCAGGGTTCACCAAAAAGAGTGATCGGTAATCTTTTTTTTTCTTTTTTTACTTTTCGTCAATTGAACGGCGAAATTTTTAATGGGATTACCAAGGTATGGGAGGCGCAGCCGAGAAGGACAAAAGGCTGTGCGGATAGATGGAAGCAATGATATTGACAAGCATAAAATGGAAGTTAGCTTGCGCAATACATTGGAAATCGTCGAGGAAGACGTCCATCCCGCAGCAGTCGTAATAATAACTAAGAGGCTGATGATGAACGCGGTCCTTTTACCACGTGGTCTCTCCGCTCTTCTGTCGGTTAGCCCTGCCACGAAAGCATGCGAAGGAGGTGCGTGGAAACGGGCTGCGGGCAACGGTGGCACGGATCGAGGGGCAAGGCCCTCTCGCCAGCGGCAGATGGTCCGCGTCGCCCCACTGCCTGACCCCGGTCTCTCTTTCCCTCTTTTTTTCATACTGGCTGTTCTTCAACGTGGGGCCGTTGTCTCTCGCACCGAGGAGCGAGCCTCCCGCGTGATTCCATTTTTTTCTAGTCGCATCTCTCCCTCGCTGTCTCTGCGCCGCTGCTTCTTACGTAAGAACACGATAGGCACGAGACGCCCGTCCGTACTCCGGAGACGCGTTTAAGTGAAGCGTTATGTGTTACGCTTGCTCACTGTCTTCAGAACATTGCGTGCACTCGCTTTCCTGATATTGTGAAGTTCAATATTAACTGCTTAAGAGAGGTGAAGGCCCGGACTTATTTTCTCCAATGTCGCCCATCAAAGGCAGCACCCCTGCGTCAGTTCGTCGTCCCAAATTGAGGAGTATACCGTTGAGACTGTTTGATGCTTGTTTTGTTGTCCCAGCTTTGCGAACATTTTACGGCATAGCATTCTTCACGATAAAGTAGCCGGCGCGGAGTCTTCGACAAGGGAAACGCAAGCAAGAGGAGGCTTGCCATATGGGCAAAGGCATTAGCAGAACTTTCAAGGGGGGGAATGGGGGTGTATTACGCGGGCTGCATTTAGCACAGCTAGCTTTTCTGTTCTGTGACATGACCGTATTACGTTCTAAGTTGGCCGGCCATTCTGGAGGCTGTTTCACGCGGATACGCGGGACCCGAACTTGCTAATCTAGACATGTAGCTTATTGCTACTGTATAGAAAAATCTTGACCAAAATTTTAGCAGGGAAAAGTGGCAGCTCCCCCCCCCCCCCCCCACGCCTTCCGCTTTTCCGACGCCCATGCATTCGGGGTCAGGACAACGCCCCGTGCGGAGTAAACTAATTTCTCCGAGGTGGGCTAGAGCTACTATAGAACTTACAAGCCAGGTGATGACGCCGTGTCAAGACGTCTTCGTTTTAGTTTCAGCTGAAAGTTGCCCGTGCTACAATTCCTTCCCTATACCTTCGGCACGTGAGATGAAGGCTGCTAGCTTTCGCGCGGATGCGGTAACTAACCTCAACTCGGCTGTGCGCGCTGGTCGTTCGTCTCGTTTTCTCGAAACAATGCGTCCTTTTTTTCTCTCTCTCTCTTTCTTCTGCTCCCCCTTCTTTCAATATCGGCCGACCTCTGCGGGGGTCTCGAATCGGGGGAGCCTCCTCGTTCATTGCGTTGCGGGCGACGTCACTCTTCGCCGCTGCCGCCGACTTGTTTTGCTCTCTCTCTTTCTCTGTATCCCGCGCTGGCCCCCGGCATATCGGGTGACCTTTTGTCTTGCTCCGCTTGATGGAGCGCCGATACTTCGCTCGCCGCACGCGCCCTTTGTTCTACTCGCACGTCTCTCATCCCGAATCTCGAGTCCTCTGTGCTGCGCTCTCGCGCGTATTATTGTTATTCGCGGTGTCGCCCGCTGTGCTAACCGGGAGCGCCGCCGAAGCCTACCGTTATAAACCAACCCTGTCTTAACACCACGAAGAGGAGGTACGCCGGGTTATTTTTTGTTCGATGTTATATTTTCGTGCATGGCGCGCTGCTACCAATCGGAGCGATTAGGAGGTGCAGTGAAGCGACGCGCCGCGGTAAGCTTCAAGACCGGCTGTTACGGTAGCGCATTTCCTCCTTCTTTAGGCTAACCTTCGGTTAGTAGCGGTCCCTTGTAACGAACCGCTGGATAATATCAGCCAAGGGCGGAAGGTGGTAACCGCCTAATATGTTAATGATGAACAGGTTTATTGCCATTGAAGGGAAAATGATTCGGTAGTCTGTCTTCTACGAAAATATCAGCGATGATGGGGCTTGCGGAAGGAGTGCTTGGCTGACCTCGGATTCGCCGTCGCTAAGTGCTTTGCCCCACTGCTCTGAGAGGAGCGAAGAATGTGAGCTGCGAATGTGTATTTTACCTGACACGAAAGGCAGTGAGGAGTGTGCCGCGTCGTGTGCCCCTATATATATATATATATATATATATATATATATATATATATATATATATATATATATATATATATATATATATATATATATATATGGCGCACTCCTCACTGCTCACGGCTGGTTATTCTCTCACCCACTTTTCTTTCTTCTTATTTACATTCCATTTGTTCTAATAACTTTCCCTATACATTCCTTGGCATTATTGTCTGTTAGATCTCATTAATACTGTCATAACACGGAAAAACGAGCCCTTAGGTATACACTTCTTTCCATATATATATAGTATGCGTGCGCAGGTAGTGCACACGAACAAAATTGTCGGAAACAGCTGGACGTGTTTGCTCGGGAAGAAGCTTCCAAAATAAAAGGAGCAGTGAATAAAAAAGCTACAACACACGTATGACAAAGACGCTGCAGCAAGTTATTCTTTGCTCACAAATTACCCAGGTACGCTTACGGAGTGCGTGGCATCGCATTATTGCAATCGCGGCCACCTTGTAGGCGCTGATTCACACGGAGTCGGCCGCGCCTTTCGGCTCTGATCTCTTGCAGTGGCAGTATTACGCTCGCTCTGGTGGCTGCTTCTAATCACAAAGTGGCTTTGCTCATCCACTGCGATTTGTTCCCCCGTGTGTGATGATTTTATACGTACGTAGTTTTGGTGGGATGCAATGTTGTGCAGTTTGGTGTATAATGTGCGTTCCCTGAATGACCGGGCAGTAGTGCTTTTCGTGTTCGCGCTTAAGCTTACAGCACAAGCGCATTGGAAGGAAAGATTTCTTGCCGGCGTGCTTATCTCTGCTGCTCTGTAGATCGCGCTGCTCAAGTATATGCCCGTTCGTGCATATCAGTGTGTCTACCATGGCCGTCTCGCTGTCTTTTTTTTTTCGCGTTTTTATTGGGCCTGCCTGCCAGGTGTTTTGTCTCCGAGTGCACCACAGGCGACTCGCCTTCGGGGAAGCAAGTCTACTTCACACAAACGTACACAGTTCACGTATCTCCTACTCTTGGAGCACATGTCGCACCTGTCTGCCTGCTTGCGTACGAGTGCAAGGAGGAGGGAGGGGGTGTCTGAGGGACGTTACCGGTGCGGGATCCAGGGCCGAGTTGAAAGATTCTAGTTAGTAACATCTCATCCCCCTTGTACCACTTGTTCACATTTCATGTGGCCGAGAGGCGACGCCGTTGGTGCTCTATCGGACTAGCGAGAAGTGTCGCACGCTTTTGCGTCAAGCACACCGCTCGCAGTTGCCAAGGCGCGCGCGTGCCTGCTTTCGCAGCTCTAAAAAAAAACCACTTCGAAGTCGGGCGGCCTTGGGGGGGCGTCGCCTGTGTTTCGCGCTGTAATAACCGCGAGCAGTGTCGTTTTGTACAACACCTGCCCTGTTGCGGCCGATTTCGCAGAAGCCTTGCACGGTGTTTCAATGTCATCTTGCGGTTCGAGTGCTTCCTCATTCTCGCGATACGATTGTGCATTGCATCACATCTGCCTGGAGCGTCGGCACTTTTTTTTTTCCTCGTTCGTTACATTCGATTACCCCCTTCCCTCCCCTTCTTTTTCGTGCACGCACCTGCCGCAGTGTCGTCCCGCTGATTCCGCTCTGATTGTTCCGACTTTCTTTCTGAAAAAAAAAAAAACCACAGCTTCGCCGTAAAGGCGAAACAATGAATTTGATAGCAATTAATTGTAATGTCGCGCGAAAAATGGCAAACAGATCGAAACGGGCCCCGCGTTGCTCACGCGAATAATCATCTCAGTTGTTACTTCGCTGTGTTGAAAAGCGCGCCCTTCTCGTAAACGGAGACTGCAGCGGGTGCAGTGACCTTTGTGCGCCCGGTAACTGCAACATAATCGTTCCGGTGAAAGCCCAAGGCGTACGATTCTCCCCACCGCGAGAGACAAGCGCGCGCACGCGTGAGCGTCCGTCCACCCGCGCCACTCTCAGCTAAGCAAAGCACACGCGGGAGATGAGAGCGCGCGCCGCCGCTTCGTGACGATCTGGCGACGCGCGCTCATTGCGCCATCTTGCTGGTAATGCTGAAAACACGATAGTTCCTCTGAGATGGGCGTCGCCAGCGGTAAGTTGTCTATATAAATACCTTGCCGTTTCAACCTTGGGGGCGCTCCTTCGTGGCTCGGTGGTTAACGCCTCGCACTCAAGCAAGAGGTCGGACTTTTTTTATATATAGTATTTTTGTTCCTTGGGTTTTCACATACATGTAGATCCGTATCCATATACGGTGACTGACGCCGATGGCAAAATCCTGCCGAGAGAGTCCTTATAATTGCTATCGTTATAAAAAAAATCGCAAAAGCTAAGTGTGCGTGAACGTCGAGCTAAGAGGTCCCATCAGCGAGGGTGGTTGCGCTGAGCGCGTTCGAGACAGCGTTTGTAGAACCATTCCGTTCACGCTACTCATACTTCGCTGTATAACCATTTTTGAAAACGTATATTTCCTTTTTTTTCATCTCTATTATTGTTTCAATCTCGAAACTTTCATTGTGCAGTCCTTGCCTCTCCGAGAGCCGCAACGGGTTGTGACGGGCGAAAAAAGGAATTCCATTTCTGGCGCGGGCGTGCCAGAAAAGGAAAGTTTCGGTGGCATTTTACTGCACTAGAATATATTCTAATTCGCTATGGTGTAGTCCAACTACCAACCTACGCCAATATGATGATGTTGCACATAAAACGGCTCGCTCGACGTGTTTTCAGTCGTTCAAAAGCGAAGGAGTGAAGTCACCTGCATTAGCTGGTACAAGCTCTGACGGGACATCAAGGATTTATGCTATCGCGGGTTTCTTTCCGTGCCGAAATAGGCGAGAGGCGAATGGAGGTAAGTGAACGGTATACGCTCTCCTTCCTACTTTTCACCGGGGTGATTTCGCGGTTACGGTACGCGCCTGGGGTACATTTTAAATCGATGTGTACGACGTACGTACACGTTGAACATGTTTGGTATTTCGTGCAGGGTTATCAAAAAGCGTAGGTGAATGGAAAATTGGGGGCGGGGGGGGGGGGGGGGTATTGCCACCTGCCCGGCAGCCCCGTCGGGGTGCGTCGGCTCCTGTGCTCGGACCGCCGGCACTTTTCGAAAAGCCGCTGTTGTGGGGCACGCCAGCGTAGAAGAGGTTAGGAGGAGGCGGGGAGATTCAAAACAGCATCTGGCCCGCCATCACCTGTGGGGTTCCCTCTCGTGTGCGCATGCGTGCGTGGCGGGGGTCCGGTGGTGCCTTCTGTGAAGCAGCGCGTGGTTAGGCTGAGGGGCCGTCCAGAGAAGGGGGTGCTGGACACCGTCTCGCACGGCTGAGCTCGCGTGTCGCGAGGACCGGAAGCAGCACACGCGCCCGGCGCGTGACTCCCCCTTTTTCTTGAGGTCGTAACGCCTTCCGTGCTCGACTCGGGCACAAACCGCGACCTCCGAGTTTGTTCGTGCGCGTGCCTCGTACGATCCTGAATGCCGTAATCTGTCTACTGTTTGTCCTCTTACTACACTTCCGAAAGGAAGAAATTGTCCCCTTTCTTTTTGCTGCACACGAACGGATCAATCCAGGGAAATCGAATGCCAAACATATTGTGGGACACAGTGATTGGTCTTTTAGTTGTTGTGCAGTTCTTTTAATTGTTGTGCTGTGGGATCCGAACCTGCAATCCTCGAATAGCGAGTCCGATGCTCTCTACGTATTGAGCTTCTGCCGTTCGGTACAGCATCGGGCGTGCGATGATTGTGGGCCGACGCTTTCAACCAGTAAGCGTTTGCATGTTGAAATATCTCGAAAAAGTGGTGAACACCAAATGTGAAATGGTTGCCCAGTACCCGCGGTTGCCCAGAAGGATAAATGTAGTTTTGACAGGCAACAAGTTGTATTTGTTCTGTGTGTTTTTTATTTTTTTTATTTCTTTGTTTATTTGCGTATTTCCCCAAAATGCCCACGAAGGGGGCACAAGGCGATTGTATCTGCTGATTTGACCCACTTTTCGTGAGGCACTTCGGGCAAGTACAGCAAAAGAGTGCATACAAATATTCAGAAATATACATAAAAATAATAAACGAGGAACGCTACAACAATCGGATAAAGTATGAGTTAACTATTCAAACAAAGCTGTCCTTTAGCGATAAATAGAAAAGACATTGTCATCAGCACCATTACCGTATATATATTCATGCTGTATTTTGTTAGAACAGCCTTCGCACAGGGGAAAAAAAAGTGTCTGGTATGTAAATCACTATTTAAAGAAAAAGAGAAACGATTGCTCGACCTATTCATCTCAAACGGTATTTTTGTGAGTGTCCTCCTAGAAGGCTTTCTGCACAATCCGTCGGACCGCGCCTTCGGAAATGCCAGGGTGTGAGATCTTGTCGCTTTCGTGGGCCTCGGAAGCGTGTGTCACTGGTTTTCATGACAAACTTCTGTAGGGCGCGTAGCAGCATGACGAGGCGCAGTGCTCCGAACGCATTCGAGGTGGGGCCCCCCTGCGTTGTAAACGTGCGCGACGTTCCGAGCAAGCAAGCAAGCTCGCGGAAAACTCGACGCGGCCAGCGCGCGCGTGACTCACCGTTGACGCACCAGCGCGCGGATACCACGTTTTAATTGCTCGGTATCGTCGCTGCCGCACGATGCTTTAAAAAGCAATCAAAAAGAAAAACGACGTCGCATATTGAATCCGACAGACAATTAGGCCGGGGAAAGCATGGGCGACGTTATTATCGCTGTCAACTGTAGTGCAGTGATTGTGAATTGAAATGATTTAAGACATTATACCTTTAAGTGCGATGCGAACCTACGTCATTCGAAGGTTGTCGGTTCAGACTCCACCCGATGGAATGGGTGATTTTCGGTCCGCTTTATTTCGTTTCAACTTACGTCATAATTAGTACATTTCAGTTTAAATGCGAGAATTAACGTCCCCTATGCTTTCCCTGGTCTAATTGTCTTTTGGATTCATTTGATCGTTTCAAATGAATCCAAAATGCCCCTTTCTTTAATTCCGTGTATTAGCGTCTTCGATTGTGTTGGCTCGTACGCACTAACTTTAAGTATGAAATATCGCAAGATCAAGTAGAGAAAAAAAAAAGCAACAATGGCGCTGTGTTCGAGGCCCCTATTTATACTCTCCCATAGAGTTGTAATGCGGGTTACGAAGTTATGTTTTTTCGAGACTGCACACTGCATCATGGGTGTATGCCACCATATGCGTGGGGGGCTCTGCGGGACACGTCACGTCTACCGGATTTAGTCTCGTGAATCGACGGTTGCAGTTTTTTTTTTTTTTTTCGTCAGGGCGTGCTTGTGCCGGCGTATGTGACGGGAGGGGCGCGCTCATCGTCATTATCATTGTAAATATGTGTTCACAACTTCCCTTATGAACATTTTCCAGCTTTAGTCATCCGACTGCATCGCCTGCCTACGCATTTTCACGTCCCGTATTCGTGTGTGTTTTCTTTTTTTTTTATGACTCTGGCAATGCCTTAGGGTCGATTTCGCGCATGTAGAGGTATTTCAGTGCAGCCTTTGAGCACCGGAAACGACATGGTTATCCACCTCCTAAATTAGGTTTTGTAACGGTGCCGCGCTTAACCGTTGTATCGTATTCCACATACATATTTTTCATACCGTGCTCGATGCATAATTTTAGTAAAGGGTGCTACCACGCTGCTCAATTAAGCATTGACCTTAATGAATAACTTGCTTTTAGAAAAAACTATGCGACTGCCGTAACACTCTCCATCCTCGGGCGAGGGTGTCGTAACTTTTCACGTGTTTCACTATTTCGCAGTTTTCTACCATCGCGACTGTGAATCGGTGGATCGTTTATTTCGTTGGTAGAATACAACTTTTTTTTTTTTAGAGTAAAGCGTTGCGTCACGACGTGGCAATGGAGTCTCCTCTTTTACCTTTATGCCGGTTTTGATAAGAGGCTACATGTCTCGCAGAGAATCCGCTGATTTGGTTGTAGTACCCAGCACTATCCGTGGCAACGTTTCGGCATTTCCTGCGCGTTTCAGTTGGCTATGTATATGCAGTTCGCTACGGGAGCAACTGTAGGGAGCGCTGGGTATATTTCGCGCATAGAGTTCATATTTACTACAGGGAACACTGGCGCTGTGGTCGTTTGACCAGCACGGGAATGATGGGTGGTACGTGGGCGTGCCCAGTTTTCGTGCTTGTGGTGTCGAATGCACTTGTGCCTTTTTCTAAACAAAGCCACAAGTGGCTTCTGGCGCTTGTAACTTCGTGCTTCGACGTTTGTTTCGGATCAAAGATTGGATCGTTGTGAACTCCGTGACACGATATAAATCGATATAAATTGGCTAGCCTAATAGAGCTCAAAGGGATCGATTGGTTCTGCTCAACGTTTGCTGAACTTCGTCTTGCTAGAGAGCACCTGCAGGCCGTGCGTAGATTAACAGAGCCGTAAAGAACGACGCTCACAGAAATCCATCTACTACCCGTCATTACCACGCCGACTGAAGCACCGCCATCCGTTGCGATTCCTACAGACACTAGCGCCAGATTTGCCTCCAGTGGTTTATTAGGATACGATTTCGCCTAAGCATACGACCACGTGCGCGGGTGTCACCTGTCGGGCTGCTGCACGGGGACCGACCGGCTTTCCCCCCCTCCCCCCCCCCCCTGAGGTCGACCCAAGGTCGACCCCCACTCGTTTCAAAATTTCTTTATATATATATATTTCCCTTCTCTGTACCCGTCCCCGTATACGAGCATCTGCTCCAGCGTTGTCGCCGCCTTCTGGAATTTGGATAGGGCCCCAAAAAAAGCAGTCGCGGCGACGCAATAACAGCAGGTGCGAGACCGCGCGCGCGCCTTCGTTGGTGGTAGCTAGCGATGGCTGCTAGGGGGATTTCCCCCTGCGGCGACTACGTCGTCGAATGCAGCCGGCATATTTAGTCGTTTTTTTTTTTTTCGCCCTCTGTATACACTGCGTTGTTACAGCGAGTCGATAGATAGTACTTGGCAAGTGTACCCCTGATTATATAAGAAGGGGCGTTATGTAATGAACGGGCTGCTGGGAAGCTTAGGCGCCTAGAGACTTCAAGAGCGATACGCTTACTATACTTGACCTGGCTGCCGCCTCATTTGTAGGCGGTTAGGTTCAATCCGTCTTACCCTATTGGATGTGAAGCCTGCGACGTAATTATGAGAGCCAGTTGGGCTCGCTGCCATGTGCTATAGACCTTTTTACTGAAGGCTCCCTGGACGACGCCATAAGTCCCTCCGGGCTGTTGTTAATATCTGTGACACACCAAAAATGCAGGGCCGAAGCTGTGACGTTATCTTTTGTACACCAGTGCAACAGCACAAAAAGGAGGGGATTTGCCTCTTCGGTAAAAGCACTTATAGTGCTGCGTCACCTTACTTGTCTGTAAAGAGGAAAGGCGGAGAAAGAGATATAGAATTGCAGCTCCGTTACTAAATTACAGCTCTACAGCGTCTTACAAGAATGTGGTAGGTAATAAAACTCGTACAGTGCCTCGTGCATTCATCTAAGACGGCTCAAAGGTTAAAGTCGCGTTGTTCTTTTTGTCTTCAGCCGATGTCCCCCCCACCCCCCCACTAACAACAACAACAAAAAAACATTTTTCGCTCAGCGCGGCTTCGCAGTGTCCCCGGCATTGCCTTTTCGCAAAGTGATTGCGTCACGGAAGGGCGTCATTGTGACGTCACCTTGTGTTTTTGTAATCTTGTGTGAAATCTTGGACAGAAAGAATCGTGAAAGTCGTTGCACGTTGCTTTTAAGGGCACTTTTGACGCCTACCGCTGATATGCAGTTGTTTCTTGCGTAGGTGATCCTTGAAACAGAAATCCCGTCTGTTTGGATTCCATCGCGTTCGGACGTACCCAGCTGTGTATAACTCACCGTTATCCAGTGACGCACCAAAGTGTAGTGCATGGCTGTTCAGCCGAATGTTCCTAAGCGGATCAGCTAACCGTCATAGCAGCGCGGTCCCGACCTCCAGGAGAGAAAGATGGAGCGGTCCGGCCGAATGCCTGTGAGACATTGGCGCACACTGGGGGAAAAAAGCGTGGTCTGTCGTTCAAGTGCAGGCCTTCTTTCATCCCGTGTCCCCGCTATCCGTGCCAGACGTCGGCGGAGGGAGGGCAACCGTGAGCTGAACCCGGCGGCACGCGACCCGTGGCGGCGGCGCTAATCCATCCGCCCGAAGCCTGCCTCGAGCTCTTTTCTGTTAGCGCTCTCCGCAATCGTGGTCGGTTCGTGCGTGGAGGGGGGCGGCAGTGGTCACGCCCTGGCCGCCGCTTGCGTGCCTTCTCGAAAGTGGCTGGCTTCGCGAGGGGCGCCGCGCTACGTCGCGCAGAGGAGCGGAGGTATTTCAATATTCACGTCTTGTGGTGCAGTGGTTCAGTAAGCCCGAATCTTCATCTTGAGTATGAGCGGTTCATCTCGCGCTATCGGGCATTTTGTTTAAAGACTGTCGATACCTGAGGCAGCACAAAGCCACGTTAGGTGTAGGAAGCTTTCAAAAAGAATTGGGGCCTCAATACATGGACTGATTAGGAGAAAGGAGGCTTTCTCTTTCCTAGTTGTTTTAGGCGATTGCAGAAAGGTGATGCGTTACCAAAGTTCCGCAAGATGGAATCTAGTGAACGCTCCACAAGCGAAGAAGCGTACTCCTTGCAATAAATAGCAGTTGGTGAAAGTTGTACTGCATTTCGTGTACTGCCTGTCCAGTAAACGATGAGCCCCGTCAACCCCTCCTCGCGATTACGAGGCGCACGCGCGTACGGCAACGGGGCCTTGGTCGTCGGCGCCCGGTGACCGCCAGTAGGGACGCCGCCGTGCCACGATGGAGCGGCTTCCGTTCCGGGAAACCCCGTTGCGTGTCTGCTGCCGCCCCCCGCCCCCCTCTTTCTCACCGGCTATAGCCACCCCACCCCGGCAACCAAGTCGCTGCTCCTTTGTGAACTGCTGAGCAGTCTGCCTGCGAAGACGCGGACGAGTCTGCCTTCCTCCGCTTCCTCTTGCATCGATTCTTCATTTTGGGTGGCTCCTGTAATCTCGTGTGCAGTGCGCTGTTTTTGTTTCGAGCCAGTCTTTGGCCCATCTGACTCGCCTTGCAACCGTTCGTCTTCGCTGGGCAGGGATGGGAGTGCTGCTCCGATTGCTACAAACTGCTTCAAAATAAAAATGCTGCTTCATACCGTAATTTTTATTTATAATTGCTCCAAGCTGCTCCGATGTGACACCTAGATGAGAAGAATAGTGGACTTTTACGGTTTGACGGGCTCAAAAGTCCTAAAGAAACGAAAAAAAAAAAACTACCTTTTCAGTGTACCACTTGCGTGCAGCATTATTGGCTCTGAACCCATTTATGCAGCAAGAACTGCCACATTAAGCATACAGTTCATTTGGTTGTTTTCCTGTTCCTCAACTGGTGAGGTGAAATGTGAAACTGAGCAGGATTGCTTGTATCTCATACTGGTTATCTACTGCTTATTTAACAACAGTTATGTGGGACAATGGTTACTTTCAAATGCGGCACTCAGCTTTTCCGGTTCGTCTTGATTTCTGCCACAAATACAAGTATTTTAAACTTTAGCTCATTTCACGGCACATCTTTGACAATTTGCCATTGTTTGCTTCGTGTAATTCATACCAATTGTTGTCTGCTAAATAAATTTCATCATAAATACTAATAATTATACGTTGCGAAGTCAATGCTGTGAACTCCCACTAGTGTACGGCACATTTAATAGCGGCTTCTAACACATCAATAGCTTCTTCTAACTAGCATTTTTTCTGCTTCAAAAACACATATGTCTGCTCCGATGCAGTACTTTTCCTGCTCCAAAGTATGCTAAAAAAATAAAAAGTCACTTCTATCACTGAGCTGTGTCTATCTCGATCGATGGCAGTCGCTTCACCAGCTGATAAAAAACCGGTTACTCTTGTGATGTAGTTGGCTTGAACTATTGGGGAGCGTGTGTATCTGATGCTATGAATCACTACATTGTGCACGATGACATGTACATGAGGGTCGCCTGCAGTTCTTAATTTCTTCATTTGATTCCGCTGGTTATACCTTAATTCGAGAGAGATAGAAGGATATTACTATCTTCGGAATTATGCTTCTGTTATCGTCGTATCAATTGTTGTTGCTCTTTACTGCCGCGTTGATAACAGACTGCTCTAGTTCGTGTCGACACATTTGTTCGAACTCGTCCAGCCGTCAACCTTCTCAGTTAGTAACTGTATATTGAGCTCTTTGCCCAACTACGTCGTGTCCACACTGTTGTGCTTCCGTTGTGACCGTGACGTATTTTCGAATGAACTGACATCGGTTACGAAATTTCGGTGTCGTGCATTTAAACACAGCTGCCGTTGAAAGAATTAAAAAACAAAGCAGTATCGGCAGAACGTGAATGACAGTAAGGGTTGCCTGGGCAGTCTGGTCCTTAAATCGTGGGAGCACGTGTTTCAGCTCCGCGGCTGGAGACTCGTTTACTCTCTTTCCCTCTCTCTCTCTGTTTCACTTATGTCTCACTGGTAAGTACATGGGAGACTAAAGGGAGATGAGGAAGGAGGAAAGAGAAAATAGAAATCAAGAATGGTTGTAAAGTGTGAGGGGGGGGACTGGCTAGGGAGGCCGCGCTGTTTACCGATGGCTCGTGTTTCCACTGCTTCCGGTGTCGCGTTGCAACGCGGACGTCTGCCGCCTACCCGCCGCCGGCTGTGGCTTCCACCACCCCCATCGCACTTAACCATTCCGTCCAATGCGTTGTCATTAGCTTTGCAGGGTGCGCGTGCGGTACCAGTGCCGTCCATTGCGAACCGGATGTTGCGTCATGCCAGGCCCGCGTGCTCGCATAACTTCCGGTTCGGCGGGCGCCCACGTGCAATTCAAAGTGAAGAGACCCTCGTCCCGTGTGCGCTGTTTCGTTAGCCTTTGCAACATCTTTTTTTTTTTCTTTGCTTACTGATTAGGTGGAACTGTGCTTTAGTTCGTGAATTTTCGGAATGTCTGAAGTAACATTTACGATGAACTGGCACTGCATCCGACGTGGCGTAGGTGTTTTGACGTAGATAATACTGATGCTCTGATCGATCATTGTGTATCTGGTTGCGTAACTTGGAAAAAAAATTCAATCCCGTTCATGTGTGTGAGCTGCGTACTGAGAATCGGAAGTTTGGGAAGGCCTAAATATGTCTACGAACTCGAACCTGCTCACATTTAGCAGTGCCAGTCATCACAGCTCAATGTTGACCCTTTGATGATTTCTCGACCCTTGAAGGTGCCGACCGCTCAATGAGCAGTGCATGGCATTCAGGAGGTCAGTGCCATCTGGATCGGGTGTGAACTACAGCTGGCAGTTGAGACTGTGTATCTCCTAGCAGATGACTTACCTCGAACAATCGACCGATCCTACCGCCAGTTCCACAATGCCACCGTTGCCGCAGTGCATACCGGTAATCGTAGCACTCAGTACGTCTAGCGCAATATAACTGGTGCACTTGACGAGCTGCGTAAAGGAGATTTAATTGCTTTATTTGTACATATATTGTTAGTTGTGTTCACGGAATGCGCCATTGGATGCACTACAAGGGCAGTCTGAATCAAAATTAACCCAGATTTTACGGGTTCCAAAGGAATGTCAAGCTTTCACCGGAATGCGCGAAAAAATCAACAAAAGTGCCAACTACGGCACACTTGAGGCGTCGTTGATGAACGTGTGTGCAAATTCAATGTTTTTGTTGTGTTGTGAATTACACGCTTTCGTTCTAGAAGAGCGAGACGATCATGCCATCTTGTACGACCAAGGAACTAAGTAGGCATCTTTATGTTATGGGCGCATGCGGACGCCAAATGAACGGATGTGCCAATTTTTAAGTTCGTGTCCGTTGTTCCGTTCGCCACGCATTTAATGTAATGCTTGTCAGTTTAGCATCGCGCTTCTGCTTCATAACAAGCTTGCCGCGCGACCTATGGGCCGATCAGTATCAGCGAAACTTCATAGAACTCGATCCCCTCGCTGGGCTGATCTATCTCTCTTGTAATTTATTGGTCTATCAGGAAAAGAGAAATACGCGTTCTTCTTCCGCAAGGAAATGAGTATAAAAAAAGCACAAAAAAGCTTCCCGTCGTGTAATCAGTCAGGTGAATTGAGTGTTCGCGCAAGGGAGTAAGTTTCGCCTTCCCCTTATATTCGTTTACCACTTTAAAAAAAAGAAAACAAAGAGAAAGCGAACATAATCACGTTCGAATGATTTGTTCGAGCGTCGACGATCGCGGAACGGCACGCAGTATCTCTCGGCCTGTGCTCGCTTGCTGAACGGTGGGCATAAAGTGGGGGAGTGGGCGGGCTAGGAAGCAGAGCGAAACGCGTCCTTCTGGCACCGGCTTCAAGCAGCCCGCGTGCGCGCAATTTCGCCGCTCAGCGTCGGATTTACCGCTCGCTTCACTGCGCTCGAAGGAGAAGATGGAAGAAGGGTGGAAAAGAAGAAGAGCTTGTGCTCCCTCCCATCTTTATTTTTTGATTACTCCGCCAGGGAGGCAAGAAGAAACTTCCTTTAGTCGGCGCCAGGAGGCGGCAGCAGCAACGCGACAAACAAAAGGCGCTCGCGGCACGGGACGCATCGGCAGTGCTCTAGAGAGATGCTCGAAACGAGGGCAAGGAAAAAATAATAATAAAGCGAAGCCGTGAAATCGGTAGAAATAAAGCGGGAATGTGTGCTCCCTTTTACTCGTGCGTCGGGGCCTCCTCCTTGCCTTGGAGAGAGTGGGGGTCGGGGAGAGGAGTCTTTATTGTTTCTTCGTCCCTTCCCCCTGAGCTCGCTCGTTTCACTTTTTTTTTTGTTCTTTTTTCGCCCGTGCCCCGAGAGTTATTCACCGTAAAAGACGCGATTCCAAATTGCCGCCGGATCCCACCACCGCCCCCTACCCCTCTTTTTGTCTCTCTGCGTCTTCCGATTTCGTTCCTTTCCGTCTCTCCGGTTCACTCGGCGCAACGGTCTCCGCGCGTCGCTTTGTTCCAGCGGTGGCGGCTGCCCCGTGGAGGAGGAGATAAATAAAGGCTGAAGTCGTAAAGGGCGCGCCGAAAATAACGCGTTTCGCCGGAGCGCTGCGCTGCACGGAGAGAGAGAGAGAGAGATTGGGCGGGAGAAAAAAAGCGATATCAATGCTCGGCGAACCCGGGAACCGACTCTTGGGCCCCGGGGAAAGAACTTTTGGGGGAAAAAAAAGAGAGCGACGCTCCGGTGTTCGCCGCGCACTCGGTGAAACAGAGCGGCTGGCCGTCAGTGGAACTTACACGAATGTAGCAATGTATGTATGGTACAACGTTAATGAAAACCGGCAGATAAATGAAGCCAAGGGACGTTAACTTTACTGTCCTTTAGTGTATTGTAGTAATTGCGACACGGGTGTGAATATCGTCGTCTAATCGATCTCGTGGTCAGCCACATCTAATTGCGGCTGCCATAGCCGGGAGTCGAACCATCGTCCTAGGAATGAGCAGCGGAACACCTAACCTGCTAAGCTACCACGGGGGGATTGTGTTCTTTGCTGTCATTATTCATTAGCTTTTGAGTAGGTTTTAAAAAGAAATGATAAAGAAGGGAAGAGAAAGCAGGCGAACATGGCAAGTGTCTACAGCGTAGAACATCGTTGCGAGTATTCGCATGTCTGTTGACTTCAGGATAAGTCAGGAACTTACGAACTTCATCTCAGGGGAGCTTCTGGAAGCAGTAGAAATTCTGCAGCTTAGAACGGATCGTCAGGACCCTTACAACGCATGTGAGTGCTGCTGTCAGGTGACCTCGAGCGAATCGCGAGCGGGAACCGAGGGCGTTCGCTCCGCTCGCGTTGAGCCCCATGGGCTCGCGATCGTGGCCGCCCGCCCCCGCGGTGCGCTTTTCCGCGTCGCCGGGGGTCGAGCCCCCACAACGTAACGACCTCTGCACGAAGGAAGGTAAGACCTGAATGGGGGAAGAAAGCGATGCTTTCTTATTGCGGAGGGAAAATGTAAGGAAATGTGAGAAAGAGTGGCGCCCGTAATTCGCCCGTTTTTATAGGAGGGCGAGCTCCGTAGGGCGCTGCCGCTGTTGACTACTGCGCTGTGCTGCAGCCGTCGCGCCTTTTGCGATGATGCTCGCACGGGAAACATCGAAGCGACGACGCTTAGTCCGACGTTTGCCTCGATCGGGGTGAAAGGCCACTTGAGGCGGCCATGATTCTGCGTTAATTAAGAATTCGTGAGGTTTTACTTCTGAAAACCACCACATGATTGTGTGGCCCGCCGTATAGTAGAAAGCTCCGGAAATTTCGCCCATATTTAGAGTTATTTACCGCCAAAGGAACTGTGGAGAAAGTCGCTTGCTCGGAAAACGATTCCACCGCTGTGTGTGTGTGTGTGTTATCTGGCTACTCCGCGCGCTTGGCGAGCTCTAGCCTCTACATCCCACCTTACGGAAACGACAACAGGGCGTCTTGCTTGACCATCGCAAAGATTGACCTGGCATCACGTCTAGCATGTGAATACATAAGCAGTGGTGTGCAAACAGCGAAATGATAAACCCAGTGCCCGGCAGATATAGGACATGCCGCAAGTTCGTCAAGTGCAAGCAGCTTCCCAGTGTTCTCTGGAATCGCCCAAGGTGTAGAGCGTTTTGCGAATTTTGTATCGCCTATTCATAGTCAGTCATTAACCTTTTTCGAACAAGGGTCAAAGGGCCGTCGAGAAGACAGAGAAGAAAAAGTATTCTCGCTCGACGGCCGCGTTATTCGGAAAGCTAATTCCGCCTTTCTCCCCCACCTCTTACTTACCTTTCCACATTCCAGCAGGTTCATAATATGTTACCGCGTCATTTTCCTGCAGTTTTTGTTTTTTGAGCTAGTGGAACTCGGCCGTTGTGCCTCGAGGTTGGCCACGCTGCTGGTTGTCCCGGATCGGAATCCGGACCCTCCCAGCGCTCCTCGAATCCACTACTGGCGCTCGATCGCTTCCTGGCATTTCGCGTCTCCTTCTACTCCTCCGCTTGGCGGGTATTTATCGTTGCCTGCCGTGGTTGAGCGCCCAATAGGAGAGGAGGTGTTCAGATCGTCAGGCTTCGCGTTTCTTCGGCGGTTCTTGGGCCGTCCTGACGCTCGTGTTCCGCGCGTCAATGCGTTGTTTTTATTCGTGTACTTTTCCCTTTAAGCAGACAAAAATGAAGAAAGAAGTATTCTAAGCCCGAGAGAACACGTCAAGAGCCTCGGCTGGTGAACGCGGTTTCTCTCGCTTCCTCCCCCCCCCCCGTCCTCTCTCTCCCCGATTTCTCGCTGCAGGGGGGCGTGCTCGCGTGTCTTGTTTACCCCCCTGTCACGTCGACCTTCCTTGCATCCCGCCCCTCCTCCCGGGGTCCTCTTCGAACATTCTTCGTTGAGTTGTGGCGTTTCGCGAAAAGGAGGAAGAATGCAGCCAAGCCGCCGCCGTCAGTCGCGGTACAAAGCTGGGAAGGCCTCGTCGGCAGCAATAACAGCGGGTCTCGGTTGTGCCAGACAGCCTGGTGCCACCAGTGGATGCTTTTCTGTATCGCTATTGCCTTTTCCCCCCGCCACGATGCCTGGCTTCCCGTGGTTTGCGTATGTGTGTTTTTTATATTTTATTTTCCAAGTCGGCCTATCCTCGCAATGCTACTCTCACCCGTGGTCTCTCTCTCTCTCTCTCACTTCGATGCTTTGCATTTAGGCTGAGGAGAGGCGGATCAGGGGTGAGAGCGTGCAAGAACACGCTACGCAGCCATGTATATGACGCCGCTTTGCCTGTGCGGTTTATGAAGCGACGTGCCGCCCGGTTTTTTTTTTTTTGTTGTTGTTGCTTGGCTGTCGAAAGGGGTTCGTGTCGGCCGTCTCATCTAACTTTCAGCTCGGTGTTGGTGCTACGAGTACCCGGCTCTTATACGCTTCTCTTTTCTCTCTGCATTTGTGTTCCTCTGCGCATGCACAAAGTATTTGTTACTCTCTTAAGTCTGTGCGCACGGTCTAGCGAAATTTTCGTTGCAGTCCAAGGCCGTGTTTCCCGTCCTTAGTCTAGCGCGTGGAAGCCATGTTCGCCGCACTACACTGGTGTCGCGCGGCAAAGCGCAGCAGGATTGGGAAGGGTCTAGTACGTTTCGCGGGACGCGACACATTTTGTACAATAATGACTTACACGTGAACGTACTGTGTATTCCACTGTAATGATTGACGTGTAAAATCTCTACTGACGATCATGCAGAGCTGTCTATGACGTTAGTCGCGGCTATCAGAAAGAATAAACGTGAAAGTTCGGCGCTTTTCTTTTCGACGGCCGCTTCATATACGACAGTTTAAAGCGTCAGTCTTGACATTATCGAGGAGTGTACTTCTTCATTGTTGCACGTTTCGATTTTAGAAGCCATTGGTGATGCTAAACGAATACGCGTGTCACTGCTTACCCAACCGCTCGTGCACATGTCAGCGCGAGGAAACATACTTTGCTGCCGAGCTCCACGATGTCCCCGGTTCGCATTCCGACTTCGACGAGCATAGTTGCGATAGGGCGAGAATGATGAAGCGTTCGATTAACTCGAGGGGGCGGGCTTTTGGTTCTCCCCGAGAAGCTCCTGACGTTGAAGGTTAGCAGGCAGTTTCCGCTGAGTGACAACTTGGTGCGGCTCTAAATTGCTCGCTGTTTCGGTGGTCTTCCTATTACTTTTTCCCCAAACTTTCTGCGTCGCATTTTTTTTCGTCGCGTTCTCTGCCGGCGACGTTTGATGTTCCCGGCCGGGAGGAGGTGTCGGGACGATGCGTGCGGTATACACTGCCGCCTGCCAAACGACGGCCACTCGTGTCGTCGTTGGTCGTGCGGCTGCAGCTGGCTTCGACGGCGCTTTGCTTTTGTTTCGCTTTGCACGCCGGCCGTCGCCTTTTTGCCGCCCGCTGAGCGTGAAATCCGATCCGACCGGCGAGGACGGAAGCGGCGGCCCTTCTGACGACGACTGAAAAGTGGTGCGCGCCGGAACGGAAGTGGTAGCGGCGTTGTGTGTTTCGAGGAGAGCGGGAACCCGGGTGAAAGGCGGGGAGGGGGGCAGGCACGGAAGGGAAGCTTCGTTGCGCTGGCTTCGACATCGTTGCGGCGTCGTCGTCGTCTCGTTCGCCTCGTGTGGCGCTAAAAAGTCAAAGAGGCGCCGCCCTCTCGTAAAGGAGGAGCGTTTCTCTTTTTTCGTTTTAAGAAAAAAAAAAAGGCAGCGGGCAAAATAGACAGAAATCGCGTGGCTTTACGAGCCCTTGCGCGCACGCGCCGCTCGTTTAGAGGTGGCAGGAAACGGTCTTCGTTTTAACGAGGCTGCCGTGTCGGAATGACAGGAGAAGAAGCGCTGCGTCTCTTGCATGCACTCTGCATTTCCATTTTGATGTCGCTCGTGATCGTTTCGCGGGATGCGCGAGTTCTCAGGGACGCTTCTAAGCAGGAGGAGCTACACTTCGCATCTCTCCCCTGCGTAAACTTTCGCCTTGCGCAACGTAGTAGTAGTGAGTGGTTGTCTATTTCAGCAGGTATGCACAAAAGGCTAAAACGAAAATGTCGTCTCGATTGTCGCGCCGTAACTGTCCACCCCTGGCAGCTGACACGTGAACTGTGTGAGCGGAAGAGTAAATGACAAGGAGAGATAGGCAGATGGTACAGGATCACTATTTGCGTATGTACTGTCGTCGTCAAGTGAAACGCGAGCAGCGGCAAGCACGAGTGATGATGTAGCGGGCGCCGTTCAGTAATCGCCATTGACAGACTTGCATGTCCTAATGGTGGCTATCATTTGGCATATAGCATACAGAGTGACGCAATGCTTCACTGTTCGATTGTGCAGTGTCTTCTTGGAAAAGTAGTCACCAGGCCCCGCATAGTGGCACTGTTGTGTCTCGGCGAGTAGCCGGAGAGAGCGGCCGGTCTGCTCTGAGAAGTCTTGGTGTGCAACGGTAATCATCGCAACACAACGGTAGAGGCTTGCAGCTCTGGCTTTCCTTCGAGCTTATCGTTGTGCTTCTGTTTGCCAGCCGGTTTATCGGTCTTGGAGGCCTGCAATGCTTTGTGCCCTCTAGAATGCGCTCGTACTTCCATCATTTCTATAGCTCTCCACCACTTGGTTAGCTAACGTATCGGCTGCGCTAAAAGCGCTAAATGTTGAATACCAATTTCAAATTTCCTCAATGTTGTATACCGATTTCAAATTTCCTCGAGCAGTGGCGTACCTTATCCAGCCAGCTAGTATACTTATTCGCCTGATACTTGGACAACCTTATGCTGATTTTATCCGCTCTTGTAACAGCAAGGCTCAACCTCAAACCAGACAATAAATTGACGAACAATTTTGTTGATACTTGTGCCCGGAATGTGGTCACCAACTTGTGTAGTTGTGCCTCCCCGCATCAGCGCGAAAAACGTGACCGCATTCTTTCGCACCATGGCTAGAGTGTGTACATGGCCACGCGTCTATTGATACGGTCAGATTCGCTGGTACGAAGGACTTTTCCCCCCTTTCATCATCAGCTGACTCGTCCTCTTCGTCAGTAGGGTGGAGGCCGGGAAACGTGGGAACTGCCGAAGAAGGACTGGGCGTACGTGCCAAAGGGGAACCCCTATGTGTGATGATGACAGTGGCGGCGCACTGACAACAGCTCAGCGGGAGAGAAGGTCGGAAAGGGGAATACGTCGATGACCGGTCGGTTTGCCGTTCGGGTTCTCCGGTTGCAGCCGTGGTACGCCGTGTCGGCTCGCGAGCTGCACCTGCGTCGTCACTCGCCGCGGTCCCCCTTTCCCTCCCCCAGTTTTCCCTTTTTCTCAATACAGGGCTTGTGCGTCCATCGTTGTCGTCGCTGTGCTATTGGAAAGTCCTCCTCCTTTGAAGCCGCCGAGTGGTGCTGCGGAATGTGCGTCCTTTTGTGGAACCCTGCGAGCAGCGAAGAAAAAGAGTGAGAAAAAGCGCGTGGGTGGCATGCCACTTCTTTAGCCGATCACTTCACCTCGTCGGGATGCTTTATTTTTCCCCGTTCACGCCTCGCGCGGGGTCGGCCAAGAAGGACGCTTTTCGTGGCGGCCAACTTCGTCCGGGGACCCGCCTTGGTGTGCGAATCGGTGTCGTGGTACTTCGGACCTGGTTACGTGGGCTGTGCGAAGAAAGGAGTCATTGGCGAATCACTAAGAGCCGTTAGCGTTGCGTCATTTTTTTCTCTCACTTGTTAATACTTACCGGCTCGTCGGTTCACAGCAAAGGCACCGGAATGAAAACGAAATATTTCGATCGAGATGGAAGCAACTAACGAGCGCGTTGTCTCATCTGTCCTGTCCCTCGGCTTCTTTCACGACGTTTGCTAAATTTTTTCTCGCTGAACTTCAGCCAAGACATAGTGTTACATCATACCGCTTCGACGTTATCAGCTGAAGGTGTCGTTCCAGTGCCCGTCTTTGTGCCTGCAGTTCAAATTTCTGTAATAAAGTGAAAGCCAGTGCTGTTTTGAGTGCGTCGTTCTGCGAAGCAATAAGAGCGATAGTAAGGCTGCGCCCTTTGTTGGCCGAATGCGGCTGCACTTGTGATCTTTAAGCTCTTCTCAGTGAAGCGAACAAGTTCCCATCTATGCGTACCTCCTGGGCTTTGTCTTTCCGAAGTGTCGCTGAAAAAATGTAGCCCGAAACTTCTGTCCGGTTCATTCATCGTGGGCTCGTTGTCTGTCGGGGATTCGCTAGTCATTTTCTGCGAACTGAGAGATAGTCTAGTCGGTACTGGAGGTTTGGCGCGCGTTCTATTTTGTTTCTTGTCGTATTCCTTTTGTGTGCTCTTTCGTGATGACTGAAGTTTGTTGTGAAGCTGTGCGCCGTTTTCTCTTCAGTTTCCTCGCCCTCTGTGGTTGGTAAATGTGGCTAGCTGTTGATTTTCCATACGAACAGAATTATTTTAGCGCGAAAGTAAGGCTTCCCCGCCTGAAATAAATGTGCCACGCGTCTCGTTAAACCACTGCCACCGCCATAGAGGAATTGTTGCCTGACCCTTCAGTCTCTCAAAGGAGCTGCACGACCTGGCGTTCTGGCACTGTTCGCGATGTTGCGTCAGAAGTGTCGGGTGTTCCGTCACAATGCGGGTACCTTCACAGCGGTACGGCTTTACGATGTATAGCGCGAGAACAAAACGACGACACAGAGACAAGAAGGACACGAAAGACACTGTGTCGTCGTTTTGTTCTCGTGCTATAACTATCGTCATGCCATACCAACTAGCCCAAGCTGCCACACTTCTAAGGTACGGCTTTGGTTGGAGTCGGCAGACTCTGAACACGCTTTTTTTTTCTGTCGTTGCTGTTGCTTGGTTTGCCGCACCTGGCTGGACGCGAAGAGGACACTACAGGATAGAGAAGGCCGTGGTGCACCACACTCCTCTCCCCCGTCTTCTCCATCCTTTCTTTTTTTATTTTCCTGTACATAGCAACATCCTTTCGTTATCGCCCGCCTGGACAGTCTCTATGGTCCCGAACAACGCTGCGGTTGCTGGCAATTCTGAGGTGGGGGAGGGAGGGAGGTGGGGGAGGTGCACTGGAGCGGTGAATTCGAACGTGTCGTCGGTTGCGGCCGCAGGTGCAGCAGCCCGGCTAGCCACCCCGAAAAGACGAGCGAGCGAGCGAGCCACTTCTCCCGCCCGTTTCCCTTTTCCGCGCACCTGCAAAAGCTTCGGTTGTCGACGTCGCCTTTCGTGGTCTGACCTTGCACGTGGTGTCGTTGCTCCTGTTTGTCCGTGGGATTATTAATTAAAGCCTGCGTCGGCGCGAAGACGAAAGTGTAGGAAGGAGTGGAGGAGGTGGGGGGACCCTTCTTTTCAGCCACGCGCTGTCGCTACCCGACCGCCCGTTTCCTCCTTGATTGAGATCTTTTTTTTTTTGCCTCCCGCATTCCTTTTGCCGTGCGCAGGGAAGTGTGGACACCGTCAACATGGCAGCGCGCGCACGCGCTTTTCGTTTCTTGCTGCCCTTTTGGGATCCAGCTTTTAGCGGAGCTCGCCTGGTTCGTTGTTTGACAGCTTGCCTCCCGTGCGCGTGGATTATGCCGCGATTTTCCCCAAATCCCCGACCGACCACTGAAACGCGCGTCCTCCCCAATCCTCTCTGAGTCTTCCCGATTCGTCCCTGGCTTCTCCCGTCATCTTGCAAGATCGGCACTCTTCTTCCGGCAAAAGCCAGCATCTCGTGCTTTCTCTTCTCTCTTGTTTACGGACTTCTTTTTTGTTGTTCTTCTTTTACCTCGTTCCCTTGTGAGCGCGCACATATAATCTATTTGCACCGAGGAATCGGTGAGAGGGCTTCCTTTTTATTGTTATTTCTGTCGTGCTTTCTCCGCGTACGTAGGAAAGAATTTGCCGGGATGACGGTGGACTGCAAGCGAGTATTTTGCGGATTCGGTCAGCTTTGCATCGACACTTTTTCTTTTTGTCGGCGTTGTTTCCTCCCGAGCCTGCTGGCAATCAAGTGTGTACATATATGGCCGCAGTGGAGTGGGTGGGCACTGCGGAATGTGCCTGGAATGCCCCGCCGCGTGTTCTTCCAGTGTGTTTTTATTTAGGCGTTTGTTGTTGTTGTTGTTGATGGTCGGGTGGACATGAGCCTTGCCTTTTCCGCGCTTTGCCGGGTCTAGGCTAGCTCAGCGCCTCATAGAGGAGGCGCTGGCTAGCTTTTTTTTTTCCTGCTCGACGCCGTGTTCGTGAGGTCCTGGAGAAAGCGGTGCTGCCTTGCTGATGGACAGCCGCGGAAAGGAGGGTGATTGGCTGTCACCGAATACAAAGCGAGACATAGAGGGAGAAGGAATTGTGGAAAGCAAGAAGGCATCGTGACTTGCTTTGGAGACGAGGTACTGCATCGCACTGCCGAAAGTCTGAAGGGGAAGGAGGTGGGAATGCGAAGGAACGAACAGGATAATAAGGAAAACAAAAAACGCGGCAACGTGTGGTGTTGGGCAGTGCTCCAGAGCTCGGTTGCTGCTCACGCATGCGCACATTAAGGTTATGCAAAATACTGCGTGTGGCATGTGGACTCGGGGAAGTGGAGGTGGTTTAGGACTCAGGCGGAAGAACGCGGGGGACAGAAAATCATATATCTACAAACGTACACACATACATACAAAGAAAGTGACAGACACGCGCGTTCGCCCAAAAAAAACGAACTTAAAGCACTTGACGAGATTTAAATAGCCACTGGCGCATTTATTCTATTTCCCAAAGTTAGTCGCGCGACCTCACGTTCATTACTTCAATCTACTGTTTCGTGTGTGTCTGTTTTCGTTTGCGTTGCATTTATAATGTTACTGTATTGGCCCTCTTGCATGGACCGCATGTTGGTCTGTAGTATGAATAAATAAATAGGAATTGTGGTTCCAGAGCAGTCACCATTCTAATGTAGTCTGTCTGCTTCTGCATGGGATGTCGAGGATGCTTTCTTCATCTTATTGCGGCTGCTAAGACTAGGACTACGCCAAGTATGATAGTGACTGCGCCTGCTCTAGTCTATTGTGTTGTCGTGGTGTTGAGTACTGTGTTAGGAGGCTGCAACGGAATGCCAAGATTCCAGAATTTACGCATGTCATTGATGACGTTTACGTTGTCCTGCCCTTTGTCGCTGCTCAACTCAGAAGCCGTGTTCCAGCATCCGTGACTGAGGCGACACCTAGCGTTAGCGTCAGGAGCGAACCGACAGGCACGGAGGCACTGGTTGGTAGGGAAGTAGGGGAGGCTTCCTTCTTTTTCCATCCGTCTGGTGGAGGGGGCTGAACTCGTAGCCCGCTAACACCGGCCCTACAGTCGCACCCTGGTTCGTCGTTTTCTCGGAAGACCCCCTGCTCGGAAGAAGGGAGGAAACGGAAAGGAAATGGTTTGGGCCGCGGTTCCCCGTCGTCTTGCGTATGTGCTCCGCTCGCTTATAGCAGTAGTTCAGTCCAGCCCGCGTTCGTTCTCAGCCCCAGCGGCTGGTTTCCGCGCTTCCTGTTCCGTCCCTGCTTCTCTCCCCGTCGTTCCGCGCGTATCAGGTTATCGACAGCTCATTTGCTTCACCCGCCCAGGGGAGAATGGAGCCCGAACGCCCCGCCCCGGTTTTCCGAGCCGCAGTTCTCGGGGGTCAAGCGAGCTCCGCGTCGGGATCAGTCCCGCTTCGAAATTGCCAGCTTGTCGGTGCCATCTAGCCGGTCCCTTCCTCTGTCTCCTTCGCTTCTTCTCTCTTCTTCGATGAGTCGGAGGTTGTGCGGCAAATTGGGGAGAAACGCCGCCGCTTAGTGTACATCGGGGATTGTCCGTTTCTGGTGTATTGTTTTTTTTTTCTTCTAGTTAGAGACTGTTGCGCAGGACGGGAGCGCGCGGCTGGGAAAGAAGCGAGTATAGCGCGTTCCCGAAGGACAAACAACGACCGACCTTATTTCTGTGATTGCCGCCTCTACGACTCGGTCTCCCACCCTCGCACCGCTTCCTTTTCTCGCACGCAATGCGATACGTTTTTACCGAAAAGATGGGACTATAGTGGTGTCTGGCTGCTGCTGTGAGGCCGCCACAAGACCGTGGGTTCGTCGTCTGTGCGTGTACTTAAAGGGACACTAAAGAACAAAACGATTTTACTTGTATTAGTTAAGTATGCAATTTCACAATCCCGAAAGCGCCTCCCTTACCACGACATGGCGATTCGTAAGCGAGAAAACGCTACGGAAATTTGGGTGGAGGCGCCACTGTGAGATTTCCGACCCCCAACACCGTGACGTAGCAAACTTTGAGGCGTCTACTGGGTCCTGCATATCCTCTAGACGCCCCGCCACGGTGGTCTAGTGGCTAAGGTACTCGGCTGCTGACCCGCAGGTCGCGGGATCGAATCTCGGCTGTGGCGGCTGCATTTCCGATGGAGGCAGAAATGTTGTAGGCCCGTGTGCTCAGATTTGAGTGCACGTTAAAGAACCCCAGGTAGTCAAAATTTCTGGAGCCCTCCACTACGGCGTTTCTCATAATCATGGTGGTTTTGGGACGTTAAACCCCACAAATCAATCAATCAATCATATCCTCTAGACGGCAAAGGTTAAGCACATTGTCTTCTGCTGGTGCCATAAGTATAGCATACGAAGTTTCGAAAAAAAATTCATTGATCCAGTGTCGCGAAAATACGAAAAATACAATTTAAAGTTTGTTACGTCGCGCGCGGAGATAGTGGCTTGAAATTTTAAAAAATGAGACTTCGACCTTGATTTTTTTCGCTACAAATGAACTTATTATAATGAAACGTATGACTATAGAGTTCTCAGAGTGCAGTTTATCAAGCCATTTTCTCTTTAGTGCCCCGTTAAAAGAGCCTCGGGTGCTGGCAGTTCGGCCGAAGCCTGCCGCTACGCCGCGTGTTACATCGATCGGTGGATTGCTGCGTATCTTCAACCATGCTCTACTCAAGGGGCTGTTGCTTTCAACGCCTCCCGTATGATACGATCGCAGTTATTATCTATATACTGTTCTCGTTATCTAATTACCTCTGAGGCGCGCGCGTATAGGATATTAAAATCGAACTCTGCAGTGAGTGCGCGGGGCACCTAATGCAGGAGCTCTTCATCCGCGCATTAATCACTCGAGCTGTCCTCGGGACCTCAGCGTTGTGAAATAAAAAAAAAAAGACTAAATACATAAAGAGAGGGGTGCGCAATCCTCAGATCCCCCTTTCAGAATCGATACAGGCGCGTGATTCTGCTCGTCAGAAGCGTCTCTTCTTCCTCATCTTTTTTTTCCTTGTTCGCGCGCTGACAAACCTAGCCCTTACTCTTCTTTGCCCGTTGTCTTAGTTGAGGTGCTCATAGTCCTCGAAAAAAAGTTATAAAAACAACAAAAAAAACTGGGGCGTCTGAATTTCCCCATGGTCGAGTCGTGTCTGCCGACAGGGAGTGAGGTGGGCGAGAGAGAGGTTGACGGGTCTGTTGTCTACGAAAAGAAGAGAAGAAAGCCTATCGGAGCCAACTTTTTTTTTTTTTTCAAGGTCCGTTTCCCACCCTCTGTGACACAGAGCTTACACCTACCCGCCCACGCTGTAGCGGGAGCTTCGCGGGTGGTGGCAGCCTTGCTCTATCTCAAGCAGCAAAACGAGGCAAGGGCGCCAGTACGCGTGCATGCGTTTACTACTACGCGGTACGCATCCCAGCATTGCTACCTTCCCCCTTCCCGTACCATCTCGAGTCTTTTCTTTCTCGGTTCGAAGGCGTTAACGATAAAATGGGTGGGGGGAGGGGGGGGGGACTGAGATCAGTGAGTGATGCCTCAGTTACGCCGGGCTGGCTGCGCGTGGCTGGCGCTTCGAGGAAGACGCGTGGAGAAAACAAAATTCCAGAAGTGAAAACAGAAAGGCGTGAGAGAGAAAAAGAAACAACGACGTTCGTTTGACGATGAGGTGAAGCGAGCGTGCCGTCGGTGCCAAACGAGATTTAAAGTGATCGAGAGCCAATGATGCACTTTGCAGTGTGGACCCCCTCTTCCTCCGCGCTTGGAACGCTGCGAGCGAGATATGGCTTCGTGAGATGCTCGACAGCCGCCGTGTCAGCGTAAAGAAACAGAACGGAGCGAGAGATATAAGTAAATGAATAGACTGCGCCTCTGGCTGAGGAAGCCTCCGTGACGGATGACTTTGAGGACGAGCGGCAGCTTGGGCCCTTCCTTCGAGAGCCACTCGCCGGGTTTCGGTTATTTTTTACATTTCTCACTTTTCCTCCTTTCTTTTGAAGAGTAGAGCGTCAACTTGGCGCGAATCTTGGGCGATTTCTTCGGCATAGTCGTTCGCGGAAACTCGGAAGAAAGTGCGTTCGCATCGCGGTACCGCTGCTACTTCTTCCGTTAACGGTCGATGATGGCAATGATTCCCGGTGGTGACGATTCGTTAGCGTCGAAAGTTCAATTATGGGGCACGCTCGAAGGCCGTATAGGGAGGGGCCGTTTTCAGCCTGCCATGTTGCAGGACGCCAAGGCTAAAACATTCGTCAAAAATATTTGTCCTTCGCGACGGATCGGTGGTTACGATTCCAGGACCGCTGTTGCGAAGGTCGCGGGTTCGCTGCCGGCCGCAACGGTGAAATTGCGGTGCATGCGAAATGGTTCATTCATAGCCCGTGTTCTGCGCTATGTCGGTGTGCGGTAATGTACAACAGATTGTCGAAATTTCCCGGGAACTCAACTGGGGCGCGCCGCATGATTATATCGTGACTTTGGGGCGTTAAGCCGCGGGTATCGTCAGACAACAAGTTTCATTTTAAATCTGTCATTTCGGGTTGAATAAGACGTCGAGTTTCTTCGTACCGACTCTCTTGCTAAAAGTCATAGTGAGAGTCGGCTGCTCTTTCAAAACAATCGAATATTGGGAAATATGAACAAAGGGGGGAAAAAAGTGACTACGCGTGCTTCACAAAATGCGGCATTTCAAAGTGAATCCGTCCGTGAGAGTTTGTGGTCCGATGATGCAGTGGCGAGGCTCCTGCTCGCAGAAACGTTCCCGCACAAAGCGGGGGCGTCCCGTTTGTAGACACCTTGTCGCGCTCCGATATAACTGTTTTTTTTTTTCATTTCTTCCCTATTTGCCAATGTTTGGGATCTTTCTTCTTCGCTTTTTCTCCTGTTTTCTGTTGCTGTTTCCGTCTTTCGAAAGCGTAGGCAGACGTTGGAGAATTTTAGTTAGTCCGCAGACTTCTTGCCGCTTGCGTTTTGGGCAAAATATCTTCAGTCTGGGCAGTGTTCTAATTAAAATGGCGAAATTGAAAAAAAAAAAAAAGAACCGCTAGGTAGCGGAAAAAAATCCTAAGCAGGGATTGTGTCGAGCCGACGTATTGACAAGCGGACTTGTCTTTCTCAAGACTAGAACAGAACTCAATGAAAGCAGTGCTATTTAATTATTATCTCACCGACAGTGATTTACGCCATCTATTCGAAGGTTTTCGATCTGTGTCGCATGGTTGCTCATCGAAACAGGCCGTTTCGGTCTCGGGGCGGCGGTCGGGTTTCGGCGGTGACGAAAATGCCGAAGGTCCGGCTATACTTCGCGACGACAGTGCTGGCTAAGGAAGAAGAACCCCGCGAGTGATCGAAATTATCCGACGTGGCCTTTCGCGTACGACGTTTCTCCTAGCCTGCATTCGCTTTGGGACGCTAAACTTAAATTTCTGACGGTGACGATATGTGAACTTACTCTCTGTGGGAGCGTTTAAAAAGAAGTGTTCGCTAGCTTCGGTACTTTACAGCTGTATATATTTGCACACTTATAGTGTGTCACATTGTTCTTGCGTTCGCTTTTTGTCGGCTATAGGCAGGCAGCGGCACTCTTGACTCATTATCTTCTTATTGAGGAATCGCGTCTTCCCATTCTGGTCACTTTTTTTGTTATTTGTTTCTATTCGTATTCTTTAAAGGTGTAGTGAAAAAAAATTCCAACAGCAGCCAGGCGCTATTTCGCATTCGCCTCCGGCGCCTTTTCTTTACTAGCAGTTGTTTTCCACGCGTGTGTTCTTTAACCTTTTGCTCGGCAGTAAAGGAAAAAAAAAAAGTGATCGCTCGAATACATTCGGCTGCTCCTTGCTCGCTTCGCCTAAGCTGCTGTTACTCTTTTGTGTCTCTTTCGTGCGCGGAAGCCGCTTGGGGGCGCTTTTAATCATCGTCATAGATTCTTCAGGCTGCCTTGCACTACGTCGTTATAGATGGATACAGTGCGCCTTCGAGCTTGACGGCCATGATTTTCTAAAAAAAAAAAAAAAAAGGACATCGGGGACACGACAACGTTCGTTTGTTTTTGTGCATCTGCGAAGCCCGCTCCGCCGGACATGGCACGTTGAAATCTGTAAACTGTGTGCGTCGTGAAATCGCTGCGTCGGTGACTAGAAACCCTACTTGGGACCATAGTCGATCGCCGTTAACTATGGGGGCCTTATAGGCCTTGTTTCTTCTCAAGGTGCGTACTCGTAGACACATATTTAATCATCGTAGCTCTCGCGTTTGCCCGTTGACCTTTTTTATTATAATACTGGTTAACTAGATGTTTGTTTTTTTAGCTTGTCTCTCACTTGGCGTAAAGCGTGAGCTAAACAGTAAATGTTTTTTTAGTGCGGTAACTCGAAAGTGTTCGGAGCTTTATTAATATTTTTTCCTTAGTGCGTGTCATTTGTAACTCGGTCCGCGTCTGTTCAGCTTGGACCGTGATTGTAATTTGAACTTCAAAACTGTTGGGAGTTATTGAGCTGTGTGTGTGCGTTGTCTCGTGTGGCGCTCGTAGCGAACGTATTAACGGGAACACGAGCGTGCGTATTCGTCGTTAGGGTTAAGTCTGGCCGCTACTGTACGCAGGCTGCGACGGCGAAGCCCTCACGGCGAGCCAACGTGGCACGCCCGTGTTGGAAGCGTGGCAAGACGACCACCGGTTAAAAAAAAAAAAAAACGCTGGTCCACGTGAAAGTTTTCAGCGTTGCTTTTATTTGCGTTTACCGTTTGGTCCATTTATCTTAAAGCTCTCGTTCTTTCTCGCTCATTCGACGTTGGGTGGATGAGAGAAGAGACTGGGAGGGATTGATTGCAGTCGTGCCTCGAGTGGCTTGGCTCGACTTGGCTTCGGCGTCGTCTGCCTCGTTTCGACAATGCTTCGAGATCGTTTGCGTCGGCGACGGCCGCATTGTGCGGCCGGCCTTCTGGTGACAACAGGTGCTCGCTCGCGGCATTTTACCCGCGCGTTCGAGGAGGAGGAGCGGGCCAGCTGAACTTTTTTTGCATTGAGTGTTGGCCGCCTGCCTTCTGGGGCGTGGAGTGCGCGGTCACATCGCGGAAGACGTTTGCTGGTCTGACGTCTGACCTTTGGCGCTATACACGATCGTGACGGAGTTGCTGCGCCGAGCTTTTCCTAGCCGAATGTGAACTATGTTTTTTTTTAATCTTTGTGATGAAGCCGATTGTCATGTCGACCGAGTCGTCAGGACAGCATGAGCTGGCTCTGCTGCTCAGTTTACGGGGCAACGTTCCGAGTTTATTATTGTTTTTTTTTTTCGCTCGTCATCGTCTTCAAGGATTGTTCAGCAAGTATAAAGTGTTTCCTTGAGGAAACTATATGTGCAATACTCGCGAATTGATACAGGACAATTGGGCTAAGTAACGCCCGTACATTCAATTCCACCGTCTTCTGTATGGGTCTATTGGCATAATGTTTACTTAAGCACGTAGATGAAAGCCAACATTATCTGTAGAGACCAGATTCGTAGCGATATGACGTAGTTATTGCGTGTAATTGCGGATACCGTATCAATCGTTGTACCAAAGAAAGAAAATTGGTGCCGCGTTTGAATCTGGGAGTGCTGTACGTAACAAAAAACAAAGAAAGGAACACGAAAATAATATTTGCTAATGACCAAGACCCCCATCACAAACACGACACGAAAATCGCGTTGAAAAGTTCAGGGCACGTTGTCGTCATTTGTGTTCGGTTTATTGTTTTATTTATTTACTTTTGCGCTGTAGGGCACCAGGATGATGTGCCAAGCCCAAATCGCCACTTTAATCATTCATTCTTGATATGCATGTGTTTGTGTCGGTGGTAGCGTCGTTCCCATCGCGAAACGCACTGCTTTTTCTCACCCCACTCCAGGGCGCATCTGGGTTACCTATAAATGGTCACTCTGAAAGCGCGTCGCGACACATTAACGACGACCGCGACACGACGACGTGGCTCGACATTTTATCGGGCCGTCATCAGGGGCGCGCTCTTAGCTGCACAGCGAGCAACGCCGACGTAGACGCGTGCCAAGGAATGCGTCGCGTGGGACCCGCCGAAGTGCTTTAGTGTAGTGGCAGTGCTTGGGCGTGCGGTACGTGTCAGGCTGTCTGCGTCTGCTGGACACTTCCGGTCTGTGGGCGCCGTAGACACTAAAACTCGCTTGAATGGATGGTATTTTTCTCGCACGTACTTGGGGACTCTTCTTAGCCGACATGAGGTACTAAAACAAAATTGCCGGTAGGTTTCCGAATGAATTCGCCGTGACGTCACAAGTTTTGACGACGTGTAAATTAAACGTACATAATTCTTTACTGTTGGCGATTATTTCCGATGTGTTCCGAAATGGGAGTAAGAAAAGTTCGCTTCTTGCCGACCAGCAAACGGGTTCCAAGAGACCCAGGAAGCGGCCGCCTCGTATTCCCCCTGTCGGTCCCTATATGTATATACGTGGGAGAAGCCCGCTAAGTGCGCCCTGCTGGACGTAAATGTTTCTCCAGCTGAGTCCGAGAGGGAGCCTGACCTAACGTCGTGATATTCGGGAAAAATAACTGTGACGCCACGCTGACATTCAGGGACAGCACTGCAATTTACTGCGATACTCAGTATAGACTTTTGACATTCGTATTTTTAGAACGGGTTATCCAGAATGGGAATAGATTTATTGTTTCACATTGGTGTCCTTTGAAGCCATGCAGGAACTACATGACTGTTCGTGTGGCGTCCGCGGTTACAACTAAAGATTTTTGTGGTGCATGTTCTACTTCCGAAGATATAGCTGGTTTTCTCTGCGCATGAGTATGAACCGGGATAGCTTCGTCTGTTTCGCGCTCGCCGTGGTCATCGAAAATTCGGTATCAAGCTATTACGATACCTGTTAGTGCGCCTCGAATTTCTAGATATTCAGGCGCTGACACTTCTATTGTTAAACACAACGAGACACTTGTAAACCTCGTCAACGTGTGGAAACCTTGTGCATTGGCTTGGCGCACATGAAAAAAAAAACTGATTGGATTCGCCCATTCGCTGAGCAGTTTCAAGCCTGAAGGATGAAGTTTGGACAGATCCATGTAATAATTCTGGCCATCGTCCTCCTTCCTTCTGAATGACCGTGCTTGGGCCTTTTCAGACAGTAGTAACGCTGGAGTTCTCTCTATTAGAGCGGAATGCAGTGGTACATCGTGTGTCCTCGCTTGATTGCGATATCGCGAACGTTGGCATCGCGAAATCATACGAAACGGCAACGCATCAGCGATCGATTGGGCCGTAACTTCATTTAACCGTCAGGCTCTTTGGCTATGAATGATAATAATAAAAAAATCATGGTGGCCGTGACCTAACGTATCTATACAAGCGACGGCGTTACGCCATAATGGAGTGCGGAGTGTCGACTTACGCGTTCTCACATTTTCACCGCCGAGCACATACTTCGAAGGCCAACGCTTTCCGCTCGTGTATTCGTGTACACCGTCTTACTTACCATATGTACTGCCGTTTGTGAACCGCCGGCGCCTATTTCCCCCTACTACGCAGCGGCCTTTTCAAGACGGTAAAGTATCAAAAACACCCCCCAACGCCAGTATACACCTCCCTGGGGGCTATCTTTTTCGACGTGTCGCTATATCTATTCACTTGCATGAAGAACAGCTCCAGGGAAGTCGGGAGGGCGTCCGCTTCCTTCCGTATCATCGAGTGTCTTGCGTAGCATACGTTCTGTGTCGCCGCGCACTGATCATTGCGCGCTACGCCATTTCGCCCGTATTCAGTCGGTCCCCCGCGCTTCATCGGCCTCACAAGAGGCCGATGTGTTACACGACACATGAGAAAGGAAATGCGCCAGCCTCCCCCCCGTTTTTTTTTTATTACTAACACCTACCATACATGTTCTTTTCGAACCGTTCGTTGGCGACGCTACGTTTCGTACTTTAATCTTGCGTGAAGAAAATCAGAAAGGTTAGTTTGCACTTCATTCCGAGTCTTTTGCAGCCGCTATTTTTAGTGGCGACCCCCCCCCCCCTTCCTTCTGTATTCGTGACAACTTCCACCCTCTCCGACCTTGTTTGCAGCTCTCTTCCTCTTTTTTGGATATCACTGAGACACCCCGCCGGAGAAGTGCGACAATGTATTGATAACAATAAAAGCAAACTGTCGTGAGTATTGGTGCTTTCCGAGTTTCACTCGTGAAAAAGCGGTGCCGAATCTTTCCTCGCGTTTCCCGTTGGTGGTGTAACCGCGGCAGCGCGGTAGTTGGCCGCGTTTGTTGAGCCAGAAAAAAAAAAAGAAGAAAAGAGACAACTCGCTCGTGTTGCGTGAATGGATGAACATCCGACTCGGCTTACAGTAGCGCTCCCCATTTTTTTCGTGGAGTCTCGCGATACTTCGCTACTACGCGTGCGTGTCGTATGAGTTTCTCTCTCTCTCTCTCTCTCTTATGCACACAACACGCACGCTTAAGCGCATTCAATTTTCAGTCGAGATGGCCTTGCCGGCAAGGTTGCTGTGCCGGGTTCGATGACATGGATGCCGCATCCTCTGCGTCACACGTCCCGTGCGTACCTGATAGATTGAACGTTGACGAGCGTACTGGTGGTATACATGCTGCTTTCTAATGGCTTGCTTCATTCCGTAACGCAATGAAGATGTTCTTCTTTCTTGGACTTTGCACTTTTTGCTGGAACGGAAGCTGATAAGATCAGCAGATAGATATTGCCCCGATAAATTTCCCGGAATTATGAGCCACATTTCTATTTCTGGAGGGAATCGAGGTTACACGATTACTTACGCTGGCCGTATCAGCTGTAAATGTAGCCATGTCGATTTCGTTGCGAACTAGGTCCGTCATCGGCCTGTCTGTCAGTCGCGCTGTGCCCGAACAATTTGCTCTTTATCAGGTGTTCGGAAACACTCGTACACTGAATGAACCGCTTATCTCGGCGTTCGCGCGGAGTTGCCATCTACGAGGCATCATTTTTTCTTTTATTTTTCGTCGCCGAGTCCCTCTTTTTCGGTCGTGCTTGTTTCGACGGGACGTTCGCACGGTATCGATCTGCGCGTTCGTACCTCATCGGACCCGGCTGTCGCCGATCATATACGAGCGTATAACACACTTCCTCCCAACTGGACCTGAAGAAACCGCTTTTTAATGACCCGTGTGTGTGTGTATTACCAAGCGGCACCGGAGCGGCGCTGACCGTATACTTGTGTGTGGTGTAGCTTTTCCGATTTTATCTCTTTCTTCACCTTCGCTTGGCTTTCGGTGTATAACGCCCCGCGGCTCCCCCGTTTTTTTTTTTTTTTTTTTTTCCTCTTTGAAATGGTGAAACAATCTGCTGTCCACGCCGTGTGCCCTCTTGGGAAATGCGAAAGAAATTGCCGGCTATATGCAATGCGGTGTCGAAAACGCGAGGAGTGTGAATTTCATGCGGCCTTTTTATTACGTAGCAGGCGGTGCATGAATCGAGTGCAGGTGTTATTGCTCGTCTCTTTATTATTATTAAATTGTTTAGTTACACTCGTAGAACTTATTTCGTTTTCCGTTGCAGCATATAGTCTACCCCATTAGACGGGAGTGTAGTGGCGTGGGGAGAAAGCAATGTTAGCGCCGTGCCGATTCCACACCATCGTGTGTGACTCGTCTTTCTTTCTTTCTTTCTTTCTTTCTTTCTTTCTTTCTTTCTTTCTTTCTTTCTTTCTTGCTCGCTTGCTTGCTTGCTTGTTTGAAATAGCTTGACAGCCTAGTTGTCTCGATCATAAAGAAAAATTGGGCTGCACTCTCCATTGTACAATTTTTCGTGTTATTTAGCGGAACAATCGATCTTGACTTTTTGTGTGTTTTCTTTAAAAAGTAAAGAACCGCATACGTCAGTTGCTCTCGACAAAAGAGCCGGATAAGATGCGAAAAAGAGCAAGAAGATTTGGAGTTATCGAGGTGACCGAGAAGGGAAAAGTGTGCTCGAAAGACACTCGGCAAACTGTGAGGGCGTGTGCGCCGGAAAGTCTCTTTTAAGAAAGAAAAAAGGAATCCGGATGATTGTGAAGAATGAAAGAACAAAGAAATCAGTCAATAAAAAATAAAACGACGATAAAGTGCGGCGATTGAGGAAGAACAAAAGGGGTGGAACGTCCATCGGGGGAGTCGGCGACTCGAGCATAAAAGAGAACGCGCTCTGTTTGCCCGAAGAAAGAAATAAAGAAAGCGAACGTATCCCCATAAAGGAGCAGCGAAAATACCTTTTTCTTTTTTATTTTCTTTCGCGGGGTGGTCCGATTGGGATCGAATGAAGAGTGCCGCTCCACGGGCCTTCGGGGGGCGGTCGGTTGTTGGTGCCTCGCGGTCATTGCGTGGTGGTGCCGTGGCGGTGTTTTCCTCCCGAATTCTCCGTCTCTTGGTCCCGGCTTCTCGATGCGAAGGGAAGCAGCGGCAGCGGCCTGTATGGTTTGCGTCGGCGGTAAAAGCGTGCAGTGCGGCGCGAAGACTTGAATCTTGCAGCTCCCGCACTGGATGCACGTTATTCAAAGGGCTCATCGTGTCCACCTATGTTTTTGTTGCTGACAGTTTCTTAATGGTGTATGGCAATGTCTGACTTGTGACGAGGAACAAAAAAAAAGTACCGCATGAAATCCAACGTAACGCATTTTTTCCTCCCCCCCCCCCCCCAGAATATAGGCATCTTAAGTGGATCCCCGCATTACAGTGGAATACCGTTGTTCCATTTTTCTCTTTCTTTCTGGACGCATTAAAATTTTGCCCCTCGCGTTGCAGTCGTGGTCAAGTTTAAAACTTGTGTAATTACGGTGTTCCTTGACCTCGAAGGTCGTGCAGTCAGCTCAGCACACCCGGCAGCACAATCGGCTAAATAATGAGTAATATTGCTAGTCTTGACTGATGTTGGCTGGGATCATCTGTTCGTCGTGTAACCCCAACATGTATAATTTAGTTAGCCTTTATAAAATCATTCTAGTTATCTCCCAGTTATTGCAATTTATACTTTTTGGTCTTCCAAGTTCGAGCGCGCAGTTTGAGGGCCTACAGCAGGATAGACCTATCCTATCGGACGGAGTCCGATAAGTCCGCAAAATTATGGCACCGATCTCCGATGTCGCCGAGCGGCCGCTGTCCCATAATAAACTCGGTTCGTGATTGGTCGGCAACGGCAGCTCGCTGCACTGCACGCTTTTATCGATGCGAAGTTCGTAGTGGTCGCGTCCTTTTTTTCATTTTTTTCCCTCTTTTTCCCGCTCGGGGAAACCGTGGCTACGTCGAAGTTTCGTTCCCTTTGAGCCAGTTTGGTGTTAGTTTATGCTGATGACCGCCAGCACCCTTTCGCGTATATAGTACGCACTCGTTTGCTGCTTGTTTTCTTTCTTCTTCTTTTTTTCCTGTACTGGCGGTGGCGTTATTATTCTCTCGGGCGCGGGCTTTGAGGGCGGCACTTCTTTGCGAGTCTCCGGCGCGCCGTCTTTGTGATTCTTCTTGGTGTGGGCGCGCTCTGTGTTTACACCGCGGACGATGTGCGCTAAGCTCCTCCGATCCGTGCCGATCTTCCGCTCGCTGTCTCGAAACGCGCATTTGCGTAAGACCGCAGTCGACGACGCACACAGACACGCCCTCTATAGATCTCTCTCTGGTTCCTGTTAGTTCTCCTATATAGCTTGCGGGGAATCTGGGCCTCGATTTTATTGACTGGTGGGTTTCGTATTACAGAGCCTCGACTGGGGCGCAGCGTCCCCGTGTAAGTTAGCGACCGGTGTCGTCTGCCTCTACTGATAACAGTTTGTTATCTTGTTTACTGTTCGGGTTAACATTCACGATAGTACCGTGCTACCAGCGCAGTTACCGAAACCTGCGTATCTGCTCACGTTAGACTTCCGACACGTACTTGATGATTTCAGGGGTGTTACGGTCAATAATGGCGACAGGATTCGTAGCCACCCTGTAGCGGAGAGCTCCGGAAAATGTGGCACTCGGGCGGCTTTAACGTGCACCTAAATTGATTTACACGGACCTGTGGTATTTGCGCCTCCGTGGAAAACGCTACCGCCGTGGCTAGGTTCGAATCCTTGTCTTTACAATCTGCAGCAGAGTACCTTAATCACTGGTGTGTGTTACCGCGACGGCCATCTCGGACACCTCGCATGTCGTTTAAAGTAAAACGTTGCGTGGGAAAAAATAATAAAATAGAAAGGCTGAAACTTTTTTGATGCCGCGTTTTTCCTTTCATGTCGATCAGCGTGTACGTTGATCCCGTATGACGTAATGTTTTCAACCTGCTGAGCCTTATTACGATTCTGTTTTGACAGGAATACGAGTTCACCGCTGGTAATCACGTGCATTTGCGTTCCATAGGGCACTCAGCGTTATTTTTGGGCTGAGCCCTGCTGATGCTTCACCTTGAAAGCACGCGGTGCCAACGCTGACGCACGTTTCGTTCGTCGCCGCGGCTGTCGAGGAGGCGGCGCTGGGATGCGACCCGCTTGCGCAATTTCCCTCCCGGCTACGTAACTGACCCGGAAATATTCGGGTCGCGCTTCAGTTGCAACGAGCCGCTACTCCTCGACAGTCCCACGCCGAGCTGTTTCCGGCGAAGCCATCGATACAAAACGCGCTCTCCGATTTATTATTTTTCCCATGGAGAAGAAGGGTCCCTACTCGAAGGTGGGGAGCAAGGTCTGCACTTGAACGGGCAACGTCTTTTTTTTTTCTCTCGTAGATATGGTAACACCTTTGCTCGTGCGTTTTTTTTCTTGTCCTTTTTTGCTTGAGGATACGTCATCGTGTCTACTTGCGAGTTTGCCCATTTGCTTATAGCTTTCTTTATTTTTATTTTTTTGGTCTTGGCCCGTTCTCTTCAAGACACTACTAACGCGAGGTTGCACATGCGCCTCGGTTTCATCGTCAACAAAAAAAAAAAAAAAAAAGAGGCCGCACGGGGTAAGTCAGGATGAGTGGGGAAAGGGGAAATCCCCGAAGGGAACCTGGCTTTGCGGCGTGAAGGGGAGGAAATAAAAAGGAGAAAAAGTCGCGCGTGGTCTTTCTTTTTTTCCCTTGGCGAGCTTCGTTCGTTCGATCCGGTGCGTGTGAAGACGCTCCCCGCGTCTTCCACCGCGGAGCTGCCGAGAAGCCGCCCTGCCAGGGTGAAGAAGCGCAAGCTACGAGTGTGCGGTGAAGGAGAGAGAGAGGGGGGGAAGGTGGCCGCGCACTTTGCGCGCCTTTCCGCCGCCCCGCTGAATTGGAAATCGAATCCGTTCTCTTGGCGAGCTTCCCAGCGGGCCTTCTCTGGCGAGAAAGCCCTGGCTGGCGCATAACAAGCCGCCACCGAGAGGGCTTTGCGAATGCTTCCGTTCCTTCATTGTTTAGTTTTTTTTTTAATTTCTTTTTCGATAACGTACGTTTGCTGTGTAGGCAGGCATGCACTGTGTTTTTCGGAAGGCGAGCTGGCTACTTTGTTTTGCCGCCCGTTTTTTATCTAACGGTCTGCAGACAGCAGGATTTTTTTTTCCTTGCTGATTCTTCGAGAGAGAGAGAGAGACAGAAAGAAATTCAGTGCTCTCTTTCGACCTTTTTTTTCGATTTTTCGCGCGCCATTGGTGCAACTTGTCGGCTTCTAGGTTTCCGTCGCCGTTCCCTTTGTGACCTTGTGGGAGCGTATGGTCGCGGGATCGTCTCCCGGTGAAATTATAGCGGTCTGTACTTTCTAGAGACTGGTCTGTGCGAATTCCTTTCCGTTACAGGTGACTGTGCGACGTTGTTTGTCACACGAAAGAAGACTATGTGGTTAGGCTACCACCAAGATAGCCAGCGTTGACGCGCCGCCTACATGAAATTAAAAGAAGGGGTAAAGAACCCCAGGTGGTCGAAATTTCCGGAGCCCTCCACTACGGCGTCGCTCATAATCATATGGTGGTTTTGGGACGTTAAACCCCACATATCAATCAAATTAAAGAAGGGGGGAAGGTGCGAAAATAAATGGCTAGAGGAAACTAGGGACGAAGCATTATTCTCAGTACTGGATCAAACTTTACTCGCCGAAACGTAGTTGTGCGATTTTAGGCTATTCTATATATCTGACTCTCGCTGCTAACTACTTTGTGTAGTGCCGCTATTGTGCAGCCGTGGCAACGCAACCGTAAACGACCTCAGCGGCGGAACGTGACGTTATGATTCGAAGCGTGCCGAGCGAGCCACGCTGTTCCATCCTCTTTCTCCTTCGCCGTCGTTTGCCAGAGTATCATTACCACCACCATCACCATCCCTGGAAGTGTCCCGGATTGAATCGCTCTCTCCTGGATCGACGTCATTTTCTCCCCGCGAGCAGTATCCCCAATGAATTGGCGAAGCCCGAGTCGCGGCGCTCTCCTCGTTTCTTTCTTTCTTTCTTTCTTTCTTTCTTTCTTTCTTTCTTTCTTTCTTTCTTTCTTTCTTTCTTTCTTTCTTTCTTTCTTTGTGCCCTCCTGGTCCTTGTGCTTGCCGATAGCCGGATCGCAGGCAGGCAACAACACAGACCTCGTTTGTTTGTTACCCTTCCCCGGGGGGAGCGGAACTCCGGGGCTCATCATCGCTGTCGTTTTCGTGCCCAGTCGTCGTCGCCGTCGCTTGCTCGCACTTCGCTTTTCGCCGCCTCGTCGTCTCCATCTCGACGGACTTTATATTATTACTCCTTTATTTTCCTTTGTTCTTCGCACATCGTATCCTCAAGAAGTTTGCTTCATTCTATCTTTGCGATGATGTAGTTGTTTCGTTCTGGGTTTTTAGTTCCGCGCTCCCTTTTTACTCTAGTTTCGTTTCGCTCAACGTTCTTCTCCCTCCCCCCCCCCCCCCCCACCCTGTTTGTTGCTGCACCCGCAGCCTTGTGTAGTCTTCATCGTTGTGTTCCGGTTCTGCTTCGTTGCTCGCATCCGGATTTGTCGCGCGCGGCCCGCAGTACCGTATCGTTTTTTTTATCTTTCGTATGATTGTCTCTGCCTATCGGGTTCTTCTGACTTCGTTATTTTGTTAAGTGCGCCTAGATAGAGATAAAGTTTGCGAGGGAGTAAGAAAGATTCCCCCTCCCCTTTTTTTCCCTATGTATCATCATCATGGTCTGTGTAGCTGCTATTTTTTTTTCTTGTTCTCGTTCCTTTTCATTTTTGTTTGTGTGTCTGACTTCATGGATGAAAGAATACACGGAGGAAGTATTTTCTTCCTTCATGTCTGTCTCAATGGCGTTTCGCAGTGTCGTCTTCTTCCTCTTCTATTTTTCTTTTTACGTGAACTATCTCGCACGCGGCACCGCATCGGCTGCTGGATTCGCAGAGAGCGTCCGCCGCTCTATACGGAGTCGTGCGGGGCCGTTCTGTGCACCAGCGCAGCTAAGAGATGCACACATTGGGTGATGCTGCGTCGCTGTGAAGGCTTGGTTGCCGCGCTGAATTTAGTTTTTGAAAACGGGGTTGGGCGGTACGGGATATGAAGTGCGCCTTTTTTTTTTTCTGTTTTCGCGTGGACATTGGGAGAAGTTCGCACTAAATTGTATTCGGTTCGAAGACGCCTTTCTAGATATGAATGCTTATTCTGAGTGAAGAAACTGCTTCCTTCTGAATATCTTTTGCTGTGCTCTGTGTCAGATTTTTATTTATTTTATCTTCCCCCTACCTGCTTGTGGAACAACCTTACAGGAGAGCATGTGTTAGGTTACCAGTCTAGCTAGGCATGATATGTTTTTGATACCGTTACCAGTTTTGTTAAGACGTTTTGATATTCCTCGTTCATCTCATCTTCGTCCCGGTTTGTGGCTGAGACCTTTCATGAAGAGTAGGGCTGTCAGTTCAGGCGGGGAAGGAGAGGGAGCCCTTGTTCTCCCGTGAGGTTGCCCTCTCCCTCATCCCATCGATCGGCAAATGAACCTGTAGTGCCATCATCACCATCATCATCATTTCTCAATCACCGCGCCGCGCCTCTCGCGCAGCTGATGCTAGCTCGAGCTGCGCGAGGATTAGAACAAGCTAGCGCACTTGGCGTATCGGACGTGGAAAGCCACGAGGCTCCGCTTCAGGGGTGGAATAAAGTGGCGAGAGAACGACACGACTACGTTGGCCGCCGTCCCGTCTTTCTCTCTCGCTACAAACCTTATGCAGTTCAACTTCCAGATTTGAATATATCAGTGACAGTTATGTATTTTTTGCGCCAGCTTTAATGCGCAATTAGTTCACCACCACCATTACTCCAGAGAAGGGGTAGATTAGTTATCAACGCGCCTAGGCAGCCCCGCCGCGGTGGTCTAGTGGCTAAGGTACTCGGCTGCTGACCCGCAGGGCGCGGGTTCGAATCCCGGCTGCGGCGGCTGCATTTCCGATGGAGGCGGAAATGTTGTAGGCCCGTGTGCTCAGATTTGGGTGCACGTTAAAGAACCCCAGGTGGTCTAAATTTTCGGAGCCCTCCACTACGGCGTCTCTCATAATCATATAGTGGTTTTGGGACGTTAAACCCCACATGTTAATCAATCATCAACGCGCCTAGGCATTTCGGACCCACCGGCAAAAAAAAAAAAAGTTCGGTGCGTGCCGATCTCCCATAAACGTTTGCGGTTCACCGAGGTTCGTTTGGGTTCGCCGCTGTGCTTGCAGCGAAACCGTCCATGTTTGTGACGCCCGGTTCTTTCTTTCTTCGTAGCAGAGGTTCCCACTCGGACATACTGCTTACGTAAGGTCGTCTCCTCTCGCACGTGCACGTAAATCTCGCGAGAACGGGGCGGGGGCGTCGTATAAAAGGGCGCCCACTGTCGCCGATGCACGCGTGCCATAGGTGCGCGCGCCCTGCGTTTATATACAAACGCGCCCCGGGGTGCTTGAACACCGTATTTGCCCCCTCCACGCTTCGGCAGCGTCGGGCCGATCCCGTGTATATTTTCCCAAGCGATTTGCCCGCGCTCCTGCAGAGCGGACGAGACCGATCCCCCAGCCTCGTGGCTCGCCGTCTTTAGGCGGCCGAGGATATCCCGCTCGCTTTCTGTCCTTCTGCGCAGGCAAAAGGCCTTCCATTTCTTTTTTGCAACGGCGCAGCCGGGGAAAGGGGGAGGGAGGCTTTGCATGTTCTGATACTGACGCTTTCCGCCAATTTCTGAAGGTACAACGTCAAAGAAGAGGACCTTTCAAATCCTCCCAAAAGCCCCCATTTCACATCATTTTTTTTTTCTTTAACTGAAAAAGCTTGTATCCACTCCTGTTTTTGCGTAAACACAACCCTGAATGAAAATCCAGTGGGTTGTACAAAAAGTGACATGACCGTGCAGCCGCGCACCTTGAGGTGGGGTACACTCGGCGACAACTTTTCTTGACAGCACTGTGGAAGCTACAGAACCCAAGCGCACGCCTGTTGCCACACCTAAAAATATCACTTCAAGGAGCATAGACACAAAATTTCAAAGGCGAGATAATGAGTGAGATAGATTCTTGGGGGGATACACACAACATATACGAAGCATCAAGGGCGAAAATAGCGTAGAATCGATTTAAATTGATTTTAAAGCGCATGTCATGTGGCTTAGCGGAGTGCAGAGCCCCTCGTGATCCCGACATCGATGTGGCGATAACGTAAACAAACCTGCGTCGCGAATTTGTGTCTGCTAGCTGCTGGCGCACGCATTGTGCTTGAGCTGCCGCGATGTCCACTGTGTTTGTGGCTTCGCATGTGCTGGCTGGGCTGGCTGTCGGTGTGGCACACTCCGTTGCATGCAGCACTTACGTGACAGTCTTGCGTGGTTTTGCCTGGTTCATGTGGCCAGCTGCATTTACCTAACTACCAGAACTGCTCCTGCCTGGCCCGATGCTTTTTCAAAGCAAAATTGCCACTGGGTGCTCTAAACACATCCCTAAATAGATAATCTGTCGTGCTCTCACATGAACGTGGTTTCCAACCCTGATAATGGGTCATAAATTACCTACTGCTCTTTAAAAAAATGCAAAAATATTTTGTGTCAACACTCGATTAAGTTTACTGATAATTTTTTCATTTTGCCTTGCTGAAATAAGGGCTGTTTTTCTTTCTTGTTATTATGATACTAAGACAGTTGCGGGAAGTTATTCGTAAAATACAGCTATCATTTTCTTTGCAAGACTGGCCTTCCTTTGTATTTCGATTTCTTATACAGCACCACTTTTCCAGCGTGCTTTTCCAACTTTGCCTCCATGACGTAGTGGGTCGGTGTGCAGCCGCAAGCGCGTTGCTTAGTTCTCCAAGCGAAATATGCTCTCAATATGACACCAAATTGTACAATAAACGATCGAAATTTTTCTTCCTTTCACATTTCCATGTGTTTAATTTTGTAAATGTGTTAACGATCTCAGCGAGCGAGTAAGCAAAACTTTAGTTGGGCCCCAAGCTTGCAGAGCGCAACACAAAGGAGTGCACATCAGTGCTAGGTATTAGCAAAAATGCCCACGGTTTAGTTGCAGGGACTTTTGAACTCTAGGCTTCCAGATGCTGTAACCACTGTGCCTCATGAGGCAAAACAGAATGTGTTTTTTGTGCACTTTCTTCCAATAGTTCTTGTGACTTGCATTTACAGTGTTCTCGTAGAGCCACTTTCATGCTTGTTTATTCCTTGCACCTGTGTAACGTCATTTCACTTTTTTCTTTTTGCAGCCTTACCATTCGGATGGTTTCGAACAAACCTCACCGCGATATTCCTCTCCGAAGGCAGCACCGGGCCTTTATGGGGAGGCCTATTTCATTGGTAAGCATTTTTTTTTTTTACTTGTTGCTCGACTAAGCATCCAATGCATAAAATGTAATGCTGGGGAGGCTTTGCAATACTTTACGACGTGACTTTGTTTGCATCATGCTTTAGTGCATATTCTAAGTGGGTTTGTGAAACCTTTCTTAAGCTTAATACAGTAATAAAAAAAAGGAAATGAACACTATTGCTTAAATTTTTTTGGTCAGTAACTGTATGTCTTTGTGTTGCCTATCATGTTGCAAATTTTATTGAGAAATTAAATGATACTGTGCAAGGGTGGTAAGTTTTTCAATAAAGGACTAAAAAAAAAATGGAAATATCTGCAGTCGTCACTTTCAAAGAGCAACTATCTCTGTAATAGGAGTGCAGGTTCTGCGAAAGCTGCAAGTACAAATGCTCTAGAAAGACAAAAAAGAAGCTGGAAGCATGCAATGAGAAATTCGGAAACGGGGTGGAGGGCGGGCTGGGAGTGCATAAGCGGACTTGTTTGTTCAAGGTTGCAACTTTGCAGCGCCGAAAAGACAAGTTCGCTGGTCAAAATGTTGGCTCCAGCACCAACTTCCTGTTATTGAACTTCTCAACTACAAATTCTCGTCATTTTAACCTAGTAATCTCTGTGATGACAGTCTCTGGAATGCCTTTTTCATGTCATAATTTCGAAAACTGCCAGCACATCGAAAACTGGTAATTTTAACAAGGGGTGGCATGCGTTGAACGCGTTCCCTTTGGAAAATTGGCTGATAGCAGCCATGATCGCTACTACAGTGGTGATCAGGCGGGTGTATGACGACCAGCCAAGTTTGAATTTATTGGTGAAGGTTAATTTCAGCACTAAAGTGATGAAAGCTTTGTCTCTCAAAAGATGTACCAGCCGGATCTTTCAGCCAAGCCTGAAATGACCAGTTCAGAGTCAAAGAACATCCACTTTAAAAAGTGTTGCATTAGTGGTGGAATTGTGCTTGTAATGGCTCGGATTGATGCTGTGCAGACGGGAGCCATGGAGGAGCAGGAGACCCTTGGCCCTCAACCCAAAACCTGCAGCCTTCATACTCTTACCTGGGGAACCAGACCTCTCACCTGCCCTCCACATCGTCTGCCTTCTCCTCCATGCACCTCCCTCCCGAATCAATGGTGGGTGGCAGCTGTCTGGCTTTTTCTTTTCTTTTTTGTTCCCAGATCTTCGAGCTCATGTATGTTGGTTTATGCAACAGCGCCAGTAGTGGTATGGTAAAGTCGCGTTACAAGAGATACTCCAGGGAGCTGGGAGGCATGTATTGAAGGTCTCTTGTAACTGAAAATTTTGCAGACACTGAAGGGCATGACTCCATCACTTTTTGATATAACTTTAACGTGGCAAAGATTCACGGGAAGGTAACAGGGTCAGTGGCACTGTCGGCAATTCAAGGACAGCTTTGTCGTGGAAACATGGAGGTGACTAGGGAGACCAACTACTATACCACTGGCATGCAAGATGGCCAGCACTGCACACACTGCCTACTCACTACTGGCTTCTGGCTTTGCCTAGTAGTCAGTGTTAGCCGCCTCATTTTTTTGTTTTAAATTTCAGTTTCAAATCTGTGCTCTTGGGGTCCACTCTATTTTTTCGTCTTGTCTTGGTTTTCAATGCTGTGTATTTTTTTTGTAAAGTCAGTGTGGTAGTGTAGCAGAACAGCGATTATAAAAGCATAATGGCAGAAAGTACTGTGCACTTTGCAGTCGCCACCACGTCAGAAGTGGCATCCGACTGTGGATAAGCATTGCGTGGGCATGTGTAATTTGTGTCTCTTTTAAATATTCAAGAATTGTTTGTGTGGACCCAGGAAAGTTATTACTAGTAACTTGGTGTTCCTTGTAACTGTGTCTCTTGTATGCAATGTTGTTAAAGTGGGAAAGATGGGGAAACTAACCAAGCCATTGTCAAATGTCTCTCACAACACTGCTATGAGAGACGTTTGACAATGGCTTGGTTGGTTTCTCCATCTTTTAAAACAGAGAGTGTTACAAGTAATGCTTTTTCTTCACTGACATTTCGCTGTATTAGTAGGCATAGTGGGCAACGAAACTGACAGTACTGCGACTGTGGCAAACATTGTTAAAAGTGTTTCGCTCTGTATTAGCTAATTCCACATTCTCATTTCTGTTTACATGAGCTTGAAAAGCAAGACATCACACTTCATACAGCATTCAAAACAAAACTCTTGATAATGCTGCAGGGTTATATATTTGGTGCAGGAGCACATTGACCAAAGTCATGCTTTTATTGCTGCCACCTTCTGAAATGTCCTTTCTGGACATGTTGCATGCAACAAAATAGCCTATGTATACATATGTGCATTTGCAGTTTGCTGCCAGTGCATTCTTGTGTTGTGTCCCTGACGTTGCGTCGAAGTGTCATTAAATGAAAAGCTACACTGCTTGTAGCCTCGTTGACTACAGCAGCGGTGGTTGTTCTAAAGGTTCACCGTGCACGTTACGTTCGTTTTGACGGTGTGCCTTCTTCCATGCAGGCGTATGGTACTGTGTCTCCAGGCCAGGAACCCGCAGGCCTAATGTCCTCCACCACCCTGCCCCCCATGTCGAGCTTCCGCGGGGCCGGTGCCTCCCCGCTCTACTCCTCGCAACAGAACAATGGCAGCAGTGGCAGTGGTAGCACGGCTGCCGTCACTGCAGGCAGCACAAACACTGGCACCGTGGTGCCTGTGTCAGTACCGACTCCTGCGGCAGCTGCCGGCGCCAGCGGCACCTCTGCCGGCAGCACCAATCAGGGCTCTTCCCCGGTGCCTACGGCACCCGACGCCCTTTCGTCTCGGACGGCAGGTGCCGCGGCCTCGGCGAACTCCTCCACACACCCTCCGTCAGCCTCTTCGCAGGCGAGCGACACCCTGGTCAAAGCGATCGCCTCGGTCAGTCACCCTTCTCTTTGCGTTTTTTGCTATATGCAGTGTTTTACAACCAAGTCATCCAAGGTTCAATTTCTGTTGTTGTCGTAGTAGTGGTACATGGTAGTAGTATTGAGCTCCAAAGAGATTGTGACATAGTTCAATATATTGATAATTCAAAATACAAAAATATCTACATTAGGGCCTCGGAATTCGTTAGAAATGCCAACATAATGATTCACTCACAGTATAATAAAGAACAAGGTGTGAACTGCAAGTTGCTGCACTTTATTTAACATGAAATTACTACCAGTAAATGGAAATCTGTTAAACGAAATAGCTGCCTCTGGCCAAATTGGATTCGTGCCTGTGTTCTGCACCGCTGGTCAACTCTCGGTAAGCGGAACTCCTGTTAAATCGAGTTTTCTTTCCCAGTCTCTCCGGGTTCCTTTTTACTGTGAGTCTACTGTAGTTGTCCATAAACTTGTCGTGCTTCTTGCAAGCTGTCAAGTTCCAGTCATCCTCATTATCATTGAAGCTTTTCAAATAGTCGAATTAAGCTCCTTCGGCCACAACAGTGTTGATTGATGCAGAACGCCGATGCAAGCTTTGTAGCGTGGCTCAAGCTTGGTTAGTGGCAGCAGAGAAGACACTGGCATATTGATAACCACATGGGTACACTTCCTCTTCAACGGCAGACATGATCTTTGCATTGATGAAGTCACTTGCTGTCCGAAATAGTGCTTGTAAATGCTCATAAGCCGCAGAATTCATTGAGGCACCGTACGTTGTTAGTAGTCATGACACACCCGAAGTCGTCACCTGGTTTGCTAGGAAAGTTGACGATGATGCTTCACTTGACGTCCCTCTAAGTCGCTCTAAACGCCAGTCAAATATTATCGCTATGTGCGGGTTAACGTTCAGTTCAACTTTCAAATGCAGACCTATCAGGAACGAGGCGAGTAGACAAGCCCAGAAGGCGCAACAGACAACGCTGAGTTCCTATCGTCAACATGTTGGCGATATCGATGTCACGTGTGGCTTCATAGCTGGCAGCTGCTGCTTTCACCAGCTTTGATCCGAAAAACTAGAAAAAGCGTAGCCTCGGAGAGATGCATTTTAAAACTGGCATCACCAAAAATATGTCGCGGAGTTGTAAATCTTGAAGGTCATGCTTTTAAGGCTCGCATGCCATAGCACGCTTACAAACAAGAAAGAGAATGCAAAGATTGCAACAAGATTACCAAATCACTTTGCATTCTCATTTTGGTGTCCTCTAATATTGGTCTTCTCGAAAGACACTACGCCAATGCATTAATACCTGCAGATCGCGCATAAAACATACCGGTGCGCTCGCAAGCGCCGCGCAACGAACCATATCAGTGCGATAGAATAACACCACCTTTACGTCACCTGCGTTTACGCAGGAATTGCAACTTCTTAGAACAGGGCCGAAAATTGATCAATATTTTCTCGTAAAAATGCACTTTCTGGGCTTCGACGCAGCAGATCGTTCGATATAGTAGTAGCGGATGACCCGCTGTGCCGGAGTTCGACATACAGATTTACTGGTCTCGTACGTTTAGAAGGGAAATTCAAGGGGACTTCTGAACTATTCTATGTAGCCATTAATTTGATAAATCCGAGTCTGATATATTCGGGATCGCTTGTACTAGTAGTGCACTCAAACTTCACGTACTGTCAAATCTTGTTGGTCTGGAACGACGTTTTGGTACACACTAAGCGATGTAAGAATGAACTACCAATGCCAGTTTAACGTCTACTTACAAGCCAGAGAAGAACGCCACAATTCTCACCAACTCACACACGCAGGCATGCCAGCTTTATTTAAGGTCATATTGCGTCTTGTCCCCCTGTTGTGCCCCTTCTTGTGTTGCTTTCAACATGCTCACACATTCAAAAAGAGCAGGAGAGACACAGGTGCGTGTAGTGCCTGGCAACTCCGCCCCTACTTGGTGGCTTACAGAAATTTCTGAGGTAGCCGATCTGGGAACTGATTAATTTACTTAATTACGTCATTTGATGATCAGTTGGGAAAAAAAGTGTTGAAGGGCCCCTCGTTGCTGAGTTGGTTGCACGCTCATGCCGTCCCTCTTTTGTGGCTGGACGCGATCCTTACACGTATCATTGTTTTCCTTTTGTGTCTGGCTTTTAGCAGATGTATTCAGCCGAACACCAAGCAAGCAGTTTTTCATCAACGTCTTCCACACCTGTCAGTTCACCTCCCCCACTCTGTGGTAAGTCTCTCCTAACCTTAGACAGCATGTCACATGTTGATATTATAGTTGCCTGCATTGTGCATTGATCGAAATACTACATTTTTAATCATCGTGGTGGCTTTCTCCCCATTCGTTTTAAAAGAACGAGGTGTTGGGCAAGTTGGTAATCTATTGTGAGGAGCACTTGTACATGAAATAAGGGACACTTGAATTAAACGGCCTTGGTTATGTAACATTGAGTGGGAGGTCGCCCAGAGGCAGTACTATGGTGCAAGTGTGCACCCGCTGACTGTGTCAAGGCAGGGTGTGTTTTCCGTTTTGTATCTATTGTGTGTGCTTGCAGTCTACTTATTAAAAAATAAAAGTGTACTATTGGTAGCCACTCACTGCTTGCTTCTGGCCCATGAAATTTTAATAGTACACTCAAACCCCGATATAACAAACCTGGATATAACGAAGCAAATGAAGAATAGTCTTGCAATAGATACAGTGTTAGAAATATACCTTTAGTACGAATTTTTTGTTATAACAAACTTTTTGTGTGTGTAAGATGCAACTTAGTTATGAATGAGGTTCGAGCGTAGAGGAGTTTCAAGTTGAAGTAAAGAAATCCCTGGGATTTGTTGTCCTCGCACTTTCTAGCTGAGCTGTGTGAGCAAAGCATGGCGAGAGGGGGAGTATTTGTGCAGCTATGTGGGTAAGAGGGAAGCCTAGGTAGAGAGGTAAGCCTGGTGGAGAAAGTGTAGCGACGTAAAGAAGGTGAAGCGATGTGGAGCAGAAAGGCAAAGCTGCGGCAGGCGCAAAGCAGGTGCTGGGGAGAAAAGAGAGCAGGAGCGTGATTGGCTGTGACAGTGAATGAAGCTGACCAAAGGTAGAGGGTGCGCTCGAGCAGATGTGGTGCTGGGGAAATGGGAAGGAGGGCACAGAGAGCTTTGGTTAGGAGGCGGAAACTTCTTATACCTCTCATGTATTCACTCTCGCATGCTAAGACACAGCGGCAGCGCTGCTTTTATCACTGACGGTTGCCGGGAATCCTCAAAAAATAAATCACGAACAAAAAATTTCTCTCATGCATTAGTGGTGACATCCCAAAATGGAGGGAAAGGATGAAAAATTGAAAGGATAGTGGCCACAAAATCCCTCCTTCCCCACTTTTCACGCTAGCGGAATACACTCGTGCTCAAGCCCGCTGGCTGCTTAGGCGATGCAGCCATTCCTAAAATGTATAATATTTTTTCCCAAATTTTGTTCGTGTGTTCAGAAGAGGCGAAAGTTGAGCTGATTGATGTCTGAATATAAGACGAAACTCAATCGGCACAAATAAAATGAACATTTTTATTACAAGTTTCGTATAAAAAAACACATACACGTAGTGTGAAAGTGTCAATCTATAAAACCAGCTTTAACTTACAACTGATAAATGGGCATAATGGGAAAACATTGAACCCAGAATATTATTACCAGTGCGAAAAATTATCAACAATTGCAAGTACAACTCGTATTTAAGCCAATCACGTTTGTTATGCCGGCGTACACAGAACTTGGATACCAATTGAGACTGAAGTTCAGAGGCACGGAGAGGCTTGAAGCGATCAGTAGTTTTTCGAGAAAGAACGTTGCTGGAAATTGTTTCGGCAAGTTGACGAATCCTCATCGGGGCAACGGCGTTGTGAGGAACTTGCGAAAACGTTGGCTCCACCCACCGTCTCTGTGGTAATATTAATAAGCATTTAGTCCATCACGTGTATTTGAGTGACAGCTAGTATTAGAAGTAAAGACTCGCAAGATATCAAAGAGTGGCGAGAAGAATTTTATGAGTGGGTAGCAGTGCATAACTACTTGAAATCATTTGAACTATACGCCTAAAGTAAGAAAACTAAAACTATGTAGCCGAGCCAACTTGAATTCAAGCCTTTCAATAAAGGCATTTTCCCAATAGGAGCTTGGCTGCCGTCTTCACCAATCAAACAAGCCACACCGCACTTATGTCAGTCCAGTCAGACTTGCAGAGAACTTGGTTTACTCATGTCGTCGTGCAAAATCAATACCTGCTCAAATAATGGGTCAAAGTACTTGTGCTCATCCGTTATCTTTAGAAAATGCTGAGAAACCTTCACAGAACTAGGTATCACCGTGTTAGCACACTGCAGAGCCGTGGAAAGCTTGTGTTGCCCGAGCAAGCCATCTTCGACAAATGCGGGGTTCACTTGTTCGGTGTCGCTCACTGCGGCTTCTCTTCTGTGCCTGCCACCACTTGCTGCCTTTATCTTTCCCGTAGTTGGCACGCACGCCAACTGAGTGATATAACTGAGTGTGATCTAACTTCTAATATCGCTGAGTGAGGGGGCAAGAAGGAGAGGAGGCAAGGGCTGCAAACTCAAGTCAGTCGCTTCCCTCGCTTTGCCTGATTTAAAATTAACAAATTAAGGATTAAGAAAAACACATATAAACAAAAAGAGAAGTTCCTCAGAGGAATATCAAGTTTTTTTGTTTGCAAGAAGTTGTGAAAGCCATTAAATGCAAACATTCACATCAAACTCACTCTGTTCAACGGGATCTTAGGACGCCCGGCAACCGCTACGAGCAACCATGTTCCTTGAAATCGGAACTAGCACCGAGTTTCCATGACCTGCTTTGGTGAAAGCAAAGGAATTGCACCAACTCTGCTTTGTGACATTAAAGGAACTCAAAAGAACAATATTTGCAACCATTAAATTACCCTTTCACAATTCGTAAACCACCGCATTCACCACGAGAAGATTCTCGGTCAGTGAGAAAACGCACAAAAAAGAAAATGAAATGGAGGCGGCGATGCCACCTTGAATTTCCTGCTCCGAACGTGAAGTCATAAGTTTTGACAGTGTTTACTAAGACCTGCATAGCTTCCAACAGATAAAAACAAAGCACTGTGTCTGCTGATGGGGCCAGAGACACAAGATACCAAGTTTCGGGAACTTTCATTGCGCCAATGCCAGCAAAAGACGATGAGGACACTTCGAAATTTGTGACATCGCGTGTATAGATTTCTGCTGTAGTTCGAAAATGGTACTTTGAGCTTAATATTCTCTTCTAAAAATGAACTGATGATGGTAAGACTAAAAATATTAGAGTTGCCTGAAAGCACCTAATCAATCTAAAAAAAGAAATTGCTGTTTCAGTTCAGTGTCCCTTTAAATTAGTTGTAGCTCTGCCTAATTTTGGGTAGTTTATTTCACAGATTGGAGGCTACCTGAGTGTGTGCAACTGCCTTGCAGGTCATTTGTTTCCCGCCTTGTTTCGACTCTTAGCCATTTGCCAGTATGCACTGCCCTCATTGTAAATCTGTAGAACTTTGCGGGTACGTAACAGTGATATATTGTTGGTAACTCTAGCTCGACTTGGAAAATCTCTTGAAACACTCGCACATTCGCACACTATTCCACTCAAAAAGCACCTATTACACTTACCAAATTTTGAGTGGAAGAGTGTTTTAATGTGTGAGCGTTTCAAGGTATTTCCAAGTTGTGCAGGATCTACTTTCAACATGGCGAGTTACCAACTAGTAGTCCAACAAATTTTAACAAGACTATTGGTGGTTTCGTGTGTCCTCACGGTAAAAAGTGGAAGGAGGCCAGAGCCTTGCACCTTTGTAATATGTAGTGACGTCTGCCTGCCCTTGTTCTCACTTGCAGCGGTAACTCAGTGGTCGAGGAATAATGCGCAGCAAAGCCAACCTCCGTCTAGTTTCCAGGAAGCTACAATGCACCAGCTGGTAAGTGGTTGACAGTTGTAGTTGTTAACGGACCAGTTTGAGCTTATTCTCAAACACTTTTGTGCATTCCCGTGTTTGCTCTGTCTGTTTGTTTTTCTTTTTTTTATTCTGTTATTGTTTCATGCTTAGAAAATACAGACAATTCTGGATGTAACAAAAATTATTGACAGCTCCGAATGCAAGATATGCCTACTTTCTTGAAGCTCATCCAAAAAGTAAAAGTGTCGTGGGCAGTTTTCTGAGGTAGCAATCAGTGGGATTAAAATGATAATAAAGACATCATAAAATAACTGTGCAGTGCTGATTTCGAACTCATTACAGATATTGATGGAAACAAAAAAACCACTGAAACTATCACATAAGTACACACTAGCAAAGACGACAGGACAGCACAACCAATGGAAAGGAAAATGATTGGTGTAACTTTAAGGGACAGGAAGAGAACAGAGTGGGTCAGGGAACAAAGAGGTCGTAAGGACATCATAGCCGAAATCAAGAAGAAATGGGCAAGGGCAAAGCACATAGCGCGTTGGCAAGATAACCGCTGGTCATCAAGAGTGATAGTTTCCAATAAAAGACAAACACGAGAGGATGAAACAGAAAGTTGGGTTGGTTGATGCTTGCGGGCATGACGCGACAGCAGCAAGCACGGGACCAGGTTGATCGGTGGAACGTGGGAGAAGCCTCTGTCCTGTAGTAAGTGTAGTCAGGCTGATGATGATGGTGGGTGCACCGCGCATTCTCGTTTCGCACTACTCTGCCGTGAATGCGGGTACTCCCTGTTGTTTTCAGCCTCTAAAGAAGTGCGGTCTTTTGGTCTCTTTATCGTTGGTTGCAAAGATTTCGTAACACGTGCACGACCTGACTGCTGTTCTCTTGACCCTCCTGACGTAGCACCATTCTACGGCTCTGGCTGCCGACGCTTGTGATGATGACTTTCATTTTTTGGGAGACGCTGTGGAGGTAACTAACCGCATGTCCGCGTCGTCCCGTGGCGTCCGTTGAGTTCGCATTCATTGTCCCTGTGTTGTGGTGTCCGTGAACACGCTTTGTTGCCAGATTGTGTTGACGAGTTGCAGTTATGGTCAGTTTCCTGTCGAAGTTGTCCATGCTTTCGCATATTCTACCGCCGCCGCATAGCGGTCAATGCCATGAATGTATAGATTATGTTACGTAATGTGGAGTATGTGGTAAAATAAACTAAACTCTAAAATCTGCATGTCATGCCATGCACGAGTCCTGCAAAATACAGTCGAGGTTGTGACTTCGGCCTTTGTACTCCCGTGCGCAGTCTAGCATGGCAGTGATTACTTTTTCCCCCTATGAAAAAATGTATTGTTCATTGCAACTTTAGAATAACGTGGCATTCCCCCCCTCAAAGATGGATGCGCACAGGCCTGCGCTAATGGAGGTGCCCTCTACACCGACATCATAAGCAGGCGGCCTTTGGAGAACACCAAAGTGGAGTGGAGTCCCACTCATGCATAGTGCATGAGTGGGACTGCCTTTTTTAGCCACAGAAGTGATCGGCTTCCACGATGCGGTCATCTGAGCGAGACTTTTGCGGTCATCTTAAGCTGTATCCGACTGTAGTGTATTCCTTCCCCCCCCCCCCCCCCCCTAAAAGATTAGATTAGCATGCTACTAGCAACCTTATTGCATCTTTGCCGGCTTTAGTTAAACGTAGCAGTATTTTTTGCCTGATCCTGGATACTGATCTTGAGTGTGTAATTAACCTTCAATGTGCCATCTAGTAGAGCTTGATGAGCACATATAGATGAAGTGTTACTTCACGCTGTTATGAATGTAAATTTGGGCGCCTGACTAACAATAAGTTCAGTTTTTCACTGCTTCCAGAAACAAAGTTTTCAGTCGTGAAAGTTTGCAGTGGGAAGCCACTGTTATCTTTTTCATTGCTGTATCTTGTTCAGGTGCATATGTAAAATTTTTGCTTTATTGTATTTATTATTAATTTATTGTAAAATATCACTTTAAATCGCAGTAATGTTCATCTCAGTTGCTGTGGTGGCATGAAAATGTGAGAAGTTTTGTAGTGTGGAGTTGTACACATAACACTGATAAATGGATGTTTTTGTTTTTTTTTTTCTCTCTCCCCCGAAGAGACTGGAGCTCAGACACTCTGAACTGTCTCATATTAGTAAACGAGTGGCCTGCTATTTGTGCGTGACATACTCTATTCACATTTCTTGTAAGCAGCGCTTCATGACATGAACATCATGACATTGTAGGACGTTTACCAGATGTTTCATTAGTACAAGTGATAATGAGAGCTTTTTTCTTAAAAGTAATTGATTCTTCGGTTCAACTTGCTTCTAAGGCGTATGAGATTGTCTTGGATATTGCTGATTTTTGTACATTGCTGGTATGAATCATCTTTTGAGTCCTTGGCAAAGTTTGTCTTTTCATCTTACCAACCAGAATGCTATCAAGCACGAGGACTGTAGCATAGCCATGGCGTGCGTGCACATAGCGACGCTGGACCAGTAAAGTATCAATGTAGTTGGATAAACATAACATTTATTGAAAGGTGTAGAGCGTATTTATTGGCACGAACATAACAAGGAACACATGCTAGGGCCAATAGTCTTTTAGGTGTGCAGGCAAGCCAGATGAGGTAATAATCAGGTGCACACACACAACCCATGAAAATGCAACAAAGAAATTCCCACCACATTTACTGCCACTAATTGTAGCTTTCAGATTTAGTTTGATACCCCGCCGCGGTGGTCTAGTGGCTAAGGTACTCGGCTGCTGACCCGCAGGGCGCGGGTTCGAATCCCGGCTGCGGCGGCTGCATTTCCGATGGAGGCGGAGATGTTGTAGGCTTGTGTGCTCAGATTTGAGTGCACGTTAAAGAACCCCAGGTGGTCTAAATTTCCGGAGCCCTCCACTACGGCGTCTCTCATAATCATATAGTGGTTTTGGGACGTTAAACCCCACATATCAATCAATCGATTTAGTTTGATCTACGAGTGACACAATTTGGATTTCCTTGACATTGCGAATTGATCGTTGTCAAGTTTGTGCCAATCACAGTGGCATCGTGAGTGGTTTCAGTGTCGGAAGTAATTCGGGTGGTGTGACTGCGTTGTTATCAAACGGCAGAGTACGCTGCATGCTTATATTGTTGTACAGTGCTGATTGCTTACACATGCTTTGTACTGCTTTATGTGTTCTGGTGGATTTGTTGCTCCATGTCAAAACGCTGTATTTCCTTCTGTGTCTGTATCACAATGTCTTCTTCTTGTTTTATTTCTTGTGAATTGGCTTCAACTAACACTCATGCATTGGTTAGTTAAACACGATGCTTTTCATTCTATGTTGTCTTTTAGTATTGCTGTGAGTGGAGGCAAAAATGAAGATTCAGTGATAATGTACAATAATCAAAATAATTGTCATGACTTTGACACAAGCAGCAGCGGCTGTTAGTCACAGTAACGTCGAGTAGCTGCAGCTCCACTGCACTAGCTTGGTGACTACGTCTCACTGTCAAGCTAGAGGTGGCAATTTGACCCCAGTCAAAGCAACTTCCTTTCAATAAGGAATACCCTAGTAACAAGATTTAGATTCACATTAAGAAACCAAAGTTTGTGAAAATTAATCCCAAGTCTCTCACTGTGGCTTGCCTCGTGGCCAGTTCAGGATTTCGAATTCTGAAATGCCAGAATTCCAAAGCATTTGCTCCCCTCATCTACTGTCACGCAAATAAGCTGTGTCATCTTTTAGTGTCTCGTATGTCTGGTTCAGTGTGCTTCTTGTTGATGTACTTTCTTTAGTTCATCGCTGATGTGTGTGATTGCTTGGTTTGCAGCAAACGCGAGGGGTTATAGAGGAGCATCTGGACGATGCACTGAGCGTCTTGCGGAATCACGCCGAGGGTGCCTCTGTCGGTCCCAACCTGGGGCCCACACTGGGGCTCACGCCTGGTGCCCACTCCAATGGACTGCTGGCCTCCTTAACGGCGGGACACCCCTTCTCGCCTGGCATGCCCACCCTTGACGCACACGGAGTGAGCATCCATTCCTTGCCCTCTATTTTGGCGGTGAAGCTGTTAAAGCGTGAAATAAAATGGACGACCACGAAAACTATCATAATCATGAGCTGGTGTGTGCCAAAGAAATGAGCGACGGAGATGGGCCGGCTGGCCGGCTCGTCAGCCGTGTTAATCAACTCGTGCTCCCGCGCTATTACCTGCAGGTAGAACATATGATGCACTGAGGGTTCTTATCAATTTAGAATTTGTATGTGACATGACGGCAATGATGACGGCGAAAACCCGTCAAGACGGTCCACATGATTGCTGTTGCAACAGAAAATCAAAAGAAAGTAACCGGTGTTAGCCAGAAGGCTTCAGGATTGACCAGCTTCACCATGCGAAGCTTCACCTGGCTTTGTGCAAACTTCCTGCAAATTATTCTTTTTTCTTTTGTGGACAGCTGTTTGCGTGTACAGTCCACTCTTCCATATTTTCTGCTGATTCAGCTTCTTCAATGATTTCGCAAATTTTCTTTTGTATTCCGTTAAAGCTAAAGCTTTTTGTGGAAAAGTGCTGAAGGAAAATGTCGTGAACCCATGAATGTTTATTGACGATAGTGCTCTTCTCCAGCAAGTTTATTGGAAAAACCATTAGATCAGCAAAATGAATTTCTGCTGCCGTCCTCAATGTCACGATCACATGGAAATATGCTATTGTGCGTGCATTCATTGCTCATTTTCGCTCTGCAGGCAAGCCCGCCCGCCCTCTCCGACAGTTCCATGAGAAGCAGGACGTCTCTAACGACTCCCGGCAGCCAGAACCCAGCTCATTACAGTAAGTGCTTGGTGCTTTTGACAACAAGCCGTCTTATTCATCAGTGTGTTTCTGGCACTAAAGGATTCGTAGAAGTATGGAATGTAACATAGCATGTGTTAATTGTTGTGCAGTCGTAGCATACCAGTGCAAAGATTTTCTTGAATGATACTGAATGCTGTCCAGCATAGCCTAATGGGATGCGGCATTGCACAGTTAGAATGTTGGAGCACCGGTTTACTTGAGTTCGAGCGGTGCGTTCTAAGTTTTAGGAGTTTGAAATTAATGCATTTTCCCCCAGTAGTGCATTGTCGTCAACAGCTCAATTATCGCTTTGCAGTAACAAAGTCCGCTGTCTTACTTTTGTATAAATCCGTGCAGTGGAGACCAGCCCGGGCATCAAGGTGGAGAAATGCAAGGAGACAGACAAACTGGAGCACACCAAGATCAGCCCCCCGAACTCCCCGGGTCCCCTGGGCGCCAGCCTGACCACCCCGACTGCCACGTCTTCCTCTGGGGGAGGAAAGTCCAGCAAGAGGTCTCGGTCAGTTTTGTGCAATCTCCCTGCGTCTGTGAAGCCGAGGCAGTCGTTAGAGACGGCCACTTCGGATTCAGGCTTCGTGTCAAGATAGAAGTGAGCTAGAGTACGGACGTTACGGAAACATTAGGGCAGAGCAGCACCGTCCGAAGAAACGAATTCATGAGAGACAAAATAGAGCTAGTCTTGTCGTATGTTGCTGGGTTCAAGAGCTGCACGTTTTGGGGCCGTGTTACAATTTAGAAAAGCCCGGTTCATGTGTGTGCAAACCTTTTCTCTAGTAATTATTTGCATCACAACTAGCAAGTGACGAATCGCTTTAAATCTTCTTCACTTTTATGATAGTGGAACTCTTGAAACTGCCTCTGAGGGTTTCTAATGAGCACTGATAGAAGTGTATCAGCTAAAGCTCATAATGGCATTATATGTTTGTGATTCAACGAACATGATAAATTGCATATTTTGGTATGTTCAGGCTTTCTTTACAATTCGCCTTTTAGAATAATCTAATGCATTCACTTCGTGTGTCTATAGTGGTAGCAGCACTGTAGTTATTGCAGTCTTGCATTTAGATGGTTGAAACTGCTTAGTGTTACATGTAGCGTGCATTCTCACTTGGTAACCTTCTATGCACCTCATATAAGAGGGTAGTGTAAGAATTCCTTCATTTTTGCAGTCACTGCAGCTTTTGAAATACTACAGCAGGCTGTTGTATTTTAATGAATGCATTTATGGTTGACTTTCTCTTTCATGTCCCTGCATCAGATTCGCACCATACTTAGTAAGTGTTGTTATTATTTTGTCCGTAGGAGCCGCTGGCAACCAGTGCCTGGAAACAATAGCAACAGTGGGCATGGCGATGCGTTTACCGGGTAAGTTGCCTGTACCATATTTGACGAAGATCAAGCACCTTTCTTTTTCTTCTTTCGCTTAATTTCCAGTTAGAATAAGTAGTCTGCGTAACAGTATGCTTGAAATCGCATGTCAAGTACAGCGGAAATGTTTCATATCATTTTTGCGAATAAAAATTGGGCTATTTTATCAATGTAGTTCGAGTTGAACATAAGGCTTAGTTAACGTCTCTTGTTCATGATCATGTTACTTGAGATGTTAAATTTCAGGAAGCAGTCATTCGATCAATTGTTGGTTTGTGCATGAAGCTGTGCAAGCCACTCTTGTTTCCTCTTTTGCCGAGCTCTTCTTTCTGGTGATTTGTGCAGCTCTGGAGACGAGGACGAGCCCCCAGAAGTTAAGGCAGAGCGAGAAAAGGAGAGGAGACAGGCGAACAATGCGCGGGAAAGGTGAGCGGGTTTCTCCAACACCAACCGACATCTTGGGCCTTGCCAGTGGATTAGTATCATTGCCATACAGGCACTTTAATGCGCATCCTTCTCTTTGAATGGCAGCGGTGCTGGCACAGAGAGCTTTTTCACCTTGATAGACGATAGAATTTGTGAGGCGAACACTTCATGAATTTTTCATGTTTTCAGCCTTGAAATTCTTGAAAAGCCCTTGAATTTTTAGCCGAATATAGTGTGCGAACTCTGCAAAAGTTTGACATGCTGTAACGTTAACCCAAATCAGTGTAGAGTGTTCATTCTTTTAGCATTGCAAGTTCTGACCATAAAACATCGTTTTCCTGTGCCACTTTCCTTGTTCACTACAAGCATTCAAAAGAAAATTTGCCTCAAAATTAGCCAGTGCGAAAAACATGAATTCTCAATATTTTGAGAAAGTGCTTGTTGCAGAGAAAAAGTAATCACACATTTGAAGTCAGCACGTTGAAATACGTAAACAATGGAAGTTTGATCAAAATTCACCCATAAGTTAAAAAAAAAAAACATTTTTTAAAGTGGGATCTCCCCCCTTAAATGTATGTCTCTGTTTGTAAGCAACCTTTTCGTTTTCACATAGGGTGATGAGCCGCTGTCTTGTGCACATTCTCTAAATTAACAAACATTTTTGATGCACATGATTGGTCAACGCTCGCACGTACAGTAGAATCCTATTAAACGAAACTCTCTTAAATGAAATTGCTGCTTAAATGGAACAACTGCCCCTAATATGTTTGGTTTTGTACTTGAATATTGTACCCCTGTTTATCTCTCGATAAACGACACTCCTCTTTAAAAAAAACATATTTTTCTGGTCCCTTCAGGTTTCATTTAAACGGAGCCTACTGTACGTTTCCATCCACATCGCCTTGGCCCTCTCTCAAGTTTCGAGATACTGTGCTTTGCATCATATTTATGAACCAGTGCCGGTGAACAAGACTAGTGTTGCACTGACCGTGCATGTTCCCCTGTGTTGCAGGATACGTGTAAGGGACATAAACGAGGCGTTCAAGGAGCTGGGCCGAATGTGCATGATGCACCTGAAGACAGACAAGGCCCAGACAAAGCTGAACATCCTACACCAGGCAGTGGAGGTCATCACCAGCCTGGAGCAGCAAGTCAGGGGTGAGCCATCTGTCTCCGGGGCTCTGTACAGCTCCCCGGTTGGCTTGTAATGTGGCTGTTATCCCTCACCCTGGCGTAGTCATTGTACAGTGTCTAGCAAAATGAAGAGTTCCACCATAGCGATGAAGTACCTCCCAAAACCATCACTGCACGCTCAAAACCAACCATATACAGTTAAACCTGGATATAACGAAATTTGTATATCCCCAGAAAAATTCGTTATAAAAAAGATTTCGTTATATGCAGGTTCAGTACGAAACTTTGGAAAATAAAATCGCAAATTAAACAATAGGGAGACTAAAGGCAGAGCTAACCAAAAACAATTATTTTACAGTAAAAAAGCGCAATAATATCGCGATAGCAATTACAGTGGAACTTCGATTATACGACTTTCAGGGGACCACGCAAAATCGTCGTATAATCGAAAAACCAAGAATATAGGCACTGATGGTCGTTGTTGCCCCACAACAGTTGTCACATAATGCGTAAGAAAGTCCGCGGCACAAATCTACGCTGCTCCGATGAAGGTAGATTAAATTACTTAAAAAATGACAACCACGCATTTTATCGGAGGTGGGAACAAATATTTATTCTCACCCTTAAAAAAAATCTGTGATTTCTTTCTGCGAGTTTGCCCAGCCACGATGCATCAGCTTTCTTTCTAGAGCTGCGACATCTGGCAGCAAGTCGCCGATCTCGTCGTGTGCGCAAGCAAACCGCCGAATGTTGTTGACGTAGCACAACACGTCCACGTACGTCGGAACGGACGCACTAGCTTCAGCAGTGTCATCCATCTCTTCCTCGTCGGAAGTTCTCGCAGTGTCAGGACACACAGTTTCGATAATGTCATCCAGCGGCACTGCACTGCAAACCTCGTCGTCGGCACCAACATAGTCCGCTAAAGATCCAGGCAGCTCCAGGTTGCCGAACTCTGGTTTGTCGTCTACAGGCACTGCAGCTTCACTGGTAGAACAAGCACCACTTCTATTAAAGCCGCAGTGCCTGAAGCAGTTGACAATGGTTTCTGGCGTGATTGCGTTTTATGCACTAGCAATGTAGTGCACTGCATCAAGCAAAGAAAGCTTCTTATCCAACTGCTTGCGTTCCGTGCCCGCCAGCCGACGCTGCACCAGAAACTTCCGATATTTCTGCTTCATGCACTTGATAACGCAGGCGTCAGGTGGCTGCAGCTGGCTAGTGCAGTTGGGGGGGCAGCAATGTAACTTTCACATTTATCAAATGCGACGTATCTAATGGATGGCATGGCGCATTGTCAAGCAGACGAAGAATCTTTTCTGTTTTTAGCCTCCATTTTTGAGTCCAGCTGCTGCAGATATGTTGAAAACATAGCTCTTTGCTTCGCTTACCCCCGTGACAGCTCTCTTCTTATAATGTTAATGTCTGCTCTGGCTGCATATTGTGAAATAATCCAGTTTCGTCCCCGTTGAACACTTCGGACGGCTTGTATTGCCGTATCGATTCCGGCAGCAATGCAGTCCACTTTTCGACAGTGTCGAAGCTGACGGACAAGCTCTCTCCACAGCAGCGGCTGTATACAACTCCACTGCATTTTTTAAAGCGATCCAACCAGCCATTGGAGGCTTTAAAGTCATCAATGCCGCAGTGCAATGCAACTGTCTCCGCCTTCTCCTTCAAAATTGCGCCATCCACGGCAATTCCTGAACTGCGGGCATGACGCAACCACTCAACTAGGGCAGTCTCCATGGCAGCATATTTGCCATCTTTCACGGCCTTCCGGTTCAGGCCGAACTTTGCCGCATTTAAGGGGGGACGTGGCAAGTAAAACTAATTTTTTTATTAATGTACTGTTTGTGATGAAATTTGGTGTGTGTATGTGGATGATTGTGAGGATTCCAAATATGAAAACCGTTTTCAAATACGTCTTGTAGTTTTTGAGTTACAAGCATAATTATACTAATTAATGCTCTTCACACTTAAAGAGATAATTATTGCTAAATGAAATTATTTTTTCATATTATTATGTTCCCAAAGCATCAACTTGTGCAAAGAAGCTATTAGTTGATTTTTCTAGTTGTAACCATAAATAAAATTTCCAAAACATGGATGTTGTTTTGCGCACACATCGCAGTAATTATAAAATGTGTTCTAAAAATTTTAAATGATGAGTAAGAAGAGAGATAAAGCTTTATTGCACTGCTAAAGGCCTCCTGAGCCTAGTGCAAAAAACGGAACGACTCTATCAGTCTTTGTTAGAAAATGACAGATGTTCTAGCGAAGGCACATAGGCGAAAATCAAGAGTTGAGAAAACTGACTTTGAAAGTTCACTCTTGTTTGGAAGTTCACAACATGGCTAAAACACTCAGAATCCTCCTGGGCAGTAATCCTGAGATGCTGTGGCCTTGGCCTCTGTAGAGCGCAACCCAGTTTTGCGCTTCTTTGTCGTGGAACAATGCGCTTTTTGAGCCCTCTTTACCCTTTTGGCATCTTTTTCGGCTGCTCGCCGCAAAGAGCAGTCTCCTGGATTGAAGCCCAGTTGAGCAGTGATCTCTTGCAGCGCACTCTTGCAGCCACCATTGAAACGGCAGACTGCATCTGCAACTGCACTTTCCACACTTCGAAGGGAGGCGAACTGGCTCTTGGACTGGAGTGACCAAATGAGGCTGTTCATACTCTCCACAGCATTCTGGGTTTTTCCCTGCGCACACCTTTCAAGGAGCTCTTTGTTCGAGAGGCGCTTGTAGATTGGCAGCAGTGCCACTCGCACGTGAGGGGGCAGTTTATGTTTGTGAGGCGGCAGCGGCTCTCCCTTGGCCAATGCCTGATTGTGCGGGCACCAGGAGTCAGTCCCACTTGGGCACAGGTTGTGGTGTGGATCCTGGTCTGTGGATGTTACATGGTAATAAGTGGCCATGATGGCCCTCTCCATGCCAGGAACATCGTTGGGGTGGCTCTTAATGGCCCAGCCATAATAATTCGTCAACTTCTTTATCAGGCCCTGCGTCAGCCGGCCTTTGCCACCCATGCTCAGTCCTCGGCCTTTGGATTTGTGCTCATCAAGAAGGTTGCGCAAGGAAGTGCCCATTCTTTTTTTCACATGGTTCACACACTCCTGTTTCTTAATCACCATGTAGCCATACACCTTGTCTTGCGTGAGGGCAAGGTACGTACGGCTGTCACCGTCGCAGAGCACATTGATGTATCGAAGCTTGTACTTGGTAAACGATCTTTCAAACATGATCCTCGCTGCTTCTACTTCCATTTGGCCTGCATTAGCATCGGTGTTCTTTTGGCACTGTGGCTTGTGTTTCTCAAGCCACTCCTCATAGTTGTCGTCACCAGGCTTGGGGCCAACAGCACAGCCTTGGCAGTAGTTGGACAGGACACAGTGGTCCAAGACCAAGCCTGTGTACAGCTCGATTACACAGCCCACGCCAATATGACTTCTGTGCCCCCTCGTCATCCACGTGCCGTCGTAAATGACGTCAATGTTGCCTGGCACTCCTCCTAGGTCCTTGTAAATGTCATGCACCTTCTGTTCACTTTCTGCTTCAATGCGGGTGGCAGCTGATGTGGTGGCAGGGTGGCTGTACTTCCTTTGCAGTCTCTGGTAGGACTTGTGGTGCAGTGCTCGATGCGAAATGTCCATCGCAGAAAAAATGTCATTTATGGCAGATTGTTTTCTGCCAACTGACTGCACAGCCCTCAAAGCACGCACGTTTACCTCAAAGGGGTTCGTTTTTTGTTGCCTGGAGCACCTCGGGGACGACCACGCACTGTTCACTCTGCCACAATTGTCACAAAAAAGTTCCATCCTCGCCGCGAGTCCAAGGCAGTGCGTAGTCTCGAGGCGTATCGACCCTTCGTCGCACTTGTTGCACTTTACTGACGAAAGCAGACCGTTCAGCATCTTCTTATTTACAATGAAGAATGTGGAGTCCTTACCGCCGTCATTTTCGTCGCAGCCTTCGTTCAGAAGCTCGAGCTTCCGCTTTGAAGCGGACTTCGATGCTACGGCATCCAAAACATCCCGCCTTGTCTGCGCCCGCTGCGCGATTTCTTCACTGCTCGGAATCTGGGCCGAAACTCGCGATAGAATGTTCGACGCGCGCACGCCCGGAGTTGCAACGGCTGCCGACGCGGTGCCACCGCAATCGGGTTCGCGAGAGCGTCCATCACGGTCGACGGCATCCGGCGGTCTGACATACGACGATGTGGCACCTTCCACACTCTCGGCCTCACAACAATCAGCGAAGGGTCTGAGTAGAGGCTCCGTGACGCTCGAAGAGCATGCTCCGTCCGGAACTGCGACTGGGACGGCAGCCGCAGTCGTCTGCCCTTTGTTCCAAGCTTTCCGACGCTTGCCGTACTTGTGGACGCTCCGGAACTTTTTTTGCGGCAACATAGCACCGCAGTATGAGCAAGCACTCAGAAGAGACCACCGATGTAACAAAGCTTGGTAAAAAAAAGCACGCGAACTATCACAAAAACAGCAAACTGGCAAAAAACGAAGCGCACGCCGGATGATTCTCGACACGGCGGCCGCAGATGCGCTCGCGCTTCCAAGGTTGCCAAGGTGCGCGGCGCAGCTTTGACCAGTAAGAGGTCGCGCCTGCTACCACGTGACCCGCGCAGCCAATTGCCGTTCTTCGTTTTCGTTTTTTTACTTGCTCCTCGCGCTTTTATTTTCACTCGGCGAAATACGAGACCGCGACCATCGGGAAGCCGGCTTTCTCCTCTTTCCAAAGCTACCAAAATGGCGGCCCACGGTCAACAACTTGGCGCGTTTGTGCGGCGTGAACAACACCGTTTCAGGGGCTTTTTTTTCGCACTTTTTGGCGACTAGCCTCGGCAAAAACACTATTTGCGGGATTTGTAGCGCACGTTTCGCTGTAATATTTTAGAACAAGGAAGTTGAAGGTCTGAAGATTACGAAAAAAAATAAATCAGAAAATCGCATATTTTGACCAAAATCGGCACTTTACTTGCCGCGCCCCCCCTTAATAGGATGCTATCCTTCTTTGCAAGGATCGTTTTCAGTGACGACTCGGGAATGTTCAGGTCGCGGGCAATGCTGGCCTTTGTTGCTCTGTTCCGCTTCTCCGCCTCCTCGATTATGCAAACCTTTTCTCCAAGCGTCAGTGGTTTTCGGTTCCGTGACATTGCGAGACGCAGCACTAGCAACCAGGAATTCGAAAGCTTCCTCGCACACCTATGTCCGAATACTGAAAATTTTGCACGTAGACCCAGCAGCTGCGGCGCACAACCAACCGATGAGGCGAACACGTGAAAGAATGGCTGAAAGGCAACAAGGCAGTGGGCCCATTCAAATTTTGCAAGTGCGTACGTCTGTGCAAGCTTTGACCAATCGTGAGGGGCTACAACTCCCCAGCCCTCTGGTAGCTAGACAGCAGCTAGTTCCGATTTCCGCGGCTGTCCCAAACGTAGACAGGCTCAACAATCGCCGTTCATCACTTCCGGTACACCGACGCGAAATCTAGTGAAAGTTATCGCATACTAGAAAGCGAGCTTGAAATTATCTGCCATGTTACCTGCTCACAGCTGTCGCTACAAAACCACCCAAAAGAAGATAGAGAACAAAACAAAAAAAGGCCCCAACGGAAGTGCGCAGTGCAATGCGACTAAGCAAAACGAATGCGTTCCGGCTGGCTCTAGACAACGTTGGCTCTGGCTAGCTATGGCCGACAGCGGGTCGAAGAATTGAAGAGGCCCTGTGGTGGCAGCGCGGATAGTGTGCTAGAACGTGCGGAGGAACGAACTCGATTCCTCGATTTCCCCACTTTTTTTCATCTGGCCGCAGTGTGCTTGCATGGTAGCCTGCGTGCGTCACCGTAGGTTTTTTTCTTTTTTCTCGGACAGTCCAGCTAAGCGTCGTATGAGGCGGGGCCGGCGTAAAATTGTGTCGTAGAATTGAGGTTTTCAATACATTAGTTGTATTGGGGGTTTTGCCGGGACCAAGCATATTCGTCGTAAAACGCGGGTCGTCGTAGGACCAGGGGACGTATAATCGAAGTTCCACTGTATATGGACACTCTCAGTGGGTTTTCGTCATCGCCGCCAAGTTCCGTAACAAGTGCAAATGGATAACATGCCCCCACGCATCCTAACTTTCATAAGCGGGTAAAAGCAGCAAGCGCTGCTGAAGCGGAGATAAAATGAGTCGACCCACCCCTATCGCCTGGAAATTGCATGACATCTCTCGCGTGTTAGAACTGCCGTCGAATGTAACTTAGAAGTGTGGCAGCTTGGGCTAGTCGGTATGGCATGACGACAGTTAGCGCGAGAACAAAACGTCCTTCTTGTCTCTGTGTCGTCGTTTTGTTCTCGCGCTATAACTATCGTCATGCCGTCGAATGTTCATATTAAAAGTAAACCACCCGGCTTGAACGAGCATGAAACAACGCGGGGAGGGGGAAGGGGGATCGCTCGAGCAGCAATAATGAACGATTTCGAGGGCGGTTGTGATCGCTGGCACGCTTGCTATCTCAGCGATTATCAGTGCGGTTTCAAGGCGCAGGGACTGTGTGAAAAGAGCACATCTCCCTAGAGCGGTCGTATTTGCTCACACTAGCGTTTTGTAGGAGTTCCGCGATATCGGATTCAAAAGAGTTGGCTGCCAGCCTTAGTTCTTATAACATTGCAATTTTTCGCTATCGCGTAAATTGCATTGCGTTCAACATGCTGTCGTGTTGTTGCCAGAACTAATCGGCTAATCGCGAAAGCTACCAGCCTGTGAACTCGCGGCGGGGCGCAAAACAAAAGCGCGTGACCAGTCGACCTCCAAAGATCTGGCGTCACCGTGGTGTCGAAAAGTTTTCATCAGTGCCTAATCTGACATCCCCTCGGTGGTGTAGACATGGTTGTCCGAAATCAAAGGAAGTCAGAGTTTCGCCGTAAGGGCGAAGCAATGAATGCGATAACAATTCTTGGAATGTAACACTGAGAAGGCCAGGCAGATCGAAGCGTGCAGCGCGCTGCTCATGCACAAATGACTCAAGAAAACAGCATACACAGGACGAGATGGAACTAGCAACATTTACGGCTCTGTTTAAACAGAGTGATAAACGCGCTGTTTAAACAAAAATGAGGCACAAATGTAATCACAGGTACAGATATGTGTGCAATCTAACAAGTGCTCCAGTTCTTACTTCGGTGTGTTTGAAAAGCGCACTCTTTTCGCAAATGGTGCCTGTCCAGCGAGCAAAGTGATCTTTGTGCTCCCGGCAAATAAACTAAATCGTTTACCGGTCAAAGTCGAAGGCACACGATTCCACCCACCCAACGAAAAATAAGCACGCACAAAAATCTACCCCCCACCCCCATTCGCGGGGCACAGTACACGTGAGAGATAAGCGCACATCCGCGCATCGTGACAAGCTGAGCGCGGGCGGCTTTTTTTCCCCCTTTCTTGAGTTTTTATATATGTATAATACGTGCATGATGGCGGCGGAGGCAAAAAACCAGCTGAGACTGTCCATATACATAACTGCTACCGCAATAATAAAAAAGAAAAGCAAAGCTGAATGTCGTCGGGGGCCACACAATGCGCACGCAGTGAAACTATGCACGCGCGCACGGCGTCGAAAACGAAGAGCGAACAACACGGACACGGATATCCGGGGAAACTAATCAGTAAAGCGCCCTCCATATGCAGGGCAGCTCTATAATATTTGACGCTAACTAAAAGCGTGGCACTGCCAACACGCAAAAGTAGTTCTTTTTTTATGTTGGTTTGGAGTGGGGAGGGGGGGGGGCACACTCGCACATGGGAGCGCAGCGGCGAGAACGACAGCAAAGCTGGCTCGTAGGGTCCAGGTCCGCCGCTTCGAGGTTCGGCGGTGGCGGGGCAGCAGCGGATGATGTATGCTCTTAGGAAAATGCCAAAATGCGGAGCGAAATTTTTCGGTTGTTCATGGGGAAAATTTGTTATATCAAGGTTGTCTCGCACTGTTACTTTGTTACATAGAGGTCGCAAATACGCGTGCTTCTATGGAGCAACGGCATGGAATGAGAAAAACTTTGTTATATGGAGGTTCGTTATAAGCAGGTTTAACTGTAGTCAAAGAGGAGTTTGCAAATTGCTGATGCAAGCAAGAACATTATTCACACCACAGACCCACGGTGTTAAATTTAGGTGTGTTAGACAATTGCGTGCATTTTGCCAGTGCTGTTTCAGTGTGCGTTAGCAATAAAATTCCAAACGCCACTGATATATAAGGATGACAAAAAAAGGGGTAACTGAAGTTGTTGTTCTTAACTGGAACATGTCAATGCATACTACTAAGGCAGGCCTTGAATGTAAATTTTGACGAAGTAATGTCTTTCAATCTAAAGAAACGAACACTATTTCAATACTAACAAAAAAAAATTGACCATATAAAACAATCCAGTCACATGGTCGGGTACATCAGACTCCTCATGTCTTTGCCGCCAGAGTTGCCACGGGCTGCTATTCGCAGTTTTCAGTGAAAAAACGAAAATACAAATTCACCACTTCCGAAAAAAAGAAATGAAGGTCTGTCTTAGTTGATGCAACGAACAATATTTCCATTAGTGGAGTCATCTTATTCCAAGGTCTGGGTGGTTGTCGGTCTCAGTATAGATCAACAAAAATAACTGCAATATTCCTTCAGATAAGCTTTTTATCCTTGGAATGCAAAGCCAGCAATGGTGTTCTCACACACTTACCGTATTTACTGGCATAATCCTCGCACTTTTTTTGCCAGAAAACCAATGCAAAGTTGGGGGTTGCGAGAATTACACTGGGAAAACTTTCGACGAAAACGCAGAGAGTGAAAAAGAAAACGAAGTGGCCGCAAAACGGAATTTTCACAAAAGCACCTTACAGCAAGTTTTAAGAAGTACCGTAAAAACCCGCATATAGCTCGGACCCGCATATAGTCCGGGGTGTAATTCGGGGATAGCAAACGTGAGAAAAAAAGTTTTCACCCGAATATAGTCCGAGGAAAATGGAAAAAATGCATTTATTGACATTTCATTCATCCTCGTCGTCGGACGCACTCTCTTCCGAAGCTCCCTTGTCGGAAATGTTCTCCCACAGCACATCATCCTCAGTGCCATCAAGCGCGTTGGAGATGGAGCACTTTTTGAAGGCGCGGCAAACGAGCGCCTCTGGAATGCAGGCCCAAGCCTCGACTATCCACGAGCAGAGCATCGCTGGCGAGGCCCGTTTCAGCCGTCCGGCAGGGGTCACTTCTGGTTCTCCGGACCTCATCCACTCCACGTACAGGCGCTTGACATGGTCCTTAAATGGCTTATTAAGGCACACATCAAGCGGCTGCAGCTGTGATGTCATCCCTCCCGGGATGACGACGAGCTCGGTGCGGGAGTCGCGCAGCAGTCGCTTTACGGAGTCGGCCAGGTGACACCGAAACGCGTCGAGCACAAGCATCGAAGGGAGCCCCAGCAGTGCTCCGGGCCGTCGACACCACACGGACTTTATCCAGTCAAGGACTAACGATTCGTCCATCCACCCCTTGTCCTGGCAGCGGACGACGACATTTTTCGGGAACTTCTCCCCCTTCGGCAGCGTCTTTCGTTTGAACACCACGTAGGGTGGCAGCTTGCGACCGTCAGCCGTGCAGGATAACATTACAGTCACCCGCGTTTTTTCGTTTCCAGTCGACCGCACGATAACTTGCCTGGAGCCTTTTTGATGCACCGTCAGCGCCGAGGGCATATCCAGGTAGACCGGCGTCTGATCCGCGTTGCCGATCTGGCCCAGCTGAAAGGGGACTGCCTTTCGCAACACAATTATGTACCTTTGAAAAGCCACGAGGTGCTCTTCGTAGCTCTCTGGTAGCTTCTGGGAGATCGACGTACGCCGACGTAGGGAGAACCCAGCGCGGCGCATGAAGCGAGACACCCAATGCTTGCTCGCTTTGAAATCCTCCGGCTGAATGCCTTTGTCTCGAGCGATCTCCCTTGCCTTCGCTTGTAGCAGCTCGATGTTGACAGCGAGATGTGCAGCTCGCTGCTCCCGCACAAAGTCTGTGAGTTCTCGTTCCACGTCAGGAAATGCTCCATTTTTTGGTCCGCGGAAACTTTTTCGCTGGCCGCTGCATGCAAAGAGGGCTTCCTTCTGCTTCCGCCAACCGCGAATGCTCCGCTCGTTGACTCCGAACTGCCGCTCCGCGGCACAGTTGCCGATGGTTTCGGCAGCAGCGATAACTTTTCTTTTAAAAGCAGCAGAGTACTGCCTGCGCGGTCCTGACATGGCGTAAAATCACAGGAGCAAAATCGAGGCCGTCATTATGGGCACCAAGTTGAAGCAAAGGCCACTGACCAACTGACCAGTTAAGACTAACGCCGCTAACACTACCTAGCGCAGAAGCGCGCAGACAGCTGATGATGATGATAGCACCGCGCTATGCCGAAACCGAAACTGAATTTGGGCCGAAAATTCTTGGGACCCGCATATAGTACGGGGCCGAAATTTCGCACCCTAAAATCTAGAAAAAAACCCCGGGCTATACGCGGGTTTTTACGGTACTAATTAGAACTTACCTCAACAATAAAAGCAGAGGTTCAACACAAGGCAAGATTTGAGACACAAAAAGTGGAAGCAAATAGTCGAGAATTAGAATGCCATACGCAAAGCTTTTGGGCGTTGCGGGCGTAGCGGTAGCGTTTGTCGCTCAACAGGAGCCCTCAAAAAGTAAGCGTTGGACGTTGGTATTGGGCTGATGGCTATTTAACAAAATCGTCCGCAGTTCCCTTCTGAAGAAATCAAGTTTACCATCAATCCCATTTTTAGGCACACGGCAGGCCCTACGCGCCTTGGTGGCTTTCAGCTGCCGCCACCAGTAGCGAACACAAAACTCGTAGGCTCCGAAGGGCCTACCGGCGGCCCTGTTGCCCTTGTTTAGTGCATGATCTATCACTTGCAACTTGAAGCAGCCGTGTGGCTTCAGTATCGCCCCATAACGTGCCAAGATTACCGACACAACACACAAAACACGCCGCAACGCGTACTGGCCACTTCAGCTTGGCTTGGATTGGATTGGATCACCGTGCAATAGTACGCTTGATGCTTAAGAGATGGCGCCAAATGGTGTGCGCTATCATCATCAATGACTGGAACGAGCAGACGACATTATTGCGGCAGTTTTCGGGTGTGCGATAATTACTCGAGGAAAAAAGAATTGTATATTTGGGGGGCAATGGAGGGGTGCGAAAATTATGCGAGTGCGAGGTTTACGCGAGTAAATACGGTATTTTATTCTAGACTGATGCAGAACGCCTCTAATCTTTGACGAGCAGGCCGAGTAGCAAAGCTGCGCAAGATATTGAGTGTTTAGGAGCATAGAAGCTTGGCAGAGTTTGTATAACATTACGGAATAAATACACAGTGCCAAAACGAGGACATCCTGTAATACGGAGTGGCCTTATTAAGGTTAGCATAAGTACTCTGCAATGAGGCACACTGGGACTTTGTAGAGGCTGTGCAATCTTATCAATTCACTCAGTAGGCAACTCTCTATTGGTACTGTGGTCTGTCATGTAACCGTGGCCTGTCACTTCATCATCGCCCTTGGTGCGTGCTATAGTGCTGTCGTGCTCTTGCGTACAGAGCGCAACCTGAACCCCAAGACGGCGTGCCTCAAGCGGCGTGAGGAGGAAAAGAGCGACGAGGGGGCCAAGCTGGGCGCCCACGGCCTGGCCCACCCGGGTCAAGCGCTCGATGCACTGGCACACCAGAGGCTGGGCTCGCTGCCTGTAAGTACCCTAGTAAGTACTCTCATCGTGCCTCTCTCTCTCGTTCTTTCTTTCTCTCTTCTGCTTTTCACTGCGCAGCTCAAGATTCCGCATCTACGGGTGAGAGTTGTAGTTGGTCCCGAAACATTTTTACCATTAGAGAATGTTTTGTTCGTAGTCGTAACATTCACGGTTGGCTTGCTTGCGAACTTGTTTTTTACTGTCTGCAGATGATTGGGAGCGCAATTCTTTGGGCAAGTGAACGGCAAGCTGAGCGAGTCGGTAGTTAATTAAACATAATTTTTCTGTGAGCAGCACGGCCTACACTGAGGACTAAAACCAGCATACACAAACAAATGCCAAAGGTTACTGGAGTACTAAACAGGCTCTAGCAAAGCTGCTAAGAAGATCTTTAATCTCGAAGATTCTGAAAGGGGTTGTGGCTTGCGTAGAATCCGAGTGGATTCCCAATTGTGTAACTGTGGGTACAAGTGAAGTGAATTGAGCATTGAAAATGGCCCGTGTATTGCATAGCAGCGAACCTCGGATGTGACATACTTGGTACTCTTCCCGCAAATAACGTGTATGGCACGCAGTGGTATTTGTTAACCCAACAAGTAACCTAAAAGTTTGTTCAAGTCGGTATTGGTGCTTTGTCTTGTGTTGCCTGCTTGTGGAACGCTCACGTGACATTGCTTTAATTCCATTCTTACGACAAGACAAAACTCGGCAACCTCAGCAGTCTAGCCTGAAGCTGCTCATTAGAATGATAAAATGTGATCCTCCACGCTTTTCTGTGTATATTAGACTGAAAAGTCTGTGATGGTTCTTTAGATAAGCAGTGCTGTTTTCGCAAAGTAAGCTGAAATTCGCATGAACACGAATCTTCATGATTTTTTTCTTATTCAGGGCACATTGAATGAGAGTTTGACGCTGGTGTAATACAGTGCTTTGCTTTTGCATTAGATTTCCGAAGGGACATTACGACTGTCCAGAACGGAGACTAAGCTGTCAGAGATTAACTGTATTCTAGAGCATGTGCTGTCCATTCTTTTGGCTATTGTGTATTGTTCATGTGGAAATAAAAGCAACTGCTCATTAAATTGTTTCATTCACGAGCTTTACGCTGTAGTATCATCATGCATTTGTTTTCTTTTCTTCTCTCTCCTCCCCCTTTGTCTTCTCAGTGGAACGACTATTCGCAACCCATGGATGGGGAGACGAGCAACTCAGAATTGTGAAGTTCTCAGCGTTACACAGGCAAGTACTCTATTGTGTTTGTCTTGAGTCTCAAGAAGAGTGAGATAAAATATGTGATTGATAATTGGCGCATGTAATCATTGCAAAAGCTACCACACTACCAATAAAACCCAAATATAGGTTGACAACCCCAACCTCCTCTCCATGACTTAGAAGTGTACTGAATGTTGAGAGAAGAGAGACGTCACAGAATAGTAAAATCAGATTGATGCTATATTTCCAGCTTGAGGTCAGACGAAGCAATAGCTGATTTTACCATTTATTTATTGACTTCAGGTAAATGGGCAAATAATTAGTAGCGTGACTTCGAATCGAAGCGGGCGATCACATCTTCTCGGGTGCTGCAATGTTGATATGTAACCTAAGTTACTAACGGTTACTAATGCAAGAATTCACGGCGTTTTACATAAATTTTATGTACGCGAACTCCCGCCTACATGGAAATAAAACTCGAAGCGGCAAGAAAATTTGTTCTGTTTATGAGAAGTTTCATATGAAGGGACCCTGCACCACTATTAGAGCATGGTCGAAAAACGCTGCCTATCAGTAGAGGCTCCTGTGAATACGCCAGCCAAATATTATATGCCACACATGGCGTGTAACTCACAGTAAATTTTCAAAGACAGCTAAAAGCCGCTTTCTCTTCTCTCCACAAATGGCAGAAGAAGCTCAACAATCACTCGTAAAAGGCTCTCTATCAGCCATTGGCCGATTTAAACATGGCTTGCTCGGTCGTTACTGGGATTGCCGCAGGAGGCTGCGACTTGTCCGTGCATGGACGCGCGATTACACTGCAAGAGCCGCGTATTCGATGAAAAAAAAAAAAAAGAAAGAAAACGCTCAATCACACATGGCGTGTGTGATAGTTTCTTTGCCCATGCATCTCTGCCTTTCTGTGCCCATGCGATCCCTCCCTGCTTAGCTTCCAGCATTTTTGTCGAGACTAGAGGAGAGAGAATGCAATACTAGCGTGCAAGAAATCTTTGCAACTCTGCTCATATTGGATGGATTCATAAAATTTTTGTTTCGTTGAATCCGTGAGGCAATAAACTCTTCTAGTGAATCCATTCCACGGTCACTTGAAAAGCATTTACACCATCTCCCACCAAAGGGAACTATGTGTAGATGCGAAGCAGCGGGCGCTAACACTTACACTGGTGGCAGTGTTGACGCTGGTGTTCATTGCCGCGTCTCATAGGTGAGAAACCTGGAGAGACGCAAAGCACACAGCGATGGACCACCGTTGTTTCCTACTGGAACATGTCAGTCACTGCTAATGGGCAATGAGAGAGAGAAGGCTTCAATTGGACACAGAGGCCCACAGTGCGCTTTTAGTTAACGCTCACGCTGCGGATTTTTGTTGTTCAACAACACACAGAAGAAATCTTCCACTGGCACTACCTTGGACGCCAAGGTCCAGTGCCTACGTACAGTGAAATCTCAGTAGAGCGAACCCCGCATAAACGCTTTTCAGATTAACGAATGTTTGAAAAATCCCGCGCCGACTGCTTATAGTTTCAATGTAAAATTATTTTGCAACTACGTACTTCGGAATACCAAACTTTTCAGAATAACGAGTGTTAATTTAGTTCCACGTTATGTTAACGCCTCAGTACTATCAACTTGTGTTCTGAAATCTGTCTCGCAACCACTGGAGCTGTACGCGAGCAGATGACAAAGCGAACAGGCGCCTTCCTTCTCGGAAGACGCGCAACGGTGCAGAGGATGGGGAGACGAAATGGCGACTTTCTTTTCTTTCTTTTTGTTGAAACGCTGACGCTGCAGGTGTACAAGCGCAGAGGTGAGGGGCGAGGGTAACATGGGAGGGCATGGTCAGGGAGGCAGAGTGGGAGCTGGAAACAGCGGGGCGGAAAACTTGAAACAGCGTGGGAGCAGAAAACGAAACGCGAGGAATTTTCTTTGTTAGTGCTTTTTTTTCCTTCAAATGAGGCGATGACAGCCGCGACGCTTCGGGTTTTTCTTTCTTTGTCACTTCTACATGTGCTCAAGGAGGCCTTGTTTGCCAGTTGTGTTCATCTCTTTTTGGTGATTACTTATCGCGTACGCAAAGCAAATTGGCGTTCTCGCTGCGATGCTACTACAAATAAGTTTATCTCTGCTTGCGATGAAGAAGCGGAAGCAGTTTTCGCCAAGCGAGAAAGTGGATATTCTTCGGCAAATGGAAGGCAAAAGGCAGGCTGTTGTGAACAAAGAACCGAATCGCACTACAGGAATGTGGATGAACTGGAGGCCTTCAGACTGCACAGTTTGTGCTCCACGTGTCACAAGAAAAAAAAGTAATAATAATAATAATTCACAGGCTTCTTTAACATAAATGTGCATTTTTTGGTGTTCATTTGTGCTTTTTTTTTTTTTTCGTGAAAAAGAAGTTCAAGGACCCACAGTTGTAAAGCCAAGTCGTTTTGGTCGGTGGAAAATAAGTATTGTTAATTTTCGGGCTTTCAGTATAACGACCTTTCAAATCAACGAACAAATTGCGGCGGCCCCCTGAAGTTCGTTATACCGAGATTTCACTGTATACGGAGTGGCCAGTGAACAGTTGTGCAGCGCAACCAGTCAGTTTTGTCAATCAAGAAACTCCCTAGCAGACACTGCCTGTGTTGGCGTTGCGAGGTGAGAGGGGGAGATAGTGGAGGGGAGAGAGGAAGATGAGACTGGCATAATGGGGATGTAAACACCACGCGGAGGAATGCTTAGAGGAGAGGGGGAGAGGGCGAGCACAGGTTAGCAGACACTCCCTGCGTCGGCGTTGCGAGGCGACAAAGAGGAAGTAGAGAGGAGGGAGAGGGGAGTGGACATACATGTGCTGTAAGGGTGGTCACGCCGCACACCAGATTGAGCTCGACTCTAAGCTGCTTTGCATTTAAAAGTGTTTTGGGGCCCCTTTAAAGCAAATGCCACAATATTAACGAAATATGGCTTTATTTCAAATGTTTGTAGCTTTCCCATTTGTGTGTTACATCACAGGCAGCATGTGCATGCCTTTGAAGCAGAGAGGGTACTTTTTATTTCCCCACACACGCTCTCTTCAACTTTTCATTACCATCCATGTTGGCACCTGCTACTCTCAAACCTCATTATAACAAAGTTGCGTCTTACAAAAAGGTAATTTTTTTTATATCCAAAATTTGTTATAAAGATATTTTCCTTGCACTATATTTATTGCAAGACTATTTTTTGTTTACTTCATTATAATGAATATTTTGTTATATTTGGGCCCGTTATGTCTAGGTTTGAGTGTACCACCACCGTAATACAATTTCTGCATTGCTTTCTTCCTGTACAGGTTTCGTCGTTATAAGATGGAGTCATAGTAGGAAGTGCCTTGTGAAACAACCCTATTTTATCAACATTGAATGGGTCCTGTTTTTAGGCTTCCAAAATTTCTGCCCTGTTGCCAGTGGCTATAGACATCCCTGTTTACAGTTGAGAAACTCTCTTATCCTGGTATTTGCGAACTTAAACTTACTAAGCCATAAGTTTGCCCTTAAGGGGAGACGCTCCTCGAAAGCACTTTTTTTTTGTTATTCAACTTAGAGCTTCAGAAATTGGACCACTGATGCAGTTTTTCCTCCTGATTCCAAATCTGTAATCAGTTTTTACATAAGTGCAATAGTTTGGGAGTTGTGTTTCAAGTAATGGTGAAACTTGATAAGTTTTCCGGGAACTTTCGCGCATACTAAATGTTCATGCAGAGAGTTGTTCAATGGCTCCTTTTGCTCCCTATTAGCCATAGAGTGCCGATATCTAGCTAGAAATTGTGCTCCAACTTTGAAACTATGAAAAAAACATCTGTGTAGCAAACTACCCTTTTTTTTCCACTCGACCACCATTAAATTTATTAATAGATATTTACAGCTGATAGGTTGTGCTGATTCAAGTAGATATCGGCACCCTACGCACTCTCCTCAATGTGTGTGCCAAATTTCGTCGTCGTATGACCATTCTAAGTGCCCGAAACACTTCCCGCAAAAAATGCAAATTGGCCAAAATTGCGAAATGAGAAAAACGCGTTTGAAAGTTTGAAAGTCTGTATTTACAAAAATGAAAAACGCAGTAGCACGAAACTTGTGCTGAACACATACACACATGTCCAGAGGGAATATCAGTTGTCTAAAACTCTCCAGCACCGTAGGTTTTCCCTTCCCGGCTGGTGCGGCAGGACTCTTCCACCCGGGCCCTCTTGGCTGCACTGCGACGGTGTGCCCTCGCCTCAGCGGTCTGACGCACATTCATCTTGTGCATGCGCATGCTGTCTCGGCGGTCGCTGAGGGTAACCAGGGCCTCCGAAGGAAGCACCCCAAGCTCTTCCAGCACCTTTTCAAAGCTCGCGTGGCCCCGGTTGAACCACAGGACTGCAATGGCTGTGGCTGTTTCCACAGCAGTCCGGGAAGCAAACCGGGTCTTTGGACACAGCAGCCATATTTTGCTGTTCAGGGACTCGGCCGCGTTCTGTGTCTTGCCGTGGAGGCACCGGGCAAGCAGCTTCGCATCTGTGAGACGCTTGTAGATTGGGAGGACTGCCAAACCCTGGGCCTTGGTCAGGAGGGGGGTGTGGCACGGTGCAGGCTGGCCCTGCGCCTCAGCACGTCGGTGCTTGCACCACGAGTCTGGGCCTGCAGGACAGAACTTGTGACTTCCAGCACCGTCTGTTGAGCACGAGTGCAAACATGAGGCCCATATGGCAGTGTACATCTTGTGGACATTTCCCCGATTGTTCACAATGGCCACCTGAAAGTAAGTTTGAAGCTTCTGGATGGTGGTGTCCTTCAGCTTCTCCCCTCGTGGAAGTGGCGTTGGCAGCTTCCGCAGGCCGGTGCCCAGACGTTTCGCCACGTGGTTGGTGCACTCCTCTTTTTCAATTGGAGTGTCAGGGTACACGTTGGCATCACAGACCCCGTTGTAGGCCTTGCTGTCTCCATCGCTTAGGAAGATGGTGAACCGCAGGGGTGTCTCATAGTCCACAGTCCTCTGCCAAATGCGCACTGCAGCTTCGGCCTCCATGGTATGCGAAGAACAGTCGCAATTCTTCTCACAAACGGGATGATGAAACGCCTGCCATGTTTCTTCATCGCCTCCCATGTCGTTATGCAAACTGCACGCCAGGCAGAAGTTGGAAAGCACTTCATAGTCCAGGCACAAACCAGTGTCCAAGGACACTACAGTTCCCACACCATTGTGGCTTTTGTGGCCTCTTTTTTGCCATGTGCCGTCAAACATGACTGGCACGTCACTGTTACCAGCCACCTCTTTGGTGACGCTGCGTGCCCTTTGCATGTTTTCACAGACAGCCTTCACTGCCGCACTGTGAATCTTTTTGCCGATAGCATGGAAGGTCTTATGGTGCATAGGGTTTGGCAATCCAACTACTGCACAAAATCGTGAAAGTTGCTCATGCCCGATACCGACGGCACGCGCTGCAAGCACCACTTTCAGGTTCACGGCAAAGGCGTCACGCGAACTCCCGCTGTCGTAGCTTCTGCTTGCACCGCGGCCGCCATCTGACGCGACCCGCTTCGACGAGTACGCGGACGAAAGGATGCTCTCCGAGCACTCCGCATTCTCTCAGTGTAGCTCCAGAAACGCCGAAAGGCCTTTCCGCTTTTTATTCGGTGCCCGAACTGCGAGTTTACTCTCGTGACAAACGGGGCATGCCGCGCCTGCGACGACGGCCGTCAATGCACCCAACTCGCACAGCACTACGCTTTCGGCACGATCGGCATTCGGCCTGACGTCGTTTTCGAATAACGCGATCTTTTTCTGCGATGCACTCACAAAATTCACTGCAGCGTTGATCTCGTCGTCGCAGTTGCCATGGTCGACGTTGCCGTGGTCGATGTTAGGCCTACCGGCCGCTGGCCCGTCGCGGACATTTTCGTTGGCGGTGGCTTTCTTGTACGTCCTCCGCCGCTTCCCTCTGAACTTGTTCTTACTTCTGTATTTCCGATGGTCGGCAACGGCCTTTTTCGGGCTTGCCATCGCACGAAAACAGCGAAAAATAACTCCGGAAAACAGTGAAGCGAACTACGGCAAGAAAACACGGGTGCTGTCAGCCAATGGCGGCCCTGCGTTAGTGGCGCGCGGTTTGAAACGGCGGGAAAAGACTGTTTTTGTTGCTTTTTTTTTAGATTTTTCGTGAACGTACGAGACTTCAAGAACCGGGATCGTGGAGAGTAAGGACAACTCTACACGAGCCAGCGGCCGCAATATGGCGGACAGCTCTCTTCGCGGCCCCGCGAGCACGCGAACAGCAGCCCGTTTTGTGTAAATTTCGTGATGCCGCGCGTCACTGCCGCTCACTCAGACGCGTTTTTCACTGACTTCTGATGCTTATTTCGCTGTGATATTTTCAGATGTCAAAATATAATGTATAAAGATGATAAAGCAACAAAAAACAGAAAAGGTGAAATTTGGAAAAAAAACGCGACTTTTCGACCCGCGTCTCCCCTTAACGCGTTTTAACAACATTTATTGCCATTATAAGTAAGGCTTGGTCAAGGTAGCCTGTGATCTACCTAACGATCCTTTGAAGACTGAGACCACGGCAGGGGAATTTGCAGATTATGTGAACCACAATGAATTAAGATTGAACATTCAACTAACATTGGGACAAGCAAACACTCTGCAGTGTTATGTTTTGTAAGTGTTCTCAATATTGTAACGGATGTCTGGTTCTGAAGCGCCTCTCTTCCCGTATCTCGTTTTCCAGGGTTCTGCCAGACCCGTTCGCCAACACAAGTTCTTCGTTATTGAAGGAGGGATATCTTCCAGCTTCCACTAGGATGAACGAGCAAGAAAAAAAAAAAAAAGAGTAAGACAGGGCACGCATTACTCCGCAGCAGCCGAAGAGGAAAGTGGCCACCGTTCTTCCCTCTCCGACCAGCACCACCGTTCTCTCGTCGACACCCGTTGCATCCTCCTCAGCGTTTTTAAGTCGATTGTGTTCTTCTTGTTCACTCTTACACGATGCGGTCCTTGTGCCCTCATAGTTCATCACGCCCGCTGCCCCCACAAAAAAAAAAAAAAAAACGCACAGAGACGCAGGTTCGGCCTAATTGCCACTGGGACTCTTTTTGAGCCGCTTTGTGCTTTTTGGTTTTTTCTCTTTGGACAAGGGGAGACGGGACTTTGCTGTTGCAACCTGTATACATACCATAACGCATCTCTCATCACCGATCAATGCATTTCAATGTTTGGCGGAGGAGGAAGAAGCAACAACGGCGGCGAGATTTTAGAACTACGATTATGGCTTTTTGTTTCTTTCGTCTTCTCTTTCTTCATCTCTCCATGTACATGTTGTTGTAGAATGGCGGACAGTGCTCTATTTAAAGCGAAATGGCAACGGAGCGTCGGATGGCTCCTGTCAACGTGGCTCAACAGAAGCGCACCTTTGTAATTGTTTCCTCCTTGTGAAAAGCTCGTTGAGGCACCTTTCTTGTTACTTTGCTTGAGGCTTTCTTACTTGTCCATACTTGTATTACCCTTTTACGTGACACATTACAATGATCAGATGAAATAATGAGAACTAATGGATATTAATGCCAAGAATAGTATGGGGGGATATAATTTTGGAGTAATTACGATAGAAATATGTCAAAAGTAAAGCGAACGAACATATAATTTGCCGTAGACATGGACCATACCTGCAATCTTTTTGTTCTGCATAATAAAAAAGAACAAGCCCGTAAAATATTCTTTCTTTTCTACCGTTTTCTTTTTAAACTCTACTTGTTAACACGCCCACAGTTCTGCAATACACATGAGCAAACATCTTAAATAATCGAGGGGTTTGAGTATATTGCTAAGCACATATTGCCAATCTTGTGGGACCGTAAACGTGTGTGCCTGATGAGGATGACAAACAGCTGCCACCGCTCGTGCTCCGCGCTCATCCGGTCAGCGCAGTGACCGCTGTATTTAAACATTTGTAGATCGACCCATTATGTCTAAATTTGAAACCTGAAGTTGAGGGGCGACTTGGTGAGGGGCAAAGCACATTGTGGCATGGTAATGTCATCATGTTTACCCGTAATCTATACCTTGTTTTCTCATGTATGACCCGTGCCCTCGGCAAAGGTTCAAAGAGAATTTTCTCTGAATGATACCTACAGGTTGCAGCAAAGATAGCTCTTCTGGATGACTTTCAAGCACTGCCGTGAAGGTGCCTTTGCACAAAGGAATAGCCTTTATTTATATATTTTTTTTCACTACATCATAAATTTTCGAAATGTGCTCACCCCCCCTCCAGTCGAACCCCTTTATAAGAGACACTATACAACAAAATACAGGATGTTAAGAAAACGCACACGAGGTACCCTGCTTATGAAATACATCTCTCATAAAAGACAGGAATGGCTGCACAGAGCATGCCTCTTATATATAGTGGTTCAACTGTATTGTGTGATTGCGGAGGGTTACCCTACACCCAAAATTTTGCTCTTGCAGCACAACTCTAGTATATTCGACTGTGGATTGACAAAGAGTCAAAAGATGTCGCCGCCGCCATCCGCAGTGCCAGTGTCTCAGAATTCAGCAAAGGGTAATTCATTTATGGACAAGCCATAGCATTATTTGTGTATTTTTAAAAATTTTTCCTCTTTCCATTTGCCTGCTACGAACTTTTCATGTTTTCAGAGTGACACGGCCATCTCGTTTTAGTGTCTCATTTTTACGTCTCCTGTTGTAATTTATTCTTGCGGGAATCAATTGCTTCGTTTATTTTGCTTCTCTTTTGCTCACTGCATTTTTTTTTTTTTCATTTTCTCGCTCTTCTTTGCATTTTCTGAGGAGGAAAATTTGAAATGTGGCATGACTGTCGTCCTTTTTTGAGTGCTTTTGTTTTGTGAGCCTATGCGTCTCTTCATGGACGTGTGCATGTGTGTGCGAACGAGGTTATATACATAAAGAAATATAAATATATATATATTATATATTATACACGCAGACACTCGAAAAAAAAATGTATAGAATCATCTGTTTCTTCTTCATTGTCATTTCTATATTACTGTATAAACTTTTGACGGGAGGCTTTTTTGGGTGTTGGCTTAGTGTTTGGCGATCATGAAGATGCTTGAAAAACGGGCAACGATAGAAAGGATGGCGATTTCTGTTTTGGCACTTTGCTGAAGGCAGTGTTTGATGTCTTTTGTTTGTTTTTTGTTTTTCACTTGACAACTCGTTGCCCTCCCTCGCACACACCCCTTGCCTTTCCTCCCCACTCTGTTGCATTTATTGTCGACACAATTTAGGTCTGGATGCTGCACTGCTGAGCTTTTTTTTTTTTTTTCCTGCATTGCTTTCTGCTGTCTCGTTCATGGGCAGTCATAATTGTCTCAAAGCTTGGCTTCTGTCTCGTATGTTGGGACGGTTTTGGCTTGGCTTTTCAGCGACTTCCACCCCAATCTACACAAGACAGTTGACACTAGCTTATAGTTGAGACTGCGTCATTTGACGGACTGGGATTGTGCCGGCCTTGTTCTTATCTAAGGCGGGGATAAGCTGCCATCTGCCTGAGTGCAGTAGAACAAGGTTTCAAGGAAAATCATATGGATTGTTAGCTGCAATCGTTACCTACTCACAGATATAGCTTGTAACTAACGCTGTGCAATCGTTGAAACCCGTGCAACAAGAATACTTGAAGGAGATAGCTCCAAAGTGCCAGCACAGAAGGGTTAATAGCAAACAACTAAAGATATGCGCTGTAGTCTCGCTTTCAAGTTCAAACCACTGAACCAGGTAGGCTTGTCACAGGCACTGCAGCCTTGTTTAGTTTTCAAGCATATCAGTCAGACACCCACCAGCAGATTAGAACGCACCCGACTCGCTTTGTTAAAACATGTGTGACATGAAATTGTCACTGCCAGCGGCTGCACTGCCGGTGTAGCTTCTGGCTGCACAGCTGCAAGTAAGGTCTGAAAGAAAAAGTGGCCACAGAATGAGGCTGGATCCATACCATCGAGGTGAAGCGGTGTTGCTTTTACGACATTCTGAAACAATTGCGGCTTCCCATGCACGTGCGACAGGCATCTGTCAAGGCACTCACGTTGGTGTAAACATTTGTTGCACCATTCTTCTGTTGTACTTTCTGGCTGTCGAGGACTGTGTCCAAATCGTCTTCAGCTGTAAATGTGCAAAAATACTTCTTTGAAGAGTGTCTTTTTCTTTCCCCCTCCCGTTTCGATGGTGATTATTACCATTGAACTGTAGTGTTTTTGTGTTCCTACCATTTGGTGGTAGCCCATACGTTGTACAAGTAGCTATTTCCGAATGTTGCATTTATGTATTGTGCATAGCGCTTTTTTTTTTCAGCATTTATAGATATATATGTTATATATATATATATATCTCGTGATGAAGGTAAAAATTTCTCATTGACGGTTCTTTTAATATTCTTCCTTCTACCATGCTGAGGGTTACACCAATAACATAGGAGAGCTTTTTTTTTTCCGCACCCACTGTGGAGTTGCCAAAAAGAAGTTGGACATTACACAGGGTTTTATAAGGTGGAAAATTAAGAGCGATTTGCAAAATGCCTATTGGCTGAACCTATGCCTGGCGAAACTGCTCCAAAGTCAAGCTTGCTTATCCGCTTGACTCATCAATGCAACCGCCATGAAAGGCTTATTTTTTTTCCAGTAGATGCTGTTATTCATACTTTGCCTGCAATTTTGTAAAAACTATGCAAGTATTAATTTAGTCACTAAAAAAACACTTATTCTTTCATGTACCGTGTAGTCACATCGAATTCATGTCTGGCGGATAAAGGCAACAAAAGCTTTCGAGAGTTTGTGCTGAGGAGCTGTTATTTCGCTAATCTGACATTGGAGAGTTCTTTTGAAACATTCTTTCTTTCAATTATACAAGTAGTTAAGCTGCACCTGTAGTAAGTTACTTGCACAATGCATTAAGCATATCCTTAAAAGTGAGATCCCTGAACAGGGACAATTGGAAATAGCTTTTGACAGGGATACTGTGACTTTTTGCGATGTTCAATCGCACTGCATTAGCGAGTGACTGAAGCTTGTCTCAACCGTAAGGTTATGTTATCAGAACACATGCGCATGTTGAGCGAGGAACTGCCGAAAATTTGGCACTGTAACCTAATGAGAGACACCCTTACATAATTACTACGGTACACTTCAGACAGTACAATCTCCTATTCCTTTCTTGCATTCGTTCTCTCTTGGTTTTCGCTAAGCTTGTATAAAAGAAAGAAAAAACAAGCCCTCGAAATTGTCTTCCTTTGTTTACCCTTGTGTAGTGACATTTGTTACTCTGTAACTTGTTTGAATAGTCGAGGATTAGTTCAGTTCTGAGGCTTCAATTTTAAGGTTCTGACTCGGACAGTCTGCACGCATGGTGTGAATTGGAGCACATCCTGTAACTGGCGAGTGGCTACTTTGAGTAGCTATGTGGCATGGCCTATCTGGCAGTTATGTTGTTGAATGCATGACTTTCTAGAATGTTCGAAGTTGTGTGTGCTGGCTCTCTGGCTTCTAGTTCCTGTAGCTGCGCACATTTTTTCACCTTGCTGATAGCATTTTCAGGCTTTCTTCACGACGGAATTCGCAGTCAATGTAGGCATTACTTGGGGCTTCCGCATTGATGATCGTGTTATAAAGGTGCGATAAATGCAGCTGGTAACTTACAGTGGAGGACTTTATTGGAAAGCTGTGTTGCTTGTTCATCTTATAGCAAACAGCATGGCTAAGTATTAAATGAAATTTTGCACTATTTACTAAATATTAAAGCGACGTACTGCCGTAATGGCTCGGTTGTGGTGTTTAGCAGCCAAGCCACGCATATCTCACGGCGCTTTAGCGGGTTGTATAACATAATAAAATTTTCTGTGCCTTTTTATGCATGGTAATGAAATAGTTGTGTGCTTCTTTGCGCACACTAATAAGAAGAAAATTTGGGCTAGACAAGAGTATCCGTAAACATCCACTAAGGCGTGCTTCGCTCTTTTTTTTTTTTTTTTGTGATGGTATGATGGTATGGTTTACGGTAGCATCTGAACAGTCAGAAGTGTCAACTGCTGAAAATAAGTTCCATCTCTATTATTCTGCTGACTTTGGTGCAAAATCAATGAGTTAACATTCGCTGCAAGAGGTGCTCGTGAGCTAAGCTTCAATGTTTTCATTCTGACCAAGACCTTAAGATCAACCAGTACGCTGCTATCATCTTGTATGCCTCTTTGCATCCATGTTGGCCAGTCGATACAATTAAACGAGAGCATTATTTCGTTCCGCCTATTTAAAGGAAAGTAATCAACTCTCTCTGGACCATCTGTAATACTCACTTTATGAGCGGGGGAACTATTCTGTCCTTCGCGAAATGATTGGCATTTGTGTATAACAGTAGTTGTTCAAGTGGTTCGCCTTTCCAACGTTACCATCATAGGCCCCTCCAATCCGCTAGGCAAGCTTTGTCTGCCATGTGTCGTACGAGTGGTGAGGGACGGATCGCTGGGACAATGCAAGAGTTTTACAGTTGATCGTACTAGACTCGTCTTTATCGTGGTTGCTTCCTGCGTGCGTTTCAAGCTTTTCTCACTACCACCTTAACCAATATCTTAGTTATAGCACATGCAAGCCTCGAAATATCGTTTCTCTATTCACTAGGGCTATGACAGAAGCTGGTTATCGGAAGCGTTTGAGGTTGCCATTGTCTTTTGTGGCCAAAGCACTTGCGGAATCATGTTGAATAAGGCCTTTTTATTGAAAAAAAAATGCCACCACAGCCACGTTCTACTACACAAATGCCAATGACAGTGCTGCATCCACCCTTTTGGCGCATGCCGTCTCGCTGCTATAACTTGACAGTGCCGAATTTCACCAAAAACAGGGTTGTAAACATTCTTTGACACATTTCAACAACCACAGTTCCACGGGGTGGGGCAGTGTTTCCCTCGCACATGGTTGCTGCTTCACAGCTTCAGATGTATTCGGTACCAAGTTGACAGCATGTGTTGTTTTGCTTTTCTTTTTTTTTCCCTGCGTGGGACACCACTCTCGGTAATTTTACAATGCCAAAGAGAACGCGAATGCATGTTCCGACTGCTTGTTTTTCGAGCAGTCGAATGTACTTGTGTCACTTATGTATGGCTTTTGGCGGAACAACCTAAATGCATCGCCGAGTTTGATTCTGAGTACTTAACTGTTCAACCTGCTTGTTGTGTTGTTTTGGGGGCCTGCAGAGCTTCCTTGTTGTCCTCTTAAGAGGGTGCAGCTGGTGGAGGCATTTATATCGTCACGTTTTGCGGCAATATTCAGAACATCTTGCCGTGGCACTTTTCAAATTGTGGCAACATAGACAAAAGAAAACCTAGCCTGTGCCTTGTTAAAGCTGCAAGAGTGGATGAAAACCAAATGCAGAACCACTGCACTTCCTCAATGATGGAGTTATGTTCAATCGTGTCACTGCTAATGTACTTCCAGTTATTTAATTAAGGCAGCCCTACCCCATCTTCCCCACTTTACCCTTAAATTGTCTTCTTTTCTCGGCAACTTGCTGTATGTGCACATTCATGTCAACACGTGATGGTGTATCATTTTTTGTTATTGCAATTATTGGGCACGTGCAGCATCTCGGCCACAGTGCATTCGAGAAAGAAATTAGAAATGATGTTCTGGTTACTGGATGCATTTGCTTTTTAAATAGGGCTCGGCGTTCTGTTCTGTACTTTGCGATCGTGTAATTTATCGAAGCTACATCGAATCATGCGCGTACACCACCAAGTATCTTGTGCTGTTGTCTACTACAAACACATTGTTTTGTTTTGTTGCTCTGTGGTGTTCTTCATACTTGAAAAAGTTATCGGTCTTTTTTTATCATCTTTTGTTATCAGTTTTATTGTACACAGTATTCCTGCTTTTTTTGCCTGCTTTTTTATTATAATTTTTTAAAGTGCAGTTTTGTCCCTGCATTGGCTTTGAGTTAGCGTGGCCATCGATGTATACCGAAGTTGTCCCATGTGCGCATTTATGTTGGATGTGTACCCACTGTTTGTTTTGACTCCTGAGTTTTTTTCAGGCTGACCATTTGCACATACACTTTGAGTTGTCCTCTGCTGACACTTTGTCCAGTCATCCAGAGTAAAGAAAAAAAGTGCCATTTTTCGTAAAAAAAGAGTGTGGTGGTTGTATTCTTTCTGCTTGCATGACACGTACGTGCTTTTAAAGTAGCATTGACCCAAAATTTCAAATTCGAGTTTACTGGTAGGGCACGTCAATGTGAACATGCATGTTTCTTCAAAATGTTTACTGAAAATACAGCCTAAAAAACATTTAAAATCAACTTTCAGGTGTATGTCGCACAGCTCTATGCGAAACTGAGTAGTACCTCACAATATCAACATTCACTCACATTCAGTGTAAAGAAGCAATCAAGCACCAGTTTGTATGTGCTGTCATACACATTGCACATGCTTTCTGCCACAATTGTAAACGTGGCTCTCACGTGCACACGTTGCAGAATTTGGCATAAAGCCACATGAACATGTTGCTGTGTTTTCTATAATATGCTTGGTCATGCCTTTCTTGGTGCTGTTTGAAGCTAAAACTGTTCGCTATACGACTGTCTCAAAACAATTAACCATCATGCAATGAAGCAAACAACAATTAAATCTTTCACAAGTGGGTCATAAGCTTCACTGCAAATCAAAAAAGTACAAATTTCTGTTGGTACTCCGCCCCGAAAGTATCGGCCCTGCTTCAAAAAAACATTTGGTATGCAGCGTGTGATTCCGGCACCAATTCGCATGATCATAATTTTTTGATAGTCTGCCAAGGCCTGCATTATCTACAAAAGTGAATTGTACTTTAATCTAAGGAAGCCAAAAATTTTGAGCAAATTTTGGGAAAAATTATTGAGCCAATAAGGCCAAAATATAAAAAGACAACTTATTGTTGCACATTATGCTCGAGTGAAGTTTTATTGCAGAACTTAGAAATTATGCCATCAGTTTTCCTTCTAGCAGGTTTCTGGTGGCAAAGTCAACGGGGGTGCCATTCCCAGATAACCAATGCAAAGTGATTATCATTTAAGTGGCTTGACTAATCGCAATAGTGAGTTGTTTAAGCATAGTAATCACTACCAACTTTTTAATGTGTCAGTAACAAATTTCGGTACTCAGTGGCTACATTCAATTTGCAAACTTAATGAGTATATCTCTTTACATATGGAATGTACCTCGTATCCCACAACTAAGCTAAGGTGCCCATTTCTTATGCCATGAGAAAAGTCTCCGAACTCGTGCTGTAAGCACTCCGATATATAAATCCAATGGCGTAGTCGGAGCAAGTTTTCCTGCTCTTTTTGGAGCAAGTGCGTGTTCCAATGGCACAGTCATGGCGGGAGTCGAGTGTTCCAATGAGAGACTCTGAGTGCACTGAGAGCGGGAGTCGCTCCGAGGAGCAGAAAAAGTTGCTCCGCCGAAATCTGCAGGGTGGACCAAAACTCGGCGAGATGTACTCTCTTAAACTTGTTCGCCCACTTGGGGGTGCTGCTGCTGTCTCTTGTTTTGGCAATCATATCATGCGAAATTGCTTCCTCTGCTCAGCAGCAACTACTCTGAAAGCTCCGGTCCCCGCTCGAGCGGTTTCATTGGGTAGTGACAGGGACACTGAAACTACCGCGAACGAGCTGTAATTCATCAGGATACGCCAGTGGAATTAGAGGAATGGGATAACTACACGAAAGGTATTCTGGGCAACTCAAGGACTTCTGCTTCCACCTTGCTTGCTCCGGCAGCACGGATGGTGTCCAACTGCTGATTGGGAGGCTTCGCTTCTACGCCAGAGTCGAGTGCACGTTTGCAGTAACTATCGGCTGCTCAGACTCTGCCATTGGAATTCAGCATGAGCAATAAAGCAGTATTTTTCGCCTAGTGCTTCGGACACCAAGGTTTGCAGATTTTCTAGTGAAGTATTTTTATTACTTATGGCATTTATTTTGGAAGACTAACTAATATTAAGGTCAATCCATGGCCTTTCTAATGGCCTTTCCATGACCTTTCCTTTCTAATGCACAAAACATTTTCGAGTATGGGTCTTAGTACAAAAGTCGTAACAAGCTTTCCAGAATAAGTTACTCGTTTCTTGAGAACGTTAATGTGAGGCGAGGGAGTTCAAATGTCGATATGTGCTTGGCGTGCACCAAACGACATCATGTCTGGCTAAGTTACGTCAATTTGCAACGCACACGAGCTCCTAAATTGTGCAGAAATGCGTGCAATATCATTGGGTGGTCACACAAATATAAGGTGTCTTGGGTAGCATGGAACAGTATAGGACTATTGCAAGCTCAAAATCCGAAATGCAAGATGCCACTATTTGCACGAAGCTACTATTGCCTGAACTCTACATGTCCTAATCCACGAGATACGAGTTGAGCTTGAAAAAAAAATTAAATCATTTTTTTAGTTCATGCTTATTTATACGTCATCTATTTCTTAAAAACTATGTTTTTAAAAGACATAGCTGATAAACTAAGTCGGTGCAGAATGTGGTGTTCTTGGTTCAACAGGCTAAAAGGGATTGTTTTAATGTAGGCACAAAGGAATATGCCTGAACACAGATTGCCTTCATCTATGTTTGTCCTCAGAGGTTAAAGCAAATCTTCTTTACAAAGCAGATTTGTAATTAAATTTCTACCTTCCCAAAATTAACTTTTAAAAGTGCACTGAATTATGACAATAGCATTTTTCAGAACAGACTTTAAGCAATCTCTTATGTAGATTCTTCACCATCTGAGCCTGCATGCAAAATAATGAAAAGCTTACGTTGCAGGTAATTTGGTCACTTATGGCAAAAATGACTTGAACTGATGTCACCCAAAGAGCCATGTTGGTACACCGCACAAATGCACTAGGTTTATGATACAGCGCAATAATGTTCACGTCATATCACTTGCAAGTTCTTGCAATGACACAGTGAGGCCAATAAAAAATTCCATCCACATTCTTAAAGCAGGTTAAGAATGATGCGGGTATGCTGCCTTCATGTCAAGGCCGCTAAAAATTTGGTTCTCGAACCAGTATGCGAAAAAGCTGCGACCAGGACATTCCGTCCTGGTCGCAGCTATGCATCTATTCACGTTCTTTAAAGTATGCATGTTCGTATGCACAATATGAGATATGGTATCAGCTGGGTCTGCACATACTGGCACTTGTGTATTTCATGCGCTGTAAGCTGCGTTTTTACGACAAGTCAATAGCACACAGCAATAGCAAGTAGACCAAACTTAGTTCTGCATTCGCAGAACGAACTTCTTGTTGATGCCAGGGTTTTCTTTTATTCAATAAATGTTGGTCAGATGAAGGTCATGATGAATGGAATGCACATTTAACTCTATGCGCTCTGCAAATGACAAACCCACCTTTGTTACGACGCAGTGTCGTCTCGTACACACAATAGTGGCAAACCCCATCAGAGGGCGGTTAGAGCCAGCCCTACTGAGCTCGACATATCAAGTTGAAACGCGCATTTCAGTGAAACGCGCTGACCGCACTTGCCCCCTTTTCCCATGGTTACAATGAACAGAGACCAGTAGCTGAAAATTTGTGATGTGCTTTCAATTTCCTTTTCACCATCATTGAAATGTGACTCCAGTGACTAGGATTCACATCAAACTTGACGGTGCAATCTTTAGCGAATACACTTCTGCACAGTCAATAACTTTCTGTGAAGAGAAGGAAAACTGCAGCAACACAATGGGCTTAACAATTTATTGTCAACTGTTCACAACACTGCGAATGGGTAGGAGACTCCAGTAGAGCACGATTGAGCAGTCTCCCACATTCACTCGATTCTTTTTTTTACACGAGGCAGGAGGGGGGTAAAAAAAAAAAAAAAAGCTTTTTCGGAGAGCCACGATTGGATGCTTTGAGTCTTGGGCACACTGCTGCTACATCGTGAGTTCCTGCAAGAAAAAACCAGAAACAATTCGATATCTCATGCAGACGGATTTCAAGTGTGATTATGGTGGGCTAGTTGCTACTCCGCAGAACTGTTAAGTACGCCAAACTTCAGGGACGAGCGATAAAGAAGGCCGCACACAAGCGCTAATGCTATTATGGGTGGCACTGCCCATAAGTAGTGTAGGGTTTTGCTTCAAGCAATGGTGCATGAAACATTGCTTAGGGAGACGAGGGGCTGAACAGAGCCTCCTCTGTTCTTTTAATGCCAGCCAGATGCGCCCAATCCAGCCGTACACACAAGTCTACTGCTCTCGCTCATCACCTAGTGCCTTCGCATGTAATTTACAGTCATGGGGTGGAGAAGTAAGCTTGGGCGAATATTTAAGTGCTTCAAATATTTAAACAAATATTACAGCATTACAATTCACTTTGATTCAAATTTAAATTTTTGATCATTTCAAGATATTTCATTTGAAAAAAATAAGTGTGTAACCCCCTGTAAAGGAGGTTTTGCTGCAGTGGACAGTTGCTACACCATGAAAGCACTCCAGCATTTCATTCATAATATGTACTATACGAGAACCCCTCTGAAGGTGGCCTGCCGAGAACAAGGCCTGAGCTGCTTATGACAGGAACATGACAATGAATTTACGTCAAGAACTAATCATGTGATCAAGGTGCCACAGTTTTGATTTACCATTGCATAAGTTAAGACATTGGTGCAGTCAAGTCTGTTGTTTACGGTGCAACAATGGAACTTGTTCTAAAATTATATGAAGCGAAAAAAAAAAAAAATCCCTCCCTCTGCCCACTGTAAAGGATAACCCTTGAAGTACAGTTCGTCAGAAATGAGGTTTGCTGCTGTAATAGAATAGGTAAATGAGACATATACATAAGTGTTGTGCAGCTCGTTTACCAACACATATAATGAAAACACATCTGGTTCTAAATTAATAACCAATTTAATAACCAATACAGTCGAACCCCTTTATAGCAAACTCTGAATTGCCATGATAAGTGGTCACTATGTCAGTAGTTTGTTGCATATCGACTTGCGCATAAAAACGTGGACTTGGTGACTAAACCGTTCCCTCTCCCCCCTGTGTATTATTATTGAAAAGTCCTAACCCTAACAACCCTACCGCCTACAAGTTAGGCCTTTCCATGCCTAAGCGACAGCCGTTTGCTCACGAGTAAATACAAACCACGTTTGCAATGAATTCACGCCGTTCGTCACATTGAACCAATCATTCCTGGCTAGTTACGTGCAGCACGTCGCTTACTCTGCTCTTGACGTCACATGCCAGGTGATTTGCAGGTCAATGCATGCGCACACTTGTGCGTTCTTCGTGCATGCTTCACTCGAGATCATGCTGTTGCGGCAAGTAGCCTCCTCCTTTCGACGAAACGAAAATGAATTTTGCAAGCAGCGTGCGTGAGCTGCCTCGCACGACGCAGCGGCGGCATGACGCACTTGTACTACATTTATTTCACCATAATGACTCGCACTGAGTCATTATGGCCCACTCATCACCACCGGCCACCTCGCTATCGCTCCGCCGCAATGGCACAGAAGTCATTATCACTAATCGAACAGTCTCCGTGGTTACAGAAAGGGGGCAAACCTCTTGCAGCACATTGTGGTGTCGGCGAGCTAAGCGTCGTAGTGAACTTCTATGCAGTAAGAAGTTATCGCTTCTTGAATTCGAAGGCGTTGTTGGTTAATCCTTAATGGACGCAGATGCCGACGATGGTGTCAAAAAAGTTTGCAGGGCGAAAGCTGACTACAAGTATTCAAGCTGCCTCCTATTCCCTTTTTTTTTTCCTCACTTTCGTTCTGCCGGTGAAGAAATGCCTGGAAGGTGACCTAGCTCACAGCGTTAAAAATCGACGTGGGGTGCTCGCCGCGGTCTACGATATCTTCCTCGACAGTAAACTGCAGTGGGGCACACGTGCCTATTTTATCATTTTAGCTTTGTATGCGCCATGTTATAACCGCAACTGTGTTGGAAGTATTCATTATAAAAGTAGGAGGCTTTCAAAAAATGTTCGCTGTATGTGGACTAAGTTTTAAAAGGTAGCATAAAAAAATCCGAAGTGCACGCAAATACGGTCGTTATAACTGATTAACTGATAGATTTGTATATCTGGAATCGTTATAAGCGGGTTCGACTGTACATTTATAAGTAACTAGAATCAACAACAGATATGAGAGTTGCCAGGAGTGGGCAGCTTACCATAATTGCATTGACGATATCGTTGTTGTTGTTCTTGAGTGCCCTGACTGCTTTGACACGAGAGACGTTAGCTTGAGACATGACGAGTTCGATATCCTTAGCCTCCACTCCTGCCTCGTCCACCTAGAAAGAAAAAAAAATTCAAAATTTGCTCATAACAGCCGAAGTGGTAGAATTAACAATGAACACACTAAGAATGTACTATTTTTAATAGATGGACAGCAGGACAAATGGGCTCATGCGTAAGAGAACTATTACCATATTTTCCTAAGCAGCGACACTGATGGGAATCATCACGTGTTTCCTACATTTAATTCAGAATTCGATAATACGTAACAATGGCTTCAGTGACCACATCCTTCATTTTCAACAACGTTTCGCTATTTTTCATGTCTTTTAACACTACCATAATACATGGGAACCTGAAGTGACACATCCTTATTAGACTGACAGAGTAACAAATGCCTCTAATTGCAGTCAAGATATTAAAGAGGAACTAAGCATAGTGTTGAGTAGTGGGGGCGGTGGCGTTAGGAAATAATTTCTAGTCTAGGTTTCTTTTTGATTGTGCAAGCACACTCCATTGCGGAGCTCTAGCATAATGCCTGATTTCGTACTTATTTTTCAATGAGCATGCCTCATTATTGCCAACAGAGGCCTCTGATCGAGACTAAATTAACTGAAGGTAAATTAATGAAATTTCACTGAATAACGAATAGGGAAAAAGTAGCAGAGAATAAAACACAATTTATTTTGGTATTCCCGATTTTTGCATAATGAAGAACTCATTTTGCTTCATATCATTTACTAAAACATTGCATTGAGATTTTCATGAATTCGGGAGTACGTATGCCTTTCTATCAGCCTGCTTACAGGTCCTGTTTTGAAAGGATTCTTATATATAATCAATACAGAACATTGTTTCACATGCGCCAATGAGAGAAGGAGTGCTCTTTGAAAAAACTAATGAATTAGAACAAAACTGAGTTTTGATGACACCTGTCCAATTTATGTAATATTATTTAGCACTTTCTATTTCTCACTAGCACTACGAGGCTTTGTGAAGAAAACCATATGAACAAGAACAACCATTAGCAACATGGCAGGCAAAAGCTGAATAAAAAGGCTGTGCAACACACCTCTTCATCTTCTTCAGACTCCTCTTCGATAGGTTGAGACACTGCGGCCTGTGCTGGCTCACCCATCGCTGCGCCGACGTCAGGTGCCTTGAACTTCTCGGCCGCTGCCATCTGGGCTTGTTGACTGAGGTCCTCAATCTAGACAGCAAAAAGAGCCACCGAGTGAGAAACATTCAAGAGCATATTCTAACATCTGCTTACATTGGCACATAAACTTGAACAACAGTTCAGAGTAAAAAAAATGAATAAATGAATGCCTGTTCCAGATGCAAATATGAAATCAAGCAACACTACAGAGATACTAGCGAGTTTTCGAATAGGGCCCCCAAATCCCTTTGCGTACTGCGCTTTTGGTCAAGCAGGAGCGAAGAGTTTTCAAATAAGGTCTGCAGCACTTGGGACACTCCACCTATTTCACGTTTCTCTATTGTTGGCCGAGAGTCGTCACTTCAATGGATGCTGCAACATTTGAAGCAGAAAGTTTTGGGGCAGGCTTTGGGCCTTCTGCTAAATTCGAGAAATAGCGTCCCCAACACGAAACTCGATCCTATTTGGGTCTTCCATATGCCCAGTGGCCTCGACGCTATCTCTTAGGGGCCCCAAAACGATTGCGGCCACTACTTGAAATCTCCCTAATAAAAATACTATTATTATTATCTGGGATTTTCAGTCTCGAAACCACTCTATGATTACGAGAGATATTGAAGCAGATGGTTTTCAGAATTTCGAGTATCTGGTGTTCTCTAACGTGGACTGACATGGCACAGTACATGGGCCTCTGGCATTTAGCCTTCATCAAAATGCGATTGCTGCAGCCAGGATTGAAGCCACAACCTTTGCGTCAGCAGCCAAGCACCATCACCATTGCTATTCAAACAACACTGAAGAGTAAAAAAAAAATTAATTGCAAAATCAGAGAACAACAAACTTGATGATGAATAAAAGGCGACAACTGGGTCCATATTTACAATTTGGAACGGTGAATAGTTGCACATATTTATCCAGTTGGTTATTGCTGTATCTGATTAGCTCGTATAGTTTCTGACAAATCTTACAAGTGAAGCAAGTCTTAGTGTCCCTGACCTGCCAACACAATTTATCCACTAGCAGTCCCAACGAGAACAAAATAAGATTCCAAAAATATAATTTTGTTTAACGTTGTGCTAGCACTGTTTGTTTGGATGTAGGTTCAGTCCAAAGTTATCCTTTCCGAAGTCGGTAGGCAGAGAGAATGTCTAGCAAAATGATGTCTTTAAATCAAGTGTACACCTTGCATGCAACATTTACTGTTATATTTATTTTCATGGTAATGTGCATACATACTCCTGTATTTATGTTGCTGTTCAACTATACTTCTGCCCCTCCCTTCTACAATGTACAAATGTACCCTGAAGGTCTCACAAAATAAATAACACTGCAACACAACACGCACCTTGGCCTCTCCGAATACAATGTAGGTGTCTGACGCCGGGCTCTTGTACACATCTGGCTTGGTGATGACGAAGAGGATGTTTTTCGACTTTCGGATGGTCACCCGGCAGACACCCTGCACCTGCTTAAGTCCCAGTTTGGACATCAGCTTGCGCGCCTTCTTCTCACTCCGACTCTGCTTGGCTTTGCTGACCAGCTCCTCGGTGATGCCCGCAGCTTGTGCAATCTGCAATGGGACAGGACAACGTTGAAACACTACGCCAAGCGGGAGCACACCAGAAGAACCTTTGCATTGTCCTCGTAAACACTTTGTACAATTTAGCACCTTGAAGGTGTGGCCTATGAAAGAGAGTGCAAAGGTGTGAAATTTACACATTTCTTGAAGGCAATCTATATTCTACAACAATAAAAATAATGTTGTAATACGTTGATTTCTATGTTTTCTGGTAAGCAATATTAAATAAACTGCAATTAGATATCTATCCTGAAATCAGGCATGCTCGGTGTTTGCATAGATCAAGTCACACCTCAGGCTAGAAATACAGTGCACTTTCGTTTTTTTTTTTTTTTTTAGATATTTCTTGCATGCACAGAAAAATTGTACATACAACATGGCTCGAAGAAAGTGACACATCAAACGACTCTCAGAACAAGGGAGTGCCTTCAGCAAGTGATCATATGCAAGAGTACACTGCAAAACAAAGCTATGCAGAATGTTCAATTGATCGAAACTTGAGTGAATCTTACTCTTCCTTAGCCACTTGTTGACACAATCAGCAAAAGCAAGTCGCACATGCAAATGTGTACAATGTGCCAAAAAGGGTTGAGCCCACACATTCGATATTCAACTTCATTTTGTTACGACGTCCAGGAGGAGGAAATATGAATGGGGCAAGTTGACGACCATGAATACGCGCGATGAAGCTCTACACTGAATGCAAAGGCGTGAAAAACTACTGATGCATCAGAAAACACACACTCATACACCATACCTGGCTTTGTCCTGTCGCCTTTCCAATGTCATCGTCTAGTTCTGGCACCGAGTCGTCGCTACCGGAGTCGGTGTCACTGGCTGAAACGGCACAATTTTCAACATTTTAGATCAACCAAAGCATCGAGTAAATGAAAACACTACGCACACGTCTTATTCTCATTTACTGCCATGACACGGCCGCAGCGAAACAGATGCACGGAGATCAATCACAACGGGACACCTCAAATGTTCAAAGAAAAGCCTAGCCGAAGTACAGGATTCACGGGTGGTGAGCACGCGAACACGTCAGATAAGTGATTAGTACAATGAAAGGAGGCCAACGTACGCCCCCGCAACGCGCGAGTCAGGGGGCTTACCCACAACAATCGCGCGAAACAGCACACCCATATCGTCTTACGGAAGTACTACAGCACCAACTATGGTTCCGGACACCGGTATGAACCAGCGAGAACAACCCCCAATATCAGATGAAAACCTCGCGACACACCAGCTACGACACACGAGGCATCGCACGCTACTCACCGTCCTCGACAGTCACTTTGTCTTCGACTTTGGGCTCCCGCTTGGAAGAATCCTGTGCGCTGAGTTCAGGCATGGTTTTTTGTGTTTATGAATCTGCACAAAAACGATCAGAAGTTAAAATGTGCTAGAGAGGCCGAAAGTCACGGGAACGTCAGTTCCGCACATTCACAATATAAAAAAGGGTGTGCATGCACCCCAAATCAAGTTAGTTCAAACCGGTAGCGGTGTATCGCAGACTACAGCCCGTGGCTCAGCCGCGAATGTCAATAGCTTTGCGGCATACAACTTGTAACTTTACAAAAACGAACAGAACAAAGGTACCGTCTAATTACGGTTTTAATAGTTTTCATCTATCTCGATCTTCAACTCAGTTTTTCTACAGTGTGACGCTGTAATGAAAGCAGGGCCGCCAATGCCTTAGACTCGCCATGCCAAAACTCGGGGTACCCTTTGGCGACCGCTCGAAATCGTAACAGCAAGCAAAGGATTGCGGACAATCCTACCACAGGATATACTACTTCGCGAATAAAATTTTGCCAATTTAGAGATGACAATGGATGTAAACACACTTGCCTGCAGCCGGCCGCAAAGTAGAGAAGTTTACGCACAATACATGCGACGATAAGGGCCTCTATCGGCATAAGACAGAAAGTATTGCAATCGTATATTCTATTTTAACACGTGTTAAAACAATTACAGCGTTACACTAACTATTAAAACAGAAAAAAACGTTTTCGTGTGTTATATTGGACCTATTTTGTTATAATTGACACTGCTCACGCATAATTTTAGTAGCGTTTTAGTACTGCCATCTAGAGAACATTGCGGAGCGGTATACTTCGCGCAAAGTTTGAATGAAAGCCAAGTGTACCAAGTGCTTTCCCAAACCGACAACACCACGGAACACCTATGTACTACCACTTAATTTGTACTGAAGCAGGGTGTAGCAAGGTATAAAGCGTAGCAACATGCATAAGTGCCTAGTTCTGCCTAGAGGCGCCAAAGAATAAAACAGGAGGGCTGATCTGTGTGGAAACGGAAGAGAACGCACTTAGCAATTCGATCTTCGCAAGCTTGCCTGAGGGCGGCAGAAAAATGGGGAAATGAAAAAAAAAAAAAAAGAGGAAGCAAGTGTTTATAAGAAAAGCGCCTGCTGCTTGGAAAGCTCGGAGATTTCTCAACGCACTGTAGTGTAATGCGAGGATAGTCACTCAACAAGAGGTGTGAATCTCCCAGAGACTCTGGGTTTCGAAATAGATCAAACTATTACATATATAGATAAAATATAGATCAAACTATATAAGTCAAACTAAGCGGCAGTGATCAAACTATCACTGCCGCTAGTGGTTGATACATGCAAAGAAGTTAAGAGCGCTTGTTAAACTTAGAAGTGTGGCAGCTTGGGCTAGTTGGTATGGCACGACGATAGTTATAGTGCGAGAACAAAACGACGACACAGAGACAAGAAGGACACGAAAGACGTGTCCTTCTTGTCTCTGTGTCGTCGTTTTGTTCTCGCGCTATAACTATCGTCAGGCTTGTTAAACATTCGGGGAGAAATGGATAAAACAGGAGTCCTTGTAAGCTTACATATACCAGTACTGTTGTTACCAACGTAAACGGAAACACTGAATTCATGTTTGATTAAACAACGACGGCTACATTCGATTACAGGAGACAGATTTCCGCTAAAGTGCACCTCCTAGCGCCCCTCATTTGCGCTCAAGCATTTAGTGTTACAAGCACTTTAACACTGGCCAGCGTTTTTTTTTTTTTTTTTCAGTGCCCGGGCGAGCGCGCTCTTCAGGCCGTTGAGCGCGCGCTCCTCCTCTACTCACCATTGCCGCATGGTGGCGCTGTCCGAGTAGACTTCACAAACCCTTCACGCGTGTTATCTCATTGCGCAAGCCACGCCAGCACGTGTGCGAACATTCTAGAATTTTCCCTAACTCTCTGCTCAGAATGCGCATATGGCTGAGTTACTTCTTTCTGGAACGCGGGTGAGCAGCAGCGATAGCGCTGGCGTGCAACGATGACGCATGCAAAAAAGCCGACTCGCTTCACCGAAGATCAGATTATCACCGACGGTGCTTGCTGTCACTTTGATGTGTGTTTTTCGTTATGATGAACGAAAGGTTCGCACGATAAAGTGTTCCATCTTCACCGGTTAGACTGATGCGTTCTACCCCTACACAACTACGCGACGTCCATTGGAGCTGTGTCGCCGTCCACGTGCCCGGTACCCTTGACAAGACGTCAACGGAACCCACATCGTGACGACGACACCTGCGCCAACCCGGTTTATTGTGCTGGGCGCAAGCAGCAGCGTGCGCTACTAGCAAGCAGACGTCTTCCCGACAATGGTACGAGTGGAGCAAGATCTAAGAGCCTGTCCGAATCTGAAGTTACGTCATTCGGTCTTTGCTCAGCGCCTGCAACGTTCCAATGCGTGATGTACAGAACATATACGGAAATGTCTGACTTTTCTAGTCTGTACTTGGAAGATACTGTTGCGTTTACTGCAAAGCACGACCAGCGTGGTATCTTGAAGCTGCACAGACCCCCGGACTTGCTTCGAAGCCAGAAAAGTACCCCATCACGTATGAAGAGCTCCCTTTCTTCATTTGCAAAGCTGGACTCCGTCCGCCCTGACCTCGCAAAAAAACTCACTTCACCAACTTTCCGCCACCAGACGACATAAAGACAGATTTATTGGTTTGTGTGCCTATCACAAGCGCATGGTCCTGGACTTCTCGCTGATCACCGTGCCGCTGATTGACCTCACGAAGACTGACGCAGAGTATACAAGTGGGATATACGCACCGCGAGTGAATCCATTTCCGGGAGTGGAACGACGCCTGAAGTCACGGCCAATTGAAGAGAAGAAACAAAAAAGGCAGTGATGAAAAGGGTTGTTCCCATACAGGACAGCCCAAGGTAAGTTGAAGTCTTACCACTATTAATATTATCGACCAATAAATCTATTTTTTTAAAGTGCTTCAGAACAACATGCTCATGTCACGCCCAATGATGTGGATCCGGCCAAAATTTATAAAAAGCTTACTACTACGTCATGACATCCGCTCCATATAATTTGATGGTATGTTAGAAGGCATGCTGCATCGAAACGTTTGCCGCTTCGTTCTTGAGCTCATGCGACTGTGTCTAGTACGAAGCGAATAGTTGGAGCATCCACGCAGTGAGTATTTTTTTTTGCAATCAGCGGTTCGCCCCGAAAGAAAGCATGGTATCTTTTGCAGCTCCAGCATATCCTTTTCATTGCAGCAGTACGTGGAAAGGACACGCAATCTGTTAAAGGGCCCGCAAACCGAACCAAGTTCGAAAGCGAGACAGCGGTTTCTTTCACGCCTTCACTGCCCTTCCTACAGGCGCAATTTCCTCCTCGCCACTACTTTCTTCAGAAAACACGCGGGTTATTTGTCACCACTGAACGTTGAGCAAGTCAGGGTTCAGCTCTTTCCCCTACACGTTGCTATTTCAGCTTGTGCAGTCGCAAACGCAGAAAACGAAATGAAATCGGTTCATCACGCACAATATAGTCATGCGAGACGAGGCCGAGTATACAACGCATGCAACTGCATAGCAAAGCAGGACCGGCGACAATTCACTTATATCGGTCATTAGAGAGCTTATTTCATTGTGACGTCACGTGAACAATCAACATGGCGTCGCGAATTGTGCCACAATGACTAGAAGCGCCGGGAGAGAATAACCAATGCCACCTATACTAACAATTTATACGCATGTGGTAACATCTGTAAGTCGGATTTCTGTCGAGCTTTGCTTTTTAAGGCGTAAATTAAAATAGGCTCCCCACAATACTTGTCTAAAAGCTTATTACTCGCTAATCCATCAAAAATTAGAATATGCATCTATTGTGTGAGATCCTTACACCCAACGGAACACTGACGCATTAGGAATGATAGCCACACAAATGTTAGCAAAGCAGGGATATTCCTTTTTTCTAGATACCGTTAAACTGGCTCCCCAATGTGCTAGCTAATAACATTCCAACTTGCAATTACGGCGGAAAATTTATGATTGAGATTAGTGTTGTTACATATTAAAAATAACCGTTAATCTCTTAACCCGCAGCCTTTTATAAATACGCCCAGAGCACGTCGGACAAGGCATCGCCGTGCTGAATCCCTAATGCTTCATAGCACTAAAGCGAACTTATTTAAGTACTCATTTTGCCACGAACATTAACAAACTAGAACAGCTTAACCTTGTGATCATCTGTCGAATTTTGACGCTATCGCACAATTAAGATTACAAGTGTTTTCAGTTTTTTGTGTACTTTTGTTTGTTTCTCTTTTTCTCCTTGTTTTCTCGTTCTTTTTTTCCTATTATTTCCCTGAACATGTATGTGTTTTGTTTATATACCAACTTGTGTATTGTTATCATTGTTTCGTTCTATACTTACAAGGCCGCTTCCATTTTTATAATATATTGTACTTTGTTTTTTTTTTCATACCTCTCCTGCTTAGGCTCTTGGGCTTGCAGTATGTCATGAATAAATATGAATAAATAATGATATAATGTGCTCCGGCTTGTTCAAGCTTTTGTACTCGGGGCTCGACTCACGTTCACTCTTCCTTTCCGGGACCCCAAACAAAACAGATTTCAAGGCCTCATGCTTTGATCAGAACATCGTATACAAAGCGGCTCTCGGTCTACAATGATCCGAACCTCCACTGAACGCCTGGAAGCCCATGATATACACAATTCCGAGGAGGTATACGTAGGGTGGTGCTAATATGTAAACACTAAATGCTTAGCTTGGCCACTCCTGGGAGAAAATTGCTCTGTTGTGTGTAGCTTACTAAACTCGTCTTAGTATGTAGAACTGGAGCCTACGGCGGAACTACTACGTGAAGGGATGATAGTAGCCTCCATCTTTAGTGAAATATGAGCCAAAAATACCACAAAGGATGTATAAATTCACGGGCTCGCAAGTTATACTGGTAATTCGGGAATAATGAGCCCACAACGCACACTGACGTTGCCCTATGTGGCACTAAGCATATGCTCTCACCGTCAGACACTCTTAACCAGATGACAGGTAAAGTGCTGGATATAGCCAGGAATCCGGACCTTTTTTGTTTAGTTTTCTCGCTATATGTACTTTATGCAGAACTTTAATAGCAGTGTAGGAGCAGCCACGGATAAAGGGCTTGTGACTTGTTAACTACTCAAGATGCATCCGCGAATATCGATAAAGCTTCAGCCATCACGCTGGCTAATAAAACTATCAGGACACCCTAGGTCAATCTTACAGATTTCCAGGTCGTATGTATGGAGTCTTCATCACCGGAGAACTACCACACTACTCCACTTACAGGATCCGCCCTAACGCAGGACCACTCAACCATGCACCTGGTGCATGGGTTCCGCAGGACTCGATGGAAATGACAGAGCAAACGACACATCTCATGTTTTGTTCAACCGAGCGGCCGACCACTCTGACGAAAACGTTTCCTTGTACTGCGAGGCATCCTTGACCACCGATAGCTTCAGTGACAAAAGTACTGTCCACAACAACCTGATCTATCCGGGCATCTTAATGACTTCAATAAAGATTCATTTGGGCCTGGTTAGTACACTTTTCTGAGTTAAAATTGCCCGCGCTAAACAAAGAACATGCAATACCAAGGAGAGAAGATGCACACACCGCGCCCGCGTGGTGGTAGTAACAACATTATTAATAACTCTGGTAAATTCGTGGCCTGGGCCTAGGTCACCCCCGAGGAGGACCGGAGACCCTGTTTCCTCGCCTCCTCGTGGGCTTGCTGGATGGCCCACAGTTGATCGTGAAGTTGTGTGTCTTCTTTCATTTGTGTGGCGTGTTCTGTGTTTAACGCTGGTAATTTTAATTAAGATACCTTTATGACTGGCACCATAAATATGTACATACATATGTCCGTACATTTATTTCAATCATGTCATTCTCCCCACACTGCCTGCAGTATACGTACAGCGGTAGCTGTCCGTATTTCGGAGGTCGGCCAACACCCACACAACATGCGTTTGCCAAAACAAGACACCAAAAATTGACACAACGAAACTAGCCAGCAAAACACCCGGCAGGGAGTAGTATAGGAGACTTGGCTCGCCAGCAGGAGTCGGGAGATGTTATTTCTGAAGCATGCGCGGTGGACCGCTGAAGCCACTCCCTGGACGATTTTAGGGGCGAAGCTCCTTAGGACCTATATCCTTGTCTTCCGTTGTGGTAACGGTATAAAATCATCGCTAAAGCCTTAGCATGCGTGAGACACAAACAAAGGTTTTACGATAGACTGCAACGTAGACATAGGCCAGTTATAAGGTAAGACTGTTTTCCGACGGAAATAATCAATCAAAAAGTAAATTCATGAGTTGATATCCACTCAAATGTACCTAGATGTTGAGGCTTTTCAAGGAAACCTGTAACACAAACGGACGCGTCGAGCACTAGATGTCCGAACAAATTCCACACATTGAAATGGCATCTTGCCACCGGTAAGATAAAGGGTATTTTGATTCCCTTTCTAGACATATCATCTACTCCAGCAATTTCCTATATCCTCGTTGAATTGCCCATGGCGACTGGAAGGTGCAACCAATTTAGATTTCTATATACACCTTATTGGTAATCTGTTGCTTTGTTTATGAAGCACTATGGTAGCAGTTGATCCCCTGTAGATTTCTTCCAAGATCTTTATATATGCTTCATCGACGCCCTGATTCCGCAGTGTCTTCATGACGGCTGATATTTCTACTGAATCAAACGCCTTCTCGTAATCTATGAATGCTATAGTGGTTGGTTATATTCTGAGCATTTCTCTCTATAGTGCACAATCAAGAAGGGTGTAAGGCAGGGGGACACCATCTCCCCAATGCTATTTACCACGTGCTTACAGGAGGTTTTCAGCAGCCTAGAATGGGAACTGTTAGGCATAAGAGTTAATGGAGAGTACCTTAGTAACTTAGCGCTTTGCCGATGACACTGCATTGCTGAGTAACTCAATTGCAACTCATGATTACGGAGTTAGACAAGGAGAGCAGAAAGGTGGGTCTTAAAATTAATCTGCAGAAAACGAAAGTAATGTACAACAACCTCGGAAAAGAGCAGCGCTTCGAGATAGGTAATAGTGCACTTCAAGTTGTAAAATACTATGTCTACTTAGGGAAGGTAATAACCGCAGAGCCGAACCACGAGATTGAAGTAACTAGAAGAATAAGAATGGGGTGGAGCACATTCGGCAAGCACTCTCAAATTATGACAGGAAGATTGCCACTATCCCTCAAGAGGAAGGTATATAACAGCTGTATCTTGCCGGTACTTAGCTATGGAGTAGAAACCTGGAGACTTACAAAGAGGGTTCAGCTTAAATTGAGGACGATGCAGCGAGCAATGGAAAGAAAAATGGTAGGTGTAACCTTAAGAGTCAAGAAGAGAGCAGAGTAGATTAGGGAACAAACAGGGGTTAAGGATATCATAGTTGAAATCAAGAAGAGTAAATGGACATGGGCCGGACATGTAGCGCGTAGACAGGATAACCGCTGGCCATTAAGGGTAACTGACTGGATTCGCAGAGAAGGCAAGTGGGTTAGGGGGAGACAGAAGGTTAGGCGAGCAGATGAGATGAAGTTTGCGGGTATAAATCGGCAGCAACAAGCACAGGACCGGGTTAACTGGCGGAACATGGGAGAGGCTATTGTCCTGCAGTGGACGTAGTCAGGCTGATGATGATAATGATGATGATGATGATGATGATGATGATACACCTCATGTCGCTCGATTCACATCACATGGGGCAATAACGCTAGGGTAACGCACGGTTACTCACCGATACAATATCCAGAGCTTCGCCCACTCCTCATGCCTAACTTCGTGGAGATGCGTGTATTCTTTTTTTTGTTTCTCAGTAAACATTTTGGCATGTGTTGCGATATGTGCAATTGTGTACGCTCATGACGAATATGACATCTTCGTGCGTCTGCTGTGACACCGAAAATGAGATGTTACGTATAACATAAATGTATCAATATACATGCAGTGCCATCATGCATATCTTTTCCTCAATATCACATAGCATCCTCAAAATATCATATAGCATCCTCAAAAGAACTTTTGCGTTGGCTTCTTTGTGCATTCCACGCAACGGTATATTGGCACAGCTCGACCATCGCAGAAGACGCATGCGACAATTCGCGTTCGTAAAAGCCGCCACACAAATAGCAAGAAAGCCGCGCCATAGAACACCATCCTGCACGCGCCACGATGCTACGCCGCGGGACGGGCACGAAACTCGAGGGCAGATGAAGAGACCGACGAAGTTGGAGTCAGCGAGCAAGAGACATTTTGGCTGACCATTTTTAGCTTTGAGTTTACGGGCACAAGTTCGCCCTAAATAAAGAGTTTATATGGTACCGGGTGCTATGTTTATTAGTAGCAGTCTGGTGGACGTGCTGGGTATGATTCCAAGCCCCCCACAGGCAAGGGAGAGAACCCCAGATCCGAGAAAATTGGAGCCAGCAGAATTACCATCTGTGCACCAACGCACGAGTCGCCGACTACGTGGTGAGCAGCCCGAGTTTGGCCCCCTAATTGACCCATCAAGACCTGTCAAGACTTCAAGCACTAGCATCACTGCGATGGCCACCCAGTCGATGCCATCTCCATCTCACCTCATTGTGAATTCACCCCGTACACCAGAGGTCTTCCACGGTGAGACCTTTGAAGACGCCGAGGAGTGGCTTGAAGGCTTCGAGCGCGTTGCACGTTTGAATGGTTGGGACGAAGCCCGAAAACTTCGTTACGTTTACGTCGCCCTGCAAGATTCGGCACGTACGTGGTTTGAGAACCACGAAGCGTCCTTGCTGTCGTGGGACGACTTCCGACGAGAGCTAATCGCAACTTATCCGAGCACGGACCGCAAAGAGAAGGCAGAGGCTGCTCTTCAGGCGAGGAACCAACGGAATAACGAGAGCGTGGCCATGTACATAGAAGACATGTCACGGCTCTTCCGCCGAGCTGACCAAAACATGGCCGAGGAGAAGAAGCTGCGGCACCTAATGTGCGGAATAAAAGAAGAAATTTTTGCAGGCCTGCCATGGTGCGTAATCCACCGCGAACTGTGGCGGAGTTACGGTCCGAGGCAACGACCATGGAAAGGACACTATACAACAACGTGCGGTACTGTACAACAGAGACTTCAGCGTCTCTTCAGTCAGGGCGGAGTCAACAGCCCTCCCCACCAACTTTGACGTCCTCCGGGAAATGGTGAGGGCTATCGTTAAGGAGGAGCTCCAGAAACTGCAACTCCCCCAGAGTCCTCCAGCGATGCCGTCAATCGCGGACGTTGTACCTGAAGAAGTGCGGCAAGCAATTATTCAACCACAGCCTCAGATGCCCCACCACACGCAACCAGAACTTCAGCCTCAGCTGTCGTACGAGCAAGTCGTGCGGCAAGACATCAGACGCTCGAACTTTGCACAAGCTCAATCCCGTTATGCCACCGACCTTTCCTCGCAGTACGCCACCGCCGATGCCAGAAGCGAGACCCCGCAAAATTGATGTATGGCGCACGGCAGACCGGCGGCCCCTCTGCTACCACTGTGGGGAGGCAGGTCATCTTTATCGGACATGCCACCACCGTCGGGTCGGGCTACGTGGCTTCCCAGTGAATGCACCCTGCCCTCGTAACGGTGAGCGCCCTTACGAAATCGAAGAATTTTTATCTTCGCGCTATGCCTCTCCAATTACTCAGCGACATGAATCGCGATCGATTGCACATATACGCAATAGGTCGTCGAGTCCACACCCATCATCTACTTTCCCGAGGCGGCGTTCACCAAGCCCGCGACGGGAAAACTAGAACCAGCGACCTGTGGAAGCAGGGCCGCTGATTTTCGGAAAACTGAAAACCCCCCATCGTTAACCAGATCAGACGACGACACTGACACAATGACGGACAAGCGCAGTAATGGTGACGTGACATCCGAGCTACAAGTCAGAATTGAAGACGTCGAAACCATAGCGTTAATAGACACAGGTGCAGACTACTCAGTAATAAGTAGCATGCTCGCAAAGAAGCTGAAGAAAGTGCTCACTCATTGGACCGGACCGCAGATACGCACCACGGGAAGGCACTTAGTCAGCCCCGTAGGATTATTCACAGCGAGAGTGGGAATAAGAGGCCATGTGTACGTCTGCAGTTTTATTGTTCTCCCCGAATGTTCCCGTGAGGCAATTCTGGGCATGGACTTCCTGCGAGCACACAATGCCATCATCGACTTGCAGAAATCCCAAGTTTCTTTCTCTACAGAGAACGCTGTTGTCGTGTGTAATGCGGAGCAACCAATTATTTCGTCTCTTCGTATTGTGGATGAAGGTGTGACAGTGCCGCCACGTAGCAGCGTGACAGTTTCTGTGAAAAGCGATGTTTTTCGTGAATATGCAAGACTAGTTGATGGAAATATCGAACTGCTACTCACAAAGGGGAAACGCGTGGCGAGAGGTCTAGTGAACCTGCGGAACGGATTTACTGATGTGCTATTGACTAACTTTACCAACGAGGTACAGCATGTGGCGAAGGGAGCAGCCATAGCATCAATTCATGACTACGTACAAGTCTCAGATGTCTGCACCATAGAAAAAGTACCAACAACACCCTCAACAGTGGACGGTGTCCTCGAGAAAATATATATTGACCGAGAGCTTTCATCTCTGCAGAAAGACCAGATTGTGAAGTTGATCAAGGAATTCGTAGAGTGTTTTTCCTCTTCATCGAAAGTCGGACGTACTCCTGTAGCAAAGCACCGCATTGTAATCGAATGGCATGTTAGACCAATATGTCAGCATCCATACCGAGTTGCTCTGAAAGAAAGGGATGCGATAAACAAGCAAGTACAGGAAATGCTCGAAGACGATGTCATACAGCCCCCCAAAAGCCCATGGGCATCGCCGGTAGTATTGGTGAAGAAGAAGGACAACACCATGCGGTTCTGTGTTGATTACAGAAAACTCAACCTCGTCACGAAGCGGGACGTGTAACCACTCACTCCCACGAGTCAACGATGCGTTGGATAAACGGCGCAATGCTCACTTTTTTTCATCGTTGGACCTAAAGAGTGGGTACTGGCAAATATAAGTCCACGAACGAGATCGTGAGAAGACGACGTTTGTGACACCCGAAGGACTCTACGAGTTCAAAGTACTCCTACTTGCTTTGTGTTCTGCTCCCGCTACCTTCCAGAGGATGATGGACACTGTGCTTTCCGGCCTCAAATGGCAGTCATGCCTTGTTTATCTTGATGACGTAGTAATTTTTCCATTACGTTCGAGCAACACGTACAGAGATTGAGAACGGTACTGGACGCTATTCGCATGGCTGCACTTGCGATCAAACCCGAAAAGTGCCACTTTGGATTCTGGGAGCTTCGGTTCCTCGGGCACATTGTCAGTTCTCACGGTGTCCGCCCACACCCAGATAAGATCACTGCGGTTAAAATTCCCAAGGCCAAGAGACAAAAAAGCTATGCGACGTTTCCTGGGGCTTTGTGCCTACTATAGGCGCTTCGTTGAAAACTTCTGCAAGATGGCGGAACCACTGACACGGCTTACGAAGGAAGGTGTGCCATTCATATGGCACCAAGAGCAAGACAACGCCTTCTCTGAGTTACGACGGCGTTTGCAGTCACCTCCCATACTCGCTCATTTTGATGAAGATGCCAAAACAGACATTCATACGGACGCCAGCAACGTTGGCCTTGGTGATATTCTTGTTCAGTGGCAGAACGGGGAAGAAAAAGTTATTGCTTATGCAAGCCGCACTCTGTCGAAAGCTGAGTATAATTATTCAGCTACGGAAAAGGAATGTCTCGCAGTGATATGGGCTATCAGTAAGTTCCGTCCATATTTATACGGTAGACCATTCCGAGCCATCAGTGACCATCATTCATTGTGCTGGCTTGCGAACCTCAAGGATCCTTCCGGAAGACTTGCTAGATGGAGCCTGCGTCTAGAAGAATATGACATCACCGTAGTCTACAAGTCAGGCCACAAGCACAATGACGCGGTTTGCTTGTCACGAGCACCAGTCCAGACCTCGTCTCCTGAGCATGAACAAGACTCCGCATTTTTTGGAGCTGTGAATGTGTCAAAGATGGCTCATGATCAGCGAATGGACCCAGAATTACTTCTGCTCATTCAATACTTAGAGGGGCAGCAAGGCGAAGTTCCACGAGTTTTCATCCGTGGACTACGTTCCTACGTCCTCCACGACAACGTTCTCTACAAGAGAAACTTTCAACACACCGGTGAAACGTTCCTACTGCTGATACCATCATCACTGCGAGCGTAAATTTTAGAAGCGTGTCATGATGACCCATCGGCAGTTCACTTGGGCATTAGTAGGACTTTGGCGAGAATCCGCCAGAGATATTACTGGCCAAAACTGATCGATTCAGTACAGCATTACGTAAGATCATGCCGATAATGCCAAAGACGCAAAGTACCACCCCTGAAGCCAGCAGGTCTTTTGAAACCGATAGAGCCACCGAAAGTTCCATTTGAGCAGGTCGGAATGAATTTGCTAGGACCATTTCCTATGCCATCGTTCGGGAAGCGCTGGATAGTTGTAGCAACCGACTACATGACCCGGTATGCCGAGACGTCATCTCTCACAAAAGGAACGGCAAATGAAGTGGCTCAGTTTTTTGTGACCCAGATAGTGCTGCGACATGGCGCACCTAAAGTCCTTATAACTGACAAAGGAACTGCGTTCACTGCCAGGCTATGGTACAGTCTGTCATGAAACTAACACACACCGACCACAGAAGAACTACCGCATACCATCCGCAAACTAACGGGTTAACTGAAATACTGAACAGCTAGGACGCTTGCTGACAAGATCGCGATGTATGTGGACGTCGAGAATCGGACTTGGGACACCATATTACCGTATGCTACATTTGCATACAATACCGCAGTACAAGAGACAACCCACTTCACGCCATTTCAACTTGTTTATGGTCGGACAGTAATAACGACATTAGACGCGATGCTGCCTGTCAACAGCACGAATGAAGAGGACCCTGACATAAGCGAATATGTAGAAAGGGCTGAAGAGGCGCAACAACTAGCACGGAAACGCATCATTCAACAGCAGGACGTCTTCTCAGGACCAAATAAAGTTATTTGACTGACTGACTGACTGTTAAAATTTAAGACGAAGGGACGTTCAGTCCTCCCCTGGATACCAAGTGTGGGTCTGGACGCCTGTACGTGCACGTGGCCTATCAGAAAAGCTTATGCGGCGCTATTTTGGCCCTTACAGGGTTCTTCGTCAGCTAGGCCCATTAAACTACGAAGTGATCCCTGAAGGTCAAGTATGCACAACACGACGCCGGAATCTCCCGGAAGTTGTACATGTAGTACGGATGAAACCGTACTACGACAGGAACTGAACAAGTGAAGTGACTCACGTCCTCTAACACAAGGACAAGTCCTATTGTTTAGAAAATGTCAGCCGGCTCTACGCATCGGGGCGATGCGTGCTAGGAGGGGGACTAATGCCACAGCTCGACCATCGCAGAAGACGCGTGCCACAATTCGGGTTCGTAAAAGCCGCCACACAAGTAGCAAGAAAGCCGCGCCATGGAACGCCGTCCTGCACGCGCCACGATGCTACGCCACGGCACCGGCACGAGACTCGAGGGGCAGATGAAGAGACCGACGAAGTTCGAGTCATCGAGCATGAGACATTTTGGCTGACCATTTTTAGTTTTGAGTTTACGGGCACAAGTTCGCCCTAAATAAAGAGTTTATTTAGTACCAGGTGCTATATTATTGGTAACAATATTTTTCATACATAGCATCTGTTTTATGTTATGCATGCATGACCTATTCGTTATGATGCTCGACATATATTAACTGCTAGAACATAATGCACTTAGTCTTTTTATGCTCAGTAGTCATGCTATAAGATGCGCAGCCAGGAGAGTAAGGGATCAATCCCCCCCCCCCCCCTCGAACGATATTCTAATTTCGCACGTGTAAATATACAAATGCAAATAAAAACGCACGCACCAACACAGATGACGTTTAACTAACCACTCCTCCCCCCTTATCATTCAAAAAATGAAATTTCCGGCTACAATATTGCGTGGTAGTGCACGCTATGCACACTCTGGTATATATGCGAATGTGATGAAATAAATAGCATGACACCGCGACGTCATTTTGTCACTTATGTAATAAGATGTCATTAATAATTTTGCAAACTCATGTTAAAACATACAGATTCTTAATTATATATGCCAAGTTAAAGAAACGATCAGACATACAGGGAAGCCCGATGAAGAGATACGGTTAAAGTGTCTTTGGATTACTAAGGAATGTCTCGCATTTATTATTATCCATAGGAAGAATGTGATCCTCAAGATTACCTTTCTTTATTCATTATTACATTAAGCTGCGCTTGTGTAATGTGTAGGTATGTCTTTACATTCTTTTCTTTTGTGCTTGTTCCACAACTCTCCTGCCTTCACGCTACGCTGCTGTGTACATTCAGGCGACCAAAAAAAAGAACAAAAAGACTTATTTTGGTTGCATTCAGTGTGAAATCTGCAGAAACAGCGGAGATTCGCTTCTCCTGTGTTTCCCTTGCTATTTTCTGTATTTTCTATGATGTTTGGTATTTCGCGCAAAAATCTTTGATTACGTTATTTGTAGAGTACAGATGGACGGAAAAGACACATGGGAGCCCTTGCCACACTTTCCCCTGTCACAGGGAGTAGCGCGATTGAGCCGCCGGCCCATGTATCACTGTGCGGCCAACACTTCATCGGCGACAGAGGCAGTTGCGTCATATGAGCGTATCTGAGTATCACAGCCTAACATTGTCACACGGACACTCATTCGTCGTCCAACTCAACAGCTTTCGCCCACCGAAAATCTCGGAAACATGCACTTTTCTGGTGGTGCGCACAGGTCAAATGGCGTTGATCTGATATTCTGAAGGCTACGTTATTTATAAAATAAAAGACAGTTGTTTTTCATGGAATAGCATACAGAGTTGAGTTTCGGCGACAACATTCAATAAAGTTTGCTTTGTAAACAAGGCTAACTAATTAAAACTAGTATCACAAGGACGCTGTTTGAGCACCATTGGACCCGAAAAAGTTGCTACGTTAAACTTGTTGAGCGTGCGGAGAAAATGTTTGTCTTTCAAGCGTCAACAGCTCATCATGCCTCTAGTAAGATGGCAGCCGCCAAATTACGGTGGGTACGGCGTAACTCCTGCACAATACTTTCCGCTCCAGCAATTCTTTTAAACCTCATTGGTCGAACCAAGCCCTAGAATAGCTCCTGTATTAAAACGAAAGCAATGACAGCCTGTCACCCTTCTTCCATAGGCTGCACGGTTTCTCCTTCCTTTTGCTCTCCTGAAGTGCAAAGACTGGTGCGCTGCTAGCACAAGCCTAAAACGGCCGCACTAGACACTATTTCAGGACGAAAATGTACTGTTTTATGCACTTGCTTGATTAAACGAAGCAAAAATTAAAAATAAAAATATAAAATAACGTAGGTGCTGTCTAATGAGAAACAGTGTCAAACAGTGCTGTCCAATTGAAAAAGAAAGACTGCAAAAAAAAAAACGAGGAAAATGGCTAACAGTGCTGTCCAATGGCAAGCAACACTGATAGATCTTGCAGGCAGCATTGCTGGAAATACCTAACATTTAATGAGTAACAACACGTCAGTGCACGGCCCGTACAACCGTGGCATGAGCGCTATATAATACGCGAGGAATTCGGCGCAAGCCGCGCTTTGGTCCCTTTTCCGAGGAAGAGCACGATTGGCACATCGTCCTTCGAAGCGACAACGTTGATTCGACAACAGGTGGCGACGTCGTTCTTTTCCGTTCAAGCAACACGCACTTTCGCCACTGAGCACCTCGTACTATACACGCATCGCAACGAGCACTGTCCCCTCGACGTTCGTCGTCGCCGTTGCTGTCCGTTGTAGTCGAGGCGCGATCGAGCGTGCCATTAACCACACGCGTTAACACTCGCGAGTAGTTGGTATAGCACGCAGTTCCTGCCACACAAATGCGCCGTGAAAAAATGCACGGCGCCTTGCTGTTTCACTGTCAGTGCTTCTCTTTTCATTTCACCGGCGTTTTCTTTTCTTCTTTCACGCCCGCATTCCCGTTCCCTGAGGAATAGGGAAAAAGAAAACAGCAACATATAAGTGGTTATTCAGAAGTGTGTCACCAAGCATCCGTCGTGCTTGTTTTCGTACTAAGAACTTGAATGCCTCGGCACTTTCCACTCAGATGTTACTTGCATTGTTATCTTTCATGATGTTGCAAGCAACTGAAACGACTGGCGTGAAATTGCCGATACTGCCTTAATGAAGTACTATTCTTTTTTGTTGTTGTACAAACGAATATGTAGTGCGTGAAAACGATATGGGCTGCATTTCTCCAATATATTTTTACGCCGAAGGATGTTCATATACTTGCGAAGTTCATGATGCGAAGAGATGTTGTGAACTCGGTGGTAAGAACAGTTAAGTAAAAGCGCTCACGTGTTCGCAGCAAGCAATAAAGGATTGATACGTACATGCGTGGTAAGAGGACTAGCGGTAAATAAAGACGTCTACGTAGAGTATAACAGGTTGCTTAATATCATTGCTTGAACACATTGCTTGTTATATCATTGCATGCAGATGTATACCAACCCGCCCAAAACTACCAAACTCCTAATGGTATACCATTTAGAGTTTGGTAGTTTTGGGCGGGTCGCCTAAGTACAGTGCATCCGTCATGACCCGGTGGCGCAACGGTAGCGCGTCTGACTCCAGTACAGTGAGTCCATGCTTTACGGCAAATGTCTGTATGATATCTGAGGGAAGTAGCAAGTGAACGTACGTCTAGCTTAACAACTCTAATAAGGTCTGCATCATAGATTTATGTTCGACACTATAACATCCTATAGCGGGAAGCATCTTAACTGCTCACTTACAGCAGACAGATAGTGTGCACTGAAGGTGAGAGCAATGTCTATTGATTACGACGCCATCGGTCACTGCATATTCGCGATGACCCAGTCGACGGACATGGACACTTGGTGGTAGATGCCCGGCTGGAACGATTGCGCGCATCCAAATCCTGCTGATGTAATTCCGACGAGTGTCCACCGACCGTTCAAGTTCAGCATCATCGGTCCGCCAGAATCACCCTGAAAAGACAATATGGGCCAACTAGTTAGGTACATGAATATATACGAATGTATCGGCGTCTACGAGCAGTGGGTGACATTCTCGAGCTATCATGTCCATAGATCGATCACTTTCATGACATTTCGCGTGAAACGTGTCTGATTCGCTGACATCTGCTGTTACCGGCATACTTCACGCGGTGTCATGCCGGCGCACTTGGCACCAAAATTGTACTGTGTCATGCAAGCATCCTCGGTATCACAGGTATCGTGTGGCTACTCTGGAATTGAGATGATTCGGGAATCATTCCCCATTGTGAATACCTCCAACGGAATGACACTATATATACGATAGACCGTAGTGTGTGTATGTGTGTGTGTGTGTGGGGGGGGGGGGGTTCCTGCATTCCCTGTAAAGCTGGGGACCAAAGGTTGATCGTTGTAAGCAGCACGTCATTTTATCCCGAAAGTGTTTTATGCCGCTGTTTGCCAAGACTTCACTCACGTGTTTTTCGTCATGGAAGTGGTACCGGTAGAGTGGGCAAACGGATGACAAAGGAAAAGCTTTGTTCTTTCGGATGACCTGGCAGTTCACGGCCTCCTGGCCCGCGAGAATACGTGTCGGACGCTCTACTTACTGTGATACCAAAGCCCACGCATGAGGCTTCATAAACATGCCTTATGTATACCTTAAGCTGCCAATCACTACTGTGGTAAACTTGACCACCCGAAGTGACTGGCCGATGCCCCAAACGTCCGACCCCATCCGCAGCACCCACCAATATTGCAAGGTTCAGCGTCCATACTTGTGCGATTGTCAATTAAAAAGCAATTATGGCGCATATCTGAGGCACCATAACAACACGTCAATATTTTGTATGTATATCTTTTACTAGACAAGGCATACATAAGCAATTCTAAGGACCGTAGCGTTTATCAAGTTGCGCTGACCATTATTACGAAGCGTGCCTCCGACGACGTTACGAAGGGCGCCACGAATCTCACCACTGCCACCACTGTTACGAAAGACGGCGACGCCAACACGGTCCCGAAGGCGCCACTCCTTCGAACTCCGCCGGGAAGGTCACCAGCCGTTTGGTAGCGTAGGTTTCTCAGCTCGCAACTGCTTCTACGCAGAGCTGATAGACGAGCGGACGAGACGACGGTGAGTTAAACAAGGTTTATGTACAGCGTATATACAGAGGCATTACAAATTCGGCACTGGGGCCGACAGCTTAGAGACTCGAAAAGCCGAGCTCTCTCCTCTGACACATGTGTCTACTCCTCACGACGCGCCGCATGGATTTTTTTAATGCTCCGGGAGGATTCTTTAAGTAACAAAGTGTCCAACCAGAAGCGCCGCTGGCCGTGAGGTCAGAATCCTCCAATGGGGTCGCCGCTGGGCCGCGTCATTCTCATCGAATTCGGAGCCGCTGCACGTGGTTGCAGCCAAGGACGAGTGACGTCGCCACGCATTGCGTCAGACTCGCCAGACAGGAAGGCGCCGATTGCTTCGACGGGCTCGTGGGCTGAGGGAGCTCGATGTGTGTTGCGGCACAGATCGGCGCCGCCGCGTGATGACGCCGTTGAGTTGTTCGCGTCAGGCGGGCTCGCGTGCTGGCCTTGACACAAATTGCTTTTTTCGGAGGCATGGACGTTGGGTGTGGACTCTCAGGCATAAGAGATTGTGGTTATATCAGAAGAAAAGAAAAGAAAGGTGCCGACCCGTAACTGTCTCTCCTTACGAGGACACCTCAACAGGTCAGCAGAGGAATGGGATATGGGGAATAAAAGATATAGAGAGAAGGAATAAAAAGAATAGAAGGAAAATAGATGGATAAGAAGCCGCCAGCCAGCGAGAGGAAAAAAGAAGGAGATAGGAAAGTGGAGATCCGGTCGAAGCAGTCCAAGGGCGGGGTGCCACAATGCGAGAGCTGCACGGCATCAGGAGACCGCGGAGGGCGAACCAGTCGGCGGGAGCTACGCTGAAGTCGGAGATCGCGAGGGCACAACCGTCCAGCTTGAAATCCTCCGAGCGAAATCCTCAGGCATAACACCATGCAACACTTGCACGAAAGGCAAGTGTTTCCAACGCTTTGCTAAGACGACACGGGGGCGGCACCTATCCGTCGCCTTGGTTTCTACACCTTATCTCACCTCCAAGACGGGCGCGCACGCCGCGTGCGCCCTTCGTTTTTTAAGATAACCGCCTGATGGCGCTCATGTCTCACGTGTGACGTGACTTGATGCGCACGTTCGCCTCCGCTGCACGCTCAAAGCATTCTAACGCAGCGCCTCCAGAATACCATTCACTAATTTTCTTGCGCAGGACATCAAATAAACGTTTTGTTCCCTCTGTCCAGATGCAAGACTATCGTCTTTCGACGACATTTGCAGTGTAACATGCAGATACCGGGCCAATTTTTTTCTTGCGTTTTCATGTATATAGATACGTATACATATACAATGCATGACATCGACGCCGATGTCCACGTCGACGCCGGTGGTGAACTCGAGCCGAGAGTGTCCATATAATTGCTAATGCAATAAAAACAGCGCCAAAAACGGAGGACAAGAAAAAGGGGACAGACAGCGGCACTGTGCCGCTGCCTACCTCATTTTTCTTGTCCTCCGTGTTTGGTGCTGTTTTTATGTGAATAAAGCATTACCGCAAGGCATATTACCGGTTTAACGCAGTTTTTCAGATTTGTCGCTCGTACTTACTTTATGCCCCGACGATGTTTCCGTAAGAATAAGGAAGTTCCTTTCGCCTCAGCGTTTTACGGTAAAGAACCCAAGGGCCATGGTAGATATTTCCGGAGCCCTCCACTATGGCCTTTCATGATCATATGGTGGTATTGGGACGTTCAACCCAACACATCAAATCACTCAATTCAAATTAGCGTTGCTTGCCAGTATAAAGAGAACAGATAAGTGTGTATCGTATACCACCGTGTGAACTTCCTTATTCCAGAGCCATTGTACTGAATTGTGTGGAGACTGCTGCAAACGCTTGAGGGAGTGCTCTTGAGCCTAATTGAGAGCAACACTCGTAAACAATACCATCATGAAATAGTGAGCTCTGAGCATTCCGCTGGAAGCTTTTTTTTTCTCACCACGCAGGCGTCCCTGCGCCCTTCCTTGTAGCCTGCGCACATCATCTCCTGGTGGATCCTGATGCGGATGCCGCGGATGTGGTGCCAGTGCTCGCACTCGCTGCGAGTTATGATGGGCACCTCCACCTTCTGCAGAACCCGCGTGCCGTAGCGGTTACCTGCGCCACGGAATAGAATGAATACAGTTTCAGCAGTTCAGTGCGCTTGGAGCAATCCAATAATTTTAGTAAGGGTAAGAAGCTTATAATACTGCACTGAATACGGCAAGTCGGCATCACGGAAGCTCTCGTGGTCGACAAAGGTTCAGCGAATGGAGAGCAGGTGAACGATAAGTTTTCGTTTTCGCTAAACTGTGTAAACTTTTATTACGTTCGGTAGGTATCTAAACACAACTCTGAAGGCGTTCGCGTTGAAACTAACGCTTTGACAAGTTTGCCACCAGCTTCTGAATCGTTGCAGTTCACTTGCGAATATTGCAAATATTTTAAAAAACGTGAAAATATCTTTGGATCTACCTGACATTGGTTCCCAAGGGAAATATAGGATGATAATTTTCTCATTTGGAAGCTTTCAGAATTCACGTATCCGTAATTGAAAACCATTTTGTCAAGCATCATATTATAAGTAGTTTGTATAGTCAGTTCACACACTATGACACTTGGATGGATTCTCAGCCTAAAAACTTGACTACACGGAATATTAAAAATTTTGACTGCCCGGTTGCGAAAAAAAAAACAGACACAAATAGGACAGTATAAACGGTGCACAGGCGTTAAATATTCGACAAATTATCATCAACTACTGTTATTTCGTGTTTTCATAGTTCTCGTATTATGGTATCCCTTGACAGGGATTGTAGGCCTGTAATTTAATTTAAGAAAACTGACATGCTCCATGTAGAATAAAGTAAGTTTTATTTTAAGGATCGCGCAAAAGAAAGAAGGAAATATCAAGTGCGCACGCACACAGATGTGAGTTACGTCGTTTATTTTTTTTGTGTTTAAGTATAGTAGAACAAGGTGTATTAGGGTAAGAAAAACTAATTTTTGCCAGGACACGTCTCTTTGTCTTTACCTTGGCTCCACTGACGTTCCTTGTTTTTTCGAGCAATTTCTATGAGTGTTTCGTTAGTATGAAGTATACCACCGGACCCAGTTTCATCAATACTCTTTAGGTATCAAATGTTCTGTAATTATATCCCACCCCCCTTTTTTCGTGCAATTTATCACAGTATTTCGTTAGTCTCTAATATCATTTGACCCGCTTCACCAAAGCTCTTCATAACAGAGCAATCACCATAAAGGCGAAAGCATTAAATGCCTCGTCAAACGCGAACATTGAGGAATGGTGTCAGCACAAGTGTTGAAAAAAAAACATCATGATCCCGTGATGACCTCAGAGATAGCCAAAGCTATATAGGCAAGTCATCATGAATTCAAGGTGTGGCGATGAAAACAACAGGACAACAACAACAACAAAAAAAAAGACGCACGCTTCTTTAGCGCTGTTCCTTAAATTATGTACATACAACCGACAAGCCCAGCCATCCAAACTTTTGACTCACCATGATGTCATTCTGCATTATGAAGTCACAGCATGACGTCATTATGCGTTACATAGCCCCTCAGCCTATAGGGTGGAGTGATCACGGAGGCCATTTAATGAGACGTGAAGTGCATAGAACCTGGAATGCCTCCGATCCAGGAGACCATGCATAACTACTTAACAACAAACTTTTGGAGGTGCAGAAGACTGAGGCGCAAAAAAACATCGTGAAGCAGGAAGAACAGGAGAGAAGACAGAAAAAAAAACTTTACGCTTCCCGATATGTTTTTTGCGCCTCAGTCTTCTGCACCAAGTATGCACCAACTAGCCCAAAAACAAGTCCTTTTGGAAACTTTTGGAGATATCTAGGACTCAGTGCATCGACTGAGAAAAAGAAGGTGACTTTCTCGCTTGAATCATCTTAGGCGAAGCATAAGAAGCCCTGTGATTTTTTTTGTTGTTGTTTCGAAGCACGCGTTCGCTGGAATGCCAGAAGGCAGTGTGGGACCGCATCAGGGGCGTACTGAGCGTGGAGTCGGTCTTTCCCCAACCGGTGACCGTGGCTCGCCACCCCTCGAAGGTCCACCCGCGGGGTGGCAGGCAGATGGGCAGGATGTTCTCCTGGTAGCGCACGTGCCGGTCCAGCCTGAGCAGCGCCACGTCGAAGCGGTCCGGCTGCGACGCCGAGAAGGCGAAGTTCGGGTGGATCTTCTTCTCGAGCACGCTGTACGCCTGCGCCCGCGACAGCTGGTAGCGCTGGTCCTGGATGTCGTACGCGCCCAGGATCACCGAGATTCGCCGCAGGGGCGTGCTGCGAGAACACGAGCGCGCGCCGTGCGCGGATCAGACAGATGGGTGTGCGCGTACATATGTGACCGCTTCGATATAAGCACACACTTTGTAAATGTAGTGATTATCAGGGAAATGTATAGGTACACTCGGAAAGTCCTGAAAATGAGGCATTGACTTTTTACTGGAAACATTAACATGCATTATTATTATTATTATTATTATTATTATTATTATTATTATTATTATTATTATTATTATTATTATTATTATTATTATTATCACACAAAATATAAACAGGAGTGACGATATAGGAGGTAATTAAAGTGCCGCGTACAAGTACTCCTTGATCGAGACAAAACTTTGTCGCCTTCATTGCGAAGATGGCTCATCAAAGAGTAATTGATCAAACGGTGCTACCGATTTCAATATAGAATCTAAGAGTTCCTAATTTTGTCTAACTGGCTGCGTGCAAAAAGCAGCTGAAGGAAGCAGTCTTCTGTGTAACTATCAGGGCGCACACAATTTGAGACGTCGCTTCTTTCTCGTGTGCGAGCCTTGGAGTGAATACGGCATAAAGAACGCGCAAATGTTATTGGGAACGGGGCTCCACTGTTGGTGAAGCCAGGGACCGTCACCTGATGATTATTAGGGAACACTAAATTTCAGCGTTTGCTTATTTAACGAAGTTATTTAGATAATGGACCATTTTTTTCTTTTTTTTTTGCGAATGTGGCTTCAGAAAGGCGTTTCTACTTCAAAATGCTTTGAGCTCAGAAGTTGACCAAGGGTCCGGCCGAAGGATTTTACGACCAATCAGTGAAGAGAGGAACCTAGAGGGTTGAGGATTTAAGTGTCTCAGTGGTGCTTGTCTGTAGCGTTTTGTTGGAAGGACCTGGTCTCTCCAGGGCGAGTGACAATGACAGAAAAAACAATCTATAGAAAATAGGAGGCGATGTTGATTGCGTGGAGAACGTAGTGATCTGTAGATCTAGGAATCAAATGGAGATAGGAAAACGACAAGGAGGTTAATTAAACAGTTCAGAACCACCGGTATACCCACACTGTGGAAAGGAATGGGGGCACTTGAATGTCAAGGACGTCGGTAGTGAATAAGGGAGCACTGACGATTTGTATTCAGGAAACGGCTATATATAAATCTATTTCCTCAGTGCGAAAAATTTATCTGATAGTCAGCACTATGCACTGTCATAGGAGTGCATTCGTAAGTTTTCTCGTTCTTTTGGCGCTGCAACATAATCAATGGATATCTGCTTGCCCAGTTTACTGTGCTACTGTATATCTCGTGCAAATCTGTCATCATTAAGGAGTTTTAACAAAGCCTTAGTCACTTTCAGCTGCGATTATTTCTGAAAGCTTGCTTATAAGAATGACATAATTGCTAGTGAAATCGGCGTATGGTCAAGGTGAGCTAAATCAATTACCAGTCATCATCGCTGCGCATTACGGCGAGGATAGTCTCGTAAGATGTGTGGTAGTTTTGACGTTATGTATAGATCCTGAAGTTATTTCTCCTGCTCCTAGGTATTGACTTGTGTAAGGCAATGGTCTGCAGGTTAGATTATGCTGTGTGAAGTCTTGGTACGAGAATTGCGTGTGCATGCGCTTGGACCATGATTCCCGGTCGGTCAAATCATTAGTCTCAATGTCAGTGATTTTGTTGGCATGTATGTAGTTGCAAAGATATTCTGTGGGTAGCACTAACATGTTTGGTAATGGTAAAGATGGCTGCATTTGTGACTGATGATGAGCATCGCATACAAATCATCGCGTACAGGTCAGCCTGTTAAAAGCGTACTCCATACAACCATGTCTTTTACTGATGCTATATGCGGTATTCCTAATACCTAGTTGCCACAGTGTCGGATCTATCAGCCGAGACACTGAATCACGCTACGACTGAGCGTTTTGGGCATACTCACTGATGTACGCAGTGCGCTGCTGTAACAACGTAGTAATGGTTGACCAGGGCTCCACCACACTGCTGACGGGAGATCTTGATATGGGCCTGAAATATATTGTCACGAGGACGAGGTTGTGAGAAAACAGTAATGAAAAAAAAAAGCCCTTATGAGGCCATACTTATGTCTTCTCTCTCCTTGTTCTCCCCTCCCCTCAAAAACAAGCAACGCTCAACTCACATCGAGGACACACACAGGCTAATGTCGTGGGTAGTCGCATCGTAACCAAACACTCAAGCCCGTAAGATATATGCAAGGAAATCGTAAAAAAAAGAATCGAAAATTTCCCGCTTGTAGCCTGCAAACCACAGGAAAATCTATATACGCATTTCCATACGCCTTCCAGTTGTCGATTAATTCACCCTCGCGCTGCGAACTGCTACCTTTATAGTTAGCTCAAGTGGTAGAGCGACCGCCCAGGGAACGGTTACGGCTTTGAGTAAAAGGCGTTGGTCCTGGGTTTGATTTCCAAACAAGGAAGAATTTCTTTATCTCTCTCTGTCTCTCGAAGAAGCTAGATTTCTTTGTGGCCTATTGTTACAAAAGGTTGATTGTCGATTTCCTTTTCCTAACCTTTCGGCCACCATTTCAGATTTAACAGAAGGTACCAAGAATCCATTTCTGGTGGTTGGCGAAGTCCATCCTCGAAGAAACATAATAATGCCACACACCTTTTTTAAAGAACGAAACAAAACTTCTGTATTTTTACAAGTACGCTTTGCCACTTGACAGTATTGTATTGCGGCAGAGCTGACATAGTTTTTCTTATTCTTGAGATGGCTGTTAATATTTTGTTTCAATTTCCAACGACATAATATTTTTCCATTTTTGCTTATAACTTCAAGGGCATGCAAAGCTAAAAAACAGGTAAAATTTCGCTGCAGAACGCACAACTTATGACAAGCTATCGATATCGAATTGGCCTAACACTTTGGTTTGACCATGCATTTCCACGAAGAAACCAAGGACTTGTCAAAATGACTGAACGGAGAAGTTGGCGATGCACGGTTATTATTGCGATAGCAATTATATAACAGTCTCGGCTGGCTTTTGCCATCGCCGCAGCTGCTGCTGCCGTCATTCAAGTATAATATATATATATATATATATATATATATATATATATATATATATATATATATATATATATATATATATATATATATATATATATATATATATGAGATATGGCACAACGGGAGCGTTGTCAACAAGAATAAATATATTTATTTCCCAACAGTTTCGGGAGGGGTCCTCCCTTCATCATGGGATGAGTTATACTGACATGAGCTTCCAAACTTCGTTGCTGCCGCGTCCCTCTCGCCTTGAAACATGTTTGCGAGAGTGAGAGGAAACTAGAAAAAGGAAAAAAAAGGAAGGAGAAAAAAGACGAAAAAGAAAAAGAAGGAAAAGAAAGAAAGTAAAAAAGAGGAAGAACCACTGTCAACACTGAGAACGAAGCCAACTGTCCGTCTACATCCACATACAGTTCATATCACGTGCTGTTCAGTTCTTTACGTGTGTCGGGCCACCCAAGATTGCCGCCGCGGTGCCGGGAGGGTCCGTGACGGCGTGCATAAAGAAAGGGGTTTCCCCGTAATGGGTCGGTCGGCGGGCGGCGTGCGTAAAGGAAGGAATTCCCGTTAATGGGTCGGTCGGCTATTTACCTTTAAGCAACGAAGTTTGGAAGCTCATGTCAGTATAACTCATCCGCTGATGAAGGGAGGACCCCTCCCGAAACTGTTGGGAAATAAATATATTTATCCTTGTTGACAATGCTCCCGTTGTGCCATATCTCATAATCTCATACCTTCACGAAGACTAACTGGCCCATTGAATTATTACTCCCACTGACATATATATATATATATATATATATATATATATATATATATATATATATATATATATATATATATATATAATAAGGAGAGAAGTGTATAGTTTTACACAATAATAATGAGATCTACAAGACAATAATGCCAAGGAAAGTATAGGGGAAGATATTGGACCAAATTGTAATGTAAATATGAAGAAAAGTGGGTGAAAAGATAACTAGCCGTGGGCAGGATATATATATATATATATATATATATATATATATATATATATATATATATATATATATATATATATATATATATATATATATATATATATATATTGTGGTGAAGCCTTCGAACAGTGGGTCGTCCTCTCCAGCGCCTTCTAGTGGGTTGCCCTTTTTAGCAAGAAGAAGAGCAGCTCGTGCAGAGAGTCGGTACCCGCATTGACTGTCACTGTCAAGCATTGTCGACAACCGTCCGCCAATAAACGTCTCAACAATTTGGTGGAGGTGCTGGGCCCTTCTAACACCTTCGGTTAGCATTTGATGCCCCTGGAGCTACGATCCCGTACCGTGCCTTCTACCATGCACCAAGACGCCGCACAGCAAACGCTTCCTCCTGCGCCGACGCCATGTTCCGGTGTTCCCCGCATCCGGGACCCTCCTGTCTTCACCGGCGCGGATGGCACCGACGTCGAGGACTGGCTTGCTATGTACGAACGCGTCAGCGTCCCCAATCATTGGGACGAGGCAGGAAAACTCGGCAACCTGGTTTTCTACCTCGCGCGTGTGGCCGGCATGTGGTACAACAACCACGCATCCAATTTCCCCACTTGGTCCGCTTTTAAAACCGCCGTCGTCGACGTGTTCGGCCGTCCTGCCGTTCGTAAGCTCCAAGCCGAACAGCGGTTACGTGAACGAGCACAGCAGACCGGTGAGTCCTTCACAAGCTACATAGAGGACATTCTTGACTTGTGCAAGAAAGTGGACGCGAGCATGTCAGAGGCCGACAGAATTACCCATGTTCTAAAAGGCATCGCCAACGATGCCTTCACCATGCTCCTGGCCAAGAACCCTCGCACTGTGGCAGAGATCATTACACTTTGCCAAAGTTACGAGGAGCTGCGACGGCAGCGCTCGATGACCCGTCGACCACCCTCACGTGACGCTGATCTCTCGGCCTTGTCAACACTTCCGGACCACACCGCCTTGCTTGCTGAAATCAAGTCATTCGTGCGTGAAGAAGTTGCCCGCCAGGTCTCTTTACTGGCCTTTGCTTCCCCGCAACGTGCTCAACAGTCGTCAAGCACACTTCTGCCTCCCCTACGCCGAGCCATTCAGCAGGAAATCGCGGAGGTCGTTCCAGAATATCACCAGCCGCCTCCAGTATCTACACCACTCAGTTACGCCCAAGTTGTCGCCAGGCCACCCCCACCGATTCCTGTGACTGGCCCTCTTGGTTACACCGAAACCATCGCCAGACCCCAGGCCTTCGGAGAAACTGTGCCGCCTACATATACCGACGTCATCCACGTGCCCCGTGTGCCGCCCACTATGCAGTTATATCAGCAGCCGGCTCGCCCATCGCGTTCTTCGACATGGATGGGACCCGCGAACCGATGGCGCACTGCGGACAATCACCCCATCTGCTTTGCTTGTGGTTGCGTCGGGCACGTAGCACGCTACTGCAATCGTGTGCAGCGACCGCAAGTCGCCTCCAATTTTCCCAGCCAATCGAGCCGCTTTTATGACCAACCGCCACCTACGTCACCGTCGTCCCGCCCCGCTCCATCTACCCGCCGCTCACATTCTCCGCGACGTCGCTCACTGTCGCCGATGCGGCCATGTCCACTAGAGGGTGACCAGGAAAACTAGTCGTCGCAGTCCACGAGGCAAGGGCTGCGACGCTGTCGAACTGCGGAAGCCCTCAGGAAAGACCATCGAACGTCATAGACGTGCTTGTGGATGGTGTTCGTGCATCTGCCCTTGTAGATACTGGAGCCGCCGTATCCGTGATGGACGCAAAGCTTAGCCGATTACTGCGCAAAGTGACCACGCCACTTTCCGGGCTCTCCCTCCGTACAGCCAGCGCCCAAAGCATTCACCCTACAGCGATGTGTACAGCCCGCCTCATGATTCAGGACGTGATGTATGCCGTTGAATTCATCATAATTCCTTCATGTTCTCACGACGTCATCCTAGGATGGGATTTTCTCTCCCGCCACGACGCCGTCATTCATTGCGCACCAGCAGAACTAGAGCTAACACCATTCTCTTCTTTGACGCCGGCCGACAGTCCATCTACTGCAAGCAAATTACTCGTCAGGGACGACACGCAAGTGCCTGCAAACTCGTCCACGGCGGTGTCGGCGTACTGTGCAAGTCTTTCAGACACCGCTGCACTTCTCTCACCATTTCATCGTGTTTTCACCAGAAAAGGTTTGCTGGTTCCTTTCGCGACCGTGCAGGTAACTCGCGGCAGCACCACTATTTTTGTTCTGAACTCATCCCCGTACAGTGTTACGTTGGTGCGAGGGGAATGTCTCGGCAGCGTGGAACCCATCGAAGACGCACAAGTCATGGATCAACCTGATGACACGCACTGCCGAAGTTCCAATACGCTTAGTGCTGTTTCTACATCTGTTTCATCATCCGCTGATGTATTTGGTCCTTCCATTGCTGACAACCTTACGCCGGTCCAGCGCTCCCAGCTTCTGGCCCTGTTGGAAGAATTCCGCTCTTCTTTCGATGTCACTCAACCTTCTCTCGGCCGCACATCCACTGTTACGCATCGCATTGACACAGGCGCACAACCACCACTACGGCAGCGTCCATATCGCGTATCTCCCACAGAACGCCGTGTAATCAACGAGCAAGTGGACGACATGCTACGCCGCGATGTTATTCGACCCTCTAACAGCCCCTGGGCATCTCCTGTCGTTCTCATCGCGAAGAAGGACGGTTCTGTGCGGTTCTGTGTGGACTACCGACGTCTCAACAAGATCACTCGTAAGGACGTGTACCCACTACCGCGTGTAGATGACGCGATTGACAGCCTGCAAGGAGCCGAATTTTTTTCATCTCTAGATTTGCGCTCAGGGTACTGGCAAGTACCTATGGCTGAGGACGCTCGACCGAAGACCGCTTTCGTCACTCCCGACGGCTTGTACGAATTTAACGTCATGCCGTTTGGGCTGTGCAATGCGCCTGCCACCTTTGAGCGCATGATGGATACCGTCCTACGTGACCTGAAATGGCACACGTGCCTGTGCTACCTCGATGACGTCGTCGTTTTCGCTCCGGACTTCTCAACGCACCTTCAACGCCTGCGGCATGTTTTAACGCGTCTGAGTGACGCCAGTCTGCAACTGAACCTGAAGAAGTGCCGATTTGCAGCTCGGCAGTTGACAATACTCGGCTACGTCGTGTCCAAGGACGGAATTCTTCCCGATCCAGCCAAGCTTCGGGCCGTGACCGAGTTCCCCAAGCCGACATCCATCAAGGAACTGCGCAGTTTCTTAGGACTGTGTTCCTACTTTCGGCGCTTCATCCGAAACTTCGCGTCTATCGCATCGCCGCTGACAAAACTCCTCGGTAGTAACGGGCCTCTCCATTCGTGGTCATCACAGTGTGACGACGCATTCGCAACGCTCCGTCGTTTACTGACGTCGCCTCCCATACTCCGCCACTACGACCCTACTGCCCCTACAGAGGTACACACGGACGCCAGTGGTGTCGGTCTCGGCGCTGTCCTTGCGCAGCGCAAACCAGGGTTCCCGTAATATGTCGTGGCGTATGCAAGCCGTACGCTTACAAAAGCCGAGACTAATTACACCGTCACTGAGAAAGAATGTCTGGCAATCGTGTGGGCCCTTACCAAGTTCCGACCTTATTTATATGGTCGCCCATTTGATGTAGTCACCGACCATCACGCACTATGCTGGTTGTCCTCATTGAAAGATCCCTCAGGCCGTCTCGCCCGGTGGGCACTTCGCCTGCAAGACTACGACATCCGCGTGCTGTACCGCAACGGAAGGCAACATGCTGACGCCGACGCCCTGTCGCGCTCTCCCTTGCCTGACGACAATGCCCACGACTCAGCGTCTCACCTTGCCGTTTCTTCCATTAGCATTCATGCCGTTGCTACTGAACAGCGCAAGGATCAATGGATTGCCTCACTGATAGACTTGCTGACTGATCCATCCACTCCATCCACTCGCGCGTTGCGTCGTCAAGCCCACCATTTCGCCGTTCGCGACGACCTTCTCCACCGACGCAATTACAGCGGTGACGGCCGCCAGTGGCTACTAGTCATACCCCGCAGCCTGCGCTCTGACATATGCGAATTCTTTCATACTGATCCGCAATGTGCGCACTCCGGCGTATCAAAGACTTACCAGCGCATTCGCCAACGGTACTTTTGGCGCGGCATGTACCGCTATGTGCAGAAATTCGTTCGCTCCTGCATAGAATGTCAGCGCCGCAAAACTTCAACGCACCTGTCGCCGGTAGGTCTGCAACCTCTACCCTGCCCTGCCAGGCCGTTTGGGCGCGTTGGCATTGATTTGTATGGGCCACTTCCACTAACGTCGGCCGGTAACCGCTGGGCCATTGTTGCTGTGGACCACCTCACGCGATACGCCGAAACTGCCGCTCTTCCCGCGGCTACAGCGAGCGATGTGGCCTCCTTCCTGCTCCAACGATTCATGCTGCGACACGGTCCACCTCAGGAACTGCTCAGTGATCGAGGCCGTGTCTTCCTGTTTGAAGTCGTCGAAGCCATTCTCAAAGAGTGCAACGTTGTTCACCGCAAAACTGCTGCTTACCACCCGCAGACGAATGGCCTTACTGAACGCTTCAACCGTACGCTCGGCGACATGCTCTCCAAGTACGTCGCCGCCGATCACACAAATTGGGATTCCATTCTGCCCTTTGTCACCTACGCATATAACACCGCCCCTCAGAGCACTACTGGCTTTTCACCTTTCTTTTTATTATATGGAAGGCACCCGTCGCACACCATCGACACTATACTTCCGTACAAGCCAGATCCGTCAGAGTGGGCGCCTATTTCTGCTACAGCCAAGCTTGCTGATGAGAGTCGAGAGCTCGCAAGGACCTTTACAGCGCATGATAAAGAGCGGCAAAAAGGCATTCGCGCTGACACCAGCACTACTGCGCCCATGTTCCTCCCTGGAGCGCTCGTCTGGCTCTCGATCCCTACCACTTCAACTGGCCTATCTTCAAAACTATTGCCCAAATACGAAGGCCCCTACCGTGTCGTCGAACGCACTTCCCCTGTAAATTACTTGATCGAACCCATCGAACCATCTTCGGACATGCGCCGTCGAGGGCGCGACATTGTCAACGTGGAGCGCCTCAAAGCCTACCACGACCCGCTCATAGTAACCAGCTGCTAGGTCGCCAGGCGGCTCCCTCTTCGTACCCGGGGTAGTTGTGGTGAAGCCTTCGAACAGTGGGTCGTCCTCTCCAGCGCCTTCTAGTGGGTTGCCCTTTTTAGCAAGAAGAAGAGCAGCTCGTGCAGAGAGTCGGTACCCGCATTGACTGTCACTGTCAAGCATTGTCGACAACCGTCCGCCAATAAACGTCTCAACAATATATATATAAGGGAGAGAAGTGTATACCTAAGGGCTCGTGTTTCCGTGTTTTTAACACACTATTAATGAGATATAACAGACAGTAATGCCAAGGAATGTACAGGGGAAGTTATTAGAACCAATGGAATGTGAATAAGAAGAAAGAAAAGTGGATGAAAAAATTACCAGCTGTGAGCAGGAATCGAACCTACGACCTTCGAATAACGCGTTCGATCATCGAGCATCGAACGCGTTATTCGAAGGTCGTAGGTAAGTTCCTGCTCATGGGTGGTTATTTTTTCACCCGCTTTTCTTTCTTCTTATTTACATCCCATTTGTTCTAATCACTTCTCCTATACATTGCTTGGCATTATTGTCTGTTAGATCTCATTAATGTTGTGTCAAAACACGGAAAAACGAGCCCTTAGGTATACACCTCTATCCCTCATATATATACATATATATATATATATATATATATATATATATATATATATATATATATATATATATATATATTGCCACGTTCCATTTCCCAAGCTTTTGTTATCGTACCACACGATTCTCAGCGCAAACCGCGCCTGCAGTTTTCGAGAGGGTTCCGGACTGTAGTAGATTGTTTCGATAAGATCACGCCCACTGTGCGAATGGTACAGATTGTTCTGGAACGTACGCCGCCGCCAGCGGTAGCGCTAGAACATTCGACGGCGGGAGTATAAATGCCGACGCGATTCGCCGCTTGTCAGTTGTTGATCGAAGGCCGACGCTGCGTTCGCCGCTATCAGTCCGAGATTGCTATCTGTGCAAGACTGCTGCTGTAATTAGACTTTCCCTTTACCGGGCACAGGTTCGCCCAAATAAACAGTTAAATCCCAACACGAAGTTTCCTGTCTTTGGCCACGTCACGACCCCGTGACATCTGGTGGAGGTGCTGGGTAAAGGCCGAAGGGCATCACCTTAAACTCGAAGATGCCGTCCGGTGTTATAAACGCCGTCTTTTCTCGATCTCTTTCGTCGACTTCGATTTGCCAATAGCCAGTCTTGAGGTCCATTGACGAAAAGTACTTGGCGTTATGGAGCCGATCAAGTGCGTCGTCTATTCGTGGGAGAGGATACACGTCCTTTCTTGTGATTTTGTTCAGGCGGCGATAATCGACGCAGAAACGTAGGGTCCCATCCTTTTTCTTCACTAACACCACGGGGGATGCCCATGGGCTCTTGGACGGCTGGATAATGTCATCCCGCAGCATTTCATCAACTTGTCTCTTCATGGCCCCACGTTCTCGCGTCAAAACTCTGTACGGACTCTGACGGAGTGGTCTGGCATTTTCTTCGGTTATGATGCGATGTTTCGTGATTGGGGTCTGCCGAATTTTCAATGACGACGAAAAGCAATCTTCGTATTGCAGGAGCAGGGCCTTGAGCTGTTCTTGCTTATCGTTCGGAAGTCTGGGATTGACGTCGAAAGCTATGGAAGGGGCTTGGTTCCTCTGAGCAGGTTCCGCAGAATCGGCGAGGGCGAAAGCACTGGTGGCTTCGACAATTTCTTCGATGTATGCGACCGTTGTTCCTTTGTTCACATGTTTGTACTCATTGCTGAAATTCGTGAGCATAACCGTTGCTTTGCCTCCCCGCAGCTCTGCAATTCCTCTTGCGACGCAAATATTTCGGGTGACCAACAGATGCTGACTGCCTTCAATGACGCCTTCCAAGTCAGGTGATTTAGGAGCGCCGACTGAAATAATGACGCTTGAGCAAGGCGGAATGGTGACTTGTTCTTCCAGCACATTCAAGGCATGGTGTCCTGACGGCGTGCGCGGCGGTAGTGCTTCTTCTGTGGATAACGTTATCGACTTTGTTTTTAGGTTAATGACAGCACCATGGAGGCATAAGAAGTCCATGCCAAGGATGACATCTCTCGAGCAGCGCTGTAGGACTACGAAGTCTGTAGGATAAATACGGCCGTTAATGGTGACTCTCGCTGTGCAGATTCCTGCAGGCGTTACGAGATGACCTCCGGCTGTGCGGATTTCAGGGCCTTTCCAAGCTGTCCTAACTTTCTTTAACTTCGCGGCGAACGACCCACTGATGACAGAATAGTCGGCTCCAGTATCGACGAGAGCAGTCACACTGTGGCCGTCGATAAGAACGTCGAGGTCGCTAGTTCGCCGTCTCGCATTACAGTTAGGGCGTGGCGTCGGGTCACGGCTGCGTCGGCTTGTTCCGCTGCTTCCATGTTTCGTCGTCCGGCCACCTTCGGTAAGTGAGCTTTTGCCTTCAGGGCTTTGCCTGGTTGGTGTTGTGTTCAGAAAGCTCCGTCGCGTCGGCGTCGTCGTCGGAGGATCTTCGGTAGTTCGTCGCACAGCAACCGCACCTCCATCGGTTGCTGCCCTTAGTTTCCCGGATACGGGCTAGGAGACCGGCCCCGCGTTGGGCCAGAGTACTGCCGGGGGTGCGGTGACATGCGGCGGTTGGGCGACGGCGAACGGGAAGGACTTCGTGGTGTCCATTGAGTTCCTGCCAGGTAGTCGGCGATGTCACGTGGCCGTTCTCCTGGCTGCGGACGCGGTGCATTGACGGCGAAGCCACGCAGTCCCATCTGTCGGTACTGGCAACGGCGGTATGTGTGCCCGGCCTCGCCGCAGTGGTAGCAGAGCGGGTGGTTGTCAGGTGCACGACAAACGTCCGTTTTCCTCGGTGCACTGCGCTAGCCCGCCGGGGAACGGTAGGACGTCGGTTGGGGTGGTGGCGGCGGTGGCGTCTGGCGACGGAAGTGTGACGGGGCGGCGTTTTGGCGTGGACGGGGAGGAGCGTTGTGGCGCACTGCAGCGGCGTAGCTCATAGTTTCTGGCTCGGGCGGCGGTGTTTCGGGAATTCGAAGCGATTGCCGGACTTCTTCTCGCACAATGCCGGCGATCGAATCCACTTGAGGCTGCGCCGAAGGCAACAGTTTGCGCAGCTCTTCCCGCACGATCGCTCGGATCGTTTCACGCAGGTCTTCGGAGTCACTGGCTTGAGCAGCAGCGCATTCTGGAGTCAGGCGACGATTATACTGTCTGGTGCGCATGTCCAGCGTTTTTTCGATGGTGGTCGCCTCGGATACAAATTCTTGAACGGTGTTCGGTGGATTCCTCATTAGTCCCGCGAAGAGCTCCTGTTTCACCCCTCGCATGAGGAAACGAACTTTCTTTTCCTCAGGCATGTCTGGGTCAGCGTGACGGAATAGGCGGGTCATCTCCTCTGTGAAAATTCCAACCTTTTCGTTTGGTAGCTGAACCCGGGTCTCGAGTAGAGCAGCGGCCCTCTCTTTGCGAGCGACGCTTGCGAACGTTCCCAGAAATGCGCCGCAGAAGACATCCCACGTTCGGAGCGTGGACTCCCAATTCTCTAGCCAGGTCCTTGCGGTGTCTTCCAGGTAAAAGTACGCACGACGGAGCTTTTCTTCGTTGTCCCAGTGGTTGAGGGCGGCCACACGGTCGTATGTTTCTAGCCAGGTTTCCGGGTCTTCAAACGATGAGCCATGGAACGTTGGTGGTTCCCTGGGTTGATGAATGACGATCGCGGGCTGGGACGCTCCGGTTGTCATTGTCGCTGCAGTCGAGGTCATGGTCTTGGTCTTCCGCGCCTTGTCTTGTAGAAGGCCGTACTCCGGTGGGAGACCTTGCTGTCGGCGGCTCGTTCGCTGCTCTTGGTTGGCGTCGGTGTCTTCTCCGCGACGGGGGCTGGGTTCACGGCTTGACGGGGGCGTCCGGTACATGAACGAAGCAGCACGGCCTCACCGAGCGGCTTAACAAGACGATCGCCGACATGCTGTCAATGTACGTCGATGTCGAACACAAGACATGGGACGCCATTCTTCCATATGTGACCTTCGCATACAACACGGCGGTGCAGGAGACGACGCAGATATCTCCATACAAATTGGTCTACGGAAGGAGCCCGGCAACGACGCTCGATGCCATGTTACCCAACGTCACCGACGAAGAAAACCTCGATGTGAGCGAGTACCTTCATCGCGCCGAAGAAGCCCGACAACTTGCGCGGCTCCGTATCAAGAATCAACAGACGACCGACAGCCACCGTTACAACCTTCGACGACGCTTCGTGGAATACCAGCCCGGTGAACGTGTTTGGGTGTGGACGCCGATACGCCGACGTGGACTAAGTGAAAAGCTTCTGCGACGGTACTTCGGACCGTACAGGGTGGTTCGACGTCTCGGCCCACTTGATTACGAGGTTGTCCCCGACGGCATCACGAACTCTCAACGACGCCAATCGCGACCTGAAGTCGTCCATGTCGCACGCCTAAAGCCGTTTCATGCGCGTTAACAAACTGAAACAGTGCTTTTTTTGTATTATTGTTGTATTGTAATTTATTCATTGTACTTTCTTGCATTATTATTGTACCTTCATCTTTAGTTAAAGCATCGAGACGATGCCTTTTTTCAGAGGGGGGCAATGCCACGTTCCATTTCCCAAGCTTTTGTTATCGTACCACACGATTCTCAGCGCAAACCGCGCCTGCAGTTTTCGAGAGGGTTCCGGACTGTAGTAGATTGTTTCGATAAGATCACGCCCACTGTGCGAATGGTACAGATTGTTCTGGAACGTACGCTGCCGCCAGCGGTAGCGCTAGAACATTCGACGGCGGGAGTATAAATGCCGACGCGCTTCGCCGCTTGTCAGTTGTTGATCGAAGGCCGACGCTGCGTTCGCCGCTATCAGTCCGAGATTGCTATCTGTGCAAGACTGCTGCTGTAATTAGACTTTCCCTTTACCGGGCACAGGTTCGCCCAAATAAACAGTTAAATCCCAACACGAAGTTTCCTGTCTTTGGCCACGTCACGACCCCGTGACAATATATATATATATATATATATATATATATATATATATATATATATATATATATATATATATATATATATATATATATATATACGGGGAAGTATGCGCTAGCCTCCTCTTTCTGCGGAGCGAACACCGCCTTTCCGGCCGGGCTCGTCTGCGCGCGCGCTTATCTCGCCAGAGAACAAGGGGATGGGGGCGCTTATGGTTGCCGCGCTGTCACCGCAACAATAAAAAAAAACGGTGCCAAAATTCTACCTGAAGCGACCGTGTTCTCTTACACCAGCGTTTTGTAGAGTTACGTGAGATCGGATCTAAATGAGGTGACTCCCAGCCTCACTTCGTATATCAACACCGTCACTACGCACAAGCCTTGTTTTGGTCATCTACTGTGGCGGCGCCATAAGAAACTTAATTGCTTAGCAAGCGCATGTTTACTACAATTATTATTGCTCCTACGATGCTGGCCTTGCTTTGTAAAACAGGAAAATATGTTGCTATTACATTCAATGCTTCGTTCTTTTGGCGAAATTGTGACTTTTTTTTAATACAAACGCGTAACGTAGACAAGGACTACGTGTCGGTGTCTTAGTCTTTGCGCTCATATTTAAGAAACCAAGGTCCCCTATTTCACATTCCATGTTGCATGTTGTGTGGACCTATAACCCCCCCCCCGCGCTTTTTTATAAATGCGAAATATTTCTTAGCGAACTTCGGTGACTTTGAGCGTATCTATCTATCTATCTATCTATCTATCTATCTATCTATCTATCTATCTATCTATCTATCTATCTATCTATCTATCTATCTATCTATCTATCTATCTATCTATCTATCTATCTATCTATCTATCTATCTATCTATCTATCTATCTATCTATCTATCTATCTATCTATCTATCTATCTATCTATCTATCTATCTATCCGCTTACGCTTGGGCGATCTCGTGGTCACCCTTTTGATGTGACGTGAACTAAAATTAGCATATGAGGGTAAGAGGGCACATACCTAGGGGCGTGTATGTGCCGCTGGTATGCGGGTATGTGCCACAGGTAATTGACAGTATATACCCAGGAACGATGAGAGAACACACATGGTCAATTTTGACGCGCGAGCGTCAAGAAATGCCCGACATCGGAAGCGTCGACCCGACGAATGCGAAAAATAATTGTAAAGGTCCCAGCGGGAATCGATCCCAAGCATTCTGCGTGGCAATGAAGCCATTTATCTACGCCAGGGCTCGGAACTACTTTTAAAATAGACGCCAATCTTCGTGAAACATCAATATTGGTTGCAGTGCTGCCTACTCAATTTTATAAACATTGCATATGTACTCCTTTGATACGGCCGTCACATTGGGTCAACGTCAATTGTTGTTAGTTGCCATGCATTGAAGTTTATTCATGTAGCAGTGTCCAGGACCAGCATGCATCTGCGTGAGCATCAGTGCTTCATATCAGCTTCTGGTGTTTCTAATACGCATGTTCCAGGTGGCATCGTTGCGCAAGTGTAAATAATTGCATATATAAACATCTGCAACTCTTCAATTTATTGCTGTGTGTGCAACATTTGTGCATATATTTAGCGTCATTTGAGACGTGTCGCTCAATAAAAAAAATTGTAACACGGTCACCTGCCCTCCGCATGCTTCGCATAACGTTGACTTCCAGGCACGTGGGATCTGCCGACTTTTTTTCCCGGCTGTCATGCTTGCTCTATCTTTCGCGAACGCGGCTGTGTTTGCTAGCTGTGACTTGTTGGGAAACTAATGCAGCTTTACACGTGGAGAGCGTCCTTGGGTGTTGTCTGCATTGTTGTGGCAGCCCACAACGCAACAATACTTCGCACCTCGTTAACTCTACCGTGGGGCCGCTTCCTCCATCGCAAAAAGGCAACTTCGCACGGTGAGCGTCTCGTTTTAGCGCTCCAAGCTGACAGCACGGCGCCCAAGTTCCCCGCACCGACTGCAGAACGCTTTGCGCCGGTGTCGCACGCGCTCCCGTTTTGGCGAAACACTCGCCTTCGACCTTTCCCGCGTCTCTCCTCAAGTTTTTCGGAGCTCGCCGCCAGGGCCAGGCGTGGCGTTGTCGTCGGTCCACAAAATGGAGCCTCAGTTCCGCTCACGCGGGATCGCTGCTGCGCCTAGCGTGCGGGCGCGTCAACGTTACGTCGGAGTATACTGAGCCCTTCATGATTCGCTCGCCGCCGTTTCGGCAGCTTTGCATATACCAAATTTGGTTTTACGGGACGTGAATGCATGGTGGAGGTATGTGACTGGTGCAAACATGATAATCATGAGATGCGTTTCATGTAACAACATAACTACATGCTGTGGTCATAATGCGCTCGCGGTCGTTTCGCTAGCTCCACATATACCAAATTTGGTATTGCATGATGCGAATGGACGACGAAAGTAAATGAAACGTCCAAGTATGACAATCCTGACATGCGTGTCATGTAAGAGCATGACAACATACCACGCTCACGATGCGCTCACAGCCATTCCGCTAACTTCACATATACTAAATTTTGTATTACGTGACGTGAATGGACGACGAATGTAAATGATACGTCCAAACATGATAATCTTGATATGCGTGTCATGTAAAACATTACTACATGCTACGCTCATAGCGTGCTCTCTGCCATTTTGCTAGCTCAGCATATACCAAATTTGGTATTACGTGACGTGAATAGATGATGAAGGTAAATGACATGTCTAGACATGATAATGATGACATGGAAGTCGTGTACGGCATAATTTACGTCCGCCTCGTAACGTCGAGCTGATTATAAAGGGACATAACCTTTCTCATTCGTGCTTCGTATATCATCGATTTTCACTGTACGTGTAATCTGCCAATTTTTTTTATTAACGCGCCAACACTCAGAACTTAGTTACCAAAACAGTGATCTCAGTATAAGACATGTCGCAGTTGCAGTAACTCGGGATGGATTTTGAGGACCAGTTTTTAAAGTGCTCTTTCAATTAAATGCACGAGCGTTTCATCACAGTTACACGGCCATTAGACAGTTAGCGCTCATCTGAATGTGGTTACATGGGCAGAGAGTCAAATCCGGCATGTTGAACTCAATAGTTAATCTCTTATGCCATAGCCGTCGAAGTATACTACGGCAGCTACGCCCGTTGTACACTTATGCATTCTGTACATATAAACACCGTGAACATGAGTAATAATAATAATAATAGTATATGAGGAACTCAACGTGAAAAAGAAAGCGTAACTAAAGAAAAGCCTGCCTCTATTCCCTCAGTGTGTCATCGGAAGCTTACCTGCCATGGAAACTCTCCGTACTGAGCGTCTTCACCACCTATGATTCTCCTCTGCGGCTTGTTCGTTGATCTACCGCACACTGCACGGAAGAAATCAAATCAGCACACGAGTCAAAATTGGAGGCTAACAGCCCAAAAAAGTAGGAATAAAGTGTTCCATATTCAAACTGCCGTACACTAATAGAGCAGCGTAATTACAGAGAAGTGACCAAATAAGTGTAAATCTTCTAAATATAGGCATTCAGATAAGGAGACCAAAGCTGTCAATGGCTAGGACTCTCGGTATTTGACATTGCCATATCTGAGCAAGGACTGCTAAATTATTACGAAAAGTTGTCTGAGGAGAATATGAAATTGTGAACTTGCATGATTTTTGCGTTTTGTTAGTGTTCTACAATATTCAAAAGTGACTAATTTGCAAAGCTACAAAAACGTTGGAAGCCGGCAGAAGCATGACATCAATGCTGGTTCAAGTATTGTCGATGCCACGATGCTTTCACCTTTCATCGACACTAAGTTTTCTCAAGTGACTTTTGTAAAACCCTTTATGCTAGATGTAGATGCAGATTTATAAACTTATATTCACTGGCTGAAGCTTATCCTTGGCAATTGACCTATAATCTCGTAGTTTAAATAAAGTTACAAAACGAATGATGAAAAGGACGGCTGTTTTCCTTTCATATTAGAATATTTTGCTTATAATGACAATACATAAACACATGGGGAAAAAGGAAGGGTGAATAAGTTTACGAAAACAAGCAAACAATTTCCAAAATAATAAGTTACATATTGAAAAATGTCATGGTGGAGAAAACAATGAAATATATATTGCGAGTGTAGAGTTGCAGTCTCATTGATTTTGCTATAACATTTTCGGGTGGTATGTACCGAGTGCCCAAGGGACAAAATATGTAGAAGTATAATATGTTGAGGAGTTTCAGCCAGTCATGCGGAGAGGTGCTGCTATGGTTCGTTTTTACCAACTCACCGCATTGTTGACAAGAAGTAGAAAAAAAATTTCGCCAAGTCGCTTGTGTCATGTCGCGCAAGGTTGTGTCAACGCTATAGTTGGTCCTGGATGGCATGGGCGCTTATCCTACCATCTCTTTCCATCCGACCTCTTGCTATACTTTACTACGCACGACTATGCTCGACTCTCTCCCATAGCAATATGCGACAGCATTCGGGAAAACGAAAATACCTACCAACGTAGCCCACCAAAAAAATTAAAGAAACACGTAGACGGGTGGCAAACAGCGATTAGATGCTGCACGTTTCAGCTTCCTTTGTTGACCGTCTGCGCCGAGTGCTTGGGTGGTTTCTGGGCGCGTGCCCATGCATGATTATGGTAATTTTCTATGTACGACAAATGGCACACCTCGACATAACAGCTCTGTTGCAAATCTTTTTTCTTCTCATCTTATTTATTTATTTGGTTTGAGTACACAGAGAACACGAAGACAAATAAAATAGGGAGGGAACAGGCTGACAACTGCCACCTATAGGGGCACAAAGCCTGCCTGCTCCTTCGGGAAGGGGAGGCATAGAGGAAATAAGGGAATAAAGAAGGGTAGATAAGAGGAAAGTTTAAAAAAAGGAGGGGAAACACGCACATGCAAAAAAAAAATTCAATAGTCACATGAAAAACGTCTATAAAGGTAATGATCGAACATTCTACTGTAGCACGAAGGGACGGTAGACAATAGGAACAAACTGAAAAGAGTGCTACACTAAAACTCGTCAAAAAAATAAAAATGAGCTTTCAAAGAAGGCTAAGTACGACGTCCGCGATAGACAGAACGCCGGTGCCGTTCGGCGGCTCACCGTCTTCGTCGTCCACGTTGTAGTACTTCCGCTGCGTGGCCGTGCGCGCGACGGCCGGACTCCGTGCTTGGAGCGCCTGCACCGACGCGTGGTCGGCCGGCAGCGAGGATCGCGTCCGCGGGGGCCGCACGCAGCACGTGTACAGCAGGCTGTTGCCGCAGCGGCCGGCTGCCGTGCCGCCCGACAGCAGGCAGAGCAGGACGAACGTGCACCGGTCGTCGCGGCCGTACGAGCACTGGCCCTGGCGACTCGAGTAGCCGGACTCCTCCGGAAGGTCTGCGTTGTGTCCGACAGGGGCTGCTTCGTGACTATAATCGTTACACCATATGATGAAGTAGCGCACCTTAAACGAGGACGAAGTGGACAAGAAAGAGTTAGGGAGCATCGTGTCCTTTTCGTCCCTTGTGTCCCCGTCCAAAAAGTGTGCTCTACATTACCCTACACGGTGACCTTCTTTGTGTGTATGCCATGGGCGAGCAAGTCAATGGCGATTCGTAGCAGACTATCGGGCTTACTTGAATTCATGTCTCTGTACATAGCCCAAATGAATGTTTTCATCACCGTCTCCACCTTTAGGTTCTCCTTCTACTTGATGTCTACGTCCCTCGTCATCATAAAGAACGTGGTGAACACCGTGAGCTAATTGCGGAGTAACTGTGGACTAACAAGTAGCCGCTTTTGTAAGCCTTGTCATGAGAAAGTGCCGCCTTCGTCATATACAGTTCCTCACCTAGCGAAAGAAATGTGTAACACTCAACGACATCCCTAATAAATATTCCCCCACTGGACTCCGCTCTACTAAAGGGTATTCCATGTGCTGCTATATGTTGTACTGTTCTCGGAACAGGCGTCCCCTTTCCATAAACTGTGCACGGGGACAGTAAGGAAAAGCGGGCTAGTTGGTTCGGCTGCATACCGAATTTTTTTACGCGCACAACTCGAAAACACTAACGATAGGTTCACAGCGACCCTTTCTTTAGACTTCAGGACACGTGTCAGTCACACCTCTGTATCGCTGAATGGCAACGAAATTGACTTGCTAAACAAGATGAGACAGTACGTGTCTGTGAAATGTTTTATTCCTTTTATGTAAAGGAATATCCTATTCCATTCGGCTCATGCGCATGCAGTGTTGTAACGAGTATATATTGTGTTTTCTTATTGAATAAAGGTCAGTTGATTGTCTCCCCTGGTCCTTGTGAAACTTTCGTTTGTGTCTTCGTGCTTTGTGAGCAAAAGTTTCAACATGTACAGTGGCCAAAGAAGAGTCGTCTCTGCGGATAACATTGCACCAGGAAGACAAAAAAGTCCTGTCACCGTAGATCGGTTCCAGTGTTCAACCGCGGTGGACAGTATCGGGTAATAATGTTGAAACTTCTGTCGGATTTAGGAATGGCAAATATACGCAGTTGGAGCCTTCTTTCGTATTCGTTTATGTTATCCTCATCCAACACTCCCATAGCTTCAGCTGCATACTTTCTACCGTATCGATCTGCATACGCCGGCTTAATAATGGTTCATTACTGTTCACATAGCGCAAAAGTTTGGCGCAGGGTAAGAGAGGGAACGAATAAGTCATGTGTCAAAGTTTTGCACTATATGTGAACAGTCATGAATCACCATCAAGTTCAATTTCACAATCTTGTTTTTATGGCTCCTTATTCGAGTGCTTTCTTGATACACTTCACGGTAAAATGAAGAAAAAACTCACAAACTGAACTCTTGAAAAACACTTCTTCGTGTTTCCTTACCCAGGGCACTGTATTCGCTCACGGGCACAAAGAAGTCATGTTAACAATTTGTAGGTTGACCGATATTTTTGACACAGACATATATAAGATGGCCGTGCTATAATGATAAAAACTACAAAAAAAATAGTTTGAAAAAAAACCGAAATCAAGCCAGTAGATTCCTGAAAAAAAGTGAGACATATATGTTCGACTGACTCGCGAGTTTTAAAAAAAGTCAGAAAACACTGTCCCACTGTTTCATGAAGGCACCATTTTGCCATTGCTTCCACAGGTACTTGGAATAAAACGGCCAAAGCAAGTGGCACAGAGTATCCCTCATGATGTGGAGAGGAAAGTTGTGTGGACCTCATTTTAACAGGTGAACGCAACCTGCAGTTGCACCTCTTGTGAGCCTTCATAGCGCTCTGCTCTGTTCCTGTAGAGCTTACTTCACCGCAAGCAGCAACCGTTCTTTTAGGAGCTTGATCATAAAGCTCGCGCCCTGTCTGGCGGCTGCCGGCGTGTACACCAGTGTTGCACTCTAGACTTCTCTAATCACCGCTCAAGGTTACCACTTCAGTGATTCCAACAATGCTCACTAGATGGCGCGCCGCCACCCAAGGCGCCACCCAAGGCGTCCAGGGTGGTAGGAACAGGGTGAAGTGGGAAGAGATAGAAGAACAGCTATAAGAGGAGAGGCCGATGGTATACGGTTTTGTAGAAACACATCTCAGGGACATCGAACAACCTCCTAACAATCCAGACTACGCGTGGGAATATTGTAATAGAACAGAAGGCCGCAGAAAGGGGGGTGGTATTGGGACATTCATTCATAAAAGTACAGACTGGCAAAGGGTCAAGCAAGAGTGCAAGGAACATTTATGGCTAAAAGGGAAAGTGGCAAGGCAAATGACACTCCTTGGTTTCGTGTACTTGTGGACGGGAGCAAAGGCCAGAGAGGAAAACCAGGCAATGGTAGAGTGTATATCAAAGGACATTCAGGAGTTAGGAGGAGAGTGCGAGATTATTATACTAGGAGATATGAATGCGCACATAGAAGATATCGATGGGTATACCGACCAGAGAGGCAAAATGATAATGGATATGTGTGAAAGGCTTGATTTGATCATTTGCAAAAGTAGCGAGAAGTGTGAAGGGCAAATAACATGGGAGGTGGGAAGGCTGCAGTCGACGATAGATTACGCACTAATGTCCCATAGGATGTATGATAAGCTCAGGGGAATTTACATAGATGAATGTGGCTGCAGAAGTCTGGGTAGGGATCACAAACGTATCAAGCTAAGTTTTGGAAGAGCAGTGAAAGTGGGAAGGAGACAAGATGAGCAACTACCGGAAAATTTTTGTTCAGAAAAGCAAATTGAAATAGCCACTAAGCAAATTGAGAAAGTAATCATTGAGGATAATAAAACAGTGTGGACATACACGAATCTAATTAGACTGTTTGAGCTAGAGCTTGCTAAGGCACGTGACAAGTCACCCCGAAAAAGAAGACACAAACCCAAAAGGTGGTGGGATGAGGAAGTTAAGAGAGCCATAGAAAAACGTCAGGAAGCCTCTATAGGGAACACAGACATGCTAAGCAGTGGGGTGAACCGACAGATGATGTTGAAAGAAAATGGGAAATCTTTCTAAGCTGTAGAAGGGATGCGTCCCTTCTGATCAATGAAAAGATTAGAAGAAAGGGAGCTCAGTGGCTGGCAGGAGTACATGAAAAAGATAGAAAGGCAGCTGCGAAGTTTCGGAACCATCTAGACTCCCTAAGAAATGAGACGAGCCTAGAGCAGAGGTTTATAACTACAGCTCAAGGTGCTAGGCTTGAAGGGGACGAAGCTATCGAATATATAAGAACAAGGGTGACAGAAAAATTTCAATAAAAAAGTGTTTTATGCACCACAATAGACAAGGATGAATCAAGTGGCGCAATGGCTCCATTTTCACAACGAGAGTGGGAAAGGGCTGAGAAAAGTGTTCCTAGTAGTACATCAACAGGCCCAGATGGCATTCTAATTATGCTGATAAAGACATTAGGTCCGAAGCCTAAGCAGGCTTTGAGAGAGACAGTGAGCAGAATAATAATTGATGGTGAAGTTCCCGATGGATGGAAACTTAGCAGGATGAACATGATCTATAAAGGAAAGGGGGACAAAGCTGACATAAACAACTACCGACATATAACAGTGACATCAGTGGTCTACAGGCTGGCGATGCAGATTATAAAGGAAAGACTGCGGGCATGGATAGAGGATGAGGGGGTGTTGGGGGAACTGCAGAATGGGGTTCGGAAACATAGGAGGTTGGAAGACAATCTGCTCTCACTGACGCAGTGCATCGAAATAGCAGAAAAGGAACACAGGCCCCTGTGGCTAGCATTTTTGGATATCAAGGGAGCGTACGATAGCGTGGTTCAAGAGGAATTGTGGGGAATGCTGGACACACTAGGCGTGGAAGATGTAGTCACTAATCTTTTAAAGGATATCTATAAAGGTAACAAGGTAGTTATAAAGTGGGAAAAACAGGTATTCAAGCCTGCAGAGGTAAAACGGGGGCTTAGGCTGGGGTGTTCCATGTCACCCTTGTTATTCATGATGTACCTACAAGGATTAGAGGCCAAATTAGAGGGAAGTGGACTCGGCTTTAACCTCTCTTTCGTCAAACAAGGAAAACTCATTGAACAGGCACTACCAGCATTGATGTGCGCAGATGTTATAGTGCTAATGGCCGACAACAAGGAAGATTTGCAGAGATTGGTGGACATCTGCGGTAATGAGGGAGATAGGTTAGATTTCAGATTCAGTAAGGAAAAATGAGCAGTCATGTTTTTAATGGCAATGAAGGTAGTGAGCTTAGAATACAGGAGGTCACGCTAGAGATAACAGATAAATACAAATATCTGGGCGTATGGATAAACAATGGGGACGAGTACCTAAGGGAACAAGAAATATACGAGACGCTAAAGGTAACAGGAATAGAGCGGTAATGAAAAACAGGGCACTGTGGAATTACAATAGGTATGATGTTGTGAGGGGAATATAGAAAAGGGGCATGGTTCCTGGTCTGACGTTCGGCAATGCGGTCTTGCGCATGAGATCAGAAGTTCAAGCAAGATTAGAAATTAAGCAACGTGGAATAGGTAGGCTTGCCTTAGTAGCTCACGGGAGAACACCAAATCAGGTAGAAGGTGATATGGGATGGACATCATTTGAGGGCAGGGAAGCTAGCAGCAAGGTAAAATTTGAGAAGCGATTGAAAGAAATGGGGGAGGAGCATTGGGCTAGGAAGGTATTCAGCTAATTGTACATGAAGAACGTCGATACAAAATGAAGGAAGCGAACCAGAAAATTGACTAGTAAATACTTAGAAAACAGCAGGGGGCCAAGCCAAAAAGAATTATATGTTAAGAAGAAGGTGAAGGAAACTGAGACCAATATGTGCAGAATTGGCATAATTAAAAAGTCCGCACAAGAGATCTATCGAACATTTAAGCAGGAAATTGCCAAGGAAAGGATCTATGATAATACTCGGGGTAGTTCTCTACTGTTTGAGGCCAGGACGGGAGTATTGCGAACCAAGACATATCGAGCCAAATACGAAGGGGTAGACACGGTATGCAGTGCGTGTGGAGAGGAAGAAGAAACTACCGAACACTCTATAATGTTCTGTAAAGGGCTTCACCCTATAGTTCAGGATGATGGCGCAGAGTTTTTCAAAGCACTGGAGTTTAGGGATATGGAGAGCAAAATAGACTTTAAGCGGGTAGAATTAACTAGAAGGAGGTAATCTGATTGGTGGCTAAAGTCAAGACACGAGTGAAAATTAAACCCTTCTCTGGAAAGTACGAATCCTCAACCTCATTATTTAAAGAAAAAAATAATAAATCTAGTTTTTGGTTCATTAAGTATTACGACTTGGTGGCGCTAGCCACCGCACGATCTAAGGGGTCCATCCATCCATCCATCCATCCATCCATCCATCCATCCATCCATCCATCCATCCATCCATCCATCCATCCATCCATCCATCCATCCATCCATCCGTCCATCCATCCATCCGTCCGTCCGTCCGTCCGTCCGTCCGTCCGTTGGTTTTCGATGGCCTGCGCACTTACATACTCGTGACTGCGTCCACTTCATTCTTGTCGCTTCGTAGGTACGCCAGCAAGTGACAAGTTTACGATGAGTGTTACACACGGGTTTGATATCTTCCCAAACCCCATCACCTGCTTACTCTCAACCCCGTTTAAGGCCGCCTGATGGCTCCACGTCTGCCAATTAGGGCGTTAGGCATTTGACTCACGGTAGCGGCCAGTATGGCATAAAGGAGCATGTGATTAACGTGCCGATCAACGTGACCAACACTGTGCGGTGGCGGCCACGGAACGTGCCCGACAACGCTGCATTCGACGTACACATCATGCGCCGGCTCGTTGACAAGCCTTCCTACCAAAATGGTCTCGCCAAGAAACTGCCCGTGCACCTCCGAGAAAGCTCCTCTATCATCATTCTCTTTGTGTATATGGCGGTGATTTTTTGTTGTTGCTAATTCGAGTGTCCCTACTCTTACTGTCGAAACGGTCAAGCAGAGCTGATGTCACTGCACACGCGCCTGTACTTTCAAAAGGCATATAAAATAAAGCAAGAAAATATATATTTCTACGCAATAATATTCGCAATTGCACTGAGGGATGAGCGAGACAATTCCACAGGGGATTCTTCAGGTGAATTTATCGGTCAAGATATGCTAACTTACGAGAACACGGGATGACTAGAAGCTAAAATGGCCTCCGAGGAAAGTCAGAAAAAGAGAGAATTATGCGACATTATGGTCGGTAGGTTCTATATATCTCAAGAAGAGAAAAATCCATGCGATATCATAAAAAAATTGACCGACATTCAACGCCGTTGTAACCCAAGTTGTGCCCTTCAAAAATATAGGAAAATGGTTTTCTCGATACTATACGACGATTTAGGTAACATACGAGTGACAGCGCTGCGCCTTGTGCTATGGTGATGTGGAAGAAAATTTTTATTGCGATAGCATTTATATAGACACTCTCGGCTGAACTTTGCAGCCAGCTTCGACGTCAGCATCACTAACCGTATGTGTATACGTATCTATATATATATATGAAAACACAAGAAAAAAATAAGACTCTGGCGCACAAAATCGAACATGGGACCTCCGAAGTGTGAGTGCGAGGCGTTTACTACTGAGCCACAAAGGAACACCCCCTTCAACACTCAAACGACTAGCTATTTATATTGATCACTTACCACTGGTGACTGGCATCTCGGAGAGAACTATTGTGTTTTCAGCATTAATAGCAAGATGTCGCAAACAGCGCAGGTCGCCACTCTCGTCTCCCACGCTTACTTTGCCCTTATCTCGCGGCGGGGAGGATCTTGCGCCTTGGCTGGCCTTGGGCTTTCACCGGAATGATTATGTTGTTGTTATCGGGTGCACAAATGTCACTGCAATTGTTTCGCAGTCTCCGTTTGGGAGAAGGGTGGGCTTTTCAGACACAGCAAAGTGACAACTGAGACGCTTATTCACTTTCGTCTGTACCTGTGAGTACGTTTCGTGCGTCATTTGCGCATGAGTAACGCGGGGCATGTTTCGATCTGCTTGCCATTCTGCGCGTCACCTCCAGATTTGCGATTTGTTGCTATCGCCTTCATTGCTTCGCCTTTGCGGCAATTCAAACTGTGACTTTTTTTTTTCTCCAGATGGACAGGTGGGACGTGAGTGTCCCATTGTCGCAGAGAAGCTTATGAAAGTCCATTTCTCGTTGTTTGGTGAGGAGCGTGCATATACTCACGTGCGGGCACGTATAGGTGTATCTGTGGGTCGGCCAGGTGCAGGCAGCAGCAGGCTGTCAACAGGAGCGCCCACCACGAGTGCGGCCGCCACCGCCGCATGGCGCCCCCGCGCCCCGGCAGCAGCACGGCAGCGCCGCCGTCTGCCCGTCTGCGCATAAGAACAAAATACGAGGTGGATTTGTTATTCAGTGCATTCACTCGTATAGTCTAGTGAACAGGAGTACCAAATTGGAGTAAAGAACCATTCGGCGCTTTGAAAACGGCACCGTTGGTTGGTGCAGGAGGGAATTAGCCGTATTGGAGAACTGTGATCGTGGGCTGCGCGTAATAGGGTGAAGCTTACTTCTTTTTGTGAACTGCGTTGCCAAAACAGGGTACTTCAGGAGCACGGGTTTAAAGGCTGATAGGATAATGTCATAGTGCAGATTTACTTAGATGCGCTTTCAGAAATTGACCCCGTGTGATGACAGCACTGCGATATACCTTACGCCACAATTGCTTTGTGCCAGCCGAAAAAACAATCAAACGCGCTACGTTGTCGTACTTTGGGTGTTATATAAAGTCATGCGTAAATTAAGGCTCTGACTTTGGAATGCTACATCATTAATTTCGTTGTATGTTTAAGTGCTGGTACTTCTTTTTTCAAGATATGTTCTCCAAAGGTCATATTCATGTACTAGTATAGCAGTTTTGTCTAACGAACCGTGTTTACGAGACAACCGTAAAAATGCTGTACGAACCCGCAATGTCATGAGGAGCCGGTTTGGTAGTCATAAAATGGCGTCGGCACATTCAATAGCGTGTTACTGATAAAAGTACGCAGAAGGTATTCTAGAAATTGTGGCTGTGCTATTTGAAGCATTAGTTTACATCCAATAGGAACACTCTTTTTGTTAGTGAAAATATAAATGAAAAAAGTGCCACTGGCCCACTTCGCAATCCCTGGAAATTGTTTTTTATTGCTGTTCGGCTGTTTCGTATTCACGTTTATTGTCTCGTTAACGACTACACGCGGGTAAAACTCCGTAGCATATTGCGGTTGCAACTGCGAGAGCATTTTACTCTCACACCGCTACATAATGCGCTCATTAATGCCGCTGGTCGTCATCACTGTAAAACACTGGTCGAACGCGTCTGGAAATAGCGTGTAGCAGTGTATACGCTACATGCATGGTTCATCGCGCACAAGAACTGGGCGATTCGCGTAGGGATTGGCTTTGAGCTATAAAAGAGAGAGAGAGTGTGTGTGTTTATGTGTTACCTTGTAAAAGAAAAGCCGCAAAAGGAAATCTCGGTACGCACATTGAAAGTGCAGCTACACCGGGACGCGCTATTTTTATGCGAGCCCGCCCAGGCAGCGTGAAAAGGCGCTTGCTATTCATTCGTAAACGTGGTCGCCTTCTGAGCAGGAGCAAAAAACCAGCCGGTTTTCCCGAAGTTAGTCGGTCAGCAGGCGGAACACTTGGCGGCGTTATGAGGCTGAGCACGAACACGGGCTTCGAACGTTACCCTGTCGGATTTTCCGTCCGGAACTCGCAGGATATTGATTATATGTATACTGGTACAGCGCTTGTATTTCTGGGTCCTCTTCACCAGACTTCCTCGTTTAACACGCCCATAGTCACCTGTCATGGAACCGGAGCTTCTAAACGACAGCTTGTTATGCCACAACAATGCTGTAGCACATTAATAATGTCTGGCATCCATCTTTGGATTCGAGTTGATGCGAGTCCGAGTGGAACTAAGTTGTCAAAGCAGCATGTGCGCTATCAACCCACTAACATTCATATCGAGGGACTCCTTTTTGCCCAACAAGCGCGAACACGTGAGTATTTAGAACCCGATAACGCCCGATAACGCAATACGCACGGCCTTCATTGCCATGTCGACTCATTAGCCATAACTCTCCATTTAGCGTTTCCCAGTGCGTAGCGGCCAGTAAGAGGCGAGTGTGTCCTGTAAGCAGCGGTGTGAACCACTTCGCAAACAGGTAGGCGTCATGCCCACTGAGGAGTCGCATTGACAGGTAATGCTGTGAAAGAGGCATAAAATCGCAGTAGGCGTCGTCCCCCCCCCATTCCGCTAATGGCATAACGAGTGGGTGGTTGAGAGGTATCAGCGTGTACATTAGATTGCAGGGTTGAGGTACACTCAATATCATCGTCCTTTAGTGGGCACTTGGGCTACTTCGCTGCTGTCGGCAAACCACCTTTGAAGCGTGCCTCGACCAGCGGAAGCTTCTGTTTGTTTGTTTGTTTTGCTACAGTACAGCGGAAGCTTCACGCTCACTTCGTCTTTTGCGGTGTTTGCGTGGCTGTAGTCGGATTATCGCCACCTTCAGAAGTCCACGTCGTTTCTTCCTCAAAGGTGGATGCACACAGGTCTGCACCAAAGGGCCTGCACTCCAGACTAATCTCGTGAGCCTGACGGTCGGCTATAGCACCATCTGAGAAAGTTACTGAGCGGAACTATTTGTGTAGTCACGGGGACGATCGTCTATTGCAGTTCTGTCTATCGGAGCGGGACCCCTACAGACTTTTCAAGTTGAACACAAATATAGAGAAAGTAAAGATAGTGCAAATATCGCGTCCTCGCCGGACATCCAATAAAACTCACTCACTCACTCACGTGACCGTGCGAATAAGAAAAGGAAACGATGGCCGTTTGCATCCATTGCGCCATTAAGTACGCATGAACGACGTTGACGACTGCAAGCAAACAGTCGAAGAAGGGCTCAGTGAAGCGGAAGGAAGGTAAAATGTTTTCCCATCGAATGATTCGTTTCTTGGCCAGTCCCCTAAAGTGGGTGTGAGCCATGCATACATATCTTCATCTTCATCACCACCATTAATGTCTCTGACGAAGTACCGTAGTACCACGGCTAGGCAAAAGACCCTGAACGGCTACTACCACTTTTTATGACAGACGTTGCACGAAAGCTCTGCTAGTTTGCTCGTCAACAAACCACGTACAATGAAATCAGCCGCACTTCAAGCATGCCCGACTGAACTCGCTTCACCTTACGGTATGTCTCCAAGTCCCGTTGAGGCTTTGCTGAGCAGACGAGACCCATTTATGTAGGCTGTGGTTGTGCATTGCGTTTACCGTCGCCTACGCGTTCTGCATTGGGATGGCCGACACCACAGCCTGTAACCACCGTGGCAACGAAGAAACCATCCGACATATCCTTTGTGACTGCCTGGAGTATAGCAGACAACGAATGTGCCTTCGCAAGGAAACCAACAAACTAGTTAATCAACCTATGTCGGAGGAAATAATTTTACACGATGCAACATCACAGAAGAGGGCCCTGATAGCGCTAGAGCGCTTTTTGCGATCGACCGGCCTCTCTGAACGGTTGTAGCCAGAACGCAGTTCCTGAGTGCGTTTAGTTTCCGTAGTTCCTATAAGTCGCCGAAGTTCGCCATGAAATGCGAAGCATTTCTTAGCGAATTTTGGCGACTTTGAGCGTATCTATCTATCTATCTATCTATCTATCTATCTATCTATCTATCTATCTATCTATCTATCTATCTATCTATCTATCTATCTATCTATCTATCTATCTATCTATCTATCTATCTATCTATCTATCTATCTATCTATCTATCTATCTATCTATCTATCTATCTATCTATCTATCTATCTATCTATCTATCTATCTATCTATCTATCTATCTATCTATCTATCTATCTATCTATCTATCTATCTATCTATCTATCTATCTATCTATCTATCTATCTGGCCGCTTACGTTTGGTTTCTCTCGCGGGCCCTCCTTTAACTTGCCTAAACCAAAATCAGCATGGGAGGGTAAGATGGTTCGACGAATGTGACGCCCTGGTCAAGACAGGAATAATGTCACAATCCCGTCGTGTACGTCATCACACACTTCCCGCCAGATAGTGGCACATACCCACGGGCGGGTATGTGCCGCTGGTATGCGGGTATGTGCCACAGGTGATTGACCCTTATCTACCCAGGAAGACACATGGGCAATTTTAACGCGCGAGCGTTAAGAAATACCCGACATTGGTAGCGTCGACCTGACGAAAGCAAAGAATAAATGTCAGGGTCCCAGCTGGAATCGAACCCAAGCATTCGGCGTGGCAGTGAAGCTACGCCAGGTCTGGGATTTTTTTTTTTTAAATAGACGCTATTCTTCGTGAAACATCAATTGTGGTTGCAGTGCTGCCTACCCAAATTTACAAACATTACATATCTACTGCTTTGATACAGTCGCCCCATCGAGTTAACATCAATTGAGGTTAGTTGTCATGCGCTGAAGTTCATTTATGTAGCAGTGTCCAGGGCCAGCATCCTCGCGTGCATCAGCGCTTCATATCAGCTTCTGGTGTTCCTAATATGCATGTCCCAGTTGTCAACGATGCGCAATTGCAAACAACTGGTTATGCCCCGCCGCGGTGGTCTAGTGGCTAAAGTACTCGGCTACTGACCCGCAGGTCGCGGGTTCAAATCCCGGCTGCGGCGGCTGCATTTCCGATGGAGGCGGAAATGTTGTAGGCCCGTGTGCTCAGCTTTGGGTGCACGTCAAAGAACCCCAGGTAGTCTAAATTTCCGGAGTCCTCCACTACGGCGTCTCTCATAATCGTATGGTGGTTTTGGGACGTTAAACCCCACATACCAATCAATCAATTGCAAACAACTGGTTATATAAACATCTGCAACTCTTCAACATATGTGTGTGCGTGCAACATTTGCACATATATTTAGCGTCATTTCATGACGTGCCACTCAATAAAAAATTTGCAACACGGTCACCTTCACTCCGCATGCGTCGCTTAACGTCGATTGTCAAGTACGTGGGATCTGCCGAATTCCCCCCCCCCTCTCTACCCCCTCTCTCTGCCCCCTCTTTCTTGCCCCTATTTCCCCACCCCCAGTGCTGCGTATCGAACCGGATGCCACTATCTGGTTAACCTCCCGGTCTTCCTTTCTTTCTCTCTGTAAAGCAAAATGGGCACAAAGGTTTACAATTACTAGAAACTATAGGAAGCGCACGTATCTTGCAATAGTTATTTGCCTCTGCAGTAGTACAATGCAGTGTTCGTTTACTGACCTGAAAGAGATGGATTCGGTGCCGGTTGAGGCGGTCGCGTTTCGATCGAGGCGAAATGATACAGGTCCACGTACTGTGTGACAGCAGTGCACGTTAAAGAATACCAGTCGCTCGAAATTAATCTGTAATCTCCCTTGAAAGATCATTTCGTGGTGTCGGCACGTAAAACCAGATAAATTCTTTATTACTATTCATTTTGCAAGTATAAATTTGTTTAACACGCGCCTTTTATTGTTAGCGCCCTTTTTGTGTAGTAACAAACACTGGAGCTGTTCTGCAAGCCCACATTTTGAAAAAAGCACGTCTGCAGCGTAAGCTCAGATAACATCAGTGACACGCAGCATACAAAGTAAAAAAAAACCTCTTTACTGGCACAAACTTATTGCCTTCACGTCACAAATTGCACAACGGAACGGCCCACTTTCAAGATTAAAGGTATTGACCTCGAGATGGCATCGTCACCTTGACGCGTTGTCTTCAAAAAAAAAAAAGCTAAGAAAATAAACATGAAGAGCTTTTTACAATGAAGAAAAAAATACGAAAAAAATCAGAGCGTGCAGAGCTTGTGCAGAATTGCGGTTCTGCTTGAGGGAGACTGTCTGTCTTGTCCCTCGAATCTTAAAAAAAAAATAAAAAGTGCCTTCGCCATGAATGAATAATGGGTTTCTTGACGGGTCCACTCAGAACCATATGTAGTCTCCTCGCATGAGCGCATAAATTCGCAATTTCACGCTTCTCTCTCTCTCTCTTTTTAAATAAAGGGTCAATAGTCCCGATCGCATCGAGGGAATCCAGTGTCAATCACGCAACGGACGATAATCTGACGTCACGCCTCCGCGGGGTTAAGGACCGCGAAGCCGCTGCCGTCACACTGGCACGGCGTTTTCACGATGCATGCGGACCCACTTTCGCAAGTAATGATCGGACGTGGGAAGCTCGACGCCATGCTGCGAAAAATGCATGACCTCGAACAACGCGGTCGCCCTTTGAGTATGTACCCGCGAACCCACGTTGAAGTAACTTAGAGCGGCGTTGCGCAAAAGGAAGAACAAAATCCGGTCAACCCCCGCTCTCAAATCAAGCTGGTTTTTCGGCGCGATTGCATTCGTGGGCTGAAATTATTGCGCTCAAAGCAAACACTTACGACGCCAGCGCGGCTGACCAATGGCACGGCGTTCAGATGCGGGACACGAAAGAACTACTTTTAGGGTGGCCGCTGCTAAACGCACTCATGCGTCCACATTACTGCCGCGTTCGCAATACCCACGTGACCTTAGGATAGAAGGTACAAACGTAAAAAACAGAGTCAATATACCCGCGAGGAAATCCCGCATCTAATTGAAGTAACAGGGTCAACGGCTGCATGCCTAGATCTGAGGCGTTCCCTCAAGCGCCTTCTCGTGGTCGTCGGTGCCGCAAAGCCACTCGCTACGCCGAAGGTTGTGACGTTTTGTATGACGTTACAGATGATGTCGACAGCTTCCTGCATGCGAGTGTCGCCGAATACTTCCTCGAGAAGCACGACTGTTCGGACAGAGAGAAATGAGATCGCTTCGCCGTATAACGAGCGAGCCAAAATACCGGCAGCAAGTTTGAACGCGCAGATGATTGGTTCGATAAGCGAAGCAGCTTCTTGTCTAATTGCTCTCTTCACAGGGATTACTGTTGTGTAGATTATGACAAACTTAATCACGCATTGATTAGGGCTTTGCGTAAGAGTGTCTATTATCTGGCGACGCGGGTGAAAAGAATTTCATGGGGCGCGAAGAGCTGCGGTTGACTAGAGTGCTTGCCGTAACAAGTTGCCATGCCATAATTGCGGCGAAAATAAAAAAAAGATCAAGGCACTATTAAGTTACAGAAATTAGCAATATGGTCAGCGCGTAAAAATAGACCACGCAGTTGCCACAAGAAGGAAATATATCGTTCAGTCGGCGAAACACAAGACTAAAGTCTGTGCAACAAGAAGCCATATACCATATTGTGGGCGATAAAAAAGAGCAGGATAGCACAGCTGCCGCAGGTATGCATGAATGCTGCACAGGTATAGTTGGTTTTCGTTGCAACTAACTGTGCAGTACAATGGGCGCAGAAAGTAAGCACTACAGTTACAAAGGACAATGCCGTGTAGGTTAGTGCTGGTCATTATTAGATGGGGTTGGCTAAATTCTTGGTTAATGTGGACTAAACTACGTTTAATGTCGGCTAGAGTTCGTTTATGTGGACTCGAGTTGGCCAAGTAATCTCTTAGGATAGTTGGTGCACAATAATGATGAGTCCGTCCATATATTCATTATTTTTATTACACGCATTATTATGGAAGAAGACAGAGATCATTTAGTAAAGAGGAAGCAGGACGACCTACGCCCATGAAACGTGAAAAAAATTGACGGCAGATCCACGAGGTGAATGATAATGAGATTGGGCGAAGCTCGTGGAAGTAATACCGTGAAAGTTTCTTCCGTTAATTGTATCGGCAAGGTCGCAGAACATGCCATACTGCACAGGATAAACAAGTAATTGGAAGATAACGACATATATACATACAATATGGTTGGATTCAGGGCAGGGCTATCCACACAAGATGCATTGAAGCTTATCAAACACCAGGTCATTGACAATGAAACCAGAGACGTGAGAGCCGTTCTGTGCCTAGATCTAGAAAAAGCGTTTGACAACATCCACCACTCATTCATACTCGAAGCAATTTCCAAGCTTGGTCTAGGGAAAGCCTTCTATGACTACGTATGGTCCTTTCTTACAGATCGGAAAGCCGTGATGAAGACTGCAGATATCGAGACCGCAGCAATCGAACTAGAAGCAAGGGGCACGCCACAAGGGGCAGTGATTTCACCAATGCTGTTCAACATTGTCATGATTGGACTGTCAAAGAAATTATCGAGCATTGAAGGATTGAAGCACAGCATCTCCGCAGATGACATTACCATCTGGTGCACAGGTGGAAGCGAGGGGCAGATTGAGAGCGCTCTGCAAGAGGCGATTGACACCGTAGAAGACTACCTTCGCCCTTCCGGGCTCAAGTGCTCCTCGAGTAAGTCAGAACTTTTGCTTTATCGGACTGCACGCCGGGGACCGAAGCCCAGGGGGTAGAAGCCGTTAAACCAGATAGACATCCATCTCCGTACAAATCAAGGGGATGCCATCCAGAGGGTCGACTCCATCAAAGTCTTGGGAATGCTAATAGAGTCTACCGGCGCCAACAGCAAATCTATAGCCAAGTTAACTCGGAAAACAGACAGCGTGGTGCACCTCATACGCAGAGTGGCCAACAAAAGAAATGGGATCAAGGAAGACAGCCTCATCAGGTTGATGCATGCGTTTGTTCTAAGTCACTTCACATACGAGGCAGCAATGCACAACTGGTCAAGAGCAGAGTCCGAGACACTGAATGTACTCCTCAGGAAAGTTATCAAGAAGGTCCTGGGCCTACCCATACATACCAGCACCGAGCGTCTGCTTGAGCTTGGCATACACAACACGCTCGAAGAAATAGCAGAAGCCCAAGAGAGAGCACAGTTTGCAAGGTTATGTACAACAAGGTCGGGGAGAATGATCCTGCAGGAGCTGGGCCAACGCCCAATAGCAATCAGACGCAATTACAATGATATCCCTGGCAACATCAGGGAGACTATCACGGTATCTCCTATACCGAGAAACATGCATCCAGAACACAACGTCGGAAGAAGAGTAGCGAGGGCCAGGACTATACTTCGTCAAGTCTCAAACGAGGAACGAGGGTTCGTATTTGTTGACGCGGCTTCCTACGCCAATGGGAAAGCGTTTGTGGCAGTGGTAGTTGATGGGACTGGTCATGTGGTCAACTCAGCGACGGTCAGGACGAAAGACCCAATCATTGCGGAACAAGTGGCCATCGCCTTAGCACTCAAGATGGATAACATTGAAGGTGTCTACAGTGATTCCATGGCAGCACTACGGGCGTCCGCCAAGGGGACGGTCTGTGAACAAACGCTGAAAATACTGCAAGGCAAGAACATAACACATCATCTTCTGAGTTGGCTCCCAGCTCACCTTGGACAAATCAACGATTCCCCTCCCAATCTCAACGAAGCAGCACACGAGGCGGCGCGAGAACTCTCCAACCGCGCCTCCCCGGGGATGCGTTCTACCGGTGAAGGGGATAACCGGGAAATTCTTACAACATATAACGAGCTCACTAAACATTTCTACCTGTCTAGAAGGATTTTCCCTCCACCTCACAAAAATCTAAGCCGGCCCCAAGCACTTACATTAAGGCTTTTGCAAACGCGGATGTACCCTACTTTGAAAATGTTACACATCATTTATCCTGACCTATACCCAAGTAATCTTTGTCCACATTGTGGGGAAATAGCTTCATTAGAATACATGCTCTGGCAGTGCACCAAATTCGCTCATTTATCGCACATCACCTCTGCCAGATGGGAGGCGGCAATCCGCAGCTCGTCCTTGGCAGATCAGCTCTGGGCTGTCCACCAAGCCCGCGAGGCGGCTGAGGAGCTTGGCATCTCAGTCCCCACGTGGGAGCGGCCCGCAACACAGTGATCTGTGTTTTGGAGGACCAAATAAAAGTTTATCCAATCCAATCCAACGGCGTTTCGAACAAAAAATTTTTATTGTTTAATCACGCACAGGAGAAATCTCCCCAGGCACTACCTTGGAGGTAAACATGGCTGCTACTGGGACTGAGAGACAGCAGAAGTCGGCTTTTAACACTTCTACTCTACTAACGTTTCCTACTGGAACATGTCAATGGCTGCTCATGGGGAATGAGAGACAGGAGCATTCGGCTTTTAGTTAACGCGCACGCCGCGAACGTTTTATTGTTCAACAAAGCACAGGAGAAATCTCCCACCGGCACCACCTTGCAGGTCAAAATGTAACACTTGTTACACACTACGACTACGACTATGAGGGACGAACAGGTGCCGCTTCAAGGAGCTTTTCCCTTAAAACCTCTGCTGCTTCCTTGCTACTCGCCCGGTCGTCTAACGGGCCGCGCTGCAAAGCAGATAGCTCTCGCTTCCCTTCATACCCATGGCGCGTTTCAGATCCACGGCAAAGATCGCTCCTCAAGTTGGAAGAAAGTCGTGACTCCACAGGCGGAATTTCTTCCTGCCTCTTCGATTAATAGCATACCCACATCGGATACGTTAACTTCGCGCCGTCACTGCTGCCGAAGCGGGCGACGGCCTTCCACATCCTCCCCGTGTGCAGTCATCCGAACACACGGCACGTACAGAAACGGCGTTTACTCCATACGCGGCAAGATATCGCGAAAAGGAAATGTTCTCTCGGTTTAATTGAGAATTGTACGTTGAACATGCAAATTGTTAAGTGTTTCCGCATCTTGGCTCGACCCTCTCAGGGCAGTCACTTAAGGGTAGAAAATTGGGTGATTTGGATTATAGTCGTGGGTAATGGTGGTAAGCCACAGCTTTGAAGCAAAGGCGAAGCAAAGAATGAGAAGCAACAAATTGGAATCCCACGGGAAGAATAGCAAGCAGATCGAAACGTGCCCCACGTTGCTGACGCGAATAAGTGTCACAGTTGTTACTTCGCTGTGTCTGAAAAGCATGAACTTTTCGTAAACGGAGACTATGCAGTGACTGCAATGACCATTGTGTGCCCGGTAACTACAACAGAATCGTTCCGGTGAAAGCTGAAGGTGTGCGATTCTCCCCACCGCGAGATAAGCGTGCGCTGATAAGCGTCCACCCCCTCCACTCTCCGCTGTGCAATGTACGCGTGGGAGATGAGAGCGTGCGCCGATGCGTCGTGACAATCTGGCGACGCGCGCTCGTTGCGCCATCTCGCTGGTATTGCCGAAAACACGACAGTACCGCCGTAATGGGCGTCGCCAGTATCAAGAGGTAGTTATAAACAGCTTGCTGCTTCAACGTTGAAGGAGGTGCTCCTTCGTGGCTCAGTGGCTAACACCTCACACTCACAATGAAGAGGTCGGACGTTCGATACCGTGTGCCGGAATCTTTTTCTGGGTGATCTGTCTGGCGTTTTCATATATAATATATATATATATATATATATATATATATATATATATATATATATATATATATATATATATGGAGAATGACGCCGATGTCGACACCGACAGCTAAATATAGCCGATAGTGTCCATATTATTGAATAAAAATATTAAGGTATCCGAGTGGTGCGAATACAGTTTAGGAGGATGAAGGGGTACTTTCGGCACATCCCACGGGAGCACAGATCAGCATGATTTGGTGACGCAACGTCTCTAACGCGCGACCTGTTTCCTATCGTATCTTCTTCACTTCACGCTATCTAATTAACGATCAGTTGGCCGAACACCACGCCCTTAAAGGAAGCTATCATCGAGTGATTGTGCTAAAGGTGCTGTCCGAAATTTAACGCACCCACATGATGATTTGTGGGGTTCAACGTCCCAAAACCACCATATGATTATGAGAGACGCCGTAGTGGGGGGCTCCGGAAATTTCGACCACCTGGGGTTCTTTAACGTGCACCCAAATCTGAGCACACGGGCCTACGACATTTCCGCCTCCATCGGAAATGCAGCCGCCGCAGCCGGGATTTGAACCCGCGACCTGCGGGTCAGCAGCCGAGTACCTTAGCCACTAGACCACCGCGGCGGGGTTTAACACGCCCACAAAACAACTATTTTCTATAGCCACTGCCTTCGACGAATGCCCACACAACTCCACCTTTTCATTGTCCGTGTTCTTTCCTTGCTTCCTTCTTGAATTCGAAACGGACTCCAGCGGCCTCGTCTATATAACGCGGGCCGCACGCAACGCGAACGCGCGTGCTTAGCGCATTCACTCCGCGGAGCGTCTTCAACGCGGTTTGGCGATGCGACACGCTGCCGAGGACAGCTCCCGCGTTGCGGACGACTTGACTGACCGCAAACAGCGATGAGGAAAAAGACGACGGCTCGAATCGCACGTGCCGAGCTGAGAAATGTCTTCGCGGACATTTTCGCGCAGCGCCTTCACTGGATCGGCGTGGCTGAAACCGCGAGAAAGGCAGCGAAGCGCGCCCTCTTTCTGCGCCCCTCTCGAAATGTGGCGAAACGCCGAGCGCGCCGCGAAGGGGCGTCGCGACGACACGGTTTCTGCGCGGTGTGCACACGGAGGGGCGCGAAAGGCGTTCCACTGTGTTTCCTTTCGCGGACAGGGTTGACGCGCTCGGCTGGACGCGCTGACGAGCGAACACTGACCAGGCGCCGCGTTAGATGAGCCTCGTTCCGCGGCTACGATGTGGAAGCTACGCTGTTTTCGCTGCTGGGAAGCTTCCCCGGCGATAGACCTCGTCGCATATCGAAATGGCCGTCCAGTACTCTTTCCTAGCTAACCGCTGTGTTTTTGAGTTCTGAGGTTACTGTGAAGACGACTACAGATGAGTTAGTGCCGGAGCTGACCCTCACCAAGTGTGTGTGTGTGTGCGCGCGCGCGCGCGTGTGTGTGTGTCAACGCAAATGAACGAAAGTTTATTGAACTAGTGTACGCAAACACTAGAAGGACTTGTACACTAAAGACTTCGAAATTGCGTCGATATAACCTATAGGCACCGTGCAGTCGAGTTTTCCAGTGTGACTGCAGCGCCAGAACGCATTACCTAGCGGAGAAAGAACGCAATGTTAGTTGGGGTCAGTCAAAATGGAACGCGATGCCCACGTCTCTCTGCGCGCGCGATTGGCCGGATAGCAGCAGGGATACACGGGGACGCATGCTTGCGTCTGTTTTCTGCATGCCCCTAACGGCCAACGTGAGCGATCTTAGGATGGGCTAGTGGCTAAGGTCCCTAGAGGAAACAATAACTTCTTTCCTCTAGGGACCTTACTAATGGCAGCAACGAAGCTCCCTCTGGTCAGCGGACGGCCCCTTTCACGGTCTACAAACAAAGACCCGTTTAGAAAAAAAAAAGTTATTTGCAGTATGTACACAACACAAAGTCTTTATACCATTCCAGTAACAGGGCGCATACACTTTGGCACATCCATGTATTACGACAAACATCACTACGTTGCAGTGAAGACATTTGCTCTAATATACAAAGACCTTGAACACATCCGGTTTCGTCCGCTGGTACGCCTCAATAGCATCGGTGGGCAAGAAGAGCCTTAGAAAATAGCCCGCTAATTTTCTACACTTCCCTTCCTGCATTTCGCAAAAGTATATTCAAATAAATGTTCTTTTGAAATACATAAAAATGGCAGCATATCCACGGAGTGAATGTTGGATAGGGGGGCGAAGCATCCGTCCATCCATTCGTTATTGCTTCCGTCCATCCATGCGTGCGTCTGTGTGGCCCGCCCGTGCGTCCATCCGTCCGTCCATGCGTGCATCTTTTCGTGCGTCCACACGTTCATCTGTACGTCCGTCCCTGCTTTTGTCCATGCATCCGCTCCAGCGTCCGTCCATGCGTCCATCTGTCCGTGCAGCCATCCGTGCATTCGTCCATGCATCTGTCTGTGTGTCCGTTCGTCCACCTATTCAATACTCCAAGTACTACCATCTCGCATCTTTTCATCACATATTACTCATTTAGAAGCACCGCCATCCAGCGGATATGCCAAGGACTGAACGAGAGGAGGCACACGCACACTTTCTTACGGCTTGCGCTTCGTGTCTACTTCCCACCTTTAACCACCTCGAGTTCATGGTATATACTAGTTCACTGTATTCATGGTACTGCGGCCGAACGCTCGCTAAACCTTTCTGAAACCTAGGAGGTTACGCCCAGCGTGTATAACGTAGCAATCCTTTCTTGTCTTCTGTGCGTTGTTGAACAATAAAAAATTTGCAGCGTGCGCGTTAACTAAAAGCCGAATTCTCCTGTCTCTCATTCCCCCTTAGCAGTCATTGGCATGTACATTGAGCGCTATCTTTTATTGTTCAACAACGCACAGAAGAAATCTCTCACCGGTACCACCTTAGAGGTCAAAATGGTATACTCGTTACATACTACAACGGCTACGAGGGACGAATGGGTGCCGCTATAAGGAGCTTTGCCCCTAAAATAATTTGCATATGGCTCGTAGAAAATAAGGACACTACATTCATTCGTGGTAGGATATGCGCGATTCGGTTTTGTAGTCTTAACTGTATCGGGAAGAAAGGTTGTCTGCGAATAAAGTAACAGCAGTTCAGGCAAGTACTATTCTACCAGGTAACAAAATGATTACAGCGGGACGCACAAATAGGCACAAGTGTTAAAAAAAATCAAAGCATATACATAAAGTGAATAATGATGAGTGGGGCGTAGCTTCAAAAGGTTTATTTGGCAAACCATGAATCATCTGCTGGCCATGTCTATCCATCCATCCATCCTTTTGTTTGTCTGTCTGTTCATCCATCCGTCTGTCTGTGTGTTTTTCTGTCCAATGCCTCCTAGATTTCCCGTGCCTGCCGGATGAGTGCGAAACGCCAGTCATCTATAACGGCGCTGACTACCTAGGAGTAAGAGTTTTTGTCCTTGGCTTTCGAGATCAGCAATTTTGGCGTTTGCTACTAATTTCAGAGGATGCCTTGTATTAAAGAAGTTGCTTTTTGAATGACAACGTCACTTACGTAGGGTTAATTATAATTACGTTTACGCTTTTTTAAACTTTCTTATGATATTTTTGTTGCATATAAGCTCCAAAAACGTAAAAACCTATTTGAAGACACCCCTACTTGAGTGGCGCCACCACCGTAGTTCCGATGACCGCCGCTTCCCAAGTGACCGCCAGTAATCCGGCAGGCACGAGAAATCTAGGAGGCGTTGGTCCGTCCGTCCATCTAGTGAACACTCAAGTAGTACACCCATCTCACACATTATCATCATATATTCATCATATACATGTACCGCCATCCAGCGGACATTCCAAGGACTACAACTAGAGGTGGCTACTACATACAAGAGACGCAGGACCCACGCCTAAAGGAACTTCGCACATAAAAAATATTTAGCGATTTCGAGTACGCGCCATACTCAACTATAAGAGCGCAGTTGTGTGTCTTTAGAAAAAGTGTTCAACAATTTCGAGTACTTCGTACTCAACTATGGGAAAGCAGTGAGCCGTCCCATATAAAAGCACACTTCAGGTTGTCTGTTTAGAAAAATGTTTAACGATTTCGAGTACTTTGTACTCAACCAAGGGAGAGCTCTGAGCCGTCCCGCTAAAAGCAACTAAAAACACCGAGTGCTCGTGGTCACAACGGGAAACAAAAATATTTGTCTATGACACTGAGCCTAAAAGGGCACGCCTCGATTAGTTCATCCTGAAAAGAATCTATTCTCGATCTGGTTAAACTCGAAAATTGTATCACCTATCTAAGTGGTTTTATCCTAAATTACACAATGAAAAATAATGCGCAAAAGACATTATGTTTCCATTTTATCCTTTAAGCAAATGACTGCGAGGTAAGAAAAATGCATTGAATGATGCCGTTTAAACTGATGCTACATGTTCCTCACCAAAGAACAGGCAGGTAAGTAAATCACTGATAGCTATATAATAAATGAAGGTAAAACATTCGTGCGGAGCATTAGGGGGCCCGGGCTATCGTCTACTGCCATCCAAGGACGTTGCTTGGTGTTACGTAGGCAGAACAATGCGTATAGCATAGCCATGTATAGTATAGCATAGCAGGAGGGCGGAAAATAAAAGTAAGGCTGAAGAGTGCTGCAAAGAAGATAAAACGGGGAAGAAGCGCGGGAGAAGGTGAAGCATAGCGTAGCCGTGTATGGCGTCACGCAGGGAAATTCACGTGCATAGCTTAGCCATATAGAGCAAAACTTTGCGTTCTATAGTATAGCAGGGGGCGAGAAAGGAAAGTGAGGGTGAAAAGAAAAAGGAGGAGGGTAGATCATATATAGCCATGCATACAGCCCTGTAGCGTAACCATGTGTAGTGTACTACCGCGAAAGGTGGGTAGTGAATTGAGAGTGATGTGGAATGGTGCTGTGGATGAGAACGAGCGAAGTAAGAAGTAAAAGAGTAAAGCATAGCACAACCGTGTGTTGTGTAGTGTAGCAAGGGGGGATGAAGGAATCGAAGGTGAAAAGGAGAGATGTGAGGCTGAGGGGGAGGAGGAAGGCAAGGATGAGTGCAAGGGTATAGCCGTGTAATGCGTAGCATAGCAAGAGGGTGGAAGGAAATGGATAATAAAAAGAAGAGATGGATCGGTTAGGTGGATGGAAAGGATGAGAAAACGGAAAGGCAAGCTTAGCATATATAGTATTGCAAGACGGTGGGAAGGGACTTTGAGGGGGAGAGAAAGGAGCAGCGAACCACTGCATCGCAGGTGAAGGCTTCCTTTTCCCGCCATGGACGTCGACATGTCCACTTCGGTGTTCCTCATAACATTATTTAACCTGGATTTGGCCCCTAAATCGTGACATATATTGATTAAATGATGGATTACTTCGGCCAGTGCTTGTTTGGTTGGCTAAGTGGCTACCAGTGCTGGTTACCAGTTTTGATATCATCGACGTTCTTTTCATTAAACACCAGTCGAATGAATTACTTGCGTTATTTTAAGCTTAGTATGTTGAAATTATCATGATATGTGCGGTTTAACGTCCCAAAACCACTATGTGATTATGAGAGACGCCGTATAGTAGAGAACTCCGAAAATTTAGACCACCTGGGGTTCTTTAACGTGTACCCAAATCTGAGCACACGGGCATATAGCATTTTCGCCTCCATCGAGAATGCAGCCGCCGCAGCCTGGATTCGATCCCGCGACCTGTGGATTAGGAGCTGAGTACCTTAGCCACTAGACTACTGCCACGGGGCTAGTATATTGAAATGACGAATTGCTTTAGAACTAAGATTTCAAGGGAAGGCGACGACATGTGCTGCCATTTTCTATTCCACCCGCCCTGCCTTTGTGTGTCCTGAATGTTGTAAATCCCACTGCGAAGACGCACCCAAAAAAGGTTAAAAAAAGAAGAAGCCTCGAGCAAGTTGGCGCACTGGTTAAAAAAAGAAGAAGCCTCGAGCAAGTTGGCGCACTGCCCCTGTGCATCCTCGTTTAAGGCTGCCGTGTCCAGCATACAAATGCCATCATATAGTATGTCGGTATGCTATGGATAGCAGGATTAATATAATAACAAGGAAGTTGAGAGACAGAAAGAAGAGAAAATGATATTTATATTGCTTTTCCAGCCACTCCCTGCGTCAGCGAAAGTAGGCTGACAAGAAACCGAAAGCCCGAGTCGGCGCGTCCCAGAAAAAGGCCGATTCGGGGGCGCACATTCCGCGGCTTGTCTGGTCGCTGTCTGTAGTATATATCTGCCGGCCACTCTCACTGATGGACAGCGCGGAGTGGTTTTAAAATAGTTGCCCGTAGGCAGTCAGGTACACTGGCCTTCTTCAGGCACGTGGGCTCATGTACATACGCGAGCCAGTTCGCTTTCTTCCTTCCTTGTGGATAATATTTTTATTTTCTAGTATTCAAGGCTGTGGCCTTCCTCGCCAATCACCGAAGTACTAACTCGAGCGCTGCCACGACCTGTGTCAGTGTCCGTGTGTGGCTTGAAGAGGAGGAGTTTCAAGCGATCACGCGCGTGCTGGTCAAGAGGAGCAAGCGACACACTTGTATATGTACCTTTTGACTCTTTACATACCACAAAGACATATGCAAGCCTGGCTTCTTTTTTAAATTTTTGATCGCACAAAGGCGTAGAGCCATTTATCGGCCGTCTTCATGGAGGGCTCGTGCGGCCGGTGTGTTGTCCGGCCGCAGTGCGGAAAACGTGACCTTGTTTCTCGGGCGATCTCCTTCACTGCGTGGACGCTGCCTGCCGTGTCTGTGTGCGTGGAAAGTGTGCAGCATTTTGAGGGCGCTATGGGGCATGTCTTCTCGGCAGGCTCGTTGCCTCGCTGAATATTGCGATTTACTTTTCCTCCTTTGCATATTCTAATGGTGGCGAGGAATGCCGCAGGTTCAAGGAGGATTAAAAAAATTGCTGGAGTGGAAGCTCCCGCAATGCCTTGCCAGCAGAAGTGAAGCCATCTTTTGCCACTGCCAAGATGGCGGAAACATGCTCTTTTCTGATAGTGTCCACTTAGAAGTCAAGTGACTTTGATATGTTAGTGTTAATTCTGCGTTAGTTTTATATTAAAGGACAGTTGTTCCCGACGAGATAACACACAAAAACGAGTATGGGTGACTGAATATTCAAAGGGCTTTGCCTCCGATCGGAGGCTCACTAAGAAAAACTAGTAGCTCTAAGACGCACTTGGAGCACCATTACACTCGTTGGGCATGCGAGTGAAACGCACCATTTTTAATCGCTGAACGGTGATACTTTATCATGCCCCTAGTAAGGTGGCCACCGCAGCCGCCATCTTGCCAGAGGCACGGCTTCACTCCTAGGCTACGATTTCCACTCCAGCAATTTTTTAAATCCTCCTTGCGCAGGTTAAAGGCGTGGGAGATCTGTATGACGGGAAGAGAACGAGCAGAGGCTATTTTTGGAGGGCGACGGTGTGAGCGTTACTATAATGTTGACTGTCCGAGCGTGTTTTGGTTGTCCCTTTGCAATATGAGAAAATACAGCTTGTGGGGAACAGCCACGTATTGTTAAATAAACTGTACGTACTCGCAGGGTGGGTTAGATGGAGCGATGAAAGGAAGAAGTATGTATGGAAAAATCAAATATTCTTGTTTTAGATAGACTGGAGATTATTGGTAGAGGCCGGCATCCTGCAGAGGATATAAAAATGAGTGAACAGTGATGATGATGATGATGATGATGATGATGATGATTATGGCTCTAGCAGAACGCGTCAATTACGTTTAGGTAAATTTTCGCTTTGAGGCAGGCGCAATCTCTCGTTATTTTTGTTTTGTTCTGACATTGTAAAGAGTTTAACAAGCAACTTTGACGTCGAGTCATGCGTGCATTAGATAAATGTGACTTACATAGTCGCTAGTCGTACAATAAAATGAAAGACAACAATTGCTACAGACTCGCGTACAATACACTGAATGAAGGAAATGATCATGACTTTCCAGCTCTAGTAGTGTATGCCTACTTGTATGCCATTCGACGACGATTACGATGATCAAAGGTTTATTTCTCTGCTGTATTTATTTATTCAAAAGAAGCAAAGCGAATTACATGTTAAAACAATCAGTGCATGCGTATGTACGTACTGATGATTGTACATACTGATCGATGTATGTACTGACGCTATCATCGTTTTGCTTGGAGTGACTCTCTATCTCGTTCCAACACTGCCAGTTTATTATTATTGCCATCACTTCACGGCCGACGAAATCGTGCTGACCTGTTATTTCTTTACAAACTAGTTCACAGTATGAGATCCTGCCCTTTACTTCTCAGTTGTGTAAATTTTGGGATTGCGCGCGAGTTAGCAGAGAAAATCTACCATGTGATGTATACCTGCCAACTTCTTTCAACGCTCTACTGTTCACAGAATACAAAGTCCATATCATGTTAACTTTTATGATCTGTCCTGAGAAACACAGTTTCTCAGGACAGATCCTTCTCTTTTTTGGTTTCAAGAAGGTTTCCACATAGTTGTGTATATTCATCATACCATTCATTTCTCACTTCCTCTTCAAGGTGCTTGTTTAGTTTTTTTTATTTTTCCCATCTTGCCCTGATTTTTTTCCTGCATGCTTTGACTGTTTTTATTCGATTTTTGTTAAGTGTCTGTATTGTATTGTTTATTTGTTTGTTTGTATTGTTTTATTTGTGCCTGCGCCTGCACTAAGACCTCATGGTTGTTCCAGGGCACGTTAAATAAATGATTAATAATAATAATAATAATAATAATAATAATAATAATAATAATAATAATAATAATATATTAATATATTATTATTATTATTATTATTATTATTATTATTATTATTATTATTATTATTATTATTATTATTATTATTATTATTATTATTATTATTATTATTATTATTATTATTATTATTATTAGGCAATCAAGACAGCCTTTTCTTTTACCACATAGGTTCACTAGAATCGGTTAAGAAGTTCCTCAGCCCATGGTGTTTCATATAATTATACTAGAGGGAATTATGGCGCTAGTGTATCTGGGAGCTGCAGTGCATAGCGCTTCAGCGAACATGGCAATGATGGATAGTGCATGCATTGATCTAAGCATCGTAATTTTGGCTCCGTTTGGATTCGCGTGGCTAGGAATTTCTTTGTCACGAAACAACAATCAGGAATTGTTCAGCAGTTGCATTTCACCACCTTAACATTTTACGTTTGCCAATACAAATCCGCTCACGAAGTACGAAACGGTCCGTTTTTTTATTGCGATAACAATTATATACTCCTCGCTGGATTTTGCTGTCGGCGTCACCGTCACTCATCGTATATATATATATATATATATATATATATATATATATATATATATATATATATATATATATATATATATATATATATATATATATATATGTGTGTGTGTGTGTGTGTGTGTGTGTGTGTGTGTGTGTGTGTGACGCTATGATGAATGGGTGACGTGGCCTGGCTCATACGCCATGTTTATTCTATTCTCTGACTTCTTCCTCCTCTGCCTCTACCAATCATCACTTCATATGTCACACGATTCCCCCTCCCCCCGAAAGATGGCACTGGTTACAAACTATAACAAATTAAAGAAGTGAATGAACAAAACAATGCCCAAATTCACAGTTTCACGTCCAGACGGAGTTCCACAATCTCACTAAATCTTCAAGGCCGATTGAGCAGTCCGATGAATTTTACGACTACTCTGGTGGGCGAGGTTGACTGTTGCGTTCTGGCCAACAGAAGCACGCCTTGAACGTAGAACTTACTGATGACACAGAGATTCTTGTCATGAATGAACAAGGGTCGAAGTACTTGTAGCATTTGAGAGTCGGATGTCGTAGGCACGAAGTTCTCCGTCGTAGACGCTGCTTTCTGTGTCGTGGCTGAGACAGAACGAGTGCTTGCAGCCTGCATGTGCGAGAACCGAAGCTGATGGTATGATGCCTTTGTTCCTTCATTGTACACGTGGTAGCTGCACGTCTCTTTCGTAGCTTTCTGTGGTCTTCTCTCAGTTTGTTGAATCGTAGACACGGCGTTGAGAACTGGTGCAGAAAACATTGTCGACGTTGCTTTCTGTTAAGATGGTTTAGGGAGTGACTATGTCTTTGCTTCTTTAATTGGTGTTGTCTCCGATTAAGCCACAAGTATACTCGTGATGAGGTTTCGCTTGTTCGCTGTTTTTGTTCAAGTGAGCGTTGTAGTGCCTGGGGTTCTTGGAGTTGCATTTGTTCAAATAGCTCGTTTTGTTGTGAAACTTGGTCAGATGGGTATCTTTCAGGAATATGAGTCCCCTTTTCTTTGCGCGATGTTGTAATCACTAGATAGGCGGCAGTCGATACTCTACTGCTGGGCTCGTTTTGCGATGAAAGCAGCGTGACAGACTGATGAGAAAGCTCCCAAAATGGTTGTGCGTCATCATTGATTGCAAATGCTTCTGTCAGTTGACAATGTTCTGGCATTGGCGGATTTGAAACTTCTGCAGTGTTTCGACTCGCATGTGTGTTATCACTTGACGATGAGGGCACGACAGACATGGCTTCAGGTGGTTCTGATGGCGTATGTTTTTCTTTTTGCAGCGTGATTAGGCTGAGGATATCTGTCGAACGACCCTGGTCGGGAACGTCAGGGTGGGGGCTGGTATTGCGAGGATTGACCAGCTCGTCACACGTAAATTCTGTCACACGCTCGAAACCGTGTGGGCCTTGTGTGTGACACGAAGCATCAAGGCATTGGGTTGGTTCAGTAAAATCTGAAGTGTTGTGGTGCAGTGAACACGTTGAAAATACTGATTTCATTGCTCTTGGGAAAGGTGGCTTTAGGTTCAGTTTTTTGGTGAAATTGTCTAGATTCTTTTCGGTATACGGACGCTTTACCTTGTCTGTTGCGACGTGCAAGTTACCAGTCGGTGTTCGAATGCGTGACGTTTTTTCGAAAGAGTCATATGATGGTACAATGGTGGTATATTTTCTCTGAGGACTGGTTTGGAAAATAGGCTTACTGCGGGAAGACTTCGCGTAACTGTGATGGGTGAGTTGAAAAGCCTTCCGCTGATGAAGTACGGACAGGTCTTCATCCTTTTCTTTGAAACGGGTGATCATTTCTTCTTTGATCTTTTTCCAAGACTCATCGTTCTCGAAGATGTGGGTGAGGTAAAATTTGAATGCCTCACCTGAGATGTAGTCAGTAAAGTTGATGACCATCTCCCGTTCCGACCATGATGCAGCGGTTGCGTGGAGCTCGAACAGGTCGAACCAGTCCTGTACAGGCCCATCGTCCGCTGCTCCGGTGTACTTAGGGATGGGAAGGTCAGTCGATGATTCTGTCATGGTGCTGGTCGCTGTGTGCGGCCAGCAGGTGATTCCGTAGTCGAAGTACGGTCAGGGCGTCTTGTGGAGAACTGCGTCGATGATGAGACTCTGATGAAGTGGCTGGGAGGTCTTAATCCTGTCGACTCGTGTGACGCTATGATGAATGGGTGACGTGGCCTGGCTCATACGCCATGTTTATTCTATTCTCTGACTTCTTCCTCCTCTGCCTCTACCAATCATCGCTTCATATGTCACACACACACACACACACACACACACACACACACACACACACACACACACACACACACACACACACACACACATATATATATATATATATATATATATATATATATATATATATATATATATATATATATATATATATTTATATGTGTGTGTGTGTGTGTGTGTGTGTGTGTGTGTGTGTGTGGTGTGTGTGTGTGACGCTATGATGAATGGGAGACGTGGCCTGGCTCATACCTCATGTTTATTCTACTGTCACTTCTTCCTCATCTGCTTCTCCTAACCTTCCCTGCCTTCTTACGTCACAGGATTCCCCCTCCCCCGAAAGATGGCACCGGTTACAAACTACAACAAATTGAAGAAGAGAATAAACAAAACAATGGCCCAGTTCACAGTTTCACGTCCCGACGGAATTTCACAACTTCACTGAATCTTCAAGGCTGAGGGAGCAGTCCGGTGATTTTTATGACGACTCTGGTGGACGAGCTTGACTGTTGCGTCCTGGATGGCATAACCACACCCTGGAAATCTGAACTGGTGATGACATCGGTTGAGTTTTTGTGAGGAATGGACAAGGTTGGGAGTGTCTGTAGCATTTGAAGTTCGGATGTCGTCGGGGTTGCATCTTTAGTTGTGAATGGTGCCATCCCAGTGCTTCTTGCTTTAGTGCTTTTTGACAGAGTGTGACGAAGTGCCTGAGTGCTTGCGGTGGGCAAGCAGTCCTTCCGCGTCTTTCTCGGCGTTCTCTGTGGTGGTGCAGCCGGTGTAATAGCTGAGGCAGGGAGTGTCTCTGGTGACTTTTCATTGTGCGAAAGTGTCTGACGTCTTGAATTGGTCTTTGGTTTCGAGATCTTATTTTCCGATGTTCTTCAATTGGTGAGTGCACTTCCGTTGAATTTTGCGTTCTTGGATGCCCTCGATGCAGTCTTTTTCGTTGTCTCCTGAGTTTGTGTACTTGGCTTTGCTTGCTTTGCTGGTGCTGCTCAGGAGATGGCTGTAGTGGCGCCCCTTCTGGAATTGGGCATTCATTTCCTTCGAGGTTCGACGCGTCCTGTAGACAGCTGATGCATGGTGAAATGGTGTCTTGCTTATCGGGCATAGTTGGTAATGTGCCATCATTGCTAGCATGCTCTTCAAAAGCTTCGGTAAAGTGGTCCAGTATGAACGCCTCTGGCAGACAACAGCGTGTGAGGTTTGGTGTATGTATTACTTCTGCGTTGTTTTGGTTCTTGGAGCTGTGAGCACTGGATGGGGATACCATAGGTAACGTGGCATTTTTAGGTTCGGACTGCAAAGCTTGCTGAGCCATAAAAATAAAGTCTTGCGATGAAAAACACCTTTTCGAGTCGTCATGGTGTGGTTGGGTATTTTCCCAATGCGTCGATGGTTCACTTATTGTGAACATGGTGTCCTTACAAGGCAGACGGTTAGCGTTACGAGCACCCGAGGAGCCACGTGATGTAAAACCGGGTGGCGGGCCATGTATGCGAGACGAAGAATAGGGAGCATCAAGTGGTTGAGAAACGTCTCGTGTTATATGCTGAAGCGATGATTTTGGAAGTGCCCTCTTGCGTGTAAAACGGCGGCCTGCGCGATGGTTGTGGTTTTCCCGAAATACGCTTGGTCGCCTGTCAGTGTGCTCATGTTCCACGTTGTGTTGTGGCAGTGGTCGATTCATGCTGGGCGTTCGTAAGCTTGAAAACTGCTTGTGAAATTGACAACCGAGTGTGGTTACCTGTGGATGGTTGGTTATAAGCGCGTCCTCTTCATAGTCGTCATTGTATTCTTGAAATCGGATGGTCATTTCTTCTTTAATCTTTTTCCATGACTCGTCATTTTGAAATATGTGAGTGAGGTAAAATTTGAAAGCCTCACCGGAGATGTAGTCGGTAAAGTTGACGATCATCTCCCGTTCCGACCATGATGCAGCGGTAGTGTGGAGCTCGTACAGGTAGAACCAGTCCTGCACGGGTCCATCGTCCGCTGCTCCGGTGTACTTGGGGATGGCGGTCGGCCGATGAATCTGTCATGGTGCTGGTCGTTGTGTCCTGGTTGAAGATGAATCGGCAGTGGATGTATGGTCAGGGCGTCTTGTGGGGAACTGCGTCGATGATGAGCGACTGATGAAGGGGCAGGCAGGTCTCCATCCTGTCGACTCGTGTGACGCTATGATGAATGGGAGACGTGGCCTGGCTCATACCTCATGTTTATTCTACTGTCACTTCTGCCTCATCTACCTCTCCTAACCTTCCCTGCCTTCTTACGTCACACACACACACACTGTGTGTGTGTGTCGTGAGCGTGAATGTGGGGCCTTAGCCACTGAGCCACCAAGGAGCAGCTCCTTCGACGTTCAAGCGGCAAGCTATTATATCTAGCACTTATCGCTGTTCACGGGCATCTCCGGGCGAAATATGTTTTTAGGATTATCAGCAAGATGGCGCAACGAGCGCGCTTCGCCACATTGTCGCGACACAGCGGCGCGCGCTCTCATCTCTTACGCATACTTTGGCCCGTGGAGAGAAGGGAAGTGGACGCTCTCTCGCGCGCTCTCTCTCAGTGGGTAGAATCGTATGTCTTGGCTGGTGTTGGGCTTTCACTGGAACGAGTCTGTTGTTGTTACCGGGCGCGCAAAGGTCACTGCAATCGTTGCACAGTCTTCGTTTGCGAAAAAGGCGTGCTTTTCAGACACAGCGAAGTTACAACTGAAACATTCATTCGCGTTATTCTGTACCTGTGAGTACGTTTCGTGCGTCGTTTATGCGTGAGAAACGCGGGACACATTGCGATCTGCTTGTTATTTTGCACGTGACTTTCCAATTTGTTGCTATCGCGTTCATTGCTTCGCCTTTGTGGCAAAGCTGTGACTTTTATAAGAAACGAATCCAAAACACTGCAATGAACGAAGCCGCAAGTGCGTTTGAGTCCCGCAAGCAGAAAGACTACACAAATAAATCCGTGTACTAGCCATCATTACCAGGGTCGCTGAACGATCGCAGCCCCTCTCTAGTTAATTTTAGGAAACTTTATGCTTTACCCTCACGTTTCCTCCGAGTCTGTAGGAAACTCTTGCCAGATAATTTTTCAACTTTGTGACTCTTCCACGCGTAGGTATTACAGAGGGGCTTCTTTATTAACGAAAGTTAGTGGTACATTCATGCGATGGAAGTTATCGGCAACGTTCATATGTGAGGTAATCGCTTTTTAAACAAGAGTGAAATTGCTGACAGTGTCACTTAATATTGCTTGTTAATATCAGAAATGTCGATTGATATGATTATTTTTGAAATGATGAGCTTCACATATAGCGGGCGTCGAAGAAGCAGAAAAATGTTAAAACGTTGATACTATTTCAATGTGTAATCAAGAATACTCTGTGTGCGGTGTTAGGGAGTGGGAAAAGCACGTTATTACAAATGATAGTGGTTGTAAGGTGATATATTGTAACCTTTTCTTACTCTAAACATTTTGTCGAATGTTTCCAGAATTTAATCGCATGGATAAAACACCCTATTTATTATTTAGGTTAGGTTGGGGTAAAATGAGACACGGGACAAAAAACAACATTTTGATTTTGCTTACTTCTGTAGCTGATACAACAAGTATTCTTCTTTGTTTATCTATTTCACCAATAAGTGCTAGTACTTCTCTCTTTTCATGTGTTAAATTTCGTGATTTCTCATAGCGTTCGCACAGGAAAAATTATGCAGCTTGTGTCAGTGCGTTCGTGACCCATAAAAAGGGGGGCAAAATTCTGCTCGGCTAAGTTTTTGGATTCGTGCATGAAGCTACTTCGACGTCAGTACAACTCAAGTGTTATTTTGCCGCTCCATACTACTAGCTCCATACAACCAAAAGTTTGGTTCATTTGGTGCACAGTGCCAAAGCGTATTTTTAAATAATTCGAACATGTGCGAGGGGCCAAATGCAACAAGATGACATAGAAATGACTTAGAGAGTGTCTTATCAAAAGAAACATTTACTCATACTATTTATATAATTTATTTATTGTTTAGGACGGTTAGGAAGTACAGGAAAATAGTATATTGAGGTTCGTGGGTGGAAAACGTCATCAAAAAACGCTGACCACTGTTGAGGACAGGACTTACTCAAATCGCGCTACATCAAGGCTGATCCTCGTTCCCAAGGGTGCTTTCAAAAGGTGCATGAAAAAATTGAAAGAACCTCCACGTCAAGTCGTTTACAAACGCGTCTTGAAATCGAGCTTCAGTAAGATTTCTCTCATACCTAAATTCTAAACATAAGAAGTGGTAGAAGATCCGGAGTCCATCGTCTCACAAAGCTGGGCTGACGAAGTTGAAAGCCACAAAATTCCCATGCAGTTCTGCATCAAAACGGCCAAAAGAAACGAAGAAAATGCGTCAAAGCATAACTAACCTCCAATCATTGAATAATATAATGAAGCCCAAGTTTTCAACAACAGACCCTATTAGCACAAAGAAAGACTGGGGGTGCTCGATTCTAAGAGTTCTGGAGCAAAACAGCGCCGGGTTCTGTCTAGGTCCATTGCGTGGAGTGCAAGGAGAGGGCTCATGAAGACTACGTGGGGGCCCATGGAGTGAATTTCAGGTGTTAGCGGATACCACGCTTCTCAAAGGAATGACAAAAAATAGCCTAGCGCATGCAGGCCTACTAGCCTAAAATTTTAGGGGCAAGCTCTTTAGGGTCGAGCAATCTCCCCTGTTCGTCAGCGTGACACGCTTGGCACATACCCGCTCTAGAGTGGGTATGTGCCACAGGAGATGCGAGATGGCGGTACTTGTGTTGACAAGATGGACGCACCGACGGACCCACGGACGGACGGCTAGACAGACTAGCAGACGGACGGACGGATTGGCGCACGAATAAACGGACAGATGGATGGACGTACGCATGGATGGACGGGCGGATGGATGGTCGCGCGGACGAACGGAAAAAAGAATGAATAGACGCACAGGCTGAAGGCCGCTTCGCTCCACTCGTCATCATCAACTCCGTGATTATGCTGCGATTTTTCTTAACGCACAAAAACGACGCAAGAACAGCGTTCACGTGAATATCATTACCAAAGTTCTTCAATTTATATGTGGCGTGTAACGTCCCAGAACCACCATATGAATACCAGGGACGCCGTAGTGAAGGGCTCTGAATATTTTGGACCACCTGGGATTCTTTAACGTGCACTAAAATCTGAGCACACGGACCAACAGCATTTTCGCGTCCATCAAAAATGCAGCCACCGCAGCCGAGATTCAATCCCATGACCTGTGGGTCAGCAGCATTAGCCATTAGACCACCATGGCGGGGTTACCTGAATATATATATATATATATATATATATATATATATATATATATATATGGCACAAGGGGAACATCGTCATATAACTCATCCCCTGATGAAGGGAGGACCCCTCCCGAAACTGTTGGGAAATAAATATATTTATCCTTGTTGACAACGCTTCCGTTGTGCCAAATCCCATACCTTCACGAAGACTAACTGGCCCATTGAATTGTTACTCTCACTGTATATATATATATATATATATATATATATATATATATATATATATATATATATATATATATATATATATATATATATATATATATATATATATATATATATATATATATATATATATATATATATATATATATATATATATGATTCAAAAAAGAAATTCTGTGGGTCCGGTGCAAATATAGTGAAGAATAAAGGAGCACACTTACGAAAATTTGATAATTGTTTACTCTACGTTTCGGCCGTGGCACGGCCTTCGTCAGGATTCCTGACGAAGGCCGTGCCACGGCCGAAACGTAGAGTAAACAATTATCAAATTTTCGTAAGTGTGCTCCTTTATTCTTCACTATATATATATATATATATATATATATATATATATATATATAATATACATTGACTATTGGTACATGCGCTGCTACACGAGAACAATTAGTTTTGCATATTCTCCAATAAAGAAACATTCTGTGCAGCAATACACTGCCTGCTTGGACTAATCCTAGAAGCATGTTTTTTTACCTAATAAAGCCATAGTGGGCATCAAGCAGGTGTTCTTGCAGCAGTTACCGAATGACTGCTTAGAAAATGCTCTGAAAGGCCGCTCTTCTAGCTTTCGCTGTGACTGTACTGCGCCTTCCACGCAAAATTCTGCATTATTTTTTCACTCTGTCTCATTTTGCCCCATGCTGTGTCTAGTTTTGCCCCGCAGGTTGGGGCAAAATGAGACATCTAGTGCATTATATACTTATTTTTCAAACACCGTTTTGAACTGTAGCAACATGGTCATATTTGTGCAGACAATATGCCCTATACTCAAAGGAAAGTTTCTGCATTGACGTCTAATTGTGAAAAGTGAAATAAGTAATATTCACAATATTCAAAATTTTGTCGCATTTTACCCCACTCTACTCTAACAAAGGCTTGACAAACTGAGCAGTACGAATCCTATACTGTAATGTAAACACATGTTTGTAGCTGCATGATCAGGAGCCTTCACTTAGTTATATCATGTACGAGATAGCACTAACAGCAGGCGTAGAAACCAGGGATTTACAAGCCTAAGCTTATGCCGATAAGGAGGGCATCCCGAAGCATTTTTCGAAAGGTTAGTGGGGGTTCAACCGTACTTTATTTACGTTTTTGGTGCCTTTGTGTGCGTGCATGTAGATGCACACGTGCAAGAATAAAAAAAATTGCAAAGAAGCAGGTATGGACCCCCCCCCCCCCCCCCCCCGTCTCAGCCAACTCTGATGTTACCCACAGAAAATGTTTGCTCATGCCCATCGCTGTTTAAATTTGCACGCACCTTTTAGAAGTCTGCACACGGGCTGTAACGCTCCACGGAGCTTTCCACATTCTAGCTCCTTGAGAAGTCAACCATAGTCACTCACTTTTTTTTTTCATTTTTCTCCTTACCTCACCCTACTTTTCATTCACGCGCACCAGTTAACGCAACACTAGCCACTCATAACTAAATTCCTGACGCGCCGTGCGCACACGCAGCAAAGCACACCGTGCAACCGACGTTACTCACGTTATGCACGTATTGAGAACCCAGGTTGCTTGTGTGCGACGTGCTTCTCTCAAGTCGCGTCGCTCGCGCAGCGTGCAAAAGTAGCGGCCAGCCTCGAACACCGCTTTCACGCGGGGAGGCCCCTACAAGGGTCTCGCTTCGCTTATCGCAATCCGGCCCTAGAAAAAAAAGCGACGCGTCAAGTCATGAATAAGCGAAAGCGGTTACGCTGACTCCGCGGCCAGGTCTCCTTTATCAGTGCTGAATGTTCTGCCCAAACATTTTTTTTTCTTTCTTGTCCTTTCTTCCGCTGAGTGAGAATCGGCCTAGTTTACCTTTCACTTTTCTTCCTCGACAGACGCCTCGCGACCAGTCCTCCTGTCTCTTCCTTCGCTCTTGCCTCTGCGACGTTGTCTTTTATTCCACTTTTGAGTGTACGCATGCGTTTGAAATTTTTTTTTTTCGCCATGCACTTCCGAGCCTAGGAGTTCCGTACGATGGCCTATCGCTTCTGCGTTGTGTCTGCTCGATCTTTTATGCAGCGTTGACCCGTTAAATCGTGGTGGCTTTCACCCCCTCAAGTACACCGAGTCGTCTACGGCTCCTTTCGTCAGCTCTCGCTCGAAAGCTTCAACTGTTTTCTTTCACTTTTCGTTCTTTAGTTATTTTTAAGTTATCTTTTTAACGCCCCTTCGCCTAGTCTCAAATGTGGGACGAGAGAATGCGCGTGTTACGTGCCGTTACGTCGTTTCCTCGTGTGTAAACGCCACCGACTCCTTTGGAGCTGCCTTCTTTTGAGCGCGAATGTCGCAAGGGGGCAGAGGTGAGCGTTTGAGGAAAGCGTTTGTATCAAAGGCGACGCATGCAAAAGCGACTGGCTGGTGGATGGGCAAGCCGTCGCAGTGTCGTTCAGAAGTATTTGACTTGCAAGAAATGTGAAAGGCCTCTTGCGTCATAAGGTCATTCCTACACTCTGCGATGCTGACGTTTCAGTTTCACAGCGAAGGCCTTAAGTGTTCTCCTTCCCCGCCACGATGGTCTAGTGGCTAAGGTACTCGGCTGCTGACCCGCAGGTCGTGGGATCGAAACCCGGCTGCAGCGGCGGCATTTTCGATAGAGGCGAGAATGCTGTAGGCCCGTGTGCTCAGATCTGGGTGCACGTTAAAGAACCCTAGGTGGTCGAAATTTCCGGAGCCCTTCACTACGGCGTCACTCATAATCATATGGTTTCGGGACGTTAAACCCCGCATATGAATCATCAATAAATTAAGTGTTCTTTTGCGCAGCCTCTTCAGCATTCAAAGACCCACGTGAGCTGCGTCACTGATGATGTCAAGCTTTTACGTCACCATGTGCCGTCATCATGACACCATAAGTCTCCGAAATTTTAGGTGTCATTAGGACGTCATCATATGAACGTCACCGAGACGTCATCATCATGAGGACATCATCAAACGTCGCCAGGACTCCATCGGGACATCATCATCATCAGGACGTAATGATATTGTAGCGATGTTGGGGCACTCGGAGTATTACAGCAGACGTATTTAATAAGGGGGTGAACCTGTGCCCACAACTCGAACTGACTGCGGTCGTAGGACTGCGCGTCAGTCGAACACCAAGGATGTCGTTCAGCCGACTTCTTCCTCTCCGTGAGAAGTTCTGAGCGTGTGGCGCATACGAGCCGGGTCCAGCCAGGTCAGGTGCTCGTGCCTTCATCGTCTCTGCGGGGCACAACACGGCTAGCATGCGTGTCTTGTGCGCGCGGTAATGGGCGCGTTATTTGAATGCAGGCAAAATGTCGCGGCAATATAAACGTTATCAGGACGTCAACATATGACCACACATGACGACATCGTCATGTGACGTCACCGGTTGACAAGCCACTTCATCAATGTGAGACGATCCCAGAGGCAATGTAACACCAAGCCAACAGTGCTTGTTGTTCGGCTAGTTAGTTCATTACTTGAAAAAAAAAATCGTATGACGTAAACAAGCCCGGTGCCACTAAAAAAAGCTTCGGTGTATTCTACAGCCTGTTGGAGTGCCTCTTCTTCTCTGCCCTAACTGTTACCCGTGCAACAGACAGTGATGTCATCAGCGTAAAGGGTATGCATTGTAATTGTGAGAGCCTCTTGGAAAGCTCACAGAGAGCAATATTGAACAGAAGTGGTGAGACCACTGAACCCGGTGGCGTACCTTTGGAGCCAAGAACGAAAAGTTCTGATTTCAGATCTCTTATCTTAGTCATGGCCTTTCTGCTTTTGAGGAAAGAGCTGATGAATGCGTGGAATCTATGCCCCAAGCCAAAACTAGAAATGGAGTTGAGAATATGAGTACGGGAGAGATCGTCAAAAGCTTTCCCCAGGTCTAGTCCCAAGATTGCCCTGACATCTCTCATTTGAACGTCGATAATCCAGTGTCTTATCAGCTTCATGACATCCTGGGTCGTTAACGCCGTCAGAAGCCTATCATGTTGTACGGAAATAAACCATGGCCTTCAATGTGTTGAGTAATGCAGTTATTAATGACGTGTTCGGCCACTTATCCTATGCAGAATGTAAGCGATATGGGTCTTAGATTACAAAGGTTCAGTGGACGTCCCGGTTTAGGGATAAAGATGACTGACACCAGCTTCCACAATTCCGGGACGGTGGCCTGTCCCCATGCCTTGTTAATCTCGCCCCTGAGTATTTGTATAGAAGTATCATCCAGATTACACATAGTTTGATTTGAGATACCGTTTGGGCCTGGGACCCATTGACTATTTAGTTTCGTGAGGGCCTCCCTCAAGTCAGCCATGCTGGAAGGTTCGTCTAGGGACTCCACGTGCGGACCTTCGTAAGGGGAGTAGTCAACATCGCATGAGGGATTAAAGCTGGATAGTTTTTCGCGAGGCGTTAGAGAACTTTTTGTTTTCTGTCTTCTTGCTTGGCCATATAGAGGATTTGGTCTGTAGCACCCCTCTGGTTGAATTTCGAGCTCAATTCTTTTGACAGGTGCTTCAACAAGTTCTCCCTACCTCCTGTGCGCATATGGCCATCGGCCGAGTTCCACACTTCGTCCTATTGTTGTCTAGAGAGCGTGTGACAGTGTGGCCCGCACTGCGTGTACGCCTGGCTCCAACAAGGAGGCTCCACTTCATCTTCGAGAATACGGCCCGGCGTCGGCGTCAACAAGAAGCAGTAGATTGTTGCGTACGACGGACCGATCCCGCCGAAGCCACCACTGTTGCGAAAGACGGGGACGCCAACACGGTCCCGGAGGCGCCACTGCTTTCAACTCCGCCGGGAAGGTCACCAGCCGTTTGGTAGCGTATGTTTATCAGCTCGCGACTGCTTCTGCGCAGAGCTGATAAGACGAGCGGACGAGACGACGGTGAGTTAAACAAGGTTTATGTACAGCATATTTACAGAGGCGTTACAATTTCGGCACTGGGGCCGACAGAGACTCGAAGAGCCGAGCTCTCCTCTCTAACACATAGGTCAGTCTTTCGCCTAAGACCGCTGACTCACACACATGTCGGCACTCCGACACGGGGACTCCTCTCCTAGGACCTCCGATCGCGACGCGCCGCAGGGCTTCTTTTATTTACACCGGGTCCAACCAAAATGTCCAATCAGAAGCGCCGCTGGTCGTCAGGGCAGGTTCCGCCAATGGGGCCGCCGCGCCATGCGTCTGACCACCAGGCACGAGGAAGCCGGCTCGCTGTCACGTGCGCAGATGACTCAATGCACGTGGGCCAGGGAGGCGCCGCGCGTGTTCACTCCGTCGAGTTGATCGCGCCCGGCGGACTGCGGGCTGGCCTTGACCCAGATTGCCTTTTTCAGAGGCACGGACGTTTGACGAGGACTCGCTGGCATAACAGCACCCCCGCCGCCAGACAATGCACCGGAAAGACGAGCTGCTTCCACGGGGCTCGGATGTCAGGTGCGCTCGTTCGCCAGGTCCCTCCAGGTTCGCCTCCAGGGCCATAGGGAGAATACAGCTCCAAACTGTTCCGGGAACACATCCCATTTTTGACGACGGATCCCAGCTCCACTGGCTTGTCGCCACAACTTGTCGACCAGCTTCACTCGTCTCTTCTGACCCTCTTCGGTTTCAGCACTTGTCGATGGTTCTGCAACTTGCTAAGAACGGTTCGACAACCGACAACACACGACACAAGCAAGTGCCCTCGGTCACCCGACAGAACACCAGACAAAGTATAGTACAACATATACCTATCTACGTGTCTATCGGAATTTTGTTCCCTCTACATCAAGAGGCACATGTGGGACACAAGACTCTTAAAATGACAACTCGATTTTTTTTTCCCACGTACAACAACGTAACGAATTAGAATACCACAAAGTTGGCCCCTTGAGATCACTCTGAACGAGAGCGCTCAGCCCAGGTCGTGATGAGGTCAAAATTTTGCCCCGAATCGCCAGCCAGAAACCGAAAGGTTGAGAAGGTACTAACTAAACGCACTGCTCAATGCACCTGCATTAACGTTTACCTTTCTTTTTTTTTTAGCGAACGTCAAAGTTGCGCTGTGGAGCAACATGCTCCACCTCAGTAACCGGCCACTTTTAGGCGACGATACCTATGCGGCACCAAGAGCGGCTCACACTTGCGACGTTGCACAGGGGAACAACGATACGGCTTGCTACAGATTGACTCCTCACCGCTTAGCTCGATATCGTGTTCGATCACCGTCGTGTCTCCGGGACGGTCCGACAACACATACCCAAACTCGGAAACAATCTTTCTCAGGCCCTCTTTCTCAGGTCCTCCGTAACTTAAGCTAGGCTCTAGGTTCAGCTGTTCCCAGATTACTTTCGATCTCCTTTCGATTACCTCACTAGAACTAAAAATTTCTGCTTCCTCTTCCTCTGAAGCACTTAAGAGTAAATTTACGACTGTTTTCAAGTTACTGTGATAAATTTTGTTCGGCCGCCTTCCTAATTTCTCTTCACAATTGGTATCAGAAAGCTTCGATACTACTTTTGCAGGCCCTTCCCAATCAACCTCAAGCTTGTTCCTTTTGGACGGCTGCAGCAGCATTACCTGATTATCAACTTCAAAAGCACGCTTCTTCACCGATTTCTCGTAGTGCTCCTTCGACAGCACTTTTGCCGCGTTTTTCTGGCTTTCCACTAGCGCTTCAATTTGGCTTTCCACTGGCGCTTCAATCGAGAGATCCTCACGCTGCTCTCGAATGAGCGTCTCTCGATCAACTCTCGGCAGCTCGCTCCAACTTTCCGTTACAGGCAAGAGCGTTGCAGCCCTCTCGCTCTGATTCAATGGCGCCATGTCGTCTCCCCCAACGCATACCGCGCCGGCCGCTTCCGCGACGGGCCGCTCGCGTGACTGCTCACATGACTCACGCGGAAAATTTCCTCTCTGAGGTTCCGTCGACCCGCCGACAAGGTCACCTGAGCGTTCACCGCATTGAACCAGATCAAGCTCCTGCGAAAGCTTTCGCGCTTGCGATCGCGTGAGGGCCATGCACGCTAAGTTGGGGAAGAACGATTTGCCCTGCTCTTTGAGAAGCTGCTCCGAGTTGTTGGAGAAAAGATAAGAAAAACGATCATTTAGCGCGGCAGACACAGCCGCTTCGGTGCGAAGCTCACCGAACGGGCCTTTAATGACAACCGTGGCGATTGGTAAGCGCACACTCTGCTCCTCTGCGACTTGCCTGATCCACGCGCATTCTCCTGTGAAGTCATCCGGAGACACCAATGAAGGATGGACAACGTCCATGGTTGCCGCTGAGTCTCTAAGTGCTCGGCACGTTTTCTTATTCACCCTAATTTCTTGGAGATACGGCTCCAACAACCGCATGTTTTTTTCTGATTCTCGGATCGTTGCGAAGGCAAACTTTTCCTGACAGTTTCTCGCGATGTGCCCTTCCTTTTTACAGTTGTAGCAGATTAGCGGCTTCCGTTTGTTTTCCGATTCAAATGCCTGTGTGGTAGAAACCTCACTCGATTTCTCCGCTTCTTCTTGCCCTTCCCCTACACTGTCCTTAGTAAGAGATGGGTCCTTTTTGAAATTACGGTGCGGAACGGGTTTCCGTTGATCAGGTTTCCTTGAAAAGCCCTCTTTTCTCTCATCTTTTTCAACGCGCACTGCCCTGCTATGCAACTTTCGGCGAGTATAATACTCCTCAGCTAACTCAGCTGCCTTATTTAACTGTACTTCCCCAAGTCTGTCCTGCAGCCAAAGTTTAACATCCTCCTCGATGCAGCGGTAGAATTGCTCCAATGCAACGCATTCCACCACTTTATCGCGGTCGTCATAAACACCTTCGCCCTTGAGCCATTCAATTAAATCGGCTTTAAGACGAAACGCGAAGTCAACGTGTGACTCATTCCCCTTTTCAGCATACCGGAACCTTTGCCTGAAAGCCTCGGGTGACAACTTATAACGTCTCAAGAGCACTTCCTTAACCTCGTCATAGCTCTCAAACGCTTCCCTAGACAAGCAAGTTATCGCGTCGGACACTTCGCCGGGAAGAAGAGCTAGCAGGTTCCGCGCCCAAAGAGGCCGCTCCAAAGCGTTTCGCTCACAGACGTGTTCAAACTTGACGAGATACTTGGCCATGTCCTCGCCTACTACGAACGGTGGCAGTTGGTCCCGAATTCTAAAACCGCTGACCTGAATCGTCGGAGAAGCTACGCTAGGCGCCTGCGAACACTGTAGGATTGCCAATTCTAGTCGTTTCAACTCTAGGCGCTCTTGTCTCTCGGCCTCCTCGCGACGTTCGCGCCTTTCAGCTTCTTCACGTTCGCGAGCTTCGCGCCTTTCAGCTTCTTCGCGAGCTTCGCGCCTTTCAGCCTCCTCACGTTCGCGAGCTTCTACTTCTCGCCTTTCAGCCTCCTCACGGCGTGCTTTAATATCCACCCAGGCCTCATCGACCTCCTCAGCCGACACTCCCTCATCCTTCATGATCTCAAGGATCGCTTGCTTTCGTTTCGCACGGCCCAAAGTAATGCCGAGTTCCTCACAAATTTCGATGAGTTCCTTCACTTTAAGGTTCTCCATCGTTCACACTAGCCTCTTGCTGTTTGCCCCTGTTAACAATTTACTTGCCGTACCCACTATAAGTCAACTAGCAAGACGCGCAAGCAATTTTTCACTCTCCCGTGTTTACCCCCTCCGCATTAACTTTGGTTTCAAAGCACTTCGACTTTGCTTGAAACGATCAAAGCTCACTCTAATGCTTCACACAGCCCTTCTCTAAACTACTACAACCTGAGCTAGAGTAATCTGGTGAACTGAGGGGAAAACATCAGGCACTCACCGCATCGATGTCGCTGACGCCGGCCGATCCCACCGCTGCCACCACTGTTGCGTACGACGGACCGATCCCGCCGAAGCCACCACTGTTGCGAAAGACGGGGACGCCAACACGGTCCCGGAGGCGCCACTGCTTTCAACTCCGCCGGGAAGGTCACCAGCCGTTTGGTAGCGTATGTTTATCAGCTCGCGACTGCTTCTGCGCAGAGCTGATAAGACGAGCGGACGAGACGACGGTGAGTTAAACAAGGTTTATGTACAGCATATTTACAGAGGCGTTACAATTTCGGCACTGGGGCCGACAGAGACTCGAAGAGCCGAGCTCTCCTCTCTAACACATAGGTCAGTCTTTCGCCTAAGACCGCTGACTCACACACATGTCGGCACTCCGACACGGGGACTCCTCTCCTAGGACCTCCGATCGCGACGCGCCGCAGGGCTTCTTTTATTTACACCGGGTCCAACCAAAATGTCCAATCAGAAGCGCCGCTGGTCGTCAGGGCAGGTTCCGCCAATGGGGCCGCCGCGCCATGCGTCAGACCACCAGGCACGAGGAAGCCGGCTCGCTGTCACGTGCGCAGATGACTCAATGCACGTGGGCCAGGGAGGCGCCGCGCGTGTTCACTCCGTCGAGTTGATCGCGCCCGGCGGACTGCGGGCTGGCCTTGACCCAGATTGCCTTTTTCAGAGGCACGGACGTTTGACGAGGACTCGCTGGCATAACAAGATGCAACAAGCGTAAAATATGTCCGTCAGAGGCGTCCAGCGTCGGTGTCAACACGAAACAGTAGATGCTTCAAGAGTGAAATGTGTCCGTCAGTCCCAAAATGTGTGTCCATCGGCTGGCCCCAGAATGGTGGCGCACAAGAAAGTTTTGCTGAATTTGGCGGAAGCTGGCAACATCGTGTCCGACTGCCCACTGATTTTGGCTCAGTTTTTAAACGCACCTTTTGAGGTGTCTCCACTCTAAAACAGGCGCTCATGTAGGCTCCCTGGAGGAGCTGGCAACGTTACGGCACCTGGCGGAGCGGATATCAACCCCGTGCTCATTTCTACGTGGCCTCTAAGATTCGCTTCTTCAGCTGAATGACGAAACACATACTCAACCAAAGGAGTACACCAGTGCCTTCCACGAACGCCGACACAAGAGTGCTTGCCGCCATCAAGCACCCAAATCACGAAGGGTCAACTCAAGAATTTTTTTCTGAACGCATGTTGCGTTTTCTAGTTTCACGTCTGATACGCAGGTCAGACGTTCTTCACGAGGAATGGCTTACTGTTGTCTCATAGTAAAGTAGGTGTAATTTGTTAACATTTTATTGTAAACAGGCCTTTTCGACGTCTTACAGCGTACAGAATATTACTTTCTCATAGCAGAGTTGATACTCCGAGTCGACTTTATTTTTCAAACCACTCATGCTAATCCTGGGCTGTTGCGATACAGTTATGTCAATTGTCACGTTATAACACCAATTATACAGCGCTCATGTGCTTGTATGTTTCTCAATCATGGGTGTTATGTGACACTGTATTAGAGTTTTGGTACCTATTGGTACCTGTTGATATCCTGTGAGTACGGACATTTGCATACAAACTTGTTATATAGTTGTATAAGACGCTCCCTACTTCATGCGTGCCACTCTATTGCTGATTTGGCAACTTCACAGTGCCTCACTGTTCATGGCATCTTACGTTGAAATGAATTTCCTTCCAAAGTGGTTCAAATGAGACCTTATATATGCAGCTGTCCAAAAAAACATCACTGTGCTGCAAATCATGACCCTTCTTTTCTAAGCGCAGTATCTCTTAACAGGGCATAAATGGTGCTTTAGGTCGTCTAAATTTGTTTCAATACTAATTTGTTGGACTTTACTGACCAAAACCCCAGTAATATTGATATACATTTCAGCGGAAGGCTCCGGCATACTTTTGAGCACCTTATTAATGTTAATACGGCCTAACATAATTACAACGGTGTTCTTGCATTTAGCTCCATCATAGTGCGCCTAGCGAGACAGGGAATCGAACTCGCGTCTTTGAGCTTAGCAGTGCGGCACGTTACCATCGTACAGCTACCATGCGCAGTCGGCGTCTGCAATCGTTTCAGAACGCAGATACCCGTATATTGCATAATTTATATGTGCGGTGTATTTCTAGCTTTGTGTTTTGGCACAGCTTACAGAGCTTTCATGGAAGTGCACTAGAGTACTCGACTAAGTCCACACTTTTACTAAATACTCTGAGCTATCTGCCCGGGTGTACTATAGGGACAACTATACGTAGCTCTTCCATAGTAGTCTGCACAGCTCGCTAATTAGTTCTGAACGAAATTTCAGTGGACAGCAAACATCGCTGAATGCGTACTCTCATCGCTCCTTCTGGGACAACTTACCGTTTTATTGTATTAGAGTGCTCACGATACTTTGAATCAAGCGTTCTTTTGTTTAGGATTCTCGTGGAAGAACATGCGTGTTGCACCCTGTGCCTTCACGTGGACCATTCACTGTTACCAATGCTCAATAAACTTCCCTGTCTACTTGCAGCTTTCCATCAAAGAAGCTTGCCGTCTTTTACAGATGTAATTCTCGCGACGGAAATGGCGTGAGCCAATTCCTAATGGCGGCCTAAATGAAACAGATGCGTGCAACGTATTTAGCGTTTTAACCTGCAACATAACCGAAGAACAGCATGCGAATGAACCAAAAACCAACTATAACATGAACTGTAATATATTAGAACTTTATATCAGTTGAGGTGCTTTGTTGACCATGCAAAAATCTGGCATAATGATGACCGATTTACAAACAGGACGTGGGGTCGGTGCTTGAATTGTCTGAAAGAATTGTCAGTATTTTGTAAAGGCTCGCTAAGCGCTACACAGTTAGGGGAGACATTGTACTAGCGCCTCCACTGCTTCCATTAGTTTAATCGGCACTGAGCCATTGCTTATCCTAGCGCCCTAGCGTATAGCACTGCTTCGACGAGCTCAAAAGCATTGAACGATTTAAAGTAATTACGTATTTTCAAAGTTTTTAGCTATACGTGCCTCGCAGATGACGCTGTGTAATATGACGTAACAACACTGCTTCGTAATCGCTTCCATCGGTTCCGCTTGCCGGGTCTGCTCCTGCGAGGCAAAAGGTCTGTGAAAGGAGTTCCAGAATCGCAACTCTGCACGTGGGCACCGAGATGCGCGCCATGCCACCCACGTGTTTTCAACCAACCACCACAGGACGGCGCTGGTTGCGCTGGCTGTGTTGATCTTTTTCAGAGTCGCCAATTGCGTTGGCAGATTTCAAGTGTTCTACAAGAGCCGCGGCAATCAGCACGCCATGAGGCACGCTGCTCGACTTTAATACCAGAGTCCTTCAATACTTTTTGAAGGACTTTGGTAATACCCTTTCTCTGTGTGCTTCTCTGTGGCGCGGCTGTCTAGGACGACTGCGAACTGCACCGCTAGCGAACAGTGCCATACAATGGCTATGCCCTCAGAGATGACACACATATAGCACTTGTGGGACCGGAGTAGCTTGTCAGGCACGTAGCATCAGTGGCACTGTGTGACGGGGTCAATACAAAGGCCTTTCACTATCATCTCCCGATGGCCCTGCGCGTCAATTACTCGTGCGGCAGACATGCCTCTTACACGCGCACACTGATATTCCTTTTCTGTACAGGTGCTGAACCCCCGTGCACGCTGGACAGAGAAAGCGAAATGAATGCTTTCGTCACAGCGTATTTCTAGATCGCTATCTGCAACGCGAGGAACGAGGAAGCAGACACTGCCGAACGTTGAGCTTGCGGCCGGCCGTGGTAATGTGGCCCTCACTATGGCGTCGATGCGGCGAGAGCGTTGTGACTCATCACGCTGCATGCGATTTGCCGATCAAACTGGGCGAGTCATTTTGTTCCACACGGAAGTATAGCTCTGTACCTGGACCAAGGAGACCATGCCCCGATCGGAAGTGCAATAATTATCAATGTATGAACACCGAGTGAAGCTCTTATTTGTAGTCCAATCAATTGTGGTGAAGCTCTTACTTCCGGTTTTACGAATATTCAGAAAAAGTCTTGTAAAAGATGAAGCTGGTACGAAATTGATAGTTCTCTGTTCAAATCAAGGAGGAAGGGAGGAAGCAACAAAAGGGAGAAGGCAGGGAGGTTAACCAGAAAGACATCCGGTTGGCTACCCTACACTTGGGGATTAGGGAAGGGGACAAGAAAGACGAGAAAGAGGGAAGAGAGGAACACACCAAGTCTACGACGTACAAGACTGCCCGAGCTCGACCCTTCACTACAACTCCGGCCTCCACCCAGCCTACATCGACGTGCAGCTTCGCTTCTCTATCGCATTTGGCTGGGAGTTGCTTCCACGAAAGCTTATACCACGTTAATCAGAATTACTGACAGTGCGGCGTGCAATGTTTGTGGCACCGACGAAAATATCGAACACCTGCTGTGCCATTGTCCTCGATTTGCCTCAGATAGACAAGTACTTGCCAACGCAATGCGGCGACTGGATGATTGGCCTCTTTCTGTGCAGCTGCTATTACAGCAACGTCCACATGCCTCGGCAGCCCACAAGGCAGTGAAAGCCCTGCTGTGTTTCCTGGGAAAGACAGGCTTGTGTGAACGCCTCTGACATGCGGTAGAGTTCTACACGCTGCAGTGAAATTACTGTCAGTCTCTCCCCCACCTTTTTTTTTCTTCTCCCTCTTTTCTCTCTTTCTCTTTGTTCAAGTCAAAAGCTACATTAGATACATGTGATATCGGAGCGTAACCTTACCTAGGATTCTGGTCCATTAATTGTCAGGAAATTTAGCGAAAATTAGTCGAATTACCTAATTGAAAGAGCAACCAGTTTTCTTGTCAGCAGCTGGAATCGTTGTGGCGCGTGGTCGAGCAGAACTTGATCATGATCTTCTTCGTGGCCTCTCAGATTCGCTTCGGCTGCGCGACGTAACACAAACCCAAGACGCACGAACGCCGACATGCGAGCACCACTACCTAAAGGCCTGACCGCAAGTACGCGTTGCAGCGCGTCAGAGCATGGCTTGTAGACTCGGCACTGCGTTGACACACCAAGTGTTAAGACACTGCAAAGCGTACGTATAGTCATACCTCAAGTCAAGGATTGGGTTTGCCTCTGTTTACGGTGTACGTTTCTGAATAACCACTGTAGTGTTGACTATAAGGCACGCCGCAAAGGGAGGATCCGGAAATTTAGAGATTTGTGGTGTTTTTTAACGTGCACTGACATTTCGCCTCCATTGAAATGCTATCGCTGCGGAGAGAATTGAACCCATGACTTTCTGATCAGCAGCTCAGCACCGCTACCGCGACAACATCGCGGTGGACGTATACGCGATGGTGTGGCGCTGCAACGCGTACTTGTGGTCAGGCCTTTAGGTAGTGGTGCTCGCATGTCGGCGTTCGTGCGCCTTGGGTTCGCATTACGTCGCACAGTAGAAGCGAATCTGAAAGGCCACGAAGAAGATCATGATCAAGTTCTGCTCCACCACGCGCCACAACGATTCCAGCTGCTCACAAGAAAACTGGTTGCTCTTTCTATGAAGTAATTCGACTAACTTCCGCTAAAGTTCCTGACAATTAATGGACCAGCATCCTAGGTAAAGTTACGCTCCGATATAGGTGCACGCTAGCGGTGCCATCTTTGCCTCGAAAAGCAGTTGCTGTGACCAGCTGCAGCGGGTATCTATACCTGGAGCGCAGTCATAAATTCGTTCAGGAGTACGTGGTGGTAGTGTGGCTGTGCAACTACGTTCATGTTTGTGGTTTTACGTATGCGTGTGTACACCACAACTAGAATTTAAAAAAAATTAGGGCAAGGTGTGGCTGGTATGGAGTTTTGCACGTTCGCGCCAGGCCCTCAGTGTGCGAAAGTTGCTTCGGTTCGGCCACAATACGAGCGGTGGTGGCAGGGGCCTGTTTCTTTCGTCTTCCTTGAGAGTAAATAATCTTTGTGCGGCGGGTCTTTTCATAATAACTACCACAGAGGAAACCAACAGTACCTGGTTCGGTCTTGCAGGGCACAATTCATCAAATCAGAATGGTTACGAGTCATGTTAGTATAGTCTCCAGGCGTGACTACGGTTAGCGAGAGCACAGACTTCCAGTGCTCGGGTATAAGGCCCGGGTCTTGGAAAAATACCGATCCAGCACTGAAATTATAGTCTGTGCAATTTTCATCTTATACGACGCGAGAATTCACGGTTACACGTAGTCGGCTATTTGTTTTGTTCGAGTGCTACATATAAGCCGACACTTGTTGCACACTACGGGTCGATAAAGTAGCACGAACGGAGACAAGTCTGAGTGATTTTGATGTAAAAGGGCTGCTATTGTGTGTCGAACACGATTGATCAAACTCACAACCACCACTGTGAAGTGGTTGGTATATAGTTATGGTGCTGATACTTAGGTCATGAGGTCACACCCCGGCCATGGGGGCCACATTTTGGTGTTGCGAAAATGCTAGAGGCCAGTGGGCTTCGATTGAGGCGCATGTTGAAGAAGCCCAGGTGGCCTGAATTTCCTTAGCTCTCCATTCAGGTGTCTCCTATAATATTATCGTGGTTTAGAACGTAAAATACTACCTACTATTAATATAAATGAAGGAACACAAGGCGATGAAAGTAACCGGCTGTTGAGTATCGCTCACTTGTAGAAACCATAGTCACTTGTAATTAATTTCATACCCATACACCGAATCGAGTATCACTGTCATAATTTTATATTTTATACACACATTTTATGCTTTTATACAACACGTGATTTTAGGCCTTTATAGAGCCGTAACACACCATGTCATCGCAATAATTGGTCATTGCTTACATTGCATCAAAGACATTGCCCTCTTTGGCCACCCATAGTCCTTGCGCCACAAAACTCCACTAATCATCATCATGATCATCATCATCAACCGGCTGTTGAGCAAACATGACACAGTGTTGAGGCAGCTTGTGTATTTTGCTCATGATGTGTCACGATGTCATTAAATTATATAACACGTTTCAGTAAACATTAGTATGCAACATTGTCCTGATTAGAAACTATCCAAGATATGCGTAACTGTAAGGCACTTGGTGTTTTTAGAAGAGTTTTGCGTGTTGATGCGCGTAGTGCTACCGCTGTGTGTATTGCTTTATAAACATTCTGTGCACAATTATTTTCTTTCTTTTTTGTTTTCTTTCGTCCTGGACCTTGCTGTGCGCCTTGATTGCGCGCGTTTCTCCTGTTTTGAGTGTTGGGTAGAGGTAGAGCCGCAAAGGGTTTTACGCTTCCCGCAAACTTTTTCGACACGCTCTCCGTGCTATGTTCTGCGGTAATAAATGAACACTGTTGACGGCGTATTAACCACGGTTTTATGAAGCAATTCTGCGCAGTGCCCGACTGCGGAATCATATTGACCACGTGCATGGTGTTCCTTAGCGCTCACCTTTACGTGATCACGAAACAATTTCAGCATTACGCCGCTGTAGCAGTAGAGACACCCCTGTCGAGACCGAAACATAGTAACGCTACTAAATTGGTTCACGAACTTCTTTCATTACCAACTTAAGTTTGAAATTATGCTGTTATTTGCTTGCATGCCACGAAACCTACCCAACCTTGTTCTTTCACAGGCGAAATGTGTGTGACAGACTTACGTACCACTTCGAAAGTGTACTGTCAAGCGAAAGTTTGCGGGATGTGCAGCTGGTGGCGGAGCGGTGGAAGACTGAAGTCCCTAGAAATAACTGAAGTAGCGCCATTCGCGTCGCGTTGCAGGCTCCTCCTCTCCCTTATGCTTGGTAGCCTTGGTAGTGCAAGCGCCATCTTGTCCGTCGTCGGTCGCATGTTTTCTCTTGCTTCCGCGACGACACCGGCGAGCAGGAGGCGGTGCACCGGCTCACCCTCCTTTGTGCGTCGGGAGAGGATGTGACTTTGTAGTTTCCTGCTGGATGCTGCATAGGCGCGGCTGCTGCTGCTGAGAGACGTTCAGTAATGCGGTCTTGTGTATGAGATCAGATGTTCAAGCAAGATTGTAAATTAAACAACGTGGCATAAGAAGACTTGCTTTGCGACACGGTGCTTTGCAAGCACACGGGAACACCCCAAATCATGGGGTACAGAGTGACATGGGATGGACATCGTTCGAGTGCAGGGAAGCTACAACAGCACGATAAAATTTGAGGGGAGACTGAGTAAATAGGAGAGGAGCATTGAGCTAGGAATGTTTTCAGCTACTTGTACATGAAGAATGTTGATACTAAATGATGAAAGCAAACTCGGAAATTTTTAAACAGGTATTCACACAACAACAGAATACCAAGCCTAAAAGAAATATCGGTTAAGAAGAAGGTGAAGGAAACAGTGAGGGACATGTGGAAGATTGGAATGCTTACGAAATCATCACTGGAGATCTAGAAAACTTTCAAACAGGAAATTGATAAAGAAAAGATCTACGGCAGCTCTCGAGGTAGTTTTCTGCTGTTCGAGGCCAGAACAGGAGTATTGCGGACGAAGACGTACCAAGCCAAATGCGAAGACACAGACAAGTTATGTAGTGCTTGTTGAAAGGAGGAGGAAACGGCTGATTATTTGGTAATGTTCTGTAAAGGGCTCCACCCTAAAGTCCAAGATAATAGCGCGCAATTTTTAAAGCATTGAGGTTTAGGGACAGTGGAGGAAAGATAGACTAGAAATAACCAGGACGAAGTTAACTGATTGGTGGCTACAATCAAGACGCGAGTAAAATTCAACCCTTCAACACATAGTGATAGTACTTAACTTTATGGCTAGGTGGCGTGAGTCGCCGCCCGATCTAAAGGGCACAGCCGGATACATCCATCCATCTAGAGAGGAGGCAGAGGTAAAGTACATTGTAGCAGAGGTGAAGGGGGGTGGGTGGCAGGAGTGGCGCAACTTTGGTTTCTTTGGATACTTGATGGAAAACTGGAAAACTGCATTGCTGCGCCGCCTAACGTGACGAGCGTCAGGGTGTTGAGGCTATCGGCCACAGCTTCCGAGATTAGATCCAGCGCCGGTGCGTTGTCGAAGCGCGCTGTTGCTAATCGCCGAAGCCACGTACAATAGCATCGACACCACGCCGTGGTACAGTAGGTCGCACAGCAATGCACTTTTCCGCCTTTCCGTCACGCACTGCACATCCTGAAAATTTTTGCTGTTGGCAGTACGTGAGCACCTATGTAGGAACATACGTCCATCAGCGTGCGTTCAACAACTGCTGACCCCGTCGCTTGATCCTCCTCTCTAAACACGTGCCTATCAGCCCAGTTTGGCGTACTCTTCTTCCCAGCTCTCTGTGTTTCAAAGCGAGAGAGACCCATGGCAGCTTCCTTATTTTTTGTTTCTCTTTTCTATTGTATTTTTATATCAACATCCTCGCTGGTTATAGGCCAGTGGACGCAGTCGGCCTTGCCAAGTACGCCCGGTTTTCGCTGCTGGGTGAAGCGGCCAGGCAGGAGGGGGGCCTACTTGTCTCGTTTTCTTGGCCTCTGCTCTCTTGCTGCGTAGCACGGCTGTCGGCTACGTACGGGTGCGCTAAAGATTTCGGTCAAAGACTGGATCGTTTTCTCGTCGACAGATTGCACCCTGGAAAACAAAATAGCAAAAGGAAACAAGATAGAGTCAAAGAAACGGGACTACGCCATGATCTCCAGCGGAAACTACTAACTCCGAGAGAAGAAAGAAGGAAATGTTGAAATAAACGAAACGAATGCTAGGGAGAAAGAAAAAAAAAGTACGCGCGTCGTTCCGCCTGGGTAGTTGCGCTTCTTCTCGTTTTTTGTTTATTTTTTTGCGTGCTTTTTTCTTTGGCATGTTCTAGATGAAGAACGCGGAAGAACGGAGGCCTCTGCTGGCGTAGTTCTTGCGGGTAGCTTGAAAATAGCGGCAGTATTGTAGAACAGTGGGTGAGTCGGCAAGTACGCGGCTTCCGCAACGACAGGGAAGGGGACGCTGGAGAGGACGCTTAGGGGATTATGTAGACGACATCCGCGGAGGCGGCCGGCGACAATGTAATGCGCAGAAAGCATAAATGAGGCTCGGGAAGTGCGCGCTGACGGCGAAGTTGCCGATGGACGTGTTAGGTCTCCGCGGCCTCAGCTGCGGTGAAGAGCCATGAATTTCTGAGTGAATCTGACTTCCTGGCCGATATGTTCACCGGCGTGCAGCGACGGTCGTGGCACCGGGAGTTGGGTTGGGTTGCTTCACTACTTACACGCGATGACGTAAGTCTCGCACGCATGGGCGCTGCCAAGAAAGTGGACCCCCCCGTTTCTTCAGAAGTCGGTGTGATTCTTGTTACCTGCTTGTTTGGAGGTGGAGCTATGAGGATTCAGCTCTGTCTTTGCATGCTCTCTCGGTGAGTTATAGAAGGACAGCGGAGACTATTGGCCCCAGGGAGGTCTTGACCGGAATGACGGTAAACATAGCCATGAGTCACGAATCTCGTCATGTTTAAACAGGGTTAATAGTGTGGCTTTGTTTGATGCCTGCGGCTTGCACGTAACACGATTCAACATCAGCCAGCCCACTCAATGACGTCCACCCGTCATGGAAGGCTTAGCATGACGCACGCAAACTGATAACGAGTACAAGGTTGCGGCCACCGTGTTTTCCTTTCTTGGTTCTCACTTCCGTCATCACAGCATGAAGCGAATTCAAGTTGGGTTTCGTCAAAGGGTAGCTGCCCTAACGTAACTTTTTCTTGTTGCTTGTTGTGAGAGCAACGCGTACGCATGCTGACCTTACTTGAAGGCCAAATACGTTTATCGATGGATTAACTGCCTGGGATCTTAGCTGCTCAATGTGTTTAACGAGAAGCACAATGCACACAGCGGCATGATGTGGCACTCCGTAATACACTGGCGCACTCACACTCACGAAGCACAACATGGGAGATAGCACTTTGCCGCTGGCTCAGAATATCTAAAAGCGCTGAGATGGAGTTGCTGCCAGCGGTGGAGCAGACATCACACCTCGATTTTTTATGCATGAGATCAGACGCGTGACATACCATGAGCGTTGCGAAAACACGCCAAGCATCTTAAAAGGGTTCTAATGCGTAAAACTAGTTTTCACGTATTAATGAAGTACAATTTCTCAATCCCGAAAACACCATTCTTACCGCGTTCAAAGCGAGAAAACGCTCGAAAAGAAATTGCGGGCTGTGAAAGTAAATTTCGAAGGCGTCTGCTGGGTCGTACATATAGTTTCTACATTATTCTCTGTTTGCCATAGACCTAGCATACGAAATTTTGGAAAATTTCATTGAGCCACTGTCCCTCCAAGAATACATTTTCAAATTTCTTACGTTACGCGCGGAGATTATGGAGCAAAATTTAAAAATGAAACTTCCACCTTCAGTTTCTCTGCTAATAATGAACTTACGACAGTTGAACTCATGACATTAGAGTTGTCAGAGTGCAGTTCATCAATTTAAACCAAATCGTTGCTTTTCTTTAGTGTTTTTTAACTTGCTTCAGCAAAAAAGGTACGTTTTTCATAAAACGATCAATACTGTGCGAAACACACGGAAAGCCTGATACTTGCTTGGAAATGGTGCGTTAATACTCTACCTTATTAGGCATGCCCCCGTGGCACAGCAGCAAGCTAGATCATTGGGCTTCGGCACTAGTGGTGTAGAATTCAAACATGGGTGTCACATCATGTTTATTTTTGTTTATTTACGTATTTACTGACAAGCTCCATTGCGGCCTCTGTTCGTGTCCATCCCCATTCACAAGTGCGCATGCGCCGCTGGCTATGAATCAACTGAAGGGGCAATTTATCAGAACTTGAAGTCTTATTGATAAAGTAATAAAACAGCAAAATTTGAAGACACATTGCAGATGCACAATATCAGTTACAGGCATTCGCAAAACACGACCATAACTCAGATCGCAACTATATAGCAAATAGGTCGAAGCGTGACGTCAGGTGACAAGCCGATGAATGGTAGCCACAGTTTGCGATTCACCCATATCTCCCAATGTTCGCGTTGGTTCTTGGGAATTAAACTCTCAATAGTAGCCAGAAATCGCTCTCCACTCTGATCTCTCTTATTCTCTCAGCCGGCTCAACTGCTACAAATTACCGCCGCCAACCACGTGGCAAGACCACAAAAGCATGCCCGAAACCTGCTAGGGCAGGTTTCAGACATGTCTGAATGCCTGAAAGACATGTCTGTCATGAATGTCAGACATGTCTGTCTGAATGACATGAATGTCATTCAGACATTCCGAAACTTACTAGGGCAGGTTTAAAAATGTGATCGCTAATCTAATCAGGAGATATGTGTATTTCAGTGTAAAATATTCTGAATGTCATTGCATACCATAATGCCACTCCTACTATTTTGTTCGCATGTCAAACTTGTTTTTTTTTGCCATTCTGTTCCAGTTTTTATTTCCTTTATATGTTTCATAACAAGAGCTCTGATTTTAGTGTTCGAATTAAGGTACCTCTTTCTGTACAAGTTCCCTTATATGTAATCCGCACCCAAATACACTCAACAAACTGAAACTGAAAGAAAAGTAGCCCGTTTCTCGCGAACGTGGTAAAGCGACGCTACCCGGCCATCGTTCTCCTTTCTTGATGATCACATCGCACCTGTTAAAGCTAAAGCCGTGTTCAGGGTTGCTCAGAGGACTGCAGTATATATTGTACTACATCATGAACAAGACAGATGCATCGTGCGTGTGTGTGTGTGTGTGTGTCTGAGTGTGCGTGCGTGCGTGCGTGCGTGCGCGCGCCTCGACGATCAAGTGACGGCGCAACCACAATGGCCTGTCAACGAACACTGTGACTTGAGGATGGCAGCTGCGGGGAGCTATCGAAGCCTCGATATCCTCATGACGATGATATCGAGTCCATATTGGCGTCGATATGTGACAGCAATGACTGGATGACAACAACAGGAACAACGAGTAGCAAGACAACAGCATGTGGAATAGCGACTATAACCGACATGTCCCGATGCTCTCAACCGGCTTCAGGTGTAACATAATCATGCTGATGTTGCAATATTTGCTAACTCTTGTCTTTTATTGTCGAGAGATGAGAACGGTCATTAAACTTCATTATGATATGGAGTAAAATAACATCTGGCTCCTTTAATAACTCCAAAGTAATAACGGGCCCCACTGCGCTTCGTGCGTAGTATAAACACCAATTCTTGCCTGTCACTTACGCAATGATTCTACTCCAGCTTTATTTTTTGTCTTGTGCAGTTCCGGGTACAAGACGACGTCTGTTTTCCGCCCAAGCCCAAACATGGCGGTGGTGTCTTCCTCGAAGTAGGAGGCGTCTCGTCCTTAGACATCGCGTGCCACGCTCGTGAAAAAAAAAAGTACGACGCGTGATTGCCGTGCACGGTCATTTGCCGTGCGAAGGACAGTACGGCACGACAGGTTAGCGCGGTGCGCGGCAGCACGTATGCATTATTTACGACGACGTGGCCGACACGGCGCCGGCGACTCACGCACGGTGGTCCTCGTCCGTTCGTCATTTTCCGCTACGGCCCGTGTCCGGCCACCGCCTGACCACTTCCTCCTCCTTGAGGGCCTTCCGTGCCTTTCTCTCGCACGGCCGATTTGACGCGCGATTGTCGAACTGTATACCGCAGTACGCACGGCATAGCGGGTCACTTCAGCGAACGTACCGTATATCACGGTGCATAGTCATCCCATCTTGTCAATCTTTCTTTTTCTTTTTAACACGAAAGTATTTATACCAGCCTCCACAAAGCCTTCAGTAATCTATAGTTTACGCCACAAAAGCGAAGTCAGAGCATGGTAACAGGTCACAAAAAAGAATCAGATTTTTTTTTTTTTTTGGTGGCGCCAGTATGTTTACACTTCAAAGAATTAACGTTGTATCGCGTTACTTCTTTCAAAAGAATCGCCTCACCGCCATCATCTTAGCTGCGATCCACGAATCGTCCTGGAAACAAAGCCGTCAATTATTTCGATGAACGATAATGCACATGTTTAACGCTTTATCAATAGGCATGTTGTGGTCATTTTGACGACGTATTCAGCGACGAACATTATCGCGATTTAGAAGAGTATTAGTCCTTAAGAAACGATAACTTCGAGTCCAGACACAGCGTTATTTTCAGGACAACATGCAAAGTGACATGCGTATACAACTTGGGCGAAAAAAAAAAAATATCGAAGGAGTCGCTCGCATTCGACGGGATGCGCATGTGAGATAAAACACGGTACTTCCGACACGTGCGTGCATGTATACTGTACGGGCCGGAAGCCGCCAGCGTCGTATGTCAGTGGCTCCGCGACGGGATGCCCGGAAGCGATTTTTCCTTGCCACCGTCGAAGCGCCCTCAACACGCACGTTCTATTAACCGCATTACGCAATTGTAGCGGCTGACCTAAAGTGATTCAGCTATGACCTGTGGCTCGTATTTCGCGTTCACGTTTCGCTTGCTGACGACAGGAACTGAAACGGGCACGCTTGTTTTCAACGCTGGAGAACGAGAACCATGTCGAACGAAACTAGATCCGCCGTGCCGATCGTATGTATATGTATACTCCGTTGGTCACCGAGAAAAGCAAGCGCACTGACCGTTCGATCGAGTTTTATTTTGTTCGCGTAAATGATCAGGGAATAAGGTTAGATTCTCTCACCCTATTCAAGGCCGCTAAGCATTTGTTGCCGGATCAATCAATATCCTCGCGCAGGACAACGTGATCCGCGATTCCTGCCGAGTAGTTCAATCAGTACCATCCCGGATGTAATAGCGCATAGAATAACAGCTATTTCAGGGGAAACCAGCAACAAATACTGCGTTTTCTTCGCTATGTACATTGTCTTAGGAGTAGTATTCGTGAATACGTTATTAAGAAACACATTCTCCGTCGTTTCTCACTCGAGATTGCAAAATATATATGTGGCGGTGTCGGATTGTTTGGGTTTTCTCGAAGACTATCAATAATCGTATGAATTCACGAGGTGGGAACACGTATACTTTAGCAAATAACAGCATCTACGCGCGTTCGCATACAGTCTTGTTACCTTAGAATATGGAATAGGAATAATCAACAACGTATGCTTCATGCAACTGAATAAACTTTGATGGACTTTTGAGCCGTGGTTTCAGCCAGGGGTCTCAGACACGTGGCCAGCCGAACTTTCGCCAACGGCCCGCTGTCCTCACATGGCAGTCTCTGTGCCATATTTTTCATTGGACTTTGGGACAATTTGTGACATTGCTAAATGCCTCTTGCCTTAATTTCTGACCTACCGTGATCTATGACGCTTTGTTCTGGTGCGCCACGCAGTCGTGAATGGTGTGTGTGTGCGTTGAAAGATAATCTTGTGTTAAAAAGAACATAATCGTGGAGCAAGAGCTCTGTACATCCGTCCAGATGTTGGTTATTGTGAAGATCAGTATTAATGTGTTTCTCGAATCCTGGCCTCAGGTCAAGTTCCTTTCAGAAACGACACATAAGATATATGCGAAATGCCTTCTTTAAAAACGCAACGACCAACTGTCCCTTGATTGATATGTGGGGTTTAACGTCCCAAAACCACCATTTGATTATGAGACACGCCGTAGGGGAGGGCCCCGGAAATTTCGACCACCTGGGGTTCTTTAACGTGCACCCAAATCTGAGCACACGGGCCTACAACATTTCCGCCTCCATCGGAAATGCAGCCGCCGCAGCCGGGATTTGAGCCCGCGACCTGCGGGTCAGCAGCCGAGTACCTTAGCCACTAGACCACCGCGGCGGGGCCGCCAACTGTCTCTTGACTGTTCCGGCCCTTCGCGGGACTTAATTTCGTGGCTGCGGCCTGGTAGCAGGCAGACGTGAGTTTGAGATTCCCAGCACGCACGAACAAGGCCGTGGCATTGTCGCTGAACGAGCCGTGTTGCCTGTGGAAACTCGAGAAGCGCCATCGTCGCTTTCTGATGGGATGCTCGAGCGTAGTATACGCATTGCTTGTAACGAGGCTAGTAATCGAGGCGCGCTAACACTGCGGTGAGCCGCTGTCTCTGGGAGCTACAGCAGGCCAATGACAGAGGATGTATTCAATTGCTTCCTTTCTGCCGCACTCGTAACACGCAGCACTTCCAGTCATTCCTAGGCGTAACAATGCAATCTGTTGAAAACGTCAAAATAATTGAACAACTACTGCATGCATGAGAGCATAAGCATGTGCCTTTGCTCACCTTAGCATTCTGCGCATATATAAGGACATCGGGTTTTGCGGTATGAGTGTGTGCGGTCGCATAATGAATTAGACTATCAGCCACGTAGGCTTTGGTTTGCCCCAAAAATTTTTATTTGACCCGAAACTTCGCGGAATAAAAGGCTGTGCCTTCTCTAAATGTCCCCGATTTCTGGAGTGCAAAATAGTCGTGCAACATCGCCGGTTACTTCACTGAATCCCATAAAATGACCGCTTCTAACCATCGTTTGTTGATCCTTCTGCTTTATTAGCACACTCGAAAAGTGGTTTACTGTGTTGCTGCAATCCTCAAGATAAAACCTCAGACAACATTCCGTCTTTTCGTACTGCAGTTAGCTTGCCGGTTTCAAGCAAAGCCTAACAAACGTCCTGAAGTTCCGGAATTCGAGTCTTGAAACACTGCCTTAAAAATTTATATATTGCAATAAGCGTCATTTTTTAACAAAAATCGCCTTTCAATTATCTAAATGTTTCGGTGATTCGATTTACTGCGGGCAGTCTGTTAGCTATTATCGAAGTTCTTGTCATGTCAATTCACGCGGCTGAACGCCGCTTGAATGAAATGCCGGTCCGTAATGTGGATCTGGCCAGCCATTGAGAGACATTTCCTTTTTTACATTCTTGTCCCCGTTGTCTTCATTTCTTATCTTTTACTTTGGTATGCTGCTATCCTCTATCTTTTCCGTCCTCCCGAAAGAACAGGCAGGCGTTGTGTCCCTCCAGGTGGCAGTATCAGCCTGCTCTCTTTCCTTCTTTCTTCTGTGCACGCATATCTAGGAGTAGTAGTAGTAGTAGTAGTGCTTGTACTACTACTATTACTACTACTACTACTATTACTACGAATAATAATAATAATAATAATAATAATAATAATAATAATAATAATAATAATAATAATAATAATAGTATAACGTGGATGAGTGACACACATTACGGCTCTAAGTTCAGACATTTCTCAATATCATAAGTCATGTTAGGACGCATTTAAGATGAGGTTGAATCTTGCCAAGATTAAGCGGAAGGACAGGGAGGTTAGCCAGTTCTTCTACGCTCACATGTACCAAGTTGTACAACCAATATGAAGATAGGTAAGGCGAGCGCACATCGAAAGTTCTGCACAGAGGATCAGTAACAACAACAACGCCACAAGCACTGCAACTTCTATAATGAAGAGTAGGTGGTAACTGTAAACTTGGTACCGTTCGCTGAACGCGCAGCTACATAAATGGAGAAATAAAAACACGATAATCGTTCCAACAAATCCGTAATAAATGCGTGATTGCAGGTGAACATTTAGAATAGTATCTGTATCAACACAATAAACCGCAAGGTCTTGCTAAAGTGGATTAAACTGGATCGGGCCAACTTTTTATTTAGTCGTCTGCGTAAGTCCGGTCAAATGGGTGAGACAACAGTTCATATGAAATAATCACAATAAGGAACAAAGGTGGTCAAAATGCGCGATTCCACGTGACTGCATTTTATGTGGACTCCAGTGTATTGCGTCTGCGGTGTATTTCGTGGGCTCTTTGGTCTAACTATGCCAATGGGCTTCATGCTGATGGGCCCCACCGCGGTGGTCTAGTCGCTAAGGTACTCGGCTGCTGACCCGCAGGTCGCGGGATCGAATCCCGGCTGCGGCGGCTTAATTTTCGATGGAGGCGAAAATGCTGTAGACCCTTACGTGTGCTCAGATTTGAGTGCATGTTAAAGAACCCCAGGTGGTCGAAATTTCTGGAGACCTCCACTACAGCATCTCTCATAATTAAATGATGGATTTGGGACGTTAAACATCACATATCGATCAATCAATCGTGCTGATGGAATCTTTTATTACTTGACTGCTTTATGCAGGTTGTCTTTAAGTGCAACTTTATGTAATTTTTTTCTCCTAGATGCGATTTCCAGTAGTTCTGTGATCTGTGAAAAGGACAGTAGGCGCATTATGCAAACGCTAGCGTCTTCTAAACACGTAAAGTAAAGGGACATTTTCATAGTAAGGTTTAAATAAGAGCGAAGATAGGAGGAGTCGGGAGGTGTCTTGTTTCTTCAGAGCACGCCCATTGTGTCGTTACGCTTGGCCTCGATTCCCTGGGCGTGAATGCGCAAACAGTCTCGGCAATAACCGGGACGCCTGATGCGAGCATAACCGGCCCTCCGTGAGAGCAGCAGGTCCGGCTTGCACGCAGTCTTTAACGAGTTCTCCCTCCCTCTATCCTCATAGATCTTTCGGTTGGGCCAGTGCTTTCCCTCTCGAAGCCATCGGTGTTGCAGGCATGCGCCGATCGGGCGTCGCTATCTGATGGCGGCCTGTCGGCGTGGAGTTTTCCCCCGTGACTCCTCCACCGCGACCTCCGCCGTGAGCTTTGCCCATCGGCACGCGGCGCCAGCCGAAATTGGCCCACTTTTGCGCCCTACTAAGGGAAGATCCTGCGCCACAGCCAACAGGGTTCTCCCGTTGCAGGTCGGCTGGAGGCATGGTGGTGGTGGTGGTGTCCTTATACACCAGCAGGTGGTGGTGAAGGCCCATGCCGGCATGTGGCCGAGAGGCGTACGCGCAGGTGCCCCGGTATACACCCGCCGCACCACTTGCGCTCTTATCGGTTCCGTGCAGTGCGCGAAAGCATTGCGCGTGGATGCCGAAGCGTTTACCTCGTGCGACGTTCAGGAGGTCGCGGCAGATGAGAAGGTACACCCGGCGGTACGCTACGCTTCCTGGCTGTAGTGCTCCGCGATAGAGACTCTTGGGCTGCAGTGGCTTCGGGACCTTTAATGTGTTATCATCGCCCGGAAGCTTGTACCATGAAGAGGCAATGTATTGAACACCGCAATTCGGACAAGGAGGCTATACCTTACAGAGCAAACACGAATCGGTGTCATACGCTTCGTCTTCAAAGGTTTCCACGGGTTTTGCGGTTCATTAAAGCAGCTCCATGATTCCTGTATGCAAACATTGCGTACTGTATTCCAACACGGGGCGTATAATCTGGCATGTTATACCCCGCCCCACCACTACGAGAAAACAAAAACGAAATGTACTGCCATCGATTCCGGGCGACCTAAACATGCTGCCACATGAAGCAGGCTCAGTGATTCAGTGGTCACTGTGTTCATCGAATGAGTGTTGGCGAAAAGGAATACCTTGCAGATTTTTTGATAATGACTCATAATGAGGTCAATGTCTCGAGAACATAGCGTGACCTAACTATATATACACCCCCTCACGTTTCCGCCTTTCAATGGGTGAAAAAAACAAAAAAAAAACTCGCAGCACCAGTTTACTCTTCCACCTTCTATCCGTGTGTAACTGGTGTTTGCATTATACTTGTTGAAGCACTCGACATTAAATCACGCCTGTCATGCTGCTTTTGCCTTGCGTGGCCACGGGCGCAGGCTCACAAGGCCGCACAAGGTGAAGCATTGTTCATTAGAGGACTGTCTTTCACACTTTAAATCCGCAGTCTGGGTTTCAATCTATATTTAGCAACTAAATGTGGTAAATATTTTATTCCAGACGCCTGGAAATATTCTTTTCTGCTATTCGTTGTGCACTAACGACTCCGCTCAATCAGAGAGGCCACTTAGTAAGGTTTTCTGCTTGTACGTTAAAGAGTGCTTGTTCAATAAACTTGAGGGCTTCGTAAGGCGAGTTTTTGCACAGTGAAATGTACGCATGCCAAGAATGCTAAAAGCTCATCCTAGTCTCAATCGAGAGCATACGCTAATTCTTTGTCGTGAATTCAATGTTCAGGCTAGAAGCACTGCACCGACGTAGCTTTCTACAGTAACGCGATGACGGCCCATTTACAACGCGTACGAGACATGGTCGTTTTCAATGGCATCGGTATGGCGGTGTGGCGGTTTACTCTCGGTACCCAAGCTTAGCAGCAGCTTAGCAGTGCAACTTGGCTACGCTCTAGGATGAAGGCTGAATGCCCGCGCACGCCAAACATGATAATTTGCATGGTGTTTTACGTCCAAAACCAGATATGACTTTGTGAGGGACGCCGAAGTGGTGTGCTTCAGAAATTTCGACCATCTGACGTTCTGCAAAGTTCACTGACATCGAATGGCACACGGGCTTGTATCATTTCACCTCCAGAGAAATTCAGCGACCAAGACCGGGATCGGACGCGAGAACTTTTGGTCAGTAGCCTAGCATCATAACTACAGACCCAACATGGCGTAAGTTCACGGCAACCACACTTTGAAGCGCACAGTTTGAGATGAAACATCGATGTCAAGAAATTAAGGCGCACGTTGAAGAGGCTCCGCTGGCCGAAATCAACTCGTAGTCCTCCACTAAGACGTGCATCTTAAGCAAATCTCGTCCTGTTCGCGCTAGAAGAACTCCAGAATTAAAATTCCCCTTAATTTAAGTTGCGGTTCATGAGCCCTTGGTGGACTCCACGTGCTGACCGAGAAGTAATAACCAGTGCTAGAGATCTCGCTACATTGCAGTATTCGCGATGCCCAGAAAACCGCTAAAAATGGTTGCACAAAGGCGTTTGCGATTTACTTACACACATGACTTAAAGGTGCTACTTTTGATAATATACCACGCCCATTGTTGCCGGAGAATTTTCATGAGCGCAAAACTGGGATAGAAAAGTAAACAGGCTTGTTGTACAAAAAGACGTAGAGCTTGGCCATCTTCAAAATAACGGGAAAAAGCGAATGAGAATAATAACATAGGGTAGCGGGAACCAATTTCAGTCGTACAACTATAATTTAAAGGGTAAGAGGCATGGCCTTATAACATCTGATGTAGGCTCCATACCAATATTACCGCGTGCTTATATGTAGATGTGAAAATCGACAGTGCGTTAGAAAAAAAAACAAAGTAATAAATAAACAATAATGAAAGAGACTTCGAAGCAACCAATGTTGCTTCGAAGTCTTGTTGCGCTGACCTAAGGTTGCTTAGGTCAGCGCCGCGCCTAATGAGAGGTACTGAATTATGCTGAGCGTTCTCTGGCGTACTGAGTGGTTATTTGCGTTCGTTTTACCTACACCTGCATAGCGAGTAGCAACCGTAGGCAGCAGTGCGCTGCACGGAATTAAAGAGACGATTAGGTAGACAGGCCGCAGTGGCCTGCTTGAGCGCTCGAAGACTCTCGTGATGACCGGGCTACGTGAACCGTGCAACTGACCCCATCACTCGCCATCTCACGCGTGCTCACTGGCCTCTCTCTGCCCTGGCACAGAGGCGACTCATTTGCGGCCTCTTGAAAGCGCGGAATTACGCCGGTTAGGACTCGTCGGACGCCAGGAATCGTGACGTGTCCAGGAGGCAGCGGCTGATCGGTACTCTTCGCGAGTGTCTGATAGTCGGCGTGCCGGAGAGATATTGATGAGAGTATGTTGTCTGCTACTTTCCAGGGAGGTAAGATAAACACTTAGAAGGGATGCACCTCTGCTGGAGAGAGCAACATACCTGGTCGCGGAGAGTGAGGGCTGGCCATCTGAGTCACCGACAAAAAGGCCGTAGCCCGTGTGAATCCATGCGGATAGTGAGGCTGGGACAGTTGCGGCTGGTTTAGCGGGATTAGTTTATTTTATTTTCAATGTGTCTTGTTGTTGGGTAAGTTCTTTCCTCATCTGCTCTTCTTCCTACATATAATTCTATACGATAGTACATTATACACCAACTATTTGCTTGTTTTAAAACTCCCACGTGCACACATGTATACACGTACACTGTAAACAGAAATAAGCCGAAATGGGAGTAAATGACCTTGTCCTCTAGCGCACACCCAGAAGGGAGTTTTAAAAAACCCGTCTCTGGGAGTAAAAAATTTACTCCCCATCAGAAGGGGGTTTTCGCATAGTGTCAGGGGGGTTTTTATTTACATCCATAGGGGAACTTTTTCAGGTCAGTATGGGAGTAAATTTTTTGCACAGACCGAGAAAAAAAATTACGTCAGCAGCCGTACCATGCGCAAGCGTAACTTTAATTACATTACATTTAATACGCACAACAATGATTACAGTACACAAACATTATCACAACGTTCACGTAATATCACAACACTCGCACTCACCACAGCTTGCCACACGCAGTACACACCTACCATATAGTCACCGAGTATATATAGGCACCACATTCTGACCTCCTGTAGCCCAGGTGAAAGCCTTTTTTTTTCTAATAATTAAGCAATAAATACGCACGGCGTAAGTATGAACTAGCGGTGGTCTGATGTAAGCATTTCAACACACATGCCTTTTATCCTAATCCTGCCTAATATTTAATATTTTTTTACTATAACGAAATAGTTTTATCAGTTGACGCTCTGTCGTACAGGCTGAATTCGCATCAGCAGTGCTGTTTGTGGACCCGTAAAATGCACTGAATCATACACAAAGTGCGCGCGGCCTTGAATGAACACATTAACGAGGCACATTCAGCAGCTCCAGCGATGAACCGAGGTAGACCGCCGCTACCGCGTTCGACGACTAGGCCTCACTCACGAGTACGGCACGGTGATTCGATGAATGACAGCTGGCGATCACAAAATGCTTGCTGATGTGCAGTTTACGTCTTGTTTTTCCCATGCACAGAAATAGGTGTCCGCTATCCACGCAGTTTAAGCTACGGAGCGATAGACTTAAACGAATGAGACGGTTCGCAGTCGCTGTTCCCGTTGCTCGCATGCATTGCATGTATAGCTCGCAGAGCTCGCCACGGCGGCCGGTGCGCAGTGCGAGCTCGATACGATGCCGGCTTGATACCGACGCCATAGCGAGGCCTTCCTACCGCTTAGATGTTGCAGCCGGTGAAATACCGGTGACACTCCGAGAAGCCACTATCGGAGGAGACGGGGCGAGCGCGTCGCCGGCGCAACTCTCAGACCGGTTGCCGGCCAGCCTGCCGTAGTCGAGCGAAGCCTACTTCGAACCGCTTCGAAGTTTTACGGTGCAATCGCTGACGATCGTACTCCGCCACGTTCGGCGCTCGCCTTGTAGTTAGTCATTGACAGCTGCGGTCGCAAGGCGCAGAAGACTGTTATACATCCTAGCAGCCTTCATTTTTTGTGAAACACATTCTTTGCATCGCCGGTGGTCGGTGCTAGCTCGTAGCGCTTGCCGCGGTGGCCAGCGCACAGTGCGAGTTCGATACGATGCCGGCTTGATACCGACGGCATAGCGAGGCCTTCTTACCACTTAGATGTTACAGCCGGTGAAATCCCGGTGACACTCCGAGAAGCCACTATCGGCGGAGACGGGGTGAGCGCGTCGCCGGCGCAACTCTCAGACCGGTTGCCGGCCAGCCTGCTGTAGTCGAGCGAAGCCTACTTCAGACCACTTCGAAGTTTCTGATGGTGAAACTCCAGGAGCAGCCGCTGACGATCGTAACAGCTTACTTTTGCTACCATTAATTTATTCTTCGAGTTTTTTTGTTACTCGGCCGTTTGAAGCATGGCATTCAGGACGTTTCGTTGAGGAATCGGACCGATGTGCAGCGTGGTTTAAGGTGCGAAATATATTGAAATGTTCCCAGTGAATACCAACCGCTCGTTGCTATTCTTCGCTGCACTTATAATTTCGTTGCCTGTTGACAGATGCTTACACGGTTAGCCACACAAATCACATGTGTTTCACACCAACGTGCAAACATATGCCCGTACAGACACACACACACACACACACACGCACACGCACACACGCACACACACACACACACACACACACACACACACGTCACGCCCAAAGAGGGTTTTTAAAGCTCCTATAGGGAGTTTGTAACCACGTGACCTGAAACTCCCTGGGGAGTTTAACAAGGTCATGTCGTTCATAAACTCTGTGATTACGGAGGGGGCGTTTTACGATGACATGTGCCGAGTTCACTCCCTACCAGGGAGTAAATAATTGGGGCAGGGGAGTTTTGTGGGCTCATGTGCTGGAGAAACTCCCATTTCGGCTAACTTTTGTTTACAGTGTATGTATGAGCGTTAAGCTATGTAAGTTGGCTTGTTAGTACAACAAAAGGAAGACCCCGGTACCTCCGTGACACGCCAAGTGTCATTGTATATATCTAGCGAGTTATAAAAATATTTGTTGAGTTATTGCACCCCAAAGCCACCACATGATTACGAGAGACGCCGTAGTGGAAGTCTCCGGAAATTTCGACCGCCTGGGGTTCTTTAATGGGTGTCTGGACCTAAGCACACTGGCTTCTAACTTTTTGCATATATCGGGATGTTGCCACTGCGGCCGGGACTCAATCCGGTGACCTTCGGATGAGCACTCAAGCACTATAGCCACCAGGCCACCACGTCTGGTATACATGGCAAAAGTTATTTCGTCATAGCTGGTGCTCTGAGAATGACAACAGACTTGCACCATGTATTTAAGCGCTAAATATATATTCTGACGACCGATGGTAATGTACTCTTGTACTACGCAATATTATTGCTATGCCCCGCCGTGGTGGTCTAGTGGCTAAGGTACTCGGCTGCTGACCCGCGGGTCGCGGGTTCAAATCCCGGCTGCGGCGGCTGCATTTCCGATGGAGGCGGAAATGTTGTAGGCCCGTGTACTCAGATTTGGGTGCACATTAAAGAACCCCAGGTGGTCGAAATTTCCGAAGCCCTCCACTACGGCGTCTCTCATAATCATATGGTGGTTTTGGGACGTTAAACCCCACAAATCAATCAATCAATCAATCAATATTATTGCTAAGTTACGTGTTGTATTGTGAAGCCTGAACACACAACAAGCGTGTTCGTAAAGCATGAACGCGATTTTCACTTCATTTTCTTTCAGAGGAAGTTATTTTTACGGTATTTTTAAGCAGACGTGCGGCCGTATGGTAGAACACCTGCTTGCCATGCAAACAGCCTTGGTTTGATCCTCATTCAAGCCCGAAAATTTTTACTGTTCATTTTATTTGCATCTTTCTCGAATTTTCGGTCGTCACGCACCTGATGATGATTCTTCGCTCACGACGAACGACGCCAACACCAACGCTGACGTCAGAATTTCTGCGAAACGAGCTATTTCGCGCTAGCACTTTAAAGCGACAACCACGTGTGACAAAATGCGAATTGTGTAACAAGGTGCCACACAATATGAATTGCATTACGAATGGGCAGCTGAATGTTCCCAACCCATTACGAAGGGCTCAGGCATGATTCGTCACCGTTGTCAGCCACCGACTCGAATTGCGGGTATCTTGCAAGCGTACCGGTATTATTGGCTCCAAAAGGGCTTGGAACGGGTTGAAGAACCGGTGCTTTTGCAGCTTTCGCTGTGACTGTGCGGTGCCTTCCACTCCGGCCTGAAGCGTTTACTCGTCTCTGCTAACTACCCTGTTTTGTCACCAAAGGTGTACCTCAGGGATCAATTCTTGGCCCACTCTTATTTTTGGCATTTATAAACGACCTGCCAAAGTACTTATCTAGTGCCAAGTGTACGCCCACGATACGACAATAGTAGCTTCTGCTTCTAACGTCACTGATATTTTAGACCAATTAAACTACACAGTACAGAAGCTTGAAGACTGGTGTCTTGAAAATTACATAAGTATTAATCCTGTAGAGTCTCAGTTTGTAGTTTTTCTTTCACCTCATAAGTGTCAGCTGCCTTAGACATACGGATAAGCAATGTCGAAATTAAACAGATAAGTTCTGGGAAGTTTCTGGGTGTCATCGTAAATTCCAATTTTAAATTCGATACCCATGCCGATTCGGTAGTTAAAAATATTGGCTTCGCCTTAAGGTCAATAATTAAAAGATTCAAGATTCAGCATTAGTACACTTCGTTCACTTTATCATGCCTTCATCCGTACACATATCAAATATGGTATTACTACTCAAAGAAGTACTTATTACACCCACATCTTTCGTTTAGTTAGCATTCAGAAGCACACGCTGAAAGTTATCACCTTCTCATCCCCTCATTCATCGTCCAAGCCCCTTGTTTTAGAGTGGAGTATTCTACCTGTTTGCATATACAAAGCTAGCCTGATGATCTTGCTGCATAAACTCATGAACCACCAAGTTTCAATTGACGCCCTTCCAATTCATCAATTCATAATTAAGAATAAGGCCAGGTTCACTATGTCAAACAATTTTTCGTTGCCAAAAGTCATGACGAATTATGACAAGAAAATTGCTTGTTTCTGCGCAATTTACATTTGGAACGATCTCAGCCCTGAATTAAAAACGTTGTAATTACATCAGTTTCGTTCATCTTTGAAAACATATTTTCTCTCATCAATTCATTTGCATACCACTCCGTTTCTGCATTGCCTTTATTGATGTTATGCCCTGTGATTTTTTTCTCTTACTTTTTTTCATCAAATTATTAGTCTAACAATTAGTTTTTGTGTTGACAATATTGAGGTTTTTCGTTTACATATATAAACATATATGTATATAAATGTCTTTATATACGTGTTTAAAATATTTGTGAACCTGTATTCAATTTATTTCCTGTGCTTACTAATTATTTTTCTTCAATTTCGTTCGAAGGCCCTCCCACAGTTTTTACTTTTGGGCCTCCTTCTGAAAATGCAGCACCTTCATATATATATATGTATTGTGTTCTGAGACTCTTTTTAATAAACACAATAAACTTGACACTTGAAAACCACAGACGAACGATTTGTCACAATCATTGAATGTATTTTAAATTGTGTGAAAAAAGATATTGAACTTCGTAACCTTTTTGAAATAATTTTTGTGCCACGTCATCTTTTTGACACTTCATTTCTTTCTAATCTTGGTGTTTTCATTTCGCATTTCTTAATTTTATTGCTATTAATAATAGTTGGTTGTATATATGTTTTTACTATCTTATTTTCTTATGTCTAGTTTCTCTATAGCACTTGTTTCTTTCTTTTTATTGCTTTGCATGCTGTTCACCTAAAAGAGACATCGCACGTCGTTTCCTGTTACAGGATGTGGGTGCAAATGTCGTGGAATGCACATTGTTTTCAAAGTTAAAAATTGTAGTGTGAACTAGCCATACCTCGGGAAAACGCGTGAAATACCGGCTCAGCTTTGTAGGCCATGCAAGTACAAGGCGGAAATTGGCGCTACTTGCAGTAGGGCTGGGTCACCGCAGAGCTGTTGGGCATTCATAGCTGGTCCTGACTTGGATAGGTTTTTATCCTCTCAATCCTCTCTTCCTCACCCCTGATTATACTATACTATACAATAAATTTCTATGCTTCTTCTTCTTTTCTTACTTTTGTGTCCGTTTATTTATATTAGACCATTTTTGTCATTTATCTATCTATCTATCTATCTATCTATCTATCTATCTATCTATCTATCTATCTATCTATCTATCTATCTATCTATCTATCTATCTATCTATCTATCTATCTATCTATCTATCTATCTATCTATCTATCTATCTATCTATCTATCTATCTATCTATCTATCTATCTATCTATCTATCTATCTATCTATCTATCTATCCTTTTTCTCCCTTTCTATCTGCCTTTCTCCCTTTCCCATTTCTTTCTTTGTGTTTCTCTTTTTCTCTTTCTTTTTATGCTAAGATTTACACTCACTCATCCCCACTTCACCCCTCCTTACCTCCATCTTCCCTCCTCATTCTCAGTTTACTTTCCCACCTCGTAGCTATGCCATTGATATAAGGCTATGTTACGCGTAGCTGCGAGGCTAGTCGAGTGGTTAGGACAGTCGCCTTCAGATCGTGGGTAGAGGGGCTCAAATCTCGCCTCGTCAACAATAGTTTTTTTTGCCGAGAACTTCTATATTTGTTTCTATTTGTATCTCTCCGTACCCGTTCTCTCGCCCTTGATAGCGCCGGAATCCGACGCCTGCCAAATCAGCACGCGTGTTTCGGGAACGAAAGAGAAGAGGAACGAGAAAGAAAGCGTCTGCTAATGATGGAGACAATTCCCCATTTACGACACACGGTCAGCCTCGTCGAGCATAACAGCTGTGCTGTGAAACAAAAGTGCAGAGGACAGTTATCACACTCGGAAAAAGTCGTCTCGTAGGCCTCGCATGCTGAGCGTTTCAGAGGTGTGTGTGGACGCACACACAGAGAGAAAAAGGCGCAGTGAGTTCGCACGAACACGCGGTCAGCTCCACGCGTTGAGAGAGAGAGAGAGATAAATAGAGAGGGAAGGCAGAGAGAAGCAGAGAGATGAGAGCACCAGAGACATGACAGTGGACTTCCGGCAGAGGCCGCATAGACGGCGGCAGACACGTGTTCCACAAAGAAGCAGCTCAGAACCGTTCCCCTGAAGTGTGGCAGCTTGGGCTAGTTGGTATGGCATGACGATATTTATAGCGCGAGAACAAAACGACGACACAGAGACAAGAAGGACGCTCGTGTCTTTCGTGTCCTTCGTGTCTCTGTGTCGTCGTTTTGTTCTCGCGCTATAACTATCGTTCCCCTGAAGAAACGCGTCCTTGAACAAGCCTGAGCTGTACCCGGAGAATGGTACATTGAAAAATTACCCAAATTAATCTCGCTCCTGGCTGTCGGAATAAATTCCCCGCATCATATTTTAGCTTCTGCTTGACAGTGCTGCAAATACTGCAGCGGTTATCAGCAACATTACTGGACTGAAATGAACGTGTTTCTTTATTATTATTATTATTATTATTATTATTATTATTATTATTATTACTATTATTATTATTATTATTATTATTATTATTATTATTATCCGTGGAGAGCTGAAGGCGGACCCTTTAGCACCGCCAGACTCCACACGTTTCGTGACAGCCACCTCCACGCTTTTCGGAGACATTCACGACTAAAGTGCATCCTTAAAACTACGGCGCGTTGCATTCCTGCAGCGAAAGTGAAACCTTGTTAGCAACAAGGAAATAGTCACGTTTCGTCCGTCTCGCTAAATGCCGCTGAATCTGGGTCGAGATGCTGAAAGCGACAGTGGTCGGTGACTTTGCTAACGAAGAATTCGTCGGAGAACGCTTACAAGAGCAAGGACTGCTTTCATTCTAAACAAAAAGAAAAACAAAGGCACAAAGTAGTAAAAAGAGAGATACTCTGTGTGTGTGTGTGTGTGTGTGTGTGTGTGTGTGTGTGTGTGTGTGTTTGTGTATGTGTGCACCTTATAGCGGTTGGCTGAGCTTACAGGATGCGCGCTGGAACCCACCGTTGAGGGCCAATTAATGTGTGACCTGGATCTCTTCTTATCCAAATGCGATGGAGGGGTGGTGTTGTGTTGCCGTAGCTTCTTGTAAGCAGGACGCGAGCAGGGATGACCACTGAAGTCGTCATTATGCTATGGGAGCACGCTTACGAATTCAAGAGAAAAGGGTCATTAGCGGATGGAAGAAGGCATATCATGTCGCACTGATTATTTCTAGCAACGTGTAGCTGCCACTCAGTGCTGCGAATCAAAGGATTGGGTTGACATGTTGATGCGCGAGGGCTCAAACAATACGCACTTCCTGGCGTTCCCGCACCGGGAGCGGTTCAGAACGACGACAAAGACTTTTGAATAATTCATTATGGCTAGAAAGCTTGTGGTCCAATTTAGAGCTGCATGTGGGTGGATACGCACCTTCCTTTTGTCCGGGTGCATGTATTTCAAGGCTGTGCGATTCTGTCTTTCCTGAGTTCTTATGAAAAAGTTTAGGTAGACTTGTAGACAAAGAAGCTGTCTGCTGCATACTTCCTTCTTCCTAGTGCAACGTTCAGAAAATGCTTTCGCTTTTCTTTACCACTTATGGGACCTTTCTACCATCATGGTGCATGGTGATGTCATGCATTCTGCTATCAGGCTGTAGCTTGGAGGTAAAAGTTTGAAGGTAAATTATGATAGAAGAGAGAAGTTACAAAAAGAAATGAATAGAAAAAAAAAGACAGAGCAATAATACGTTAGGCGACAATGCGTAGAGTATGTCTTAGAAGATATGAGTAAATGCAAAGGTAATACTTGCTCTGTGTGTTGTTAAACCTCCCTGTATATTGGTCTGTTTCATTCGAACTTTTTACAAACCAGATTAGAACTGTATGCGGTGTCATTTGGCAGTCGCGGCATTGTTTGATAAACGAGCTTCTACTGTGACGGAAATAAAAACGAAAAAGGACAATTCGGCTCGTTCTACCTAACGCTCAGAGCAGGTATCACGAACCCCCTGGTGTAAGCCACATGTGCCTGTAGCCTGCGTGAAATGGATGGCTGAAGTACTAGTGAGGCACTGAAACACGGTTACAAGCTTACCGAAGAGTGGCGCGCAGAGCAAGTCATTGTCAGCGAAGTGCTTGCTGTACACGGTCAATGAAGGCGTGTGGCCATGAACCTCGTCAAGCCTTGCTGGCTTTATGTTCATGCTCTTCAACATTGTATAAATGTTCAGATAAAACTTGATTTGATTGCATTTGGTGCCTTCGCTTTCTGAGTTTGACTACCCATTTTTTCCACATTTCGGGTCCTTAGAATAGCTGTGAAAACTAACGCCCTTTTCACGGGTGCGTGATCACATGTAGGCGCAGAGCAGTACTACACCATTCCGCAGCACTCACCACGGAGACAAGTGGCCGCAGTTAAAAAAAAACAAAAACAAAACGCTGTTCTTTTACAATGAACGTTAAAAGTGGACACCCAAAGTTGTTACAACTGTGTCGATAACCACCGCGCACAATATAACCAACTGAACTGCTTCTTTGTGAAGTTTTATCACGACGGTGGTTTCCAGCGCCACGCCTCGAAAGCGCGCGAATCCTCGAAGTGACGTCATACAAGTGCAGTTCGCAGCGCCACCATCGGTCGCACACTAGGCCAATACCTTTATGTAGGATTAATGGGGCCGAATACTTAAGTAAGCTGGCGCAGAACACGGCATTACAGAAGTGGCAATAATCACAGTTCGCGTATCATCGACTGTATTCTCTCAACCCACCTCTACGATGGCGGCTATCATCTGGTCTTTCCAGAGAGGAAGGTACAGTGTTGGCCGCCTGCGTCTGAGCGTAGCCTTCACCAACGCCCACTCATTTAAGATTGCGGTGGCCGACAGCGCGGAGTGCAATGACTGCGCCGTCGATGAGACTATTGACCACCTCTTGTGTTACTGCCCGGCATACGCTAACGAGAGGCTTTACCTTCACACTGTTCTAAATCAACTGAACGGACGTGAGTTCAATGTCGAGAAGATATTGGGACCATGACACTGCATACCCATCCCAGTTCCAAAAGGCAACGAAAGCGCTGTTGCGTTTCTTCAAGGACACCGGCCTGTTTCGACGTTTGTGATGTGGAACGTACACGTCAGGCCAAGTCAATAGAGAATTTTAGTTTCCCGTACGTAGATGTTTTGCGGGCGTAGAGCGTCTACGAGTAAGCAGTGCGCATTCTCAGAACATAGCGGCTGAGCGTTATTTTCACTGACGTACGTGATATTCCATTCTTTGCGTGTGTTTCTTGCGCACACGGACAGCTCCGCGTGGGTGGTGGAACAAGATAGCGTGTCGAGCGCGCTCAGACTCCTTGCACCGAAACACGGTGACAGAATGACTGGAGCGGCTCCGCGCCTTCACTTTTCGAAGAGCGACGATTTAGACCTGCTATGCGATGTGAGGGAATGCAACCCTTTTGAGGAAAACATGCGGCACACGGTGCGGTAAACAGAGATTGCTGTCCGTTAGACAGAGTCGCTCCAATAAGTTTTCAGCACTCGTGCTGTTCGCGACCAGACGAATCTGCTGCTCGCGCAACACGCTGAGCGACTCACCTCCACTGGTAAGCGTTTTGGTGGTTTCCATTTACTGTACAACGCGCAATGCGAACTAGACTGGTCAGTACGAAGTTCGGAGCCGTGCGTTCCGTTTTCCAAGATGGCGCTCATGGCTTACGTGTAACGTGACTTGATGCGCTCGTTCGCCTCCGCTGCACGCTCGACGCACTCTAACGTAGCGCCTACAGAATGACATTTACTGATTTTATTTCGCAGAACATTAAATAAATGTTTTCTTCACTCTCTCCAAACGCAAGACTATCGTCTTTCGACGACATTTGCACATTAACATGCAGATACGGGGCCATGTTCCCTTGGGGGCGTGCCCCTCCTATGTCCGGAACTGAAGAGGAGTGTACTCGGAACAAAATTAGGTTTTTGAATAAGTATTTACAATTGCGAAAAAGAATGGCTATAAAATAAAATCTTTAAGAAGGCATCGTTGGGACACAGCAGCCGAAGCACACCAACCGTCAATAAAAGATTCGCAGCAGATGGAGCTACGTGGTAGCTCTCACCCCGCGTGTATAATTGCCTGGGCCTTACGCCGAAACTGTAACTTTCTGTCTTTGAAAAACAAACCCGGTACCTTTTTTTTAATAGTTTCAGCTGACGCTGCAGGTTCACGACCCCACTCGTACACGCAGTAGCTCGCGTTGACCGCGAAACACACTTGTAAAGTACATTTCGCAAGCACAAATGCCGCTTTACCCGCTCCACCCACATTACAAAGTGAAACTTCACGTTGGCCTTTCCTTCTAAGGCGCCGGGTACATTTTGTTTTCGCCCGACGATCGTCCAGGCCGCCGCCTTCTCCTTAGGGTCTGGTCGCGCTAATGGTCCGTTGTCGTGATCGAGCGCAAAAAGCGGCAGCGCGAAACGCTCTCGGGCTTTGCACCCGCCCCGAGTGTGCTTTTTCCTCGTCCCTTGTTCCTGTGTAGCCGTGTGCACAAGGGAGGGGAAAAAGAAGAACTGAGAAAAGAATGGAGACAATGACATGCAAACATCTAATCCGGACACTGCAGGTCCGTGTGGAGAGTGTGCTCATTATATGCATTCGTATATATACCGAAAAAGAAGCATTGTGGGAAATGAAAGCTTCTCCCGCAGTTTTCTTGCTTTGGACGCTCAAGGATATCAAGGTCAGTCTAAGAAAGGCCTGCTGTTTCTCTCCTCGCGTTCATTCGCTTTCGTAAGAGAAATGAAAACGGGTTAGGGCGGGGGTGACGTACAGAATCGTGCAGGGTCATTAATAGAGTCCACGGTTCTATTAAAAAGTATGATAGAAATATTAATGTGGTGCATTTTTAGTGCACCAATTTGGCACAGCGTAAACAAAATCACGTGACACTTCCAAACCAGTGCACCCTTCGCAGAGTATTGATTGATTGATTGATTGATTTGTGAGGTTTAACGTCCCAAAACCACCATATGATTATGAGAGACGCCGTAGTGGAGGGCTCCGGAAATTTTGACCACCTGGGGTTCTTTAACGTGCACCCAAATCTGAGCACACGGGCCTCGACATTTCCGCCTCCATCGGAAATGCAGCCGCCGCAGCCGGGATTTGAACCCGCGACCTGCGGGTCAGCAGCCGAGTACCTTAGCCACTAGACCACCGCGGCGGGGCAGAGTATTCGCTTCACTTTGTTTTCCTTAAAAACCGCAACTTGGGAGGCTTTACATGAGGGGTGGGGTTTACAATTTTTCTGTATACTCCACCCCTTTTTCGTAAGGTAACAAGAATCGTAATCTGTTTTGCGGTTATTTGATTGTTTCAATACTCACTATGCATTCAGGTCACGAACCGCTAAGCCTGACACGTATACCATTCTATGTAGCAATGTGGGGAGAGCCCAGCTTACAAGAAAGGAGTCGCAAGCGAGTTACCGGTAGGGTTAAAGCACACATCAGTCAATGCAAACTGCCTTTTAGAGTGCACCGTGGAGGTAGCGGTCGTCTAAGAGACATCGAAAACTAAACTGCACCACACTTTGGTTTCCATTTCATTGTTGCGACACATCTCGATGGGATTTAGAAACCTAATTAAATGTTAAGTGTCGTAAGCCGCAGAAAATTAACTTTATCAGTCAGGATAGATGGCGAATTTTCAAAAACAGCTTTCTGAGGCTGAGAAATTTTATTATATAAAGCTCACGAATAGCGGAAGGGAAGGCAGATATTAAAAAAAAGGCAAGAATGAAAGTCTGCACCACCCACTTTTGCAAGTATAAGGCAACTGTGCTATGGGGCCGCAATAAATATTTGTTTTTTCTGCTGAGGTACTTCATGTAATCGTAACTGTCGGCGTCTTCCCGAAGCAGGTAGCTCGTTTGTTTGACCATGCTAACTGCTCGCGTAAAGTTGTCCGAGCGGCAATACTTAAGGTTATTCAACTGTAGGTTACTAAGTGATCAGCCCTTTTCAGAGCTATTCCGACTAAGGCACCTGATTAATCACCGAGACTAAGCAAGCGATATATCTCAAGCAATTAAACTCAACTATAGTTTATCAGAATCAGAAAGTGCGGCAAGTAGTAAAAAGAGAGATATTTTGTGTGTGTGTGTGTGTGTGTGTGTGTGTGTGTGTGTGTGTGTGTGTGTGTGTGTGTGTGTGTGTGTGTGTGTTTTTTTTGCGGAGAACCATGGTGCCAAGCACACGATTCGTGCAATTCAAACTTCGATTACTAAGACACCACGCTGACCACAGTGCATTTCGGGAATAAAGCTCACTTGATGTAAAAAAAATATATGCGTTGCCATGATTCACCTTGGGCTGGTTTTACCGTGTGATATCCTGCTAATACTCTTAGTACGGAAGTTCGTAAGACATAGCTTAATTTTAAAAATGTGTTGCTGGTCTATCTGTATTTTTCTGAGAATGTGTATGAATGTTCACTGCTACATTTTCTACGGGACTTGAATCCGTTTGGGTGTCCTTAACACCATGGCTCAATATGCCGAAGGATGAACTATCGAAAATGTATAAAACATTGAACACTTGTGTTATCGCTTGTCCGTGCCTGGTTCTGTTTGTATTTTATGCCGCGAGAAGTTCTCGATGTTTTTTGCCTTAACATAAGCTGTGTTAATATTATGAACTTTCTATGCACTTTTTCTTTACTGAATTCTGAAAAAAGAAATGTATTTGGCTGACTGTGCAGCATGTTATGGAGAGAGTCTCGCAAGAAAGTGAATCTTCATGTTACTTGCTTTTCATCTGGTGGTCATGTTTTGGTGTTTACGTAAAAGCTGTGTAGTGCCATTCTTGCTCCGTTTTGTAGTGTTACGCACGTCAAGCTGTATATTTGGCACCATCCTCACTGTAGCTTAAGATTAAAAAAAAAAAACTCATCACTCATAACTATTGCCATTGAATTTCGCTGCGTTTCTCACTGCAGGGTGAACCGACGCCTTGTAGATGTGTGGTTATATTGCTCCAAACTTCTCGCATGATTATCTCGCATAACTTGCCACGTCCCTGCTTGGCTGCAGCGTCTCCGCGACCGAAATTCGTGAACGTGAATATACTCGAGAACTTCTCCAGCACAGCTTGGGGGTATTCTCACTGCCTCGAGAATAACTATACAAGCCTCCTGAACCAACTACACAAGCCTTTAAACATAAATAAACGAATCAAAACTCACGCAAGCACCAACAGGAAGCTTCACTTCCAGGACACATCCCACGTTGTAGCATTCAGTCTCTCGTATCATGGAGCACGGCGGCCCCGGTATCAAGGGGCAGTTTGCACCGCTCTGCATTGCCACTGAGTTCTACATTGCTGACTTATGCACGATTTGGCGCCTGTTTTTACCTTGGTTACTGAGATCATGTGGATATTCCCCCTGATCCGAGATATGTTCATTTACTTCAGAACCTATAAACTACAGATAATGTTTTGTCTTTGCCTTTTTTTTTTGTCTCTTCTTCGATGCCCGTGACTGGTGCACTCCTATAGGCGTTGTTATAGCATTTCAAATAGTGTTTGGGGCACCAAGAGCACTTTTTAACTCCTACTAACGATGTTGCCAGCACCTTCATTGTCATAGAAACTCCGAAACAAGAGCGTTCGTTGTCTTATCTGTCATTTTCGCGCCTCAAGATGGTCATCAATATTATTCATTTAGTGCTTTCAGCATTACTAATTTAGACCGTAGCCGCTTCTTATGATGTTATTAGAAATTTATGAAAGGCATAACAAACCCGATAAAGTGCACCATCATGAGCAACATCATTGTCTAGCGCAGAATAATGGTGTTATATAAACGCAGGCATGTTTCGGCTTTCTTCATTTCCAGTATATTTACTTCTTTCCTTATTTCTTTTTTTTTCTTTTGTGTATTACTAAGGACAGGTCATTCACCCAGTTCATCAACTTATTTCCGGGCGTGCTTTATCTCCGGTATTTCTATTTCTCATACACTGGACGAGCGCATCTGAACACGTGTCATAAAGCACCCAGAAAATACCAAAGCATCAAGAATCTTCAACCAGATAATTTGTCGCTAGAGCCACCGCTGTAACGTCTTTTCTCAGGCGAATACGCATTTCCGCCTTCGCGGAGCGTCAGCTCTAGCGACGTCTGCTCTCTCCTTCTACCACTATTGGTGAAATCTTCATCTTACCGCCTCATACAGCAGATTCAATTGATTTTGGTAGAGCCATTCACTGGTTCAAAGTCATCATCATCATCATCAGCTTGACTACGTCCACTGCAGGACAAAGGCCTCTCCTATGTTCCACCAGTTAACCTGGTCCTGTGCTTGCTGCTGCCAATTTATACCCGCAAACTTCTTAATCTCATCTGCCCACCTAACGTTCTGTCTCCCCCTAACCCACTTCCCTTCTCTGGGAATCCAGTTAGTTACCCTTAATGACCAGCGGTTATCCTGTCTACGCGCTACATGCCCGGTCCATGTCCATTTCCTCTTCTTTATTTCAACTATGATATCCTTAACGCCCGTTTGCCCCCTAATCCACTTTGCTCTCTTCTTGTCTTTTAAGGTTACACCTACCATTTTTCTTTCCATTGCTCGTTGCGTCGTCCTCAATTTAAGCTGAATCCTTTTTGTAAGTCTCCAGGTTTCTGCTCCGTAGCTAAGTACCGGCAAAATACAGCTGTTATATACCTTCCTCTTGAGGGATAGTGGCAATCTACCTGTCATAATTTGAGAGTGCTTGCCGAATGTGCTCCACCCCATTCTTATTCTTCTAGTTACTTCAATCTCGTGGTTAGGCTCTGCGGTTATTACCTGCCCTAAGTAGACATAGTCTTTTACAACTTCAAGTGCACTATTACCTATCTCGAAGCGCTGCTCCTTTCCGAGGTTGTTGTACATTACTTTCGTTTTCTGCAGATTAATTTTAAGACCCACCTTTCTGCTCTCCTTGTCTAACTCCGTAATCATGAGTTGCAATTCGTCCCCTGAGTTACTCAGCAATGCAATGTCATCGGCGAAGCGCAGGTTACTAAGGTATTCTCCATTAACTCTTATCCCTAACTGTTCCCATTATAGGCTTCTGAAAACCTCCTGTAAGCATGCGGTAAATAGCATTGGGGAGATTGTGTCCCCCTGCCTTACACCCTTCTTGATTGGTATTCTGTTGCTTTCTTTATGAAGCACTATGGTAGCAGTTGATCCCCTGTAGATTTCTTCCAGAATGTTTATATATACTTCATCTACGCCCTGATTCCGCAGTGTCTGCATGACGGCTGATATTTCTACGGAATCAAACGCCTTCTCGTAATCTATACTCATCAAAAAAGCAAAGAACAGGAAATGAAAGATGGGAGGAATACTCTTGTGTCACGCAACTCACAGAAATAGCCCAATCTAAGTGTTATTTCGTCATTAGTGTGCTATCAGCTAGCGTCAACTGCTGCAAGGGCTCTTAGTTTTCCTAAGAGCACTGAGCAGGACTCTCTAGACATAAGTGAAACCGCTATGTTGTGTAGTGATTGTACGCACCATTCCTTTTTCTCCCCACCATTACCATGTAGCCTTCTTTCTTTCCCTTCTTTCTTCTCTCCTCTTCGGAGTGTAGAACGGCCGTGGTAGTGGGCGGAATCGCACTAGCACAGCCGACCTCTGTGTCTCCTAATTAATTCTCTCTATGTGTAATCAAAAGGTAGCTTCAAGAGAAGCTGGCGGCTTCAAATGAGAATTAATTAAACAAACAATGTGGTTGCACTCAGGGGTTCGACGAGGAGACATGCCTCTGTCGAAATCCTGACAAGGAAAGTCCTTTTCTCGAAACGGTGCTACCGTCGACGTTCTGACTTTCCTCGCTCCTCGATGTCTCGTGACTTACAAGAAGAACACTTCCGCATTGCCACCCACACTTTCATTACCGATTGTTGCCACCGAAGTAGTGACGCGCAGTACAAGTCACCGCGTGGTGAGAACCGAGTTCAACCAGTCACGGCGAGCCCGAGATACACCCACGGAAAACACCGAAGCGAGAGGCCGCGTGGCTCATCGGCCAATTTCGTTCGCCCCACGCCTCATCGTGAAGCAGGCAGCGCAATGATCCCTCCGTGAAGGCGATGACGCGAGCCAGCCATCGACAGGCGCTCACTCGCGTCGTGCCGACGCAGACTCGGAGGCGTCGCCCGCGAAGACGCGGCGTCAGCTCGGCGTGACGTGGTCGCGTCAGCGTGTCGGTCTCGTCCTTTTTTCCTACAGCGACTCGTCGCGAAGAGACGCCGTGCATCGAGAGGGAAACACGCTCACGCGGGTGAACGGGGGTCGTCGGCACCGCCATGAAGCCCCGTTCCTGGAAAGTCCCGTCCACGGAACGCGCTCCGCTCGCTCTTGCGGTCGCCGCTGGGACACGCTACGTCTCGTAAAACGGCCGCCTTGGCCAAGAGGCACACTTCCGAGTAGAGCGTAGATGTATGAGAAGTAAGGGAGCGCAGATGCGCGCGATACGGGGAAGGATCGTCCCGAACGGCTAAAGGATCGCGTCGACGATATCCGGCAAGTGCCGCAATCGTAACAGGAGGAACCATCCGTCCCATTTTAACGTAACTGGCTGGACTAGTTGGTTTCTAAACTTGCTACGGTTCTGGGTAGCCAGAAAGCAAACAGTACGATTGAGGAATAGTGGCGTTATGATTTCGCGGTGTATATTGAGCATTCGTGCCGCTTGCTTTGCATTCTTTGTCCGTTATCCATGAACTGGGGCTTTGACCTTTCATCATAACCTCATTTTAACGCACCGTCGAGCTTTATCGGCTTCCACTGAAAAGTGTCATTTGTTACTTGGTTAGTTTATCTAAGCAACCACGGATGACACTGACAGTCTTGACCTGAGGATGCTGCATGTATGCACCGAGGAGAAGACAGGAATATTTTCCGGGAAATCCACCGTACAGAGCCCCATTCCACCAATGATAAAGGAGATGAGGTAATAAAAAGTTGACATTGAGCCGACACAATTCATACGCTGCTACGTATTATGACAATGACCTCTCTCACCTGATGTGTCACAGAAACTACACGTTCTCCTGCTTATTGAGCTGAACTGTGCTTGTTTTGAAACATATTAATGCAACCCTCTCACAATAATTCTCTATCTATGCTCGTATGATCGACGCAGCCTGATAAAAAAAAAAGTAAGCTCTTCATTTTAATCAAGGAACGAGCGAAAACAGCGCTCTAACCACAGACAGGAGATTAACTATCGATATGTCTTTTCGGCTTCAGCAATCATTCGACTTGGTATATCAATGCTGTAATTATGGACACGGATTTCATCACCGGGACGGCGACGTACAGCTCTCTAAAATATGAGTACGTAGAACTCTAAATCACCCACGCTTTGTTCTAAACGCACCAGTCCAATCTGATAGTCAGGTCTGCCCGTGAAGAGTGTACGTAGCCGAGGCAATGCACACACATACACCCGTCCGTAAGCAGGAACATTTGTCAAGCACATGGCAGGTGTGAGGATTACGGTGGTACCACACTGATCATAGGTTGCTGCGCAAGCATCCATGCGTATCAGGCTAGATCGGCAAGAGAACGCTGATGTAGTTAAGTGTCTCAACCAGAGATATTGTCTTAGTCCTGACTAAGATGAGTTCATTTGTCAAAACGTTCAGGGTATAAAGTCAACTTCCGGTGGCATTTACCCATGGCCACTGTTTATAACTTCAAGCTCCTACTTTGACAAGAACCTTTGCCATGTTCGATGCTGATTATTGGATAGATTGTATGACACTGCGGCAAGGACATGGATCGTTGTTTCATTCAGCCACAGGAAAATCCCGTGGCACCACGCCAAGAAATACCTTTCAGTTTGGCACCTTCAAGAATTTATTCCACACTCGTCTGTTATTTTCATTATTATTAAGTACTGTTTTGTCTGGCAAATTATGTGATCTGATTGCGCTTCGTATCAATCTATGTCCGTAATATTATCGCGTTCAATAGATCGTGCATTGCTTTGCAGTTCTCACTCCTCCTCTCGGCCATTCCTTAAGGATCAGTCGTAAAATCGAGATAGATAGACTGATAAGTAGACAAGCAGATCAATAAATAAACAAATGAATAAATATGTAAGATGTCTCTCCTCCATCTATGTGTTTCTTAACGCGAAACACATAAAGCAGTGCTATAACACAAAAACACACAAAAAGAAGTGCTATAATACGCAGGACAATGGTCATCCTTGGAGACATTGTTCTCTGTAATACAGACTAGTTAGCCTACGCGAAAATTATACTCGTACCCCTGCATGTATATAGACTCCCAATAAGCGACTCGAACGTGCACCATTTCACCGAACGCAACGGGCGGAGAGGGCGCGTAGAGAATTCGAACGGGGCGCGCGCTTTGCCTATTTCAGGGAACCATCGACGCGGCTTTCATTCGTGCCGTCTACCGCGTTGCCCGAAGCGGGGCCAAGCCGAGAGTCTCCTTATGTTTAGGAACCAGGAAGTGCGATCGGCCGCTCCCGCGTAATCGCGACGTGGGCGTGTGAGCGAGCACGCAAGCGAAAGCCGGCTTTTCTTTTTTTCTCTCTTTTCTTAATTCCGCGAATGGCTCGATGAAATTTCTGCGCTATAGAAGCGGATACCTATGTGGGAACACGGTGGAAAGTCGATAATGATGCACTTAGCGCTCGTGCGTGTCCATTTGATTGTTTCGGCCTATTGCACTTACACAATATCAATTATGTCTTAACAAAAAGGCAGACGCCTGAAACGCACGTCTATTATTAAAGGCGTAGCTAACCTCAAAAGAGAGAGAAAGAGAGAGAGAGAGAGAGATAGCTTTTATTCTGTTTGGTGAGTATTGTCACATTCGCAACTTTCTTTATGAATTATTACACTCTCTTGAGAGGGTCGTAACAGGCATGACTTTTTACAAAAGAGAGTTAGCGTGTAGCTTAAAGACAGCGTGAAAAGTCGTGACTACCATGAAATTGTAAAAAGTCATCTTTTCTGCTTCTACAGCATACAAACAGCACTTCATTTTCACATCACCTACTGCGATCAGAAGCGCATGCCTTCAGGTGATCAATCAATATAAAGTAGACCAAAAACAAGTTTTATAGAAATATGTTATGAAAAGGAAACTAATTTATACCTCATTTACCGTGAGGATTCTACAAAAATTTACGCAAGTTCTTCGTCTGGGCTTAGGACTGTCGTTGAAAGAAAGTACATACGTACGCTACGCACACACACACGCACGCACAGAGGTGGTTTCACCAGGCATGTACACAAACACGGGTGTTCAGTTCGTTGTTGATTCGTGCAATTTGTGTGCGAGCGCGTTCGCGCGTGTGTGTGGTTGCATGCGTGAGTGCGTGTTTATTGGGAAATGAGAAATGGATGTTTCTAACTATGTATTTATAGCCGACATTTTTCTCATTTGTGAATACTTACTGAATAGAGTGCATATTACACTGAATAAAGAAGACGTTTTGTCCGCAATTGTCATGGTGTAGTCTTGCTCGCAAAAATAACCAATTGTTTTGTCACATGAAGAAATGTAGCTGTTGAAACTTAGATTGTATTCACGCTTGAAAAATTTGTTTGGTTATGAAGTATAACAAATTCCAAATATTTCCTGCCTCCCATTTGCTCTCTCCTTGAATTATCTTTGTTTTTACCTTACGAACCAAGTCGTTTTCAACTACGCAAGAAAAATGAAAAAAAAAGAAGAAGAAAAAAAAACACTCAAGCACTACAGTAGTAAGACACGGAAAACTAGGGCTAAAGAGGCTTAATGAGCTTTCGCGATTCGGCAGCTTAGTGAATGATTTTCTCATTATTGTTATCATTTTTTTCAAGGAAATTTTCAAGGATCCTTCGCACTGGGAGAGCTCTAATCATTATATAAGTCGCGTATAATAACGACAAAATTGGTACTGCGTAAACTGCATGCAGACTACGTAAACCTGCTAAGAAAAGAAAGTGACGCACAAGATTAAGATAAAAAGGTGCTCGTTGCAATGCTCCTTATATGGTGAATCTCGGTCTTGATTGTTGCTTCATTTGAATGAAGGAATGGAAGTGTTGTGTTTGTGTGCGTATGTGTGTGTGTTTTTGTGTAATCACGGATACGCAGATATCTGAAGCATAAGACTGGAAAGGCTAGTCTCTGGCCTAGTGGTAAAAATAAAACAGGCAGGTCAGGTGCAGAACTTAGCAGCGCAGCATTCTAGTATATGTGATTCATTACAAACGAAAAACTTTATAAAATACGCTTACATAACCAATGCAAGCGTTTTGAAATATGCGCATTTCCTTAAAGCTCTCATCGAGGCCTGCGAGAGTACTCCATGGAGAACGCGAAAACTGGCTTCACCAAATGCAAATAACCCTTGTCTTCGCACCTGCCAACCACTTTCGTAGACTTCATTGCAACATACTGACCCAAATCAGCTCCCTATTCGTGTGGAAATAGTCACAGGTCCTGCACGTTTCCAGCGCTCACCCTATACTTTGGCGGGTAAAACAGGTGCCCCCCATTTGTATGAGGAATACGTGCGCACTTGGTCTTCGATATTACTTAACTGCACACCATATCTTTCCAGGGCCCGTGACAATGCCTATTACTATCGTTACTGCAACGTGAAATGAAGTAGCCGTCATTATCACGAGTACACATCTTTTATTTCGATTTGACTGAAAGAGTTATGGCAAAGAGTTATGACTGAAAAAGTTATGGCAAGAAAAAGTTACGGCGTATATATTATAATAGAAATGCCATTAATCCTCCTGATTATCTGTTCACACCAACGTACGTCTCTAATCGTCAAGACCATTCACGAAAAATATTAGAATACCGTTACAAAACCCACCCTTTCGGTAGTTCTTTTTTCGTAAAAACAATATAGGAATGGAACCGTCTACCGGATGATCTCGTCAATGAAACTGATAATGAATCCTTTTTTTCTTCATTGTAACAACTCCTACAATATCACTGCCACTAAGAATGGTTTGCTGTCTCGAAGCGTGTGCGTGTTTTCAAATGCATGACTGTGACGTTGTTTTCACTCACCAATATCCGAGTGTTTTTTTTCTCTTAAAATATTTTGAGTGCTGTTTTATTTGTTGAATTTATTGTTTCGATTGAAAACTATGTAGTCAAATTATTATGTGTACCTCCCCTACGTAATGCCTCAGGGCGATGTAGGCGACATGTAAATAAATAAATAAATAAAGTCAGACGAGATAAGCCGTAATAGTTGATGCATAATGAAAACAGAAGTTACGACATGCTCGTAGCCAAATTTGCAGCCAGAATGAAACTGTTATCAACATTAAAATATCTTTAACCAAGCCATCCTTGTTCAATGTGGGACAAATGTACAATCTGCGCTTATTCATATTATTCCTGCTTTTAGGAAACAACGCCGTGACAACACTATTAGTGGTATATTGTTTACATGTCATGAGGCCCAATGGAGGGTGCAAGGTATCCCCATTTAGGGGTGGGGGACAAAGGTGTATTGCAGCGCCCCCCCCCCCCCTGCATGGGTGAGCGAGGGGGGATGGGTCAGTGGCAGCTCCCACTGGCCTCGCGTGCCCACGCCTGTGACGAGGGCCGATAGGCTTTTGTTTCATAGTGTCACTATTAGCGCTGAAATAACGAATAATGATATTTAGCAAGTGCATTTTTGCGCACTCTAATGGCGATTGTCGCCTAATGTTCAATTGACACCGCAACACTCGATCTTATCCAAACATATTTATCTTGATTTCTGAAATATACCGTGTTTCTAATTTAACAGGCGTCTCGCGTAGCACAGCCGGTGGTGCCATATTCTGCTTGCGCTCCTTATGTCGTGTAAATATTTCGAGCGTTTCGTGTCCTACTAAAGACATGTATAAATCTTCAAAATGGGTCACTGTGCCGCTTCTGGCGTGTGGACCAGGACTTGGAATATTCAGTTTTCCACAGCGTTGCCTTTGCTGAATGAAGGGTTGCCTCACTTCAGGTATTTTTGAAATTCGGAGTCTGATCAGAGGTGTTGGCTGTAACAGTGCCATGGCTATTTAATAGCGCCACGCATGAACATTCGTGCGAAGTACAGGTTTTACTGAGGCTTTTGAAATAACCTTTGCGACAGTGCACTACGCACGCTTGTACGCAAAATTTCACTTGTGATTCGTCTTACACACTCTTTCATTCACCACTGACCACCTGGACTGAAATACTGTGCGCGCTAATTCTTTAGGAACTGGGAACCGCGATGTATGCCAGAGTCTGCTCAAGTCGCAGCATATCTATATAATGTTATGCCTTATTCGTAGAGTGCCCATGCTGCCCCTGCATTTGCGAATCCCTTGTACGCGAGGGACTATGTGTTGAACACTCGTTGTAGACACGCTTTACACTCGCAGTACATATCTGAAAACGCGTTCCGGAAGAGAGCTCCTTGAGGCACGCGAAAAAAACAAAACAAAAAACGTATGGGTTTGTGGCGTATGCCATCGCTTTCACGCTGTAATGCTTCTTTCCAAGACCATTCTGCTGCCGTGTGAACTCGAATGGTTCTCACGTTCCGCTTGCACGATTCACATAATCTGCACGAGAACAAACAAAACAACGAGTAAAATCTTGTCAATGTTTGCACGCCTATCCCCGTGCTGCTGCGAAGCTGTTGACTTTCACTATAGACTCGGCGATACTCGCTGCGACTCATTCACTAACCAGCAGATTTACTTAAGCGCGAACACTTCTCTGCACACAATATCGTGATCGGCGTTTGTTGGAATGGTCGCGCGGTGACCAAACGTCGCGGTGAATCAATGCGGTCTCTCCCACTCTACCTCAATTCTGAAATTCTAAATTTGGATTCTGAGTGTACGATGGTTTTCCGTGGTTTCCTTCCTAAACACCAGCTGTACCTTGGAAGAGCGAAGATGTTGCATGCGGTTGCTTTCTAACTCCTACACGCACATCTTTGTCGAAAAGGAGTGGAAGTGATCAAAAAGGATTGATTGATTGATTTGTGGGGTTTAACGTCCCAAAACCACCATATGATTATGAGAGACGCCGTAGTGGAGGGCTCCGGAAATTTCGACCACCTGGGGTTCTTTAACGTGCGCCCAAATCTGAGCACACGGGCCTACAACATTTCCGCCTCCATCGGAAATGCAGCCGCCGCAGCCGGGAATCGAACCCTCGACCTGCGGGTCAGCAGCCGAGTACCTTAGCCACTAGACCACCGCGGCGGGGCGATCAAAAAGGAAAAGAAAGTGATCAAGAAGTCTGAGAAACTGGATTGATATGTCAGGTTTCACGTCCCGAAACCACCATACTATTATGAGAGACGCCGTAGCGCAGGGCTCCGGAAAGAACGTCGTGCCGAACGTTGAACCTGTGCGAATTCCCACACACAATGTTCTGTATGCTGGTGTATTTCATGATGACTCGTTATAATGTCTGTCCCAGAAGAAATTAAAAAAATGATTCAGAGGCAGCTATTGCTGCACATGAAAAATGAAATGCAAGCTCGGCTTCGCATAGTAGACCATTGCTGTGATTGAAGAATGTTAGTTTTTCCGTGATCCTATGGAATAAAGGTATTACGTTTCTTAAGACAATATTTGGCCGTCGGTAAGAGAGATCATTACGAAGCAGTCGTGTACAGTCATAGTTGCTGCTTCAGTTCGTTGACCTACCCAATGCATTGCTCCATCTGTTGCTTTTATGACCAGCTCACGTGTCTTATATTTGCCCTAAACACCATCAGTTGCAGCCACAATACCCACCCGATACCAAAAGTTCGACTGATTTTTCCGTTTTACGTTAGGTCCCAGTTTCGTTTTTCATTATTATTAAGGTAATGCTTAACAACCACCGCCTATATGTACTCTGGCAGTTGCCTACTTATTGATAAAGGTAACCTCTAGAGGGGCTTGTGTGTTTTTGCATCCTGACGGTTTCCTCATTTGTATTCATAGAGCCAATAAATAGGTTGCATTATGCTCAAATTTTGTGAAGCCATTAAGTATATAAGCGAATCCATTATGAGCTCATGATATTGCATTTATTGGTGCCTCGCTTAAGGAGGCGCATAATTTATTTATATATTCTGTTTATGTGTGACTGCAGATCAAATAATATGATAGCATCGTAGCGTACTTGTTCTGTGTCTTTGTAATTTCTTCTGGTTTCTTCAGCGGAGTTTTTTGTGACAAGAACGGCAATAACAAAGAAACAATCGCAGCGAATCACGAGGTGTATTGGTCAGAAAACCCCTATGTTCCCAGCAATCTTTATTCCTAATGTTTGGTACTTAGTTATCTGGACAGACTAAAAATGATTTGAATTCACAGTGGTGAATTTTCGTCTTTACGCAGTTCACGTTATTGTCAGCAATTTTAAATAAGTATCCTTAAAAAAGTGCTTGCCTGTTCATATTACTTGAACGAGCACAAATTTTACAGCTTACTTGCCGGTTACGAAGATAATCATCTAATTTATCCCCAAAGCTTTCTGGTGGGATAGTTGGTTTAATTCAGGCAATTGTGAACTCTGTGATATGGGCCGCAAACAGATTATAAAAAGCTGGTATTCCCGGCATAGACACTGATCGTAGGTTGTTGTTCACTCTGGTTCGCAAGACCCGACATATTTTATTCATGTTTCCTACTATTTCGTTGTAGAAACATCGTATAGCATCTATACTGATGGAGAAACCATTTTCACACCTTGAAAAACATCCTCGTCACAGAAGCGCTTCAAAGACTCCATAAAGTGTTGCGTGTTGTCAATGCTCCCGCGCCAAAGAGCAAAACAGCATCTCAGTGTTAAACACCCTCACTCGTGGCGAAGTGAACGTGCCGATCTTTCAGCACATCACTGTTTGTGTTCGCGTGTTAATAGTTACCATCTGCGTCTCTCTATTGAGCAAAAAAGAACTGCCCAAAAGAGAATACTGGTTACATTTACGTATCGCATATAATATATTTACTGAGTTACATTAGCTATACCGGGTGTTCAAAATTAAGCTTTATGATTTTTTTAAAATTAGGCGCTCGAAGGCACGTGAGAACCACTTGTGCAAATAAGTTAAGCGGCCAGGGGGACAGAAAGTTAGATGATAATTATCGCTGTCAGCAGCCCAATTAACTAAAATTTAATAATTAACTTTTTACTGGCTGCGGTAAGTTGGCATGTTTATATTGAAAAAATGTAGGCAGTGGTGTTTGTACACAGTTTCAGTTGGAAGATTTTTTCTAGCACGCCTGTGTTCCGAGATATCCGGCTCCAAAGTTTAATTGTCTTTCGCACGATTACGCATGCAAGAGGGTGAGGGTCCGCGCAAAGCTCCTCCCTAAAGTGACGCATCTGTTGCGTGTGGTGTTTAGTGTGTGAAGAGGGTGGAAGCGTAGGCATAGGTGATAGCAATTACCCTTGCCCTCTTCGGCCGTCGAAATCAAAAATCGAAGAACGCTTGCAACCAGTGTCGTAACACGCAACTGCAGAGCCTCTAACGATAGTGGCAGATACCATGCCGAGATAATGGTGCGAGCGGAGAATCTGGATGCCAGTGCGCGTGCGTAATAATCACTAGAGAAGCATGCGTGGTCGTTGCCTGGGCTACGCGAATAGCGTGACTGCTGATGTCCGAGTACTGTAACTTTTATTGAAACAAGAGCAACAACTCCACCAATAATAACTGAAACAGTTTTATCCTTGCTAACGCATATTTCCTGCTGCTACATAAGCATATTTCGGTCATGCACAAATCTCATCGAAACTCTTCACCTCTCAAGACGTCAATGCCCCAAAAAGTGTTCAAAATGCCTGCCTTCGGCAGCAACGCAAAGCATGAACCGCTGTCGCGTCGACTCGATGACTCGGCGCAGTACTTCTGCAGGAATACTCGCACAGGCAGATGTTATCCTGTCCTTCATGTCATTAACATCGCTGGGCTCTGTTACGTAAACTCGATCTTTAACGTAGCCCCAAAGGAAAAAGTCGAGCGGAGAAAGGTCAGGTGATCTTGGTGGCCAAAACATCGCTCCTGCGCGCCCAATCCACTGTTGTGGAAAACGTCTGTCCAACCAGTTCTTCGCCCTGGTAGAAAAATGTGGTGGTGCTCCATCGTGCTGAAACCATACTTGGCGCAGGTCATTCAGGGAAAGACTGCAGACAAGATCATCAATGACAACACCTAATATTTCTTCTGTGTACATCTTTCCGTTCAAGTTGTCCTCAAAAAAGTGAGGTCCGATGATCCTGTCCCCGAGTATGCCGCACCACACATTCACACTCCAGCGAACTTGATGCTTGTGCTGCCTCAGCCAGTGTGGGTTTTCTTGTGCCCAATAATGGGCGTTGTGAAGATTAACACTTCCATTTCGGCAAAACCGAGCTTCATCAGTCCAAATTATTCTGTGCAAAAAGTCATTTTCTTGATCAGTTTTGATGAGGCCCCAATTGCAGAAGTCAACTCGCCTTTCAAAGTCCGCCTCATTTAGGTCCTGATGAAGGTAAACGTGATATGGATGGAACTTGTGCTTTCTTAAAACATTTGTGACTGTTCCGATGCTGCGACCGCACTGATCGGCAATCTGTCGGATGCTGAGCTCTGGCATCGAGGTTACGCACGCGACAACGTCGATTTCAAAGTCTTCATCGACGATTGCCTTCCTGGTCCGTCTCGGAAGGTGGACAGAGCCTGTTGTGCAGAAGCGTCGAAACAGGTTTGTGAAAGTGGGCCTTGTTGGAAGGGGACGGTGTGGGTGGCGAGACGCGTAAAGCTCCATTGCTAACGAAGCGTTGCCATTCATTTCAGCCATTGCAAGCACCACGTCTACTTTTACTTTGGTAGAATACCTCACGCCAGAAGCAGCCATATTAGCTCGAAAGGACTCCACGTGGATTTCCTTGGTAGACCTTCAATGCAGAGACGCTGTGCTCTAACCGGAGGCACCCTAGTGCAGGACGGTCCTGCTAACGCGTTCACAAGAAGATGTCTCAGTGTGATCTAAAGTCACGAAAAAACGTCGCGAAAAATGGTCTCCTGTTATCGCGTTCATCAGGATCATGCGTAAGGCTCATGGCGCACCGCGCTGTCACATTTTGATTTCGCCGGCCGAAGAGGGCAAGGGTAATTGCTATCACCTATGCCTACGCTTCCACCCTCTTCACACACTAAACACCACACGCAACAGATGCGTCACTTTAGGGAGGAGCTTTGCGCGGACCCTCACCCTCTTGCATGCGTAATCGTGCGAAAGACAATTAAACTTTGGAGCCGGATATCTCGGAACACAGGCGTGCTAGAAAAAATCTTCCAACTGAAACTGTGTACAAACACCACTGCCTACATTTTTTCAATATAAACATGCCAACTTACCGCAGCCAGTAAAAAGTTAATTATTAAATTTTAGTTAATTGGGCTGCTGACAGCGATAATTATCATCTAACTTTCTGTCCCCCTGGCCGCTTAACTTATTTGCACAAGTGGTTCTCACGTGCCTTCGAGCGCCTAATTTTAAAAAAATCATAAAGCTTAATTTTGAACACCCGGTATATTTATGTATATCTATTTTAGTCACTCAGTAATTGAGAGCATGCTTTCATGAAGTACCTGGTCCATTAAAGCACATTTTAGATCTTACGTAATATTTTGTCTTTCGTATACAATGCCCCAAGAAAATTACTACTCACGTTAGCAATGGTAGCTTTCAGAAACGATTCTTTATTTGAATGATTGCTTTTTTGTTGTTCTTTTATTCAGTGACGCTAGCTTCAGTGGAAGTGGGGGATTTTTTTTTTCAAGAAAGCATGCAACACATATCTCAACATGACTTTTCAAAGAATAGATACAAAGCAGCAGAGGTAGTATAAGCTGCATGGAGACTGTGTTCAAGTCAGGCAGCATGCTGGTGGGAAGTATAAGCCGCATTTCGTAAATTATTTATTTTTTCCCCGCGTTCTTGTTGTAATGAATACACCATTGTCAAGATCAAGGACCCACGATAAGCCAGCGTAATTGAAGTAATGGTAAACCTATTTTGCTATCTGCGAGCGAAAAAAAAAATAAAAGTTTTCATTACGACATTGTTGTGAGGAAAAAGCAAGTAAAAACACCAGAAAAAGAAAAAAAATTATTGCTACAATGCGGCAGCTACCCACAATTATGGCCTTCGGCGAGATTTTCTTACATTCATTTATAACGTAACTGGGTGCTGCGAAACGTAACGTGTAGTAATGTTTACAAAGATTACTGACGTCACAAATACCGTGAGGCCATCAGAGCGGACTGTTTTTTCTTTCTTTTTGGCTGCTATGTTTTAGTCTTGAGAACTGAAACATTTCGCGCACCATGGTTTAGAGTCGGGGATAATCTCTTGAAATAATGGTGTTATTAGGTTGGATGCCAAATGCAGCAAGCCATGGTAACTTCACGTTTGTCTGCGCACCGTGCCATGCCGCCGGCAGTCGCTGCGTTCCGTATATTCTTTGAAGGATGGTTACGTGTTTTGGGTGCCAGCATTGTTGAGGAAGCGCGCTAACCATGGTGCTTCTTTTCTTCTCATTTTTTTTGCGTTTTCCAGTGGAGCGCTCTTTTCGCACGATACATGGTACTGTAGCCATAAACGGAACCACGGGAATAAAGGTCTGCGCTAGCATCACACGTGGTTTTAGAGATTCACCTGGAGACGGCGGTCATCTTGCACTTTCGGGCGTGTGTCATGAATATAAAGAAGGGGGTCTCAAACACGCGGCTAGCAGAGTGCGTGCCGCCCGCGTCTTCACAATGAATAAAGTCTTTGGGACTTTGTTCGCCTTCATTTCTCACCTACCGCGATTAATAACACTTTGTCCGGATAAGCTTTACACACGAAAATAGCCTCAAGCGTATTTTTGTTTTGTTTTTGTGAACAGCTCATACGGTCACTATGTATGAAAACGTAGCCCCGGTACAAATTCTCTATATTTCACTATCGAGGTTCATAGTATAGAGTCATTCTGGAGAGTACTACCGATGTGTTTTTCGAATCCTGAAGTCAGATATCATGCTGAAATAATTTATATATGAAATATGGGAAATGCGTTCTTAGAAATGTCTGTTCTCGGTGATACTTTGTTCAATGACCTTCTCTCTCTCTCTCTCTCTCTCTCTCTCTGCTTCACCGTGTTCGCAGTCCCTGCCCTTGCCCTGAATTTCGGGACTGCACACCACTAGTGGAGGTGAGTTTGCGAACCTTGGACTAGAGCAAATGCCAATGTACACACTCTTTTTTTTTTCATTTTCGTAGCATCAAGTCTGAAATGTGAATGCGAACTAATTTTCTTCTTGTCTACATCCACGATGACCTTTATGTGCGTGTGAATATTAATTTGCCATTTTACGTGGTCTGCATCTGACGCTTTGTGAATGATGATCTGCGTCACATCTTGTTGTTCTTTAACTTCAAGCGGCTGCCTTTAGGTCCAACAAACTGCTACATCTTGAACTCCACACGTTGGAAGTCACCATATATGATTCTTGCAGCATTTTATTGTTGGGGAGAAACCAGCATGATATCGCCACTTGTTTTTCCACATTTCTAATTTACATTAAAGGGCAACGAAAAATGGTTGCCCCAGAGCATACTCACTTACATGAGCCCCCAAGCAATTAGTTTTATTCTGCTTTCGTTTCGCTGCTTCCTAATACGCATCTAACCATTTTTAAATTTGTAATATTTAGTGCGCGCATCACACCAGGTCAAAGCAGTGTGTTTGAAGGCTGAGTTAACAGCCCAGGTTGCGCGGTGAATATGTCAAATCAGTATATTGGTGTACGACTAAATTAAGTGTATTTTTCTTTAAATGTATGTTTATTTCTTCAATAGATATGACCCCAGTAGCCATTTTGTGATCTAACGACCAATAAACTGATTTAATATACAACCAGTTGGCACGACTATGAGGACTTCACGCAGCCTCTATAATTAAGGTTATACGTGGTGTGAGTCAATTGATTCCGCGCCATTGATTAAAAGAAAATGAGTTTTTCACTGCCACATTGACTAGTGTTTTGCTAGACAGGGGAAAAAAAAGAAGCAAATAGCGTAATTGTGCTTAACAAGCACCTTCGGTAGCATGACTTAAGAACAGCTGCAAGGAGACTAAGACATGCTCATTAGCGAATAGGCACCCACGTGGCACCATGGCATCTCCGTGAAACGCAGTTGAACGGTATCACATCGAGTGTGAACTTCGTAACCGTGGAGTCATTGCACTACGGCTGCAACGGGCGCCCGACGCGACGCCCGCCTAATTACGGTAGTAGAAGGGAAACAAAAGAATTGTAGACCTCGGCGCCTACTGTCTAAACATAAAACTGTCCAAAGAGAAAGGTGTGCGGCAGAATCAAGCAGCGCGCACAGCAGTTCCCTGACCCGCGAAACCCCGAGAGATCACCCTAAATGCGAGCGCTCACGGAGGGCTACGACAAGCATCGCATCTACTCCGTTCCCGAGTACCCGCTTTCGGGGTGGCTTTAGCGAGCGGTCCGTTAGCGGTCAGCCACCCGGCCAGCGCGAGCAGTGCGCCATAGGCAAATCGCGGCGCTGACCTGCCGGACAGGCAAGCGGATCGGTATACTGACCCACACATGGGCTGGCGCGCGGGTTATACTGACCCACATGGCGCCACGCATGCGAGACACAATCCCTCGCGTGGCGTATATGCATAGCGGCCGACGACTACGACGACGCCTGCTGAGCAACGGCATTCCGATTCCGCTAAAACTCGTCCAGCGGGAGAGGGCCGCAAAACAAGCAGCAAAAGGAAGGCGCCCCAAAGGCTCCTTCCCGCGCTGTTGCCGCGGTAACGGATAAAGTAGACCGCTGCGTGAAGCACACGCGCCGGCCGCCTAACGCGAAAAGCAACGTTGAGGCTGCAGGTCCTGTGACTCGGCGCTGGCTGCACGCGCGGGTTCGTTTTTCTTGCTGGTGATTTGCTGTATCTGCGCATTTCTCGATTCGCTATTGCAGGATGCCCTCCGAGAGTATATCCCGATTCCGCGTCTTCGTCGGCCAATGGGACGCAGCGATGGCAGCAGTGGAAGTAACCAGTGGAGACGGGATCAAACGCCACGTGCGCGATCGTGGCTTCGATCCTGTTATGCAGGAACTGAAGAAAGCAAAGAAAGAAGTAATGAATGCGAAGACCTCGCTAGATGCGACTCAGGCCCGGTCGTTGTATACCGGTCTTGCGTAGTGCAAGGCTTACCCGACACACAGCGGCGATTTAATTCGTACGAAGCGGACTGAGCGAAGGAGTGGGCTAATGGTTTCGTGGGAATCTCGTCTTTCCCCGTTTGCGGTGAATAGTAAATGCGCTCTGAGGGTGTTCCGATAGTCAGCAGTTTAGCGAGAGATATTCTTGGAGAATGTTCTCTTACGTACTTCGTTATCTCTGTTAAGGCTTGCCTTCATTAGAAAAAGAGGACATCTCCTTGAGAAAAGCTTTAGGAAAGTACAGAAACCAAAGTTCTTTTGCTTTCACACCGGTTCTAGCCGCATGCAGTTCAAGAAGCTTTTTGATGATTTGTAGAGCTTTTGCAGTAGACCTACGCTTCTTGTAACATTTGTGATGCACGGTAACAAGCTGTCTTCATGCAAATCGACGATAAAGAAAGCAATCTTAACCGCAACTCAATACGACGAGACTTTCTCTAAAAGGCCATGACAAGTTTAGAAATGGATAAGAGTGATAAATTGGGCACACATAAAGCCTTTCCATTGTTTCTATGATGCTGACATCATTGCACTTTGCAGGAAATGAAGGCAGACGTCAGCGCAACATTTTTGTTCAGAAGTGGCATGTGGTAATATTAAGCCTTGCTTAAAGGCGAACTCCAATGCATTCCTATTGTAAGCATTTTCTGTTTAATGGTAATTTTAGCTTCTTTCATACACCACCCCTGTCTTTTTCTGAGTAACAGACTTCTGGAGACTGGGCATGTCCTGGATCTCCTTTCATTACTTGTATAGGTCACTCGCGCAACTCACAGATGGTTCCCTGAACTACTATTCAACTACTGAATCATGGGTAAGACAGAAAAGTAATCACCCCAAGGGTGGCTGGTCCTCAGTATTGCATTGTATGGCTATTCAGAAATGAAGTAAAATATAATCAAATGTGCAAAACATTTATGCTACAGTGTCTCCCCTGATGCTTCCGTTACGAAAAAAAGTCAGATTTTGTTTATTAAGTACTTCAAGCAAGTGGTTCCATGCATTTAATGGGGAAAATTCATTAAGGGTGATCGGCAAAGTATTTATTATGGCACCACTCGTAATGCGTGGCCGTTTCATTACCACGACTTTATTTAATTCGAGTAATTTTCAAATACTTTTCAATCGGAGTAAGTGTTCGAAAACATGCTGTGTTCCGGCCTCTACCTGGGAATGGGGAGCCGCCTCACCTCAAGATTTTTTTTTTTTTTGGGAGGGGGGTCGGAGGGGTATAGTGTTCGCTTCGTTTCTTTTACAATGAGACCATTCACGTCAGAAGGTGAGTCAGTAAATGATTATTACAATTAAAAACAAATAAACTACAAACGCAGCAAACAAAAAACTACTTGTTGCGAAACTCCCATTTGAATAGAATTATAATCCTCGTGTTTATTTGAAGGGAATTTGATAGTTTTCAATGACAGCGATACTTTTGGGAAAGCTGTACTCACCCCGCACATTAAATCTCATTAAGATGGTCTGATATTTCATCAGGTATTGATGAGCGACCGCATCGCGGTGACCCTCCCCTCGTGGTGCTCGGATAGTTGTCCACTGGATTACTAGATAAAGTCTCTTTTCTCTCTCTCTCTCTGTGAGACCAATGGGCTGTTAGATATGCAATAAAACGGGTAATTGAATGACTCCTGTTTTTTAATGTGTAATAATTACATAAAGTTGAACTAATGTGGTCTAGTATTCGAGCACCTGAATAGAGTACCTGAAATTACGGCCTATATTGCGTTACCACTTACTTACTAACAAGCTAGCGTGCAACCTGGCAGTGCATGTATGTGGACTAATGACGAGGCCTGCTCGCTACATCCTCAAAACGGTATAAAAACACCTTTTTCTGGAGCCAACGTAATGAAATCTTCTTTCTTTCAGCACATCATGTATATTGACTGCAATCACTTGCCTTTGCGAACAGCGTATTGTTTTCAAACTTCAAAATGGGGTTAAGCGAGCTTGTTACTGCGTACACATAGTTTTTAAACAACACCGAAGCGCGACTCCAAGAATAGATCACACCACACAGCGCCTGTGTTGTGTGTTCTATTCTTGGTGTCCTGCTGCCGTTTTGGCCCTGTTTGAAAATTTATGCATTGCTTTCTTTTTGTACTTGCCTTGCTGAACTTACAGCATTGTTTTACTTTATGCGTAACGGAATGTTGTATTTTGTACACTCTGAATGGACTTTAGTTTCGCAGAATGCATTGAATAAATTATGAATAATCAGTCTTCAATAGTTGCAGCCTTCAGCAAGTGACACCCCCGTCAAACCTGCTCGTATTTAGGAAGATATTTCCACGCTCCACGCCTAATGGTCATGAAATACTGGTTAATGTAAGTTTATTGATCATCCACTATATATAGCACCATGACAGTGTGACATCAGGAAACAGTTGTCACTCTGTTATGAGCAAACCATTAACTACTTCCGAGACAGTACATATACGAAGGTGAAAGAGATGCCGGTTCCACCTTATGCATTCTTTTTTGTGTCTTTTATAGCTTACTAGTCTGCGCGTACAAGAAAACGCTCTCAAGTGTCCCATTTTGGTCGTTAATTAATACAGCATAACTACATAGCAACGCGAAGCCAGTTGATTGCATTGAAGTGTTGGAAACTACATTTTGTTGTATGCGGTTTCCGAACATCGAGGTCTAAAAGGATAATTCAACGTCAAAGTTCCAATATTTTTGTGCTTTTACAAAACTCCTTCATCGTATACGTCTTTGTGATGTTACAAATTTGAAGACATGATTTTCGTGTTGTGGTGTTTTTTCGCGCTTTTCAAGTATTTAGAAAGTGCTGCGTTCAGTGTACCGTTATTGTCTTTCGGAATTTATTCCTTGCTCAAGATAGACAGGTGACTAGTCTTAAGCGGGAGCTGCCGCAGAAAGTTATATAGTCATCAGAGGCTAGTACTACAGAAATATAATAACAAAAATAAATATTATTTGATGGAGTTTAACGTCCCAAAACAAATTTAAAAAATGCAGTGGTACTTACTGCTAAACTTTCATTTCTTCTTCTTGCATTATACGCTTTTGAGATCCCGCTTAGGCGAAAATTTCTGGTTTCCTCTAGCAAAGAACCGTAGGGAGATCGGGTAACTTCGCGGGCCGACCTTGTGCGTGGCCAATTCCTTAAGAAATTGCATAGTTACAGGAATTCCTTCAGAGCGTTCACATGTCCACTTTCTTTTTCGACTCGCCTGGAACTCCTTCTACACTCCTCCACACTCGTTCAACATTTAACGGCTTTGTGACTACACCGCAAAGTGTGCTGCTGTGGACCCTCATCAGAAAGAGATAGAATGTTAGAATGGTGGGAACATTCAGGGCGAACACCATTTCCTGCCGTTGCGGCTCCCATACGGCACCCGTGTCCACACTTATTCTTGTTCGAAAATTCATTGAGAGCAAGGCTGTCGTTTGGAAGTCAAAACGGCAATAAACATTTGGCACTTTGGGCGGAGTCCTTACCATTTTCCATGAATGTTTCATAATGACCAGACAATATTGCCACGTGCATGCACATTGCTTTTCCGTAACAATATTTTGTCAGATTCTCGACTTCAAAACGCTGTAATGTTAGACTGCAATATATATCTCCTAATTATAACAAACAATTTAGGTAAGCACACGTTGCCACTTCGTTTCGAAGGGCATGCCGATGTAGACAATCTTCATCATCGTAGTCATCAAAAACGTCCGTAAGTTCTCTAAAAATGTTTTGTTCGCAAGCACCAATCCACCTGGACTACGACATCTACGACCCTTATTAATAGTCATTCGTGATTGCTTAAAAGTATTCTTTCAGCGCAGCGTTACGTAACACTTCTTTTAGTATCCATTCAAACATACGTCGGCGTCCTCTCCAGCACAGCCTTCGTGCGACCACACGTGCGCATCGTACAAAAGGAGACATCGGCGCGGTTGTTGGTTGATTGGAAAGCGCCGGCTCCCGGCCCCGATAGAGCTTTGATCGAACACTGCGAGAGAAGAAAGCGCGACGCCGTTGTTGTGGGCCAAGGACGTCTCCTGTAGCGTCGTCCCCGGTCCTTCAACTTGACATGCGCGCTGCCGCGTACAAGTGGCCTTCGGAAGTCGTCCTCGTCGTCGTGGCTTTGTGCACTTACACAACGCGGCACTCCCGCTGGCTCGCACCGTCTCGCCTCGGTGTCAACGACTCCGTGAGCTGGTTCTCTTTCCGACAGACCTGCTCCCTTGAACTTTTGCCACCCAGCTCGCCGCAGTTATAAACGCTTTGCTCGCAGCTGCTCTGGCCGGGAACGCGCGGAATGTTAGCGTCGCGTAAGTGCGGAGGACGGCGCCCGAGTGTCGCCTCGGCGGAAAATTGAACAATTATCGAGCGATTCCCTCGTGGAACTGGCCCCATGAAAATGAAGGCACGAAGTGTGCGATTCTAATTGCGGACACTTCGTGCGCAATTAAATGACAGAAACACATGCGCTTGTGTTTGCGTCATTTTATGGGCGCGTGATTTTGTCCTTTTGTGGCCTGCATCATCAGATATCATGTCTCACCAACCATACTTATGAAAAACATATGAAGTATCAACAAGATTCAAAGCTTTGGTTCGGAGATGTAACCTTAGATAGATAGATAAATAGATATAGAGATAGATAGGCAGACAGATAGACAGATAGATAGATCTATCTATCTATCATAGATAGACAGACAGATAGACAGATCTATCTATCTATCTATCTATCTATCTATCTATCTATCTATCTATCTATCTATCTATCTATCTATCTATCTATCTATCTATCTATCTATCTATCTATCTATCTATCTATCTATCTATCTATCTATCTATCTATCTATCTATCTATCTATCTATCTATCTATCTATCTATCTATCTATTCTACGTCTGGGTGCTCTCATGATCACGCTCTGAACTTGGGGTACACCACAATTAGTAGAGGAGGGTAAGATAGTTTTACGAATGTGATGAGTTGGTCATGACAGCGTAAATGTCACAATATCGTACGTCGTCAAACACTTTCAACAAAACAGTGGCACATACGCATGGGCTGGTTTGTGCCACAGGTGATACACATTTTATATATACCTTGGAACGGCGAGAACACACGTGGGTAATTTTAGCGCTTGAGCGTTAAGAAGAAGCTGACGTCGGCAGCGTTGGCCGGACGAATGCAAACAATAAATGTCAGTGTCCCTGCAGGAGTGAAACTCCAGCATTCTGCGTAGCAATAAAGTATTCTACCACAGAGCCACGCCAGGTCTCAGAAATACCTTGGAAATGGAACCTAACGTTCGTGAAACGTCAGTTCTGGTTGCAGTACCGGCTATTCAATTTTATAAGCATTACATATGTACACCAATATAGCCGTCACATCGGATTGACGTAAAGTGTACTTAATGCGCCACCTGCTGAGGTTGATTTGTGTAGCAGTGTTGAGGGCTACCATCCTTGTGAGCCCCAACGCAAACACCACCGCATCATATCAGCTTACCGCTTTTGTTTTGCTAATATTTATGTTGCTATTGGCATCGTTACGCAACTGCAAAAAACTGCTAATATAAAACATATGCAGATGTTTGACGTATGTGCGTGCGTGAATTTGTACATATACTTAGCGTCACATCATGACATGTCAATCAGTAAAAAAAATTAAAACACATTCACTTCGCATCCGCACGTTTCGCATAACACCGATTCCCAAGGCACGTGGAATCTGCCAAACTTTTTATTATCGCCTTGCAACAGGAAACGCATTCGGTGCATTTCCAGTGGTAATTATAAGATACGCGTGTAATCGTGCGGCCAGGAAATTTCGAGCATTCACCGAAGCATCTGATGTGTGACGCCAGAAACGTTTCCAAACTCTTTTTGCAAACTCGTTGGTTTGTTTATTTACACACTATCAATAGCTGGAGACATAGGTCAACAGAGGAGTGTTCTCTATGTCTTTGCCGTTGCTCTGTTCCTTTAGTGCAGAGATGGGACATAACCAAAAACCAACACTTGGTTCACAATTCTTCGACTGAATGAATGTGCGTAAATCCCCAAGTTTGTGAGCATCCCAGTGAACACTGCATTGGTGTGATTAACCACAGAACAATGATAATCTGATATGGTGCAGTTCTTCAGCAATGTCAACATGAATGTAGCAGCATGCGTGCAGCGTATACACGAAAGGCACAAAAAAACCCTAGCTGGAAAATTTTATTTTTTTCCCACTCTACCTCAAGTATGTGACCGACGTCATGTCTTGAGCATATTCTATGATACTTTGGCGAAATATTTTCTAATCTACTTTTCGAGGGAATCATGTTTTGGTGAGATTGTGTTGTCGCGATGTGTGTGCAACGCTACTTCTTTCTTAGTGCCCATAAATATTGCCTCTCGTTAGCAGATTTCCGGAAAGGTCGTGTTTGAATGAAATGCTGATTAAAGAAGAATGTGGTGGCACCGACAGAAACTTTCAATTCAGGTGCTGCTGCTCCGTTACGCAAAATCACATATGCGATTAGTGTACGCAAGCGTTTGATATTCGCGAATTTAGAAGAGGGTGCTTGAGAGGCTGAAAATTTTACGTATTCCTTGTTCCGGTTTGGTCTGCTTGGGAAAGAAACGGGTAGACAGAAGATTTCGCTGCACACTATACGGTGGAAACATTTTCAGGCGAACTGACACCTCTCGATTTCGATGCAAACTGCTTTTGTTCGTTCATGAGAAATCAGTCCGAGTTTTAATACAAATCTTTAGCCACGGATTCTCCACACCATCTATTTCAGCCACCCAGACGCGCAGGAACGCCGATCGCGAAGTGACGATCAAGAAAAAAAGCAATTACAACTTGTAAGAACACAGAAAAGTGCCAAGAATTTCAGTCGCCGAGACTTACCGTGACAGTTATCCAGATCTCGCAATACACTCCGGTTCAACACGCGGGCACAACGCCGGGCCGAGCAGGGCCGATGAGGCTCGGAAGCGCGGCGTCTTCCCCGGCGCCGGCATCAACAATGTCGTCCACAGAACGACGACAACCTCCTACTTTTTTTTCTTATCTTCCCTTCAAAAGCAGTTCACACCGATCACTCACGAACCTCGCACGGAAGGAGGCACGCGGAAGGAAGGGGTCGTCCAACCGAAGGAAAACAGCTGTGGCCGGTCGCACCGAGACGTGCTCGCCGAGTAAAAGTAGTCGCCTTGGCTGCTGGAGGCGCGGATTGATTCGAAAGCGTCGTCCTTGAGCCGATGGCCAGCTGGGACTCTCCGCTGCCTCAGCTGATGCTCCGAGTGGGGCGCCCGCTCTGGGTGCAAACGGGTCGCTCACGGCCGAGCGGCGCTGAGCGCTCGCTGGAATGGGAGCCCGAGCGGCGTCAGAGCGGAGCCGGCTGGAAACCGGGACAGAGCAACCTACAGCCCTAGGGGCGAGAGAGAGCGGCTCCCGCATCCAGCCATCCAGATGCGGCTCTACGGTGTCGCCGCCCTCCCGGTTGCAGCGGAGAAGAAAAGGTTCAGCTGTTGCTGGCAGGTAGGTATACCTGGGCAGGCACGGGGTCTCCGCAGTAATACGCGCGGCCAGGCATTTTCTCTCTCGCTGATCCGCGCTGATCTACTCTCGCCGCCTCGGAGACCGGGCCACACATCCCCCTCACCTTCCACGTTCTCTCGTCATCGACGGACGTACACTCTTGATCTCGTTGAACATTGGTTCCACTCGGTAAGCGGTACGTTTCTGCGGGTATGTACCGCTTACCAGGGATCCGTATAGTACGAGATTAATGGTACACTGAATCACTTAATCATCCTTCGTACTGGCATTACGTTGCGCGAGGGGGTCTTCGTGGTCACCCTGTTTCCTCGCTTTTATTGCCATCGCGCCTTATTTTCTCTTTCCTCGCCTCGTTATTGCGTTGTTTGACCTCCCTTTTGCGCACTGGCAAGTGAGACGGTCATAGCCGGGTCGTACCAGGACACTTCCGAGCAGCCTGCTCACAGCGATTCCCCGTTCGCGTCGTTCCCTCGAGATGGTTTGCAGCGGAGCGTCACGCTGTTGCAGCCGTGGTGACCTGACTACGTCCGCGGCCTCCTTCCTATCCGGATCAAAGCTCAGTGAAGAAGATTATGCTTTCGCGTTAATTAAAACCACTTTTGCTACTGTGGAGCAAACGTAACTACTAGTTTTTCTCTCTGATCATTGCTTAGGAGAAGACACCTAGATCAACACCGAAAGACAGCCTTAACACAAAAAAGAATATATTCGGTAGAAACGGCAAGGTTTTTCTGCAGCTATCCTCCAGCAATGTCTTGCTAAATGACACAAATACGGTGGTGTTATCTACCATGGGCACGGCAGCACACACAACAAATGTGCATAGAGTACACAGACATATACTTGAAGCTAAGTGGCGCTCCATCAAGCAGATAGCAGTTGGAAAATCCGAGTGAAGATGTGTGACCTAAAAATGTTGAAGATACTCGTGTTGTGAATAAACTTCTCGAAGCCTCTTTCAGGTTTTGAAGTATACTTTATTGTCTCTATGACGACTTGCCTCTTCGGAGTCCCTCACTGCAATATTTTTAATATTCCTTTCGACACTTAGGATTTTGTCCAGCATTGTGTACCTTCATTGTTTTCATATACTAAACTATGAGCTCCAATGTATAAAGCTGGCGAAGTTGTCGCTCTTACAACTATACAAATGAAACTTCAGCGTGCAAAAAGCATAGCAAATAAAGCAAGAAATAAGAGAATGTAAAAAAAAAAAACGTGAGAATGACGACGTACTGTGGCCGAATATGAAACAAGCATGCCATTACCTAACTGTACTGTACACGTATAACCAGACCAAGCTGTTTCGACAAGTACGAACAGTCTAGTTAGCGTATACATATAGCTAACAAAAACAGTCGCCTTCTCTACATTAATTGCTGTGACTACTAAAAATAAAATAAAACAAACTTAACAGAATAAAGTATACGTCTATGAATAGTATACGGATTGGGCACTGATCACATGTATAACCAAAAAAGTTGAAAAGCTGGGGGAAAAACTATGACCAAGTTCGCTCAAGCTCGCACTAAGCAAAATAACGGGCATGTTCAGTGGCAGTTGTCTTTCAGACTGCTATACGGTAACAGTCTCTGTGAAAAGTCACGGACAGATGTGCCAGTGCGTCTCTATTTGCACAGGCACCACCAGAAACCAACCGAAAGTCTTGTCTTCGAACAAAAGAAGTGTGCCTAGCTGGTTTAAATACCTGCACAGGGCCTCGCGGCCACTTGTATTGCGGATGCTATATCACCTAATGTTCCTCACATGGGTATGAGATTGGGTTCAATCCGTTCAATTAGGACCATTCATGATTTTTGTATCATTAAGGTAACCTTTGGAAGCCACCACCTCCATGAATATCTGATGCACGAGCGTGTCAAAGGTACGACAAATGGGCCACCCTGGGTGTTTCGTCCTGATGCACATTGATTAGGAGAAGTGTTCCTTGAAGCCCGTAAGATCGGAAGGGCAAAACAAACAAATAAATAAATAAATAACCAGCAATGGTACTACTTGTACAGCAAAGCTTGATTTGCCATCCAACCAAGTGACCTCACTTAGCCTTCGTTACAGAGAATGAATGATAATAATAAAAAACTGATTTTGACCTCCTGAGATGACGTCTCGTTGTGCATTTGGTGAAATGAAAATGTGACCTTGAAGAAAGTGTAGCGCCATCATATCGCCCATTATTTCAGAACTATATCTAAGGGCTCTGTCTGACTTCTTCTTTCAAAAAGTGGTAACTATTGCGGAAAGAGGAGAGACGCTCCTTTAAAACTTGAAGGTAGGCTAGTGTGCGCAATGAGAAACAGAGACACAGAGAGAAGAAACGGGGACAGGCGCAGTGTCTCTTCTCAGTCTTTCCGTGTCCTTGTCTTTATTTACGCACTTCAGTTTACAAAGAAGTATAAACCAACTCACAAAGCTACAAGTTGTCTTATCCTTTCAAATCTGTTGAGGTTTTTCTTTCTGACACCATCAAAGTATTGCAAAACTTATCAGTTCTTGTCCGTGTCTTAGCTGTCCCTGTCTACATATCACGATCGTCTTTCAAATCATCATGGATAACCAATTCACCCAATCAATCATTAGATCAAGAACTTATCAAGCGTGACAAAAGACTCTACACACAAAAAAAAACAACACAATCAACTCGCCGTTACGACTTCTCAGCGCAGCAAAGTAGTTGGGAGAGCTACTTTACCTTGTGCTTTCTCGTTACCTTATGCCGTTGCGGTGTGTACTGACGACAGGAAGACCCGCACGAAAAAGAAGTGAAAGAAAGAACGTGTAAACTGCCACGTTATGCCGCAGTGTAAATATAGCAGTGTGAAGTCTGGCACCATTGTTCCCTTTCTCACACAGTGCACCCGTGCCATGCCACAGAGGCAAGTCTTGAAAGACAAACTGCGGGGAAAAAAAACGTAATGAAAGCCTGCAGTTCCTGCTTCAGAGCGTGCAAGATTGTGCGTATAATAATATTAAGCGACACACTGAAGAAAATGAACGTAAGGTGTATAGTGAAACTAACGCCGCAAGACGACAGCGATTTTCCAGCGTCACGCCGAAAGGAACCTGCAGCGCGGCAAGGAGACCCATGTGGCCGACACGGTTAGATGACCCACTCGCGGACGTTAGATGCCGAGTTGACGTATAAATTGTAAAGTGTAAAGATGCTGAGTTGCGTGGCCCCATACAAAGCATAAAAGCTGTAGCGTTTGGTTTCTTGGCTTGCACGAGTGCCAGCCTCCAGCGGTGTACGGCTGCCTCCTTCACCTTATCCTCATCCATTCGTGTTCCTCGATGTGCAGCACACGGAACGACATGCCCTTTTAAAAACGCGCTCGCATGCACGCGAATTGCGTGCGTGCCAGTAAGCGGGAGACTTACGACACCTGTCTGTGTAGTTTCGTGCATGTGGGCCCCGCGGTTCGATTCACCTGTAGAGAAGGCTGTTTAAAGTGAGCCTTGATCCACACGGCGTACGTTATTCCTGTAGCCACTTGAGGTTACCCGGACAACAAAAAGGAAATAAAACAAGGTAAGGCTTTTACTGAAGTCTTTTGAGCAGCCCACATTACTCGACAAGCTGAGAAAGCGACACGCGCAGTGCTCCTATTCACGAAGACAACCGAACTCTAGTGGCCGGCTGCATCGAATCTTTATGATCCTAGGATTAGCTTCTACCTTCCAGCTGCGTGCTAAGGCGGACGTGTCATTCGAACAGGACACTGGAGTCTGCACCCACAACCCTTCGCGACCTCACCAGGACCCCTTTGCCTCGCATCCGCAGCATATACGGTGCGCGGTGCGCTATAGGATCTTTTTTTAAAAATCTTAAACATAACATGGAGGCAAAGATGACAGTTCGGCTGCTACCTTAAACTACGTTTCTCTTTATCCAACAGACACCCGCGTTGGTGTAATGGTTACGCGTAGCTCGGTCGCAGGGTCAACCCCGGCAGCGACAATCGCACCTCGATGAAGGCATATGTTAGAGGCCTGTGCACTGTGTGATGTCAGTGCATGTTGAGAACACCGGATGGCCGAAATTTCCGGAAATCTCCACTATATACGACGTCCCTAATAATCATGTCGTTGTTGTGGGGCGTAAAACCACGAACTATAACATCATTTTTATTATTTTTTTCCGGTGTAATATTTGGAAGGAACATGTTTGACATTCGGTTCAAAATCATCGACCAAATACATTCTACTTTTCATCTCCCTTTTTTTTCTTTGTGCGAAAGTAGCTTAAAGGGGTTGTATTAGGTCATTTGACTCAACGTAAAAGGTTGGCTGGCGCAGTTGCTTGTGCCAGTGTTGGAAAGAATACACGAAATTCACTGCCTTTGAACAGCGCAGATGTTGATGCTCGCCGTCATTTGTTTACCGGAAATATAAATGATAATAATCACGAAACGGCACGCGCTCTTTTCGTCCTCTTCTTCATCGACTTCATCTTCTGCTCCGCTTCCAGAACACATGCGGTGATTTCTGCGCAGCGGGGTACTATTGGCCGTGAGGGCTTCCACTTGAGAGGCCAGCGCTGCGATCGTTTTGGCGTCACAGATAGGATGTGTAGTTGTGGAATGCGGCAGCTTTGCTTTCGCAACACCACTTGCATTGTCCCTCATGGCTGCACCGGTTCTTAGTCGCGATTTTACGATGCAAATTAGACACGAGAATGCTACGTACCAGTGGCACCGATTCGTAGTTTGCTTGCCCGTATTATCAGGTCTTACCGCTTCTTTAAGCACTGAGCTTCAAAATAAAGGGAAGCACGCACGTGTAAACAACAAAAGCGTAGGAAATGCGGTGTTCTAGCAGACAAAGTCAGCACAGCATCTGATGGGTGACGTCATCAAGTTGGTGGCGCCACGGTATGTCCTCGAGGCGCATAACTATATCGAAGGGAGAATGAATACAGAAAGAAAAAAAGAAGGAAGGAAAGAAAGAAAATGACACACACAGAGAGAGAAATAGAAACCGAAAAATTGTTGGTCAGGTGGAATTAGACACTATGTATCTATGATCCTAGGGCGAACAGCTTTTTCAGCGGTCCGGGCACGCTGGTGAAGCAGAGCATAACATTTGTATATAGTACACTATAGTAAAGGTGTTGGAAAGGGAACTGTGATGGAGAAGGAGAGATGTAAAAGTGAACAGGGGGGAAGGAAAAGCGAAGCGAGAGCAGCATAGCGTAGAAAAAATGAGAAAAAGAGAAAAACAGCAAGAAAAAGAATCTAAGAAAAACACTAAATATCGAAGTTGATAGAGAAAAAAAAGAAATTAGGAGGAAACAAGCGAGAGAGAAAGAAAAAGAAGAGAAAGCAGAAATGAAGAGAAACAGAGTAAACACGGAGAAAGAAAAGCGAGAGTGCAGTGAAACTGCCTAAATGCGTCTTGTCCACCATTTCTATTTTTCTTAACTATTTCTACAGTTCAACTAGATGACCATTTATTTGCTTCTATGCTTTCATTAGCTCCTTGGACTGTTGGCTTCGTATGGCTGTAACATCAATATGGAGCGCAATAAAACCAACTTCACACTAGGTGCAGCTCGCAGTCTTTCCTCTAAGAGAGCCACAGCATATAGCAAACACAATTGGCACTTGTAAATTGGACTTGCTGAGGGCCTGTTGGTTGTGCTGCGGGGAACCGGGGCAGCGTAGAGTACTTTAAAGCATTCACAATTTCAATGAATTGACGATAGTCTTTCTTCGGATACTTCAGCACAAAAAATTTGGTCTGTCTGTCTGTCTGTCTGTCTGTCTGTCTGTCTGTCTGTCTGTCTGTCTGTCTGTCTGTCTGTCTGCCTGTCTGTCTGTCTGTCTGTCTGTCTGTATGTCTGTCTGTCTGTATGTCTGTCTGTCTGTGCAACGATTTAGCCACCCGGCTAAGCGCATGGTCAAAGCCCACTCATCTTGATCTGGTAGCTCTGTTCATATTTGTGAACATCGTCAATCAAAAACAAATATTACGCAAAATGAGGCGCAACCTCAATACGTAAGTATTGGGTAATGTGTTACTTTATTTAGAAAAAGGCATATATACGCAGTTTTAGAGACCGCAGTGTTCATTACAATGAACTGACAATGCGATACTATTAACGAAAAATAGAGTGGTTCCTACGGTTTGGTAAAACCAAGGAGGTTGACAAAAATTATTGGAGTGGAAATTACCAGGAGTGAAGCCGTGTCTATGGCAAGATGACGGCTGCGTCGGCCATCTTACCAGGGGAATGTTAGACTATCAACATTCCGCGACTAAAACCGAAGTTTTATTGTACACGTACCTTGTACACACACAGACGAAACATCGAAAGCAAGTAAAGACAGTGTGTTTAGAGAAAAAAAAATTATCGACAATTTAGAGCACGATGTACTCTACTATGGGAGAGCATTAAGCTGTCACGGTATGTCGCCTTGGGTGCCAAATGGAGAAAGGCGGTTGGTGCGTTTAGAAAAAGTGGTAAACGATTTGTGGTACTGTACTATGCAAGAGCAACAAGCGGTTCCGTGAGCCTTGACCCTTGAAGGGAGCGTTTCTTCTGTACGCCCAAGGAGTTTGACGTGGAAACGGTTTCGAGTCACGTAGTGTGCTCCAAGTGCGTCTTAGTATTACTTGTTTTTCTTCAAGACTCGACATTATTCGGTCATCAACTCAGTTTTTTTCGTAAGCCTCCAATAAGAGCCAAAGCTTATCAGAGATTCAGTCACCCATACTGCTTCCCGTGTGTTATTTCGTCGGGAACAACTATCGTTTAATATGGAACTAACTTAGAATTTACACTAACGTATCAAAACCACTTGATCTCTAAGTGGGCACTACCAAAAAATAACACGTTCCCGACATCTTTGGAGGGCAAAAACTGGGTTCACTTTTGCTGGCAATGCATTGCCGGAGCTTCAACTCCAGCAATTTTTAAATGCGAATGCATTTCTTAGTCGGGTTATGTCAGACATCCGGTGTTGTCCGCGGTGGTGTTTGCGCGCCGGCATGTGTTATCTCTCCGCTCTCGCTCCCTCTCACATCGCAACAGCTGCAGGCGCGCGCGCTTAACCTCGCCCCTAGCAACCGAAGCATGTGGTGAGAGAGAGCAAAGGAAAGGTACTAGGTGCAGTGCTTAGACGCTCTTACTCTCACCGTTCGCTCTCTCTGCTTCCTTCGCAGCACTCTCCCGTCTGCTCGCGGCTCACTCTCGACCATGCGCTCGCTGAGCGCCTCTCAAGCACTTACGAAAATGTGTGCTCGAGACACCGCTGTTAAACGCCAACGCTGAACCAAGAATGCTGGCTCTCCACTCTCCCGTCCGCTCGCTTCTCACTATCGACCATTCGCTGGCTGGGCGCCTCTCAAGGCCATGACAGAAGTCGGTGAAGGCGAATGGCTGTAGGCAATGGCACTCTCTCTCAGCCCAAGAAATGCATTTGCATTTCCTCAAATTTCCCTTCGGAGAGGTGGGGGCATTTTTTAAAACCTCTCTACAAAGTTTCATATGAGGAAAGGAGAGACCCTTCTACCGGCTGGACAGAGGGGTCTTCCTGCTTCCTCATATATACCTTTGAAAGGCTCAGGTATCTATTCTCCGCATGCTTCAAACTAGGCAATATCCCAGTCTTCATTTTCGCAGCCAGTTCATTGAAGGCATTGGATCAAAATGCAAAGATTGTGGCACCGCATCTCTGGTGGTGCCTCCCCCCCCCCCCCCATTACAGAGTTCTCCGCTCATGACCAAAGGAGAATGTAGCTCTACGCTCAGGAGCTCACGACTTGTCCATCAACTCAGGGCTGTCCAAAGGCCCCACGACTCGACGATGAGGCTCGGCCAAACCGTTCCGACGTGAGAGTGGCCCGCTGTTCCTACCTCCTTGAGGTTGTGTTCCTTAGGGTCTCAATAAAGTTCTATGTATGTCTGTCTCCTTGGCTGAAACGACACGGTGCTGCCTCCTACGAGTAGCTTTCCGGTCAGAAAAAATTGACGGCAGATCCACGAGGTGAATGATGATGAGATCGGGCGAAGCTCCTGGAAGTAATACCGTGAAATTTTCTTCCATTATTTCGCCTGGCGATATGCACGCTTCCTCGCCGCTTCCCATTGTCGAATGTTTTCAAGATCCGCTTCGCGACGTTGACGTGCTGCCTCGGCCTCTCGTTCCCGTACGGAAGGATGTTGCCGACGCTGACGCGCCGCTGCAGCTTCTTGTTCACGTACGGCGAGATTTCGCCGATGCTGCCTTGCTGATGTGGCTTCTTGTTCCCGTACAGCAGGATCTTGGCGGCAACGTCGCGCAGCTTCCCGGCGCGCTTCTGCCTCGCGTGCTCTCACTTCAGGGTCCTGTCTGCGAGTGCGCGCCGCCACTGCCCTGTGCTCCCGCTTTTCGGCATCCTTATCCATACGAGCGCACACCGACGGTGACGAGCATCGGCAACTACAAACCTGTATCGATATGGTTTTGATTATAAAACCATTGCTTTAGAAAACACCTGGCGTCTTTCGTTAAGCAGCTGGCGTCTTCTTGTTTTGCTTTAGAAACATCTGGCGTCTTCTCGTTTTGCTTTTAAAAAACATCTGGCGTCTTTCGTTGGTTTATTTCATCAATCAACGGCGTTTTGAAAAAAAATATTGTTTATTCACGCACAGGATAAATCTCACCAGGCACTACCTTGGAGGTAAACAATGGCTGCTACTGGGAATGAGAGACAGCAGAAGTTGGCTTTTAACACTTCTACTTCTACTAACGTTTCCTAATGGTACATGTCAATAGCTTCTAATGGGGAATGAGAGACAGAAGAGTTCGGATTTGAGTTAACATGCACGCTGCAAGTTTTTTTTATTGTTTAACAACGCACAGGAGAAATCTCCCACCGGCACCAACTTGGAGGTCAAAGCGTAAGACTGGTTACACACTACGACTACGACTACGAGGGACGAACGTGGGCCGCTATAAGGAGCTTCGGCCCCAAAACTTTTCTTTCTTCATATTGCTACAGGATGACACCATATCAAACGCAGCACTCAACGATATTTTCGCACAGAGCGTCAAACGATTTTTTATACTCCCTCTCCAGACAAAACACTATCGTCTTTCGACGTCCTTTGCAAGGCAGCGCAGATGCTTGACCAATTTTGCGTAAACGTGCTATAGCGCTCTGTCCACGCTGGTTTCCGTGTGCGAACATTCGTGTCTAACCAAACCAGCTAATTTGGACCCGGGTGCTTGTAAGCTTTTTTAACAGTTACGAGGATGTTCAGCCTTTGGCGGAATCGATACGAGTCCGTGACTGGGAATCGCCGCTGGAGTGTCCTGTGGCCAATACTGAGGCGAATGAGATGCCATATCCTCGCGTTCCTTTCTGAAGAGTCTCCTTCCGGTAGCGGAGCGTGAGTATGTGCGGCATTGGCCAAGCCCCTTCGTCGGTGTCGAACAGAAAAGGGTACTGCATATTTTCTGACGAAGTTGTGCTAGACAGCACCCGTTGAGTCTCGTTGCTCATACTCTTATTAATCCCTACCCTCCAAAGTGCCAACTTCTGTTTATCACTTTCGTGTGTAGCCCATTGTCTTTCATTATATCTGCTGTATCATGTATACAATGTATCCGTTGTGTCACTGCCCCATTGAGTTTTTTGTAATCCATACCACACTTTATCTATGTGTATTAGAGTAATGATGTGTTCATTACGAAATAGTGACGTTCGTCGTGACACGTAGCTTTGTCAATATATAGGTACCCCTGATTACCGAAATGTTATCAAGTTTTGGATTTGTAGGTAGTGTAAAAAACTTTTTCTAAACAGTAGTGTTAGTAATGTCCACCGTATGTGCTAATTAATTTAGCTAAAAACCAACCGGAAATATTTGAGGGGTATCGCGTAAGTACTATAGTATATTGCGTATTCTGGGATAAGTGCTGTATTTAGGTGCATAGTAGCATGTACTTCCACACGCTTCTTTGTGTCTACCTCTGAGATACTGTTCTGCAGTGTGACGAAACATACAGTTAACCCGATGAACACATCAGAGCTAGAGTGTACCAGATCACACGAGCGCGGACGTGCTGGTGCCACTACCAGACACCAATGTCTAGATAGAATGTTCTAGAAGTGTTTCTAGCACACTGTAGTCGACGACGTCTCTAGTTTTTGCTGTCGTCTCCGCGCCGTTACGTGTGACGCTGGGCTGCACACAGTAAGCTGCGCGTTCACTGGGTATTCACTGCTCAACTTATTTTTCACCGTTGCTGCACACACAGTGCGCGCGCGGCCACGCCTCTGAGGCGGAAAGCGTAAACTGCGCGTGCAAAACTGCGCTTCCTCCGCGCACCGACTCCACCCCGATCTCGCGAAGAATGCGTGCAGCATGCGGCTCGTCGATTTATCGGACGTTCTGCGCTGCTGAGCTCCGGGGTTCCCGAACTAACGGCGCAATAAGCCGGGAACAAAGCGACAGAGTATACAAAAACGGTCGCGTACACGAGGTGGCGATTCTCGTTGTGAGAGGTGAGATAGACATCTGTGCGACCTTCATGATCGGTGCTGCGTGAAACCGAGAAGTGTGTCTTCTCGCATTCGAGATGAGCGGTTCTCGAGAAAAGAAAGAAAAGGATTTCGAAGAAACATATAAAAAAGTATGCGCAGAGAGAGACACACGGAGAAGAGGGAAGAATAGCCACAAGAGTTATCGCATTCGCGAAGGCTATGGTTTTCATGCGTAAACGTGGGGGCTATGCCACGACGCGGAAAAATTCCTTCGTGCCAGAAGCTATAAGCTGGTCGTCGCAGTGTATTACCCGCGAAAATAACCGCGCGCTGGTACAACTGGCGCTAGCGATGGTGCTCCAAATTTCTAGCGTGCTCTTGCCTGCAGAAGACAGGGAGACCATTGCGGCCCGTCTGACGAGCCGACACTTGGCTCTTTAACGCTGCTCAGTTTTGTTTAGATATATGCATTTCTTTTACTTTCATTTACTTTTTTTAAGCCATATACGGACGTATTTTTTCTTTCGCTTCTTTTCTTATGCTGTGTCTCTCTCAGCGTCGGTCTTCTCGGGCTACTCGTCTCGTATCTCGGTGGGAAGCACATAATGTTTCTATAGTGACGATTGTCCACAACTGTCCTTGCTCTGATAGCTGGGAATCGTGGTGGCCCATTATTAGGGACAGTCGCCGTGACATTCCGGCGACCAGGAAGGATCATGGAGGTGGAGAGGGAGACAGAGGGAAGAGAGATAAGGGGGGTGAGAAGTGAGAGGGCGGAAGGATCATTGCACGTGGTTTTGTGCTGTAGGCACTGTAGAATAAGTTGAGAATAATCAAAACATGACACGTTAACAACGCTAATTTAAATGAATACGTGCAGAAGCAGACTGACCTGAACAAGAGCGTTCAGCTTCGCTTTGCTGTGGTATCCCGATGGAAGACAAATTTATCTATGCTACCACCGCCATAGGTGGCAGCTTAAGTGATGTCACACTAGTAATAATAAGTGATGCCGCCTTAATATGTGGCACAGGTACGTAGGCAAGGGGGCACAGACCTCCCCTCCAAAATTCGTCCAGTTGACCAATAATGCCAGAGTATAGAGGCACGTACAAGTAAAAGTAGGGGCGTGTGCACTGAATGAAAGAAAAAGTAAACGCTGTTTAAGGAACTATGCAAGAACAGATACAAAAAAAATTGCCCGCAGCTTCCCTCGGGGGAACACTGAGGAGGATGCGGAGCATATAATTGGTTAACGGGGTGTTAAAGTGCGACTTACTTGGGTCGATGGCTAAATTAGTTAACGTGGTTGTGAAATGGGGTGTTAAATTGCGACTTACTTGGGTCGCTGGCTAAATTGGTTAACGTGGTTGTAGGAGGGGTGTTAAATGAGTGAACACGTACGACACGTATGCGAAAGGGCGGTGTTTATTTATTGCGACGAACTTTGAGCACGATGGCTTTTTGGTCGGTAAAGTGCAGAGTGAGTGGATCGGGTTGCAGTGCTCGTAGGTCGAAATTTGCAAAGACGTGGTCGATGCAGGTTCCGCGAATGGTGGTCGGCTGGTGGTGTTTGCAGTCGTCGTGAACGGGAGTCGAGGAGCGATGAGTCGTTCTTCAACCGCGTTCAACTCGGGTAGATGTTCGGGTCGGGGCGGGTAGCGGTAGCCGTAACTCACGCTAGCCGAGGGAACTCGACCGGCAATCAACGACTGCTTGCACGTAGCACACACGACGTAGTCGGCACAGTCGGTGCCCTTTCCAAACGTATCGCAAAGAACCGACAACGCTTTGGAGTTGTTCTGAATGTTGCCGATCCGAGTTAAGTTGTTATCGAACCAAAGACGATCACACACCTTGCAGGTGTGGCCGAAGCTTCGGTCGAGGAAGTCGCGCTTGAAGCGAGTGTTGGGCGTGGCATACTGCTTGGCGCGCCACGCCGCTACCTCGGCGCGCTTGCGCTCGCGGGCAGCATCGGGATCGGCCTCTCGTCGCCGACGCTTGCACTCGGCTTCCCGTTTTCGAAAGTCCGGGTCCTCTTGAAGACGCTTACGTTTCAAAGCGGCCGAATCCGGTGCTGCTGCTCGACGCTGACGTCTCTCAGCGGCTTCACGTTCTCTAAGTTGAGCATCTTCCGCTCGACGCCGACGTTTACGTTCGGCGTCGCGAGCTCTTCTCCGCGCTGCCTTGTCTTCGGACGACGACTCGGTTGCGGTTCCGCCAACACGTCGATCATTGCGACCTCGGACGTCGACGCGCCGTACAAACCAACCGACGAGCGGCAACTGAGCGAGCGAGCACCGACCTTGAGTATATATACAGCGCGACGGCGCATGCACTGTCAGCTGTCGAATGTTCGAGAAGGGGGAGAAGCGCAACGGCGCATGCGCGCGCGTCAGCTGCCGATGTTCTCGAAGCGCGACGGCGCATGCGCGCGCGTCAGCTGCCGATGTTCTCGAAGCGTGACGGCGCATGCGCGCTACATTATACAGCTAGCGAATGTTCGTGAAGAGGAGAAGCGCACGCGGTGTGTAGAGGAGGAAGGGTGCACAGATGGTGGAGGAGTGAAGCGCGCGCGGTGTGTAGAGAAGGAAGGGATGCACAGATGGTGGAAGAAGGAGGAGGAAGCTTGCGGACGGCGCCGCACTACAAGCCTCGAGTATTAGATGCTCCGCATCTAAAAAACCATCTCCCGCAATAGGTAACCATGTGTGGATGCGTTGCAGCGGAGATATTGTTCGCTTGAGCGGGAGATGTTGTACTTTTTGAGAACTTCGGCTGGCACTAACCCTGACACTGACGGCGGCGTCGACGCTGGCCCTTTTCGCGGCGTTGCTCAGGAGAGATGAAGGCGCACGCGCTCCGCGATTTCATTATGGTGGCTACATATAATACCGTGGAACTACCGTGGCGCGCCGAGCAGAGTATGCAGCTGTCGCACCATGCACCTGTTTACACCTGTCGTGCACGCTGCTCCGCAGATTAGCAGATTCCTAAAGGAGAAAGACTATTCACTCGATGTGCGCTCGGACGTTGCGAGTGGTGGAGAGGGTGAAGAGAGAGAGATACGACGTGCGGCGAGCAGCGACAGGTTAGAGGGAGAGTGATGTTAACACGAGTGTGCACTGTGAGGGAAGGCGTGACCTACTTGGCACCGCCCCTAAACCTGCAGCCAGGGGAGCGTGGTGTGGATGGAGGGACAGCGTCACACAGGCTAGTCAAGGAGGTGCTTCGCATCTAATAACCTTTATTCTAAAAGCACGGCAACGCTCACCGAGAAATTCAGCATCTGGCCCGTGAATCAACACAAGAATACAAAACACCACTCAGCGAAACCACAGAGGAAGGAAGACATCCGAGTGACTGACAAGCCTACGATTACATATTCTCTACATATTAGACAGTTATAGTATACCGGGCTTAGCGGGATGGCGCGCTTACCGTCATAGGGGGATCGAAGTGTACATGCGCAGATACGTATGTTACCCGCCAAATCGCTTATCGTACGCATGCTGTTTCCAGATTTAAGGTTAGCGTGGTGCACGTAAACATGGCGGCGCTTTCGGACGACCACTTCGAAGTGATTTTAGCGTAGTTGTTGAAAGATTCACTTCTGTTGCATGTTAGGATTTCGGGTTTGATGGCATCCCATTGCTGCCACCACTGTTCGGAATCCGCTGTGTCACGATGGTAGCGGTAGGCGAACTGACGTCGCTGAAGCCTTCGCCTAATGACGGAATATGGAGGCAAACGTTTTGTAAAACATAACAGGCAGCAACATTCATAACAGAAGCTTATCGTTTGCACAGAGCCGGTCAGCACAACAATGTCGGCTGTGGCAAACTCCTTAAACATCTGGCCGGCACGTCCTTAAATGAGGTTTTGGTCTTTTCTCTGAGACGAGTTCCCGGTGCTTGCCGGAGGAGGCGAAGCCTTACCAGGAGCTGCATGTGGCTCAGCTGAGGAGGCGCGGCTTTTCCCTGAACTGCACGTGGTTCGGCAGAGAAGGCACAACTTTCCCCGGAACTTCAAGTGGCTTGGCGGAGGAGGCGAAACCTTCCACAGAACTGCACGTGACTCACCGCCGTCTGCGTGGAAGGTGGGGTTGAGAGGGGAAGTGTTCACCAAAACTGCGCTAGTTCTCGTGGGAAGAAGCACTCCTGAATGAGGACCATGCATCTGGCATAACAGCATACCCGCTGCCAGACAATGCACCCGGAGTTTTGAGCCGTCTAGCACAGCTAGGAAGGAGGGACGTTGGTTGACCGTTGAGAATTGTAGCCGTTACACTCTCTCCGTCCTTGGGGACTTTCACAGCCCTGCAGGGGATCACTGGAGCGATGAAATTGAGCACAAAGCCAAACAAGCCAAAGCAAGCGCCCTCCAAAAATTGCCACACCAGCAGAAATGAAAATATTTCATTGAGATTGACCTGAGCTATATAGAATCACGAGCAACACATCTCAGGAGGAATACACAATGCGGACACACCTTCAGCTAAGTGTCAGTGCATGACGCTGCTAAATCAAACAGAATTTTGTTTTCTTCCAAGCGATTCTCAATCGCGACTTAGGCAGATTGTGGACGACCAAAGCTGCTGAGGTTAGCTCAATTTGGCCCAAAACTACATTTTAGAATACCAAGCACCTCTAAATCACGCACATTAGCGTCGCTTGCAAGCGTCTGACTGTTAAACAGAACTCGGTTAGTCCTCCAACAAGCTCTCATTCAATTCGCGCCACCAATGATCATCATGACCACAGAAAATACGTTTGAAAAAACAGGAAAATAAGACTGAAAATCAAACTTCCATGCGTTACGTATAACAAAGCTGAAAGTCAACCTACACTGACGCGCATACTAACACGTAATGCCAAACACAGAAGGTATTTTAAACAGAGGCTTTTACTCAGCCATCTCTGTTAAGATAAAACGCACTGACTGTTAACTTTCGAAATGGTATGAAAACAATATTAATCAAACAAACATATCAGAGTCTGCGTCTACGATGAGAATGAAAGTAAAACTTACAAAAATTCACACACATTCCTCGCTCGTCGGCAGACGACAGAACTAGAAATTTAATTCCCAAAGATGAATAAAAGATTCATTATTAGTAATTGCAAGACGGCACGCTCTCAGACGAACTCTGGGGAGTAACGCATTTCATAGCTTTTGAGGGCTTCAGTCGAAAAAGGACAAAATGACGAAGAACCAACCTGTTTGCCGATTTCAGTAGCAGCGAATTTCGACCCACAGCCGCTGAACTCGAAGAAAGGGCCATCTGCACTGCATCATTTACTCCTCCTGGTAAACCAGTGACTCCTTCACTGTGGTGGAGAACAACAGCTTGTGTTACGGCTCAAGCACTCGCGACGTTTCTTCACTTGCTTGCATTTACGCGGTAGTAAAAAAACGAGACCAGGCGGTGATCTCAGCGTCCAAATTTTACCTAAAATTCGGTTTTTATGGACGCGCTTCCCGCCTAATATCATCCTCGATGACGGTCTGAGCTTTGAACAGTTCCTAGAGGGCCCTCTCGCGATCCTACGCCTAGTCCTGAACCTGGCGTTTTGAATGACGATGTCACGGCACGTAATAGCGGGTTTAGCGCGCGTGGAACTTCTCGTCTTTTCCACGTTATGCTTACGCTGATGCGTTTTAAATGCAAAGCATTTCTTAGCTAACTTCAGTGACTTTGAGCGTATCTATCTATCTATCTATCTATCTATCTATCTATCTATCTATCTATCTATCTATCTATCTATCTATCTATCTATCTATCTATCTATCTATCTATCTATCTATCTATCTATCTATCTATCTATCTATCTATCTATCTATCTATCTATCTATCTATCTATCTATCTATCTATCTATCTATCTATCTATCTATCTATCCGCCTACGACTTTTAGCTCTCCTAGCCGTTTCGATAATGCTATCGATAACAAACTTGCTACGGCATAACATGACTGTATGAATAGCATACGGGACTAGTCATAACATGAAAATCATGATGTATGTCATGAATGTCATGATTTACATTTTATGGTCCTGCAGCTCTTGCGGTGGTTTCATTCACAAGGCATGTCGCAAAACTGGTATTATATGAAATGATTGCATGGCGAACACATGCGACAGAACCTAATATGAAAATCATGACATGCGTGTCATGTCACAACATGACAACCTGGTACGCTCAAGATGCGTTCGCCGCCGTTTCGCTAGTGTCACATATACCAAATCTGGTATTACGGTACGTGAATGGGTGACGAGGGTATGTGACTGGTGCAAACAAGATAATCATGAGATGAGTGTCATGTAACAACGTGACTACATGCCACGCTGATGATGCGCTGGCGGTGGTTTCGCGAGCTTCACTTATACCAAGTTTGGTATTACGGGACGTGAATGGATGATGAAAGTATGATACTGGTGCAAACTTGATAAACATGAGTTGCGTGTCATTTAACAACATGACTGCATGTCACACTCATAATGCGCTAACGGTCGTTTCACTAGTTTCACATATGCCGAATTTGGTATTACGTGGCGTCCATGGATGACAAAAGTATGTCACTGATGCAAACATGATAATCATGAGTTGCGTGTCATGTGAGAACACGACTACATGCCACAGTGAAGGCATCAATAAATTTCGACGTGATGCGGTGCGCCTGCTCGCCGGCGTTCATTTTGTTGCGTCACGCCGGCGTTGCCACGCCAGGCGCCGGTCCTGCGATATGCTCGCAGGTGCGCTCCACGCTGCGTTGCTTTGACGCATGCACGTTGCAGATTGAGGATGACGCAGCGAGCAATGGAAAGAAAAATGTAGGTGTAACCTTAAGAGACAAGAAGAGAGCAGAGTGGATTAGGGAACAAACGGGGGTTAAGGATATCATAGCTGAAATCAAGAAGAAGAAATGGACATGGGCCGGGCATGTAGTGCGTAGACAGGATAACCGCTAGTCGTTAAGGGTAACTGACTGGATTCCCAGAGAAGGCAAGCGGGTTAGGGGGAGACAGAAGGTTAGGTGGGCAGATGAGATTAAGAAGTTTGCGGGTATAAATTGGCAGCAGCAGGCACAGGACCGGGTTAACTGGTGGAACATGGGAGAGGCCTTTGTCCTGCAGTGGACGTAGTCGGGCTGACGATGATGATGATGATGATGATGATGATGATGATGCACGTTTCAGCGCGTCCGGCATCCCTCCGTCACTAAAAGAGGGAGACGCAGTGTTGTGTGGGTGACGCATCGGCACAAAAGGCAGCATGTCGCATTTTGCGCCAGTTGCCGTCGGGCCGCGCCGACGGACGCTGGTCACGCCTGGCGTCAGCCTATAGAGTGCTCGCGTTTTGCTAACGTAGCGTCGCTGTGCCCATCGTACGCGCGCGTCAGCGCTACATTGGAGTATATTTAGACCTTAATTAAGCGCTCGTGGCCATTTTGCTAGCTTCACATAAACCAAATTTGATGTTACGTGACGTGAATGGGGGACGAAATTTATTACTGGTGCAAACATGATAATCCTGACAAGCTTGAATGTAAGAACATGACAACATACCACGCTCATAGCGTGCTCGCGGGCGTTCGCTAGCTCCTCATATACTATATTTGGTATCGCGTGACGTGAATAGATTACGAAGGTAAACGACACATCCATACATGATTATCATTACAGAGAAGTCATGTACGGCATCATTTACCTCTATCTTGTAATGCTGTGCTGATTCTAAAATGAAATATCGGCCTTTCTTATTCGTGCTTCACATATCATGAATTGCCACTGTACGTGGGATCTGTCTTTTTTTTTTCTCTTTGAATGGCTCGGTATATGCTGGAAGCTTCGGCAAACTTACTCACAAGTGCGCTGCGTTCGACAGGCTCTGCGAAAACGCCATGCGGCTGAACCGACTTATATTTGTGCTGCTTGTTAGGCGTCTGAAAACCAAGCGAAGATTTTGGCATTGGGATTCCCTTGAAGTTCTTTTTCTTTGCGACGCACTTCACGTTCAATCTAAATCTCAGCAGCAGCCTGAACTTCAATCTCTTATTGAGCTTGGTCCCAACCTCAGCCCTGACATTGAGTATGGCAACTCGAGAGCCATGGCGTTTGGCCACTTTCGCACACCTGGCCTTATTTGACTTCAACTTATGTTTTCGGTGGCGACTGCCCCAAGGGAACTGAGTCGACCTGCTCAGAGCACTGGCATTCATACTCGCAAGTACGCTGCCTTCACTTTGTGGTGTCAAAGTTCCAGATTGGTTAGCTAGCTTTTCCTCGGGCCCGTCGCTAGCTGTCTCTGCCTGTGACAGAACGGGAGTCCCGATGCATTTAAAGCTAAACATCTCATTCGAAGGCGTATTTTTAGTTCGTAAGGGTACTTCCTCCATTCACAGGATAGTCTTTGTTCCCAGGCCTTCGTAGTAGGCCTCATGCTCTATTTGCCACGATTCATCCTGATCACGTGCTCGGTGAAGCGGCCCCATCTGTAGCGCTTTACTATGCGCCTCTGCGTCCCAAGGTTTCCGAAGGACCTCCACCCATAACTTCTCGGGGTGCTCCTCAGTGTCCGGCTCTGTCCGGCGCACTTCGGTGTCCTGCACCTTGTGATGGGCCTCAACGTCAGATGCCTCACGACTTTTATCAGCGTTTTGCTTTCTCTGACGCACTTCATTGGCTTGCGCATAGTGACGCACCTCAGCCTCTTGCGCTTTCCATCTCTCCTTGTCATCTTAGACTTTTCGGTGAGCCTCATTCTGAAGCGCTACGCGACGGGCTCTCATCGCTTTACGGCACGCGTCGTCCTTCAGCGCTCTACGACGCGCCTCATCCTCTTGCGTTTTTCGGCGGGCGTCTACCTCTAGCGCCTGTCGACGGCTTCAGCGCTGTCTCTATCGCTCCGACTTTCCCAGTCAGCAGGACTTGAAATAATAAAAAAACTATCTTCTCAAAGCATGTCTAGCATGACAAGTCTTCTTTCTGCTTACTCGGAAGGTAAGCAATGCTAAATGTGCGCAATCTTGCGCGGCAGCACCGCGAAGAGCCTCACCATTCAAAGGTAGCGGCTAACACCAACATTAGAGCAGACAACTTCAAAATTATCGAGAAAATGTGCAATGTTCTCGCCCATATGAAAGTTGTGGAGCTGGCGTATCGCTTGCTGCCACTTAAGCGGTTGAATTTTACAATCAAGCTCTCTTGCTTTGATTGCATGCTCTCTCCTTTTGCGACTAGGTGGTGGTGGTAAAAAACATTTATTTCAGAAAAAGTCTACTAGAGAGTGCCGACGTGGCCCATCGGCGTGCTAGAGTGGCAAGACCCTATTCCGGGACGCCGGTGGAGCTGGAAGCTGCCCGTGCGCGCTCCACCAAGGAGCGTTGTGCAGCCAAGGTAGAGCAGCCGAGCAGGTGCTCCTCCCAAGCCTCTCTAGTTGGTATAGGAAAAGGGGATGAAAAAGAGACGGGATTAACTGGGCACGATGCTACGACGTGATGTGTGTCGGCGAGGACATGACAGGTCGAGCAGGTGCCATTGATTTCCGGCAAAAAGTGCCTGGCGACCGCCAGACTGATAAAGGTGTTCGTCTGCAGGCGGCGTAGCAGTCGTTCGTCCGCTTTCTCCAGACCGCGTGCGGGGTGCGGGTAGAGGCGACGCAAAGCCCGGTAATAAGCCAAAATTTCGCGAAAGCGCGTCAGGTTCGTATTGCCAGATTCCGTCTCGGGACATGGAGGGGCAACGGCCCGGACAGGAGAAGCGCGGGCAGCGGCATTTGCCGCCTCGTTGCCGGGCAGGCCCGAGTGGCCTGGGGTCCAGACTATACAAATGGGATGAGGGTTAAAGCACCAAGAGGCTCCCTGTAGTAGGCTAGCCACCAGCGGGGCAATGGAACCCTGAAGGTACTGAGAACAGGCCGAGCGCGAGTCCGTCAGGATGGTGCGTGAGGCAGGGTGAGAGGCGGCCAAAGCTATGGCAACCTCTTCAGCGTGCGTTACTGTGTCTGCTCGAAAGGAGAGGCCATCTACGTGTTTGCCCTCTGTAATCACGGCAGCCGTGAAGTGACCCGAGGGGAGGGACCCGAGACGTCCACGTAGAAAACACCAGGACGATCGGAGTGTCGCGTATGAAGGGCCGCGGCGCGTGCTAGTCTACGGCCAGGATGGAGGTCGGGGTTCATATTACGGGGTAGAGGTTCCACCCATAGCTTTTGACGCCAGAGCTCTGGTACCGGCTGCAGAGGGTCTTGGTCAGATATCGGGTTAAGGCCAAGTCTGTGTAGAAGACGGCACCCTGAAGGCGTCTGCGAGAGTCGATTGATTTGGTTAACGCGATGAGCTTCGCGCATCTCTGCAAAGGTGTTGTGTACCCCCAGAGCCGCGAATCGGCTGTTGGAAGTTGCAATAGTTAGGTCCAGAGCGCGTTTGTGTACTGAACGAAGAAGGACGTCCAGCTGGTGCTCATGTCGACGACGCAGGCGAAGGTAAGGCAAGGCGTAGAGGACGCGACTGGTCACAAACGCGTGGGCCAATCGGAGGGACTGAGACCCGCGGAGGCCGCCGCGCTTGGTAGAAACTCGCCGTATCATGCGGCTCACCTGTTCGCTGGTGTGTCTGAGGCCTGCTATTGTGCCCTTTGGATCCAAGGACGATGTGAGGTGTAGGCCAAGAACCCGAATATTTTGCACTGACAGGACGGGCCCGGACGGAAGAAAAATTTGAGGCGGCGGTAGCGGAGAGACTGAAAGAAGAGCCGATTTAGATGGAGAGCACTCCAGGCCGCATGAACCTGCGTAGGTGTCCACCTGAAGGGCAGCCTTTTGCAGGCGTTCTTCGATTTGCGCTAAGGAGCCGGTGTTGGTCTAGATTGTGATATCGTCCGCATATAGTGCGTGTTGTATTCCCTCGACCTCGCTTAGAAGAGGACCTCGCTTAGAAGAAAGGGGAGGTTCATCATCGCCAGGTTAAAAAGCAGAGGAGACAGGACTGCCCCTTGAGGTGTACCCCGCGTGCCTAATAAGTACGGGCCGTGTTCGGTAGAATTAAGGCGAATGAAGGCGGCGCGATGTGATAGAAAGGCGCGAATGTAGTTGAAAGTCTTCTGCCCGCAGTTTGTGGTAGACAGGTTAGTGAGTATAGTGCTGTGTTTGACGTTGTCGAACGCCCCGCGGAGATCGAGAGCGAGCACGGCTTTATCGTTATGACGCGTAGTAGTCGGCTCTATAATATCGTGTTGAAGCTGGAGCAGGACGTCCTGCGCCGACAGATGCGGGCGAAAGCCAAACATCGTGTCGGCAAAGGTCCTCCTGGCCTCCAAGTAGGCAGAAAGGTGTTCGCGAACCATGGTTTCCATGAGTTTGCCTGCGCAAGACGTAAGTGAGATGGGTCTCAGTGCCTCAATACTAACGGACTTTGCTGGTTTGGGAATGAATGTCACGACCGATGTGGTCCATTCTGTTGGAAGCGGAGAGCCGTCCCATATCGAATTTATAAGGTGGAGTAGCGAGAGGTGTGCTTGGTCGGGAAGATTTGCCAGGAGTGATACTGTGATTCCGTCGCGTCCAGGGGCCGTGCCCCGTCGCATTTTTGTGAGTGCAAATCGTAAATCAGAAAGCGTGTATGGGGCGTCGAGGTCGGTGTTAGGGGCACCGGAATACGTATAAGCTGGGCCTGCGGGATCAATTGTGCGGCAGATGTAGCGGTCACAAAGTTCTCGCGCGAGTTCATCCGTAGTGCCCTGAAAGGCATGCAGAACACGGTGGAGCTGGCGTTGCGTTTCTCCCCTGGTGGTGGAGGGATCGAGAAGGCTTCTAAAGAGTCGCCACGCACTCTTAGAGCTCATCTGGTTTGCAGCCTTCGAACAGGTGTCTGCCCAGTTAACATCGGAAAGTTGTGCGGAGTATGCGGCCGCCTCTGCAGTGAGCGCCTCAATGCGAGCGCGAAGTTTCCGATTAAGTTTGTTGCGTTTCCAGCGCCTTATGAGCCCGCGGCGAGCGTGCCAAAGATGTAGGAGGTGTGGATCGATTGCAGGAGTCAAATTAGAGGTGGCAAGGGTGCGAGTGTTCGCTTGTTTCATATGCAGAGCGTATATATGATGCCCACGCTGCATATTCGGTCGAGGAGAGGCCGGCGGGGAATGGTTGCATTCTGAACTGAGTCCAATCGGTGAGACGGGCTTAGCCCTAGTGTTGGCGCATTTTCTGCCGCGGTGTGAACGAAATGCGGAGTGAAAAGTGATCGCTGCCTAGGGTTTCGCCTAAATTTTCCCATGTAGCATCGCGGATGTGACGGGTGAGGGAGAGGTCGGGGCATGTGTCTCGCGTGACCGAGTTACCGGAACGTGTGGGTTGTGCCGGATCGGTAAGAAGCGTCAGGCTCAGCGATGAAATGAGCTCCTTAAGCTCTCTGCCCCGGGCCTTCTCGTAGTGGTAACCCCAGTGAGGGCTGGGGGCATTAAAGTCCCCCACAATCACCAGTGGTTGTCGGGCCGCTATACCCAGCGCCTGATGTAAGAGATGCGCAAACGAAGCCCTCGCAAGGCGAGGGGGACAGTATACGTTTAAGATATGTATTGATGATTGGCCCCTCTGGTGAGACAGCACTGATATCATGCAGTAGTCGTAAGGAAGATCCAGATCGAGGTCAACCTGTATCGCCGTGTAAGCTTTATGCACGAGGAGGCATGTGGTGGTGCCGCCTACATAGGAGGAGTATCCAGAAAGGGATGGAGCAGGGCCAGATTCTTGGAGCGTCAAGACGGCTGGCTGAGAGCCAAGTGAGCTGAGGAAAAGAGAAAGATGTGAACGCTTTCGCCTGTTCCCAAAGCCTCCAGGGTTCCACTGTATGATCTCGAATTTAGACGCAATGTTTGAACGGGACGTACGATTGGTAGCCATCGTGACTGTCCTAGGTTTTATATTTGGTCCTCCATGTCCCGCTCGGAATCCTCAGAGGCAGGGAGGGGCACGGAGGCCGGATTGTCCGACGGCGGGGTGGTGGTAGCCACCTTACGACGACGCCGGGGAGCTGTACCCTCACTGCTCACCGAGCAGGAGCGGGAACGCGATGCCTTGGGTTGAAACTGGGTGATTGCCCAGGCTTGAATAGCCTGGGTAACCTCTACTACTATGCGCTGGACCGAGAAGCTGGTGAGGAGGTGATTAATCGAAGCATCGACGCGCGTGAGGCGTTCCTCTACGCGCGGGGTGCGCTGTTCGCTAGCGAGAGTTTGGTTAGCGGGCAAGAGAACCTGGGGTGCCCCAGGAGCCTCAAGAGCTTCTGGAGTAGATGTGGCACCGGTTCCGAGTGCCGGAGTACACATGACTGCTTGAACCGGCGGTTTAATGGGAGTGGACTTAGCGCGAGGACTAAGCTTGGACGTAGCTGGCGTAGCCGCCTGGACAGAGGAGGCAATACCGGATGGCCTTGCAGTACACTGTTGTTGGGGTTGAAGTCGCTTATTTAAGAGTTCGAGTTGTTTAGTTAAAAGAGAATTTTGCTTTTGAAGTGCCGCAACTTGCTGGCGAAGGGCCGCAAGTTCGGGAGAAGGAGGATCGACAGAAGGGGGTGAGAGAGGCTTAGAAGCAGCTTTCCCTGCCCAATTGCTCACTTGAGGTACCGCCGCTGGTGCTTCGAGCGGTGGGAATGCTTGAGTGTCGGCGTGGAGTGGTGGAGCCGAATGATTCAGGATGGTGCTGCTGTCTGGCTGTGACGAACATGAGGTGGTCCCTCGGGGAGATGTTGAGGGCTGCTTGCGTTTCCGATATTTTCGATATTTTGCCGTGCAGCCACTGGTCCCAGTCTCATGGGCGCCGTGGCAGAGGAGGCACTTGGGGTGGCAGTCATGGGAATTGAGACCTGCAGGTGCGGGGGTTCCATATTTGGCACACTGCGTTGGAGCGGGGTGAGGACACTGAGGTGGTCGATGGCCGATGGTACAGCACTTGGTGCAAACAGGGACCGTTTTCTTGTAGGCGCGGATATACGTCGCCACGCAGTGGTAGAATAAACAATGCTAGATATGATCAACACTGCGCGCAATTGTTTCGTAATATGGAAATCATACAATTCGATAATTTACGACAGCAAAAAATTGCACTTACCGTCTATAATGTCATTTCTTATAACCTGCCCTTTCATATATCACTATTTTCATCCTCTTGCCGCCTTACCAGACGTGCCACATTACATAATTTCAATCTTCCGCCTACTAACAATGTTTATGGCAAACGATTGCTACAATTTGCTGGAGTAAAGGTCTGGAATGATATACCATACCAAATAAAAGAAAGCAAAAGTTTTGCCTGTGCTCTTAAAAAATACTTTCTGCAGAAAAATGAACAGGTACACTAACACAAACCTCGTTGTAATCTCCACTTCGTTATGTATAGATTATATTTCTAACAAAATCATACTTGACATGGTATACGTACCTTTATGTATTTGATGTATTGTATACATGCAATCCGTTGTTTGCATGGAACAATGCGGCGAGATACTGCAAATGACTTATCACAAATATGTTTCCTTCTTATATTTTGTTTCGATTTTTTTCTTGTATGATTGAAGTGTACCTATAAAATATCTGCTTTGTTAACACAATCTGTTCCTTTAAATGCATATTTATTTAGACCCCCTACTAGCCAGTTGGCTATGGGTCTAACCAGTGTTGTGTATTTTGATGTAATAAGAGAACTTGAAATAAAATGAATGAATGAATGAAGAGGAAGCGGGGTAACTTCGTGCCCTCGAAAGTCACCACCGCCGCCGCGGAATCTCCGAGTTTGCGGACCGCAAGGATAGTACCTCGAGGCCAATACAGTTCAGACTTTATCTGCTCCGGGCTTTCAGCAGGGTTTACGTTGATGACGCCCTTGCATGTATCCCCTGGTGCCTTGGCGTGGCCTCGAACGGGCAGCTGCTGATCCCCCACTTGCAGCTGGAAGTCCCCGAGGAGTCGCTGTGCCATAGGCAAAATGGTGGTGCTACAGACCAAGATGTTCTGTTCCCAGATTGGCCACACTTGAATTTGCGTGGTAGTCCGGTCGCCGAGGTAGCTGCGGATGGCGTCGCCCGCGCGATCGGCCGGGACACATGTGCGTAGCTCGCAGGGAACGCGAGGTTTCACTACTACGATGTAGTGGTCGCGACAGAGGCGAGGAGTTCGACGCGTACGCCATTTGCGTTGCTTCGCTGGCTGCGAGGACGGAGCAGAGGTAGGCACACCACCGGAGGGATGGCGCGCCGGCGTTCCTTGCAAGGCTGGGGAATGGTGGCCCGCCGTGGCGTCTCGTTGTTGTCGAGAAGCAGACTTTGATTTGGCTTGTTTGCGTTGCCACAGTCTCACCATGTCGTCGAGGTATTCATCTTCTGTTGGCATAGTGTTTACGGAGGATGAAATCTCCATGGACAGCACTTGGCTTGAGGAAGGATCATAGCCCGTAACCACGTGAGCGGCCGCCATCGCCGGGCTGAGAGCCCTTAGCGAGGCGGCGTTGTAGACGGGAGTGAAGGACGTCCCTCAAGTTGTCAAAACTGGACCCACCTGGACGAGGGTGTTGTCTAGGCGAAGCGGAGAACTTGGCGGTGACGATAAATCCAAGTTTCAGGGGTGCCAAGGTGGATGTCCGCAGAAATACCATAAAATCTACGGAGGCGATGTGGAGTGCGTCCGTCACCATCGAGCGCTCGCAGCGCCCCCTTTGCGACTATACTTGGCCTCCCATTCTTCATGTCTTTGAGCTTCGAGCTCTTCACGACGTTTCCTGACGTTTCGCTCTTCGCGCCTCTCCTAGGCCTCGCGCTGTTCGCGATTTTTAGCCCCTCGCTCTCAACGACGTTCCTCGGTCTCTCGTTTTTCGGCCTTCTGCTTTTGCTAGCAAATGAGCTCCTAAAACTCTTCACCTTCCTCGGCCATCCCATTTTCTCCTCGCACCACCCCGAGAATCGCTTTCCTTGTTTTTGCGCACCCGGCGGAAATCCAAATAGCTCTACGAATTTCAAAGAGACCCTGCACAAGGTACTGCTTCATCGTGATCTCGTCCCTCGTGAGGCTCTACTACTGATATTCACCATACTCCACAACTAATCTGATGATTTAAAGTACGTGAATAATAAATTACATCTAGTAAAGCACAAAACACTCCCCTAACATCTGCCTGTGCAGGAGACGTCTGGCGAAATGAACTGCAAAAGTTGGGCACTCCACCAACCAAAGTAGCCGACCATGGTGCAACTCGTGGCTGCCGGCTAATAGTGTCGTAGGAGTCCTCTGGCCTGCAGAGATCCGCTCCAACTTTCCAGCCATTGAGTTCGGGCAGAGAAACGTTGAGTACATGGGTAGCTTATCCCAGCGTATCTAAACGCTGATATCAGGGTAGTCGTCCTCAGGCTTTCAGGGATCCGATCCAACTTTCCAACCGTTGAGATCGCGGTAGCGGGTCCCAGAGCAGCAAGACGTTCAGGACAGGGGTAGCGTATCCCACCGTATCCAAACGCTGATATCAGGATGGTCGTCCTCAGGCTTCCTGAGATTCGATCCAACTTTCTAGAATGGGGAGGCAAACGTTTTGTAAAAGAAAACTGGTAGCAACGTTTATAGCAGAAGCTTATCGTTTGTGCAGAGCCGGCCAGCATGACGTCGTCGACTGGGGCAAACTCCTCAAACAACGGACCGGCACAGCCTTAACGTTTTGGTCTTTTCCCTGAGACCAGTTCCCGGTGCTTGGTGGAAGAGGCGAAGGGTTCCTCGAAACTGCACGTGGCTCGGTGGAGGAGGCGCAGCTTCCTCTAGTCTGCACGTGACACGATGAAGGAGGCGCATTTTTCCGCGTTACTGCACGTGGCTCGGCCGAAGAGGCGAAGCCTTCCCCAGAACTGCACGTGAATCGCCGCGGTCTGGGTGGAAGGTGGAACTAAAAGGGGGACGAGTTCACCGGAACTGCGCTCGTTCCCGTGGGAAGAAGAGCTCCCGAACGAGGACCGTACCTCTGGCATAAGACGCAGCAAACAACTGCATTAAAAAGGCTTCGCTTGCCTTCAGTTATCTAAGATGACCGAGTATTATGGATGAGCTAGCGTATTTTATTCCGATAGCAATTATATGGACACTCTAGACGGTATTTTGCCACCGGCGTCACCTTCATTCACCATATGTATAATACGTATTTATATATATGAATATGCAAGAACAAAAATACCCACCCCCCCTCCAAAAAAGACTGGCGCAAGGAATCGAACGTCAGACCTCTTGCTTGTGAGTGTGAGGCATTGGCCACTGAGCCACGAAGGAACACCTCCTTCAACTCTGAAACGGCGAGCTATTTATCTCTACCACTTACCACTGGCGACGACCCCCTTGGGGGAACTGTAGTATTTTCAGCATTACCAGCTTGATGGCGCAATGAGAGCGCGTCGCCAGATTGTCATGACGCGATGGCGTGCGTTCTCATCTTTCATGCGTACTTTGCCCCGCGCCGAGGGGGGCGGAGTGGTGCTCCCGTGTGCGCGCGCTTATCTCGCGGTGGGGAGAATCGTTTGTTTTGGGCTTTCACCGGAACGATTCTTTTCTAGTTACCGGGCGCACAATGGCCACTGCACTCGCTGCACAGTGTCCCTTCAGGGCGTGCTTTTCAGATACAACGAACTAAAACTGATACGCTTATTCGCGTTCATGTGTACCTGTGAGTATGTTTCATGCATCATTTGTGTGTGAGCAACGCGAGGCACGTTTTGATCGGCTGGCCATTCTTCGCATGACATTCCAATTTGTTGCCATCACATTCATCGCAATACGCCTTTGCGGCAAACCTGTGACTTTTTGAGATAGCTTAGCATTTAGAACGTCTGTAGGTCTAACTAGAAGATTCATGTAAACAAATCGGCAGCAGAACTGTTTCGGCGTGTGGTGTGTGTTTCATATTTTTATTTACTTTTATTATTATTATTATTATTTAAATAAACTTGTAACATTGCTTCGCGTGCTGACATAGGCAAGGCAAACATTCTCGTTTTCTTTTTCGTCTCACTGTTATTGAACCTATTAACCCTCCGATAGGTGGTTCCACCATCCCAGCTGGGGCACGTAAACCGCGTAAACGCTATCCCACTATACTATAAGACGCTGTCCGCAACTAGCATTTGCTGCACGGTAACACCATTTCCTTAGCCTCCGCTATGATGAGAACATTAAACTCTAACTATCTATTATTAAAGAGCACCCAGCGAGAGAGAGCGTGGAAAGGGGAACTTAATTACGGAATGCGACAGCTTCAACGAACCATTAAACGGTCCGACCCCACTTGTGCCTATGCGAACTCCGTCACCGTTTGCCGACTCTTTCTGCATTCGGACAGGCGTTCGCGAGGTGCGAAGAGTAAACACACTAAATAATTGGTATGTTTGGGACACCCACCTGTTGAATAAGTGTTTTCACGGCTCTCTAGTTATTCGTCTCTCGCGCGCCGACGGAAGCGCCATAGTTGGCGAACTTGCTCATCACTCTGGGGAAAGCAAGCTGACGACCATCGTTGTTATTTACGTCACTGGACATGTGGTATTGCGTTGCTCTCAATTCCCATTCTATTAGAAAATGGCAACGTTTCTCGTAAGTGTGGTGGCTTAACCTTCCAGGGATGTCTAATAATTGCTCTGGGGTGGCGTGCTCAACAACTACAAAAACTAGCCTGCCCCACGATTTTACTCATCCATGACAAAGGATTATGAGAAAGAACGACGGAAGCGATGGATCACCGCGGTGCATTGGGGCAGACGAGCCGCTCCGACATTGTGTGAGTCAATGCATCGCTTCTTGTTCTCAAGCTTCCGTTCTGCCATATCGGCGCTCGTTGGAGGCACTCGATGATGTTGACACTGGTAATCGACGAAAGTTGTCGTAGCCAGAGCACGTGTTGGTTCGCTTTGATCACCGTGCAAGGGCCCTTCTCTCGAATGTTACTTATTATTTACAGAGCAGTAATGCGGCAATCGCTGACTTCAGAAAGAACACGCAGCGATTTAGATGCCACATTTGTAATAAAAACAAATCGGATGTTTACCACGAGCTCCACCTCATAAATGGGCCTTGTTACGCTGGCATGCGCAATGCTCCTATCATATTCACAGGCTTGATTCATTCCACCGAGAGCGCAGCATTGACGGGATCGTTATCTTTTGAAGTAGGAGGTGATGTCATGTCTCCTCGGCAACCCTCTTCAGAACTTGCACTGCTTCCACGGCGTCATCTATTGATACTTTTCAAGACTCCGACTGACCACACAACAAACAAAACACGTCTTCTCTGGTCAAGCGCACCACGCTATCCCTTGAGCAACAGACTTCACTAGCTGACGTTCACGGACGCTTCCATGCCTCCGTCGCCATGCGCTTAAGCCCGGGTCGGGAGTCAGGGAAGCTTCTGCATGGTTCGTGTATGCGCATCACAGCGAAAAATGTGGAGAAAGGCCTCATCCTTTTCAGAGATTCGTCTGAAGAATCAGCCAGTGCCGCTTCAATTTCGTGAGTTCTCATGGTCATGCGCGGTGTTGGGGCTCAAGGGTTAGGAGGATCACACCGCTTCCTCCAATTTTTCGGCACGTGGTCCGGCTGGTCTCGATTGGTCGCTGGCCCTCTACACCGGACCCATTTTTGTAGTGTGAAAATGTACTTTTGCAGAACAGACAGAGGTTTATCCATATCCCATGAGGATCGAGAAGAAGAAGAGATAGAGCAATCTTCAGCTTATATGGCCAGCCGTCGGAACCCCCTGAGGCACCTGGTCTCCGCAGCTCTACCCAATCAAATGGCTCGATGACCCGAGGGCGAGGATGAGAGTCGGGCAGGGTGAAAGGGGAGGGAAGAGTGTCGTTGACCTCCAGGTGTGCAGGTGCTCATCCGGAACTACTTCCCAATGGCTTTGCACACGCATTGCTCGTCCCACTACGTGACCTTGTTTGACACCTCATTGTCTAAGACATTCGACGGGCTTTTCGCACAATTAGTCATGTCTGCACTTTCTTTCGGGTGTCCCCCCAAAAGACAGCAGTCCTTAAAAAGAAAAAAAACATCTAGAAACGTATACAAGGTCATTCGGCTGGCTCCGCCGCTGTTGTGAAACAAGGTGGAAGGAACGCCATGATTTAGTTGCATTGTTTGGAGAACCGCTTTCCGAGATGGTTCGCTCACTCGAATGGTTCATGGACACCTTCCGTGACAAAGTGTCTACCGCTCACTGCCTCCATCAGCGAATTTGTTCGCCCAACTTTCTTACATGCCTCACTGGTAATAAGATATTCCTAGGCCTGACACACCACTTGTCATGTATCTCCAGAGCCCATATAGCATCGCCTTGGAGCCGGTTGACTTGGTGCTGACTTAGCTGGAAGAGATGGGAACTAACGCGAAAACACAATTCCACAAAATATTTTTTTATATCAAGACAGAGCGGTGCAGTTTGGAGTGAAGTGCGAGATTCAATGGGTTGTTGGAACATGGAGATACCGTTCGAACTACATTAGTAGTTCTGTGAAAGAATGCTACAAGCGAGCCTTGTTCATTCCATACTTAGATGACCTGAAAGCGTCCCTCAAAACGTGTTTTGGAAATGGTCGCGAAACACTGCGAAATTTGCAGTTTGTGTTGCCCAAGCCCGCCTTAAATGGAAAATTTTAATCTGTGCATCTGACCTTCGATTTTTACCTGAGAAATATGACAACAGCTCATATCCTTACATTAAAATGTGAATGATAAATCTGGAACACGAAATGGCAAGCCATCCAAAAAGACGAATTTCCCCGCTTTGCGACGAATGCTTTAATTGAATATGACAAAACTGTCTTGCCAAACATTCTCACACTCCTCAAGATATTGGCAGCGCTCCCAGTGACTATACAGCTACTGCAGAACGCAGCTTCTCGGCACTGAAAAGAGCGAAAACGTATTTGAGGAATCGATTCGCAGAGTAGTGGCTTGATGTTATGGCCCTAATGTTCATTCACTGGATACAATTCGGTGTCGACGAAGTTATCGGTGTGTTTATGGAAAAACCACGGCGCATAAAAATTGTAGCGTGAACGTTTCTACTCTGCCAGGCTGCATGTTCGTCTTTTTATTTTGCATCGACTTTTACTATATCGTAAACGATTCGCAATGCCATTCTCTAAAACTGATTGCTAAAGTAAACGTTCTGGCTTTTTGTGTGTGTGTGTGTGTGTGTGTGTGTGTGTGTGTGTGTGTGTGTGTGCGTGCGTGTGCGTGTGTGTGTGTCAGAAAAGCATCCATGTTTTAGTTTTTTGATGTTCAACAAAATATTTTCCCGAATATGTGTTTTCTTCGTTGAAAAATTCCTGCCATAAATGGCTCCCTTTCTTTTCGCCGGGTTATTGTAAACACAGAGTGTGATTTTTTTTCGTTTTCAGCACATGCGTTAGTGTGCGACCAGTTTCCTCCCCCCCCCCACCCGTTTCATACCTTTTGTCTCTGCTTTTCCCATTACTGACTTTGTATGGGACTTCTTGGTTGAGATTATTTGGTAGGAAAGTATTCTTTCTAATAGTACACACGCAATAGCTGTGCTACAATGCCAAAATTTGCTTTCTATCGCTGATTAACTCATCTATTGTGCTGCATTCCACTTAGTTCTCACTTGATTCTAATAATTAGGCACCTTGTATATTCCTGGGCAACTTTCTTTCTATTTGTCATGAAAAGACGTTTTTTCAAATTATAAGGTCCTGCCCTACCCCTCTAAAAAATAGATATCCTTGCTACGTGCCTGGGTGGCACCAAAATCGCTGGCCGGTTCTCGATGTAGCCGGCATTTCAACAAGACTGTTAGTTGTGGCATGCGCGATACTACGTTGACGTTGTCTCCTAACACGAATAAAGAGTTCAATGTGGCATTAGGTCAGCAATATCATGCGTAACGCACGACATGCTGCAGATGCATGCGCTATCGGCCGTAGACAATATCAGTACTTGTATGGTGGGGACGCGAAACACGAACAGTGGTTTCCCTGCAGATGTTTGAAAATCCACGTGACCGGGCTCGGCATAATGCAGTGACTGGACGCGCCAAAACGGTCTGTGCTAACCTGGCTCCTTTGGAAGCCGTGTAGTAGCTGCAGGAGCAGCACTGTCACCATATGCACAAGCTCATCAGTTTATAAAGTTTGTCAAGGTGGCTTTTTGGGCCAGTTGGTAATTCACTTCAATCTTATCATAGTATCTATCAGTCTAGGAGGTGAAATAAATAAAAAAAACATACTGTAGATCCACTGTTGTGAAACCTCAGGAAACCTCGAGAACCAAGCGATTCTGATCCGGAGAATTCTCTTTGTTCCGTTTGCGAAAACGTCGACGGCGCTAAAGTTTGAGGTAAGCATGCACGGTTTCTCAGGCACGAGTGTCATCTTGTTAGGGAGATTTGCAAGCTTGGTGCGCAACATGTGCACTACTTCTTGCTGTGCTTCACCTCTTTCGTGCATGTTACGGCAGTTGAGATACGTGTCATCTGCAGCGAGTTTTGTCGGGTTGTTCACTCGCCAGAAGTAGCAACGCAACACCCGCTAATCGGAAGGGGAGGGGAATTCTATCATTCGGCGAAGCGGTGGCTCCCTTTCTTAAGCGTAGGCGGAGTCATAGCAGGACTCATCAATGAATAAAGCTGCGTTTCCAAAATGTCTTTAGCGATTTGAAGATAAGAGTTGCGATTAATTCTTTTTGTGTCTGTAAATTCTATTATTTTGGACCTTGTTAGCTCCTTAAAGCTCTGTTTTATTTATTTATTTATTTATTTATTTATTTATTTATTTATTGATAGAGACCTTATACAGGTCTAAGCAGGGTGAGCACGAAAAAAAAATGACAGACCCCACGTACACTTGGCATCGATCATATGCGAAGCACGAATGAGAATTGTTGGTATGTCACTTTAAAATCAGCACAACGTTACGAGACGGAAGTGAATGATGCCGCAGATGACTTCCGTGTCATGATTATCATGTTTGGATGTGTGGTTTGCTTTCGTCATCTATTCACATCACGTGATAGCAAGTTTTTAATGTGTAGAACTAGCGAAACGGCCGCGAGCATGCTATGAGCGTGGTATGTTGTCATGTTCTTACATGACATGCGTGTCGTGTATATTATGTTTGTACCAGTCATATGTTTTGGCATCCATTGACGTCACGTGACACCAAATTCTGTATTTGCGGAGCTTGCAAAACGGCCACAAGCGCATCATGAAGGGCCCAATACACTCCAATGTAGAGCTGACGCGCGCGACGCTGGGCACAGCGACGCTACGTCAGGAAAACGTGAACACTCTATAGGCGCGAAATGGGACATGCTGCATTTCGTGCCGATGCGTTACCCAGACGACACTGTGTCTCCCTCTTTTCGTGACGGAAGAACGTTGGACGCGCTGAAACGCGCATGCGTCAAAGCAACGCAGCCCGGGGCGCGCCTGCGAGTATGTGGCAGGACCGGCGCATGGTGTGGCAACGCTGGCGTGACGCGACGAAATGAACGCAGGCGAGCACGCGCACCGCGTCACGTCTAAATGTATTGGTGCGTTGACTGTGGCATGTAGTCATGCTCTCACATAAAACGCCTCTCACATGTTTGCCCCAGTCACATACCTTCATTACTCATTGGCGTCACGTAACACCATATTTGGGATATGTGAAGCTAGCGAAACGGCCGCGAGCGCATCTAAAGCGTAGCTTGTAGTTGCATTTTTAGACGACACGCACCTGACGATTATCATGATTGCACCAGTCACATACCTTCGTTCATCCATCTACGCCCCGTAATACCAAATTCGGTTTAGGCGAAGCTGTCGAAATGGTCACGAGTGCATCATGAGCGTGGCATGTAGTCATGTTGTTATATGACACGCATCTCATGATTATCATGTTTGCACCACTAACATAACTTCGTAGTGCATTCACGTCTTGTAAACCAAGTTTTGTATATGCGAAGCTTGCGAAACGGCTGCGAGCGCATCAAGACTGTGTCATGTAATCATGTTGTTACAAGATACGCATGCCGTGATTTTCATGTTAGAGTGTGTCGTTTATGTTCGACATGCAATCATGTCATACCATACCAGTTTTGCAACATTCCATGTGAACGAAACCATCGCAAGAGCTGCAGGATTGTACAATGTAAATCATGAGATTCATGACATTTATATGATAATTTTCTTGTTATGACTAGTCAGATATGTTCTTCATACAGTCATCATGTTATGCCATACCAAGTTTGCTATCGATACAATTATCGAAACGGCCAGGAGAGCTAAAAGTCATAGTTGGCTGGGTAGATAGATAGATAGATAGATAGATAGATAGATAGATAGATAGATAGATAGATAGATAGATAGATAGATAGATAGATAGATAGATAGATACGCTCAATGTCGCCGAAGTTCGCTAAGAGAGAAAGGGAAGTTTATTGTACACGTAACTTGTACGTACACAAACGAAACATCGAAAACAAGTAAAGATAGTGTATACATCTTACAAATGAGCACCAAAATCTAATTGATCACTGGGTATCCAAATGTTACAAGTCAAAGGAAAACTAAAATGAATTAAGGTAATCACATTTCCCCGGATAACACTTATGCATGCGTACTAGAATGGGCGCATGACTAGTACAAGAGAACTGGAAACCTCAGCTGTCCCTCTCTTACTATGAAGAAACGTCTGTGCCATCGTCGAACAAAGGCCTCTTCGCCGTGCGTTTCCAGCTGCTCATCTAGGTAATTCCACACAATGAGCCGCATTTTGAGTAGTGCGGGATAGGCGCCTCTATGCGGCTTGTGCCTACTTCCGCTAAACAGCGTCGCCCCCACAGTACATACAAGGTTACTGTAAGGACCAGTCTTGCAAACAGCCCACGTTCTGTTCCCATGCGCGCCGTGCGAAAGCCAAAGAGGCGTTGTGCCGTGTGCCAGACGCCCCTTGCCACCGAGTACTGAAACCGAGCATGTTGGGCCGTCTCTCTTTTGCCGAAGTTTGGGCAGTGATCATTTGGAACGACTCCTCAATGTGCTAACCAGTCACGCGTAGGCAATGCCCTCCATCTTCTCAACCAGTCAAATTCGCACACCTGGTTAGGTACGCGAATGAAACGCCATCGTTTCCATTTTTCGTGCAGGATGCTGTTTCTTCCTCTTTGCTCAGCGTGCTATTGTCACCATTTCGCTTATTTCTTCCGATGAAACATCTTCGAGACTGCATGAACTTATTGATTCCACTGTTCCGCTATCGGCTGTTTCGTTGCCAACCAGGCCGCAATGTCCAGGAATTCATTGGAGTGTAATCAAGTGGCCGCCCCTGTGTGTTAGGTCAAATGCTTGGACGATTCCTAACGTTGACTCGTAAAATTGGCCTCTTCTTAAGCAAGAATGGATAGCTTGAAGCGCTGATTTTGAATCAGACAGAATCGTCCATTTACGCGCTGCTTGGTCGTTCACAAATTTTATGGCTTCTTGTATAGCAACAAGTTCTGCAGCGGTCGAAGATGACCTATGATCTAATTTGTACTGTCGGGAAATACCGAGTTGAGGGATCACGAAGGCTGCAGCTGAGGCGGATGAAGTTACGGATCCATCGGTGTAAATGTGCACAGAGTCGCTGTATCTGTCATCTAAATGTGCCAAGGTGAGTTGCTTGAGGGCAATATACGAAACATGCGACTTATACGAAATTCCACGTATGTGAAGGCACACCTGCGGTTTAGTCAATGTACATGGAGGCACTGCAGGGGTTACGGCAGGTGCAAAGCCTGACGGGATCATGTGTCTATGCGTATCGAGGCATCGCGAATAGGTACACCCTGGTCGGTCCACTTGTAGCGAAGATAACGGGTGCTGTGCATGTCGGGTCAGCAGACGAAGGTGCACTCGAAGAGGCTCACAGGACGTGTAAACCTGTATAGGGTAGGTGCGTGACTCCTCTATAGTGTCAGAGGTAGATGTGCACCGTGGCAGGCCAAGGCATATTCTCAGTGCTTCTGCCTGAAGGCTCTCTAAAGTACGAAGGCACGTTGCCCGCATGCTGGAAAGCACAGGTGAGCTGTACCTTATATAGCCCACAAACAATGCCTTGTATAACTGCAGAAGACTTTTCTCCGAAGGGCCCCATCTCAGTCCTGCTATAACACGAAGAACATACACAAAACTGATTAGTTTGTTTTCAGCACAGTCACATGCTTTGACCAGGACAGGTTGCGATCAATGACGACCCCTAAATAGCGGTGGTGCTTAACCACGGGAATCACTGCTCCGTGAGCGAAGATTGCGTACCGCGACATTGATTTCTTCGTAAATGCCAATGCAGCACATTTTGCTATTGAAAGTTCCAGGCCCTGACGACGTAAGTACTTAGATGTTATTGATGTGCCTTGTTGTAGCCTTGCTCGCAGTTGTGGTCGCGTTGCTCCAGATGCCCATATGCATATGTCGTCCGCATACGCACTGATTCTGACAACGTCGGGAAGCTCAGCTTCAAGGCCAATGAGTGTTATGTTAAAAAGCATGGGGCTCAGGACGGCGCCTTGCGGAACCCCACGGCTTACGAGGTGCCTGGCCGTGTCACCGTCGGATGTCGACATAAAAATGGGACGTACTCTGAGATAGCTCCCTATCCATGCGTGTAGTCGGCCACCTACGCCGATGTCTTCAAGTGCGTCAAGAATGGCCTCATGGTAGACGCTATCGTACGCGCCCTTTATATCTAAGAAAATGACCCCTACCAATCTCCGACGTTGTCTTTCCTTTTCAACAGAAGAAACTAGATCTACAACACCATCTATAGATGATCGACCTCTACGGAAGCCATTTATAAAATCTGGTAAGCCAACATTATTTTCCAGCAGCCATTCCAATCTTGCCTGCACCATGCGTTCCATCACCTTACCGATGCAACTGGCAAGGGCAATGGGTCTATAAGAAGACAACTCGTGTGAACACTTGCCTGGTTTCAGTAAGGCCACTATGCGGCTGCATTTGCAACTGTCTGGTACTGTCTCTGTTTCCCACGTAGAGTTGTAGAACGACAAGAGAGCCTGCCTTGCTTCCTGGCTGAGGTGATATAGAGCCGAATAAGTAGTTCCGTCAGGCCCTGGTGCGGACGACCGTCGGGACGTAGAAATCGCAGCGTCGAGTTCGTGAATTGTGAATGGCAAGTCGAGGCGATCGTCGCTGGATGGCGGTGAGGCTAAATACGAAGGTGATATCGATGAGGAGGACATACCTATGAGTAAGTGGCAGTAATCTTCTGCAACCTCTACTTCAGGTCGACCTTGCTTTAGAGCCAAAGATCGGAAAGGGAACAACTGTTGAGTGGGCGTCTGAAGGCTTCGGACAGTTTGCCATATTCGAGACAGGGGTTTTCCGGGATCAAGAAAGCTACAAAATACCCTCCACCGTTGTCTATCGAGCTTATCGAGGTGTCGCAATACATGTCGTTGTGCTTGGCGTGCTGTAGATAGGTCAGCTGGTGATTTCGTCCTCCTGTATTTTCTCTCTGCCGGGCGACGAATTGCACGAAGGTATTCATATTGTGCGTCAAGTTGTGATCTTGGTAGCGACACATTCACAAGTTTCGTATGCGTTGTTAAGGCTGATGCAATTAGGCTTTCTATTTCAGATATAGATTGAATGTTCCCGCACTGAGCATTTACAGAAGCTTGGAATCCTGGCCAGTCTACGCTTTTCACAGGCCGGAGAGACGAACGATGGAAACCTTTAAGCTGTATATATGTAGGGAGATGGTCACTTCCATGTGTTTCAACGTCTACAAACCAACAGGTGGTAGGAAAGAGACTTCTGCTCACAAAACATACGTCTAGACAGCTGCTGTACGATGCGCCACGGAGGCAAGTAGGTGAGCCATCGTTAATGGACGTAAGGCCTTGATTGAGCACAAAATCGGCAATGTCCCTGCCGCGGGTGTTCATTGAGGCAGAACCCCTCATGGGATGATGTGCATTAAAATCCCCAACTAATACATGTGGTCCAGGGCAAGCTTGGAGAACAGACAAGAGATGGGGACAGTCCACGTGGCTTCTAGGAGGAATGTATCCACCAATGATTGATATTGAACGTCGCTTGTGCTTTATAGATAGGCAAATATAGTCGTTAGAAGCATGAGGAGCCACGGCATGTCTCACGTACGTTAAATCTTGACGTACGCATATAATTACTTTGCTCGCATTTCGATCATCACGTGACCACAAAGTGACGTATCCGGAAATACGAAACGATGACATCATATTCGACTCACATATTACAACCAACGTAAATTTGTATTTAAACATCTGTTGTCGAAAGTCAGATAATCGACTTCGCAAACCCCGTGCGTTCCACTGTATTATGGCAGAGGTGCGCACACGTTCCTCGAAGAAATTCGCCATATTGTTTATGGAAGGGTCAGCAGTAGCGGTTCCAGCACGTTGAGGATCTGCACTGCTGTTTTCGCTCCTGATGTATGTAGCTCGTTGAGAATCGCACGAATAGATTTTAATAGATGCTTCAGCATAGTTTGGCTCTTCTCAGTGTCTTGCCTATCATTTTCCGCCCTCTTTGAAGTTGCAGCCCATGATGTGGTCTTTTTTATCGCTCCAGTCGGTAGCGAAGGCCACTCAGTATCTGAAGCATCGGCGTGAAACGTGGGCGTTGGTCCACTTTCTGCATCCCTGGGACGTAGTGCATACAACATGGGTGTAGCGGCCTGATAATGCGTACGCGTATGTTCATCTGTTGCTGATGGTGATGCATCACTCCTATGTCCACTATGCTTTCGCTGGTGCCTACGTTTTGGATGACGTCTGTGTCGGCGGATGGACGTGACTGCCTCTCTGTGTGTCGAGTTGTCTCTGACCATCTTCCGCAGGACGCGAATTTCTTCTTTGATCTTCGGGCACTCCTTCGACATTGCTTCATGGCAATGTACAACGCTCCTATGTACGTCAAAGTGCCCTACTCGCGAGGTGACGTCAACACATTGTTGAGATCACTCATGCACGAATGCGCTGCCACTTACTGGTTGCTACCAGATCACCGGAACAAGCGCCTGTGGGAAACAGACCCCAGTATGGCTTTTCGTCTTCCAGATAAAATCAGCCGAATACATGCTAACATACTGCACCGAATTCGCCTAGGCGTCACCTTCACTCGTCACTACACCCACCTAATCGGCCGTGCGGACAGCCCAAATTGTGAACGCTGCCAAGAGCGCGAAACGATAGCTCACATATTTTGTGACTGTGCATTATACGTGGCACAAATAGAAATGCTAACTGCAACGTTGGCAAGCATTGGACGAACACCATTAAGTGAAAGCCACATATTGTCAGAAATGAACGACCAAACAGTGTCAAAAACTGCTACAAAGGCTGTTCTAGACTTTATAAAAAGCACTGGACTAGAAACTAGATTGTAGGGTACTATACTAAGTGGCTACTGTACATACGCACCACCTCTTTTTGTACCCATCATCACCCTTCATCCCTCTTTCTCTCCCCTTTCCCTTATCCCCTGTGTAGAGTAGCAGAGTAGCAGGCTAAAGCGAACTAGCTCAGGCTGACCTCTCTGCCTTCTAATAAATTCTCACTCACTCACACACGATTCCACTGTTCGTTTTGAGTCACTGGCAGCTCTGTAAAACTTAAGCGGAATTTCTGCTCGTGGTTCGATATACGGATTGGTCGTGAAAGTACCCTTTAGTGTACTGCTCCAGTACATCAAGAGCCTGTACCAGGGGTAGTTGCTGTCATCGAAGAGCTTCTGTGCTGTTTTTGCAGCGAGCGCTTTCGTGAAAGTTGGTATGTCTGGGAGGCTCAGGCCTCCGCGGTTGGTTGGAAGCTGTAAATATTTCCTCTGTACCTTTATGCTTCGAACTTAAAAAATAAGCAAAAACAAAGCAAACATAATACAGCTTGCAATCATCTCAATGTGACGGAGCGCAACAAAAGATCCTTCCAATCTGTTACAGTGTGTTGGAAAAAAGAAAATTTTAATAAGGCTCTTCTCGTAAAACATGGTGTTATTGAATCATGATGATGGCAGCCAGTAAGTATTTATGTTGAAGCTGGAAGATAGGGTGTTAGTCATTAGTTTCTGATCCCAAAGCAGGTAAAGAAATTGTTGGCGTGCAGTTTTCTGTCGCAGTGCGAGGCATGGAATATTTATTGTTAGCCCGCATTTGTTCAGTGAACGAGTCATACGGAGAAAATTGTGAATGAATAAACCCTAAATCTTTTTTGTGCATTATGTAAACGTATAATGTTGGTTTTAGGGAAGAGATTTTAAACAAATTATGGATATTGAAGTTCTGGCATAAATTGTCAATCAGCATTGATAACTTCGTTAGGGTCTGTATTGAGCATATTACTAGAGTGTCCCGGAATGGAGCAGTGGGGGCGGCGTGCTGAGGCACATAGGGCTCCACGATGAAGAATTTTTCAAAGACGATAGTCTTTCTTGGTGTGCTTCGGCGCGAAAGTTTTGGTCTCTCGGTCTGTCGACTTGTATGTTGTGTTTAGAGAAAAGATTATTTCAGACTTAGCACGTAAAAGGCAATTGATCATGGTGTCTATACGAGGACACTAAACGACAATTGGACATTGCGTGTATACAACAAGGACAGTAATGAACACACACACACACACAACGAGTAAGCACAATATACAGGGAAAATTAGCGCAAAAATGTCGTCCGGATGTCCAACACACGTGGTACTACGGAACCACAAACTTACCCTAATTTATGAAAGTGACATTTTACGCAATTTACAGGCCAATATATACGCACTACATACATAACTTCATCGGCTTGAAATATACATCAAATGTTATGATGTAGGTTATTTACATAATTACACTCTGATGTTATGAATTTTTTATACTACAACACCTACAGATACGGGCATACACATAGCGGAAAAGGTAAATACATACATATATACACGTGACAACTGCTGTCTGGTGATCTGGTTACAAGAACCAGGCCAGCTGAAAGACAAGCCGCACACTTACGTTGACCATCGAAAGAAAACGACAGGGCCTCTGCCGTAGGAATTCCTCTTTTCCAAGGAAGAACAATTCCTCCGACAAGAAAAGGAAAAGTTCCGTGTATAATCGTTGCAAAATTGAAAGAAAAAAAGCACGGTGATGGTGACCAGCTGCAACAGCCTGACGCCAGTTACTCCACAAACAAAAAGCACCCGCAGCAATCAGATGGTGAGTGGTCCGACTACGCGAGCAACGACCGGACGTGACAAAATGATTAACTCCTAGTCCCTGGAAACCAGCGTTTACGGCTCACCAAATTACCCTTGAAATAACGCATTGGTGTAGCTCATACTTGTTTGATTACAGTAGTCACGGGACTGGGAACGTAATCTGGAGTGTACCCTAGGCGTCCTTGATGTCGATCTGGCCTTTCGCTTGGAGGAGTGGGGCTTCCCCTCTTCCGAGTTTCCAGCTGCCTCCGAGTCGGTTAAGCCCGCCACCTGGTGCGCTTGGTGAGCAGGCCTGCGCCTACGGCGTCGTTGATGCACGATGTAGGGCACCTGGAACCTCTTCTTGCATTCGCGGTCCGCTGTGGGGTGTGGTCCTCCACAGATAACACACTTGAGATAGCATTGATGATCAGATGGTGGAATGAGTATGCTGCAACCTCGACACCTTCTCTGATCTTTGCCTTTTGGGCAAAATCTGCTCTGTGGCCTAAATCTCCACAGGCGTAGCAGATGTTCACTTGTCTGTGGCAGAGTGAGCAGGGGTAGCGGACACCAATCCACAGTACATATTGGGGAACGTTTAGTCCGTCGAACAGCAGAATTGCAGTTGGCGTTTTCTTTATTCTTCCTACTCCTAAGGAAGGAAAATAAGATGAAAAGAACGGCAGGGAGGTTAACCAGCCTATAGGCAGCCGGTTTGCTACCCTGCTCATGGGAGGGGGGGTGGGGGAGATGAAATATAGAGAGCAGAGAGGGAAGAGAGATAAACACAGCACAATCGGCAGCACACGCGCGCACACTCAGTCATAGTTCAGTCTTGTCTTTCGGGGTGTGTGACATTGCTGCTACAGCCGCTTGTTCGAGTCCGTGTCGCGTAGGAATTTGAACAGAGCTTTTGTCGCCTTCTGATGCAATGTCTCCTCTCGGGTACTTGGCAGAATAGTGTCCACAGACATTGGCTGTTGTCGATGCACGCAATAACGCATGCTAGTCACTGTCTCTGGATGCCATACAACGGACAGTCGCACAGAATGTGGTGTAGCGTCTCTTCGCGACGACAGGCATCGCAGAGAGCGTTGTCGGCCATTCCTATGACAAAGGAATAAGATTTTGTAAATGCCACTCCCAGCCATAAGCGATGAAGAAGGGTGGCTTCTCTTCGGTCGAGCCCAGTGGGCATGCGGAGGGCCATCAAAGAGGACAGGTGGTGTTGACGATTCGTCTTGTTGCTTGGTGGGCACCATAGTGAAAACGTGATTTCACGCGCAAGTCGTCGAAGATAACTGGCAGCATCGGTCCGCGAAAGTGGTATGGCTTCTTCTCGTGTTCCTTCAAGAGCTGCCCGCGCGGCAGTATCGGCATGTTCGGTTGCTATGACGCCGCAGTCACTTGACAACCATTGAAACGTCCCGTAATGCCCTTTCTCATGTGAAGTGTGGAGAACGCATTGAATTTCGAAAACAAGCTGTTCATACGGCCCGCGACGCTGTGCTGCGAACACATATTGTAGGGTAGCCTTTGAGTCGCTGAAAATCAACAACCATTGTTGCGGTGGTTCCCGATTCGCTAGCCGTTTCACTAGCTTTACTTATACCAAATTTGGTATTATGGGACGTGAATTGATGGCGAAGGTACGATATGATGCAAACACGATAAACATAAGATGCGTGTCATGTAACAACATTACGTGCTACGATCATGATGCGGTCGCGGCCGTTTCGCTAGCTTCACATGTACCAAACTCGGTACTATGCGACGCGAACGGACGACATAGGTAAATGACACATCCAAACATGATAATCACGAAATCGTGTCATGTAACAAGACTACATGCCTCACTCATTATGCGCTCGCAGCCGTTTCGCTAGCTTCACATATGCCAAATTTGGTATTACGAGACATCAATGGATGACAAAATATATGATTCGTGCAAACATGATAATTATGAGTTGCGTGTCATGTGAGAACATGACTACATGCCACAGTCAAGGCGCCAATACATTTCGACGTGACGCGGTGCGCGTCCTCGCCGGCATTCATTTTGTTGCGTCACGCCGGCGTTGCCACGTCAGGTGCCGGTCCTGCTATATACTCGCAGGCGTGCGCCGTGCTCCGTTGCTTTGACGCATGCGCATTTCAGCGCATCCGCCGTCCCTCCGTCACGAAAAAAGGGAGGCGCAGTGCTGTCTGTGTAACGCGGCATCGGCACGAAATGCAGCGTGTCGCCTTTCGCGCCGGTTGCCGTGATCTCCACCGATGGACGCTGGTTGCGCCGGTTGTGCCTGGCGCCAAACTATAGAGTGCTAGCATTTTGATAACGTAGCGTCGCTGTGCCCAGCGCGCGCGCGCGTCAACACTACATTGGAGTATACTGGGCCCTTCATGATGCACTCGCGGCCATTTTTCTAGTTGCACATATACCCAATTTGGTGTTACGTCACGTCAATGGATGACAAAATATATGACTTGTGCAAACATGATAATCCTGACACGCGTGTCATGTAAGAACATGTCAACATACCACGCTCATAGCGTGGTCGCGGCCGTTTCCCTAGCTCCACATATACTAAATTTGGTATCACGTGACGTGAATAGATGACGAAGGTAAACGACACATCTAAACGGAATAATCTTGACACGGAAGTCGCGTACGGCCTCATTTACCTCCACCTCGTAACGCTGTGCTGATTTTAAAGTGACATATTAACCTTTCTTATTGGTGCTTCGAATGTCATCGATTCCCACTGTACGTGGCATCTGCCGTTTTTTTAAGTACATACATACATGTTTACACTATAGCAATTGTGTTCTAACCATCATGACAACGGATGGTGAGCTTCGAAAACAACGCAAGGTCTTAAGGTCCATAATGTGTACGTTCAAGTCACTGAATAGTATAAAAGGTTTGTGATTCTAGGCGTTTTATATGATTCTGTCCCTATATGATTGATATTAGTCTATTGTTAAACATTTTTGTGTGTCACGTCTTTGACTCAAGTTCACGTCCCCGAATCGACGGACGCGGGCGGCGAGAAGGTTATAGGCCCGAAGGAGATTCGCCCCAAACAAATCCGGCACGGGATGCTACTCGCCACCTGCTTCACACGAAATCGATTCACACAGCGCATCACATGTCTGTCATCAAATTTAAGCAAACCCATAATTTTCCTGATGTTTGCACTTCTCCATCTCAGCTTTACATCTTGACTTGCACAGGTCTTGCATTCTAGCATCATTGTACATCGACTGTACAACACAGTGCAGCAGCCGCGTCACCCGCACTATCCAATGGCGGATGGCGGGGCAACGATTGTTGTTTTTAAGATAGGCAAGCAGCGATCCGCTGGAAACTGCAGCACGTAACCATTCTGCTGTCAAAACTACAAGTCCTAATGTCACCTTCACCTTTTGTTCTTTTGCAGAACCTGGCTGCAAGCGATGATATCTTTGTTACGATGGAGTGATACTAAACTCGTGGCTCTTTCCCCGACTCAGCTGCGGCGATCGCCAACTTCCGAGGAAGCTTGCGTGGCCTAGAACCGACGAGCGTTGCGTAAAAACCCGAGCCGGCGAAAATAGCGCTGCGTGCAGCCCCATTGTAAAACACCGTTAGGCTGAGCATTGTGCGCAGTGTAGCTAGTCTTGTCGCTGCGCCCCACCGAACTGTCTTACAATGGCTCCTCGGCACGGATACAAAAGTGAGGCAGCGAACCGACCGCCCATCACCTTAAAAGGCAACGGCTTTGTTGTCTGTTCGAGGAGTGAGCCTTTTCAGGCTGTCATGGGAGACGGCTGTGTTGAACGGGTTCTATACACAGCACCTTCAAACGAAGCACTTCTGAGGCACTGCACAGACAGCGTGTGTGCGTAAGCCCATGGTCGAATGAGCGCGCTTGCTGATTACAGGCACAGTCAATACAAGCGTTTTCGAGGCCGCATTTTCGCTTGAGAGTTCACTCCACAGAGCGCTTTCATTACATACTTTTTACCTTTCCGGGTATTACGGCAATACCGGTAATTACAATGCGTAAGCGGCTCTGAAAATGTGATAGAATGCCCGTGTTAGAAGGTCCTTTCCGGTGCAGTGATATTGTAAAGCCGTAATTATTAAGAGCACACCGCGGCTTGTGGTTTATCTAGAGCGGCTTTCGCGCATTTAATCGTCTGAAAACATTGTGGACTCAAGACATTTAGAGATCTCTCTTAGTACAGCAAATGTATAAACGTAGCAATTAAGGGCAACGCTAGATCTGTGGTTTTATGGCTTATCTAGAGCAACTTAGGTGTATCAGACCGTGGCAGAAGTTATTTAGCGGCTAGCTAGTGCTAATGTCCGACCCATTTTCGTAAACGCTGAACAGGAAGTGTTTTGCGCGAGCATTGTGCACTTTAATCACCAAAAAATGGTGCAACCACCACTTCCTAAACGTCTTGAATATTCGGGCTTGATAGCCTGATACGCATGTTCCAACGCCGCATATTTTTCACCGTTTTATCACGACCGCACCTAGTACAGGAGCCCGATTGCGACAGCTGTCATCTCTGAGCAGCTTAATAATCCGAGAGTCACTTATAGCGTATGCCAACGTGTGTGACAACAAAACAATTGGTGGCCTGTCAGAAGAATACGAAGAAAGATTGTTATTTCTGCCATTGCTGCATAAGCTGTAAAATATTAGAATCTTTGCCTTGTTAAAAGCCAGTCTTTCGGAAAAAAAACTTCATTATCGGAGGTAGGAACGAGTGAAACGAAGCAAACTTATCCGGAACATCGGTAGTTATTTGACCAAGCATTGTCTTTGAACGTCATTTCAAGATCTATACGGCTTTCAACAGTGACTCAGGTGTCACTTAACGGAACTGTAAGTTACAAAGAGCTCTGAAAACCAAAGAGGATGACCAACGTAAATATATACTTTACCAAGCCCAATTATACTGCGGAATGAAGACATAAGATTCCTTTTTGAAAGCCAACAATAGCTACTATCGCAAATATGGCGTCCCTTTTTCAAAAGAGCTTGTCCAGTCCACTCCTAGGAGAGCAACAGGCCCAATTAAGAACGACATACACTAAAGAAATGCAAGTTGTGGAGTGACCAACACACACAAAAGAAACCCCCAGCTTTTGTTCTCACGACATCGGCGACACAAAGAGTGTCAGGAAGGAACGAACTTCCGCGTATGCGCGCACTATGCAACCACCGCTACTTCGTGAAATGACGAGGCATCCTACTCGGCCGAGTAAAAACCCCTCCCCCTCTCCTTTTTCTTGCTCTCCTCCTGCCACTTGTAATGTACTCCGTCGGATATGAACATATTGTAATCGTCCTTTGTCGAGTCGTTCAACAGGCTTCCACTGACCTCACTTTGTGCACTGTCACTCTTACTGGTATTCACTGACCTCACTTTGTGCGCAGTCACTCTTAGTGGTATTCACACATACGGTGTGTAACCGACTTTTCTAGAGAGAGGGAGAACGAATGGTTAAGCGAAAGGCAGGAAGGTTACTTCGCTGAATGAGCTAATAACTTGCGGAACGGCCCATAGTTAGCTCGACCCCTCCGTTCGGCGTCCGCCGGTTGTTCGTGGATACGGAGAATTTCAAGTGACGCGGAGGTGGAATATGAAATGGGAAGTAATCAGATGAGTGGGGAGGAGGATGTTGAGGAAAAAGCCGGTGGATGGTGAGGTGGGATGAAAAAGAAGGAAAGAAAGAAAGAAAAGAAAGAAAGAAAGAAAGACAGAAAGAAAGAAAGAAAGAAAGAAAGGAAGAAAGAAAGAAAGAAAGAAAGAAAGAAAGAAAGAAAGAAAGAAAGAAGGAAAAAGAAAATCTGCCTCGGCATGCCGACGGAAACGAGAGACAAGAGAGCTGGCACCGCAATTCGTGACCACGGAGCACGCGGCCAATGCCGGTCTCCTTGTCTTTCTGGGCGCTGCGTGTCACGAAGACGAGCGAAGAGCTACGTTTCAGTGGCACAGTCGGCTTGTCGGTGTGCCGGCTGCTCTCTGCTGTTTCTCGATGGGGGAGGGGGGGGGGTGCAGCTTTGGGATCGGGGCACCGTCGATTGCCAGTGCGACGCGGTGCCACCTCAATTTCGCTACCGCGGAAGTGCGAGCAAGTACAAGGAGAGGAGAGGGGAGGTGGCGTCGCGCCGACACCTCTGCACACACCGACAACATCGACCCTTCTGCTTATTCCTGCTTGCTCCCGCTTGTAAATCGTGCGACTCTTGCGAAACGGGTCGGGCTCGCTCCGAATTGCCTTCCACCACGTGCCCATTTCCTTTGACGTACGGTGTCGCTGCACGCGAATCATTACTAGTATGTACCGTATATTTCTATCTCCGCTACCGCTTATGATGGAATTACTGGTTACGGGGCATTGGGTTGGTGCGGCACACTCTCTGTTTCACTGTGTGTGGTACTGGGCTTCTCTTACACCGTTCATGTGCACGCAAACCAGGCGCACACGTATGCTATACACCTCAGGGAGAACTCAACGATCACGAGCGACACAAATGTAGGCAAGGAGCCAAGCGCGCCAACACAAACCCCAAAGCAAGCAAACAAATACGACACCGCACGCACGAGTAGATGAATCGAATCCTATCTCATTGTCACCGCAGATGCTGAGAATTTCTTCAGTTTTCCGGCCGTCTCATGGGTGGGGAGGTGCGCTGACAGAGTGACTCATGTGCTTTCGTGCTCACACTAAAACTTGTCGAGTGGGCCGATGTTCTCGAAATATCTGAATGGTAGTTTCATCGAGTGCCTCTGTTCCGTGAGGCCGGTTAAAGCGCCCAAACACCGTCTATTGATAAAGTTCTTCGGGTTGGAAAATGCATCTAATGTCCACACAGCGTGCGCCAATCGGCGTACGCTAGGCACTCATACAAAATATCTTCGACAGTGTCTGTGCAGCCACAGTTATTGTGGAGTAAACTCTTTCTTCCGTAAGCTGTTTACATGAGCAGGGTTCAGTCGACGAGGTCGGTAAAGAGTTCTCATACGTCCACGAATTTCGGATGGGAGTATAAATCTTAGATCTGAGTCGATAGAGTGGAGGAAAGCATAATGGCGTGTCGGGAGGTTCCAGAGTCACTTCTCTTCTTCGGAAGCAAGTCACCTGGCCAGCTGGGAAGCTTCAAATATGGGGAAAAATAAATTTACCTTCAATTCGGGTTTTGAAGTCCACAGCATGCAGTTTTACCTGCTTTATATTAGCTGAAAAACCGCGATTATCGACAGAAGCTCCTCTGGTTAGTAGCCCTTTTGTCTTCTTTACTTCTTTATTTCTTTATCACTTTCTCTCCCTTTATGTCTTTCAGTCCCCAATCACATTACCCACACAGAGTAGCAAGTTAGGGATTTGCACGCGATGGCTGATTCTGCTTTTCAATAAAGAGTTCTCTCTCTCTCTTTCTTGGGCTCCATTATTATGATTTCACTTTCCACTCTTGCTGAACCAGACATCAGAGACGTTGTCATAAATTCATTTCGGTGGATGGCGTTAGGGGTATATATGTATGCGTGTGCAAAATTGAATTTGCAGCTGCTCCCCTCGCAACGCTACGGACAGACATCATATTCTGCAAGATTAAATTGACTACGCACTTTGTCAGCCAGCAAAAAAACGGCTGTAGACATAAGCTTCATCAACAACTCGCCCTGAAAATCCTCTGGTAAAGCTACACACTCGACGCAGCCTTACTAACGTTAAAGTAGGCAGCCCATTTGTTGTTGCTCTTCTGAAGCCAGGGACCCACATTTTGGTGATTAATGCAGAGATTTGTTATAACGTGTACCTGCTTCACACCTCCCCAGAAACAACAAGAGGGTGAGAACATCAAAATTACTTGTTACTCTACTATGGAAGAGCCTTGAAAGCCATCCCAGAGAAAATGACGGGAAGGAAGACATATGTGTTTAGTTGGAATTGTTAATGATTTGGAGTACCTCGTACTCTACTATGGCAGAGCTGAAAGCCGCCCCGTGAGCCTCACACTTGATGAGGCCGTTAAAGGTGTTTAGAAAAAAATGTTTAACGATTTCGAGTACTTCGTACCCAACTATGGGAGAGCACTGAGCTGTCCCGCTAGAAGAACAGACGGGATGCTGATGAACAGTTGTTTAGTATAAAAATTTATTTATAGTATGTACAGAACACAAAGGCTTCATAACATTCCAGTAACAGCGCACATACACTTCGGCAGATCTATGTATCAAGACCAACCTCACTCCGTTACAGTGAAAACATTTGCTCTAATATGCATGACAATGTTGGCATACATGCACACAAATAACTCAATGCGATGTAATGATGCAATGGTATAACGATACAATAGATGCAATGAAACACGATTTGTAACAAATGAAATCATATATAACAACTCAACGGGTGCCGCTTAGAATTAGGTCGTTCGAAAAATGACTTGTATCCTTTCGTGTTTAACCTTGACGAAAGGGCACGACCGATTCCGCAGAACCTCGTGCTCGAGCCCCGAGGAAAAAAAGCTCCTCAGAGAAGAACGCGAGGATTTCTCGTCTCAATCTCCCCAGTATCGGCCACAAATCACGCCGGCGGCAATTGGTAGCTACGACCTCACAACGGTTTCTTCAAAGGCTGAACAGCCCCGCAACTATTAACAGAGCGGAGAAGCGGCCACGTGGAAATCGGCCGTTGGACACGAAAGTTCGCACGCGCACCCTGTTCCTGAAAACCAGCATTAACCGCACGCCAAAAAAGGCGGGAAACCACACATTCAATCATCGCATGTCGATTGGTCTCTTCCATGACGCAGTTGGGGCAAGTGGAAGTGCGAACCACCTGCCATCGCTGCAATCGATCTCGCGTGGGAAGCAAGCCCCAGCCCAACCTTCAGAGAATGTCTCTGAGATGCCCTGGCAACACTGCGGCAGTTATTGGTTTCCAAGCGCGGTTCAATACAGATTGACGATGCTGGGGCACCAAGGGCAGTAGAAGGGCGGTCATTGTATCCACAACTTTATAATCGGCCCCCATCTCTGGGCACTTAGCTTTCCAACGTCGGTGAAATGCCAGAAGGGCTCGATACAAAGATGGTAATTCAGTTGATTGGGGACCTTGGTTAACTTGGCTATCCGGCATGAAGACACGTAGTGATGGCCCCAGATGGTAGCGAGCCAGTGTCTGAGCGGGCATGCCATCATTGCTTAGTATTCGCAATAGAGTGCGGAGGCACAAGTAGAAGCCGTTACGGAAACGTCGGGGAATGCAAAACTGCCTTGATCTCGTGGTTGAGCTAACGCTGGACGAGATAACAATTCTGTGCCACCAGATTAAAGAATGAACTGATGCAACTTTGCACATTCCTGCAGACGTGGAGTGGTGGTTTAACAGAATGGCAAAGGTACCAAAATTTTTATAGGTACACCGTTTGAGTTAAGTATCGGCATTCCAAGAGGGCTGCTTTGATATCACTTAGAAGATTTTGTACAACGGATGACCAGATGCTATCCTGTACACCAAATGCAGTGAAAGTATCTCCGAGTATTGCAATCTCAGGAGACCACTGTAAAGGCGACATTGGGGTTGCCGCTGGGGTTGCCAATGAAGAAATACTGGTTTTTAGAAAAGTGTAACCTTGCACCGGAGATAATGCTGAAATCATGGAAAGTATCAAGAGCATGCTGCAGCGACTGTTCATTATGTACATATAGAGTAATGTCATCTGCATATGCAGTGACCTTTACTTCATTGCTACCGGGTAGAGGTAAGCCACAAATCTGCGGGTGACGTTCAAGGACCCTAAGAAGGGTTCTGATGCAAGGATAAATAACACTGGGGAGATGGTACACCCTTGACGGACCCCACGCGTGACTCTAAATGCGTGACTCTCACGGGAATCTAAGTAAAGGGTACTTTCTGAATTAGTGTACATCGCGTGGATGAGGTCAATGAACTTATCCAAGAATCCGAATGCATGTAAAACATTTAGTATGTAGCCATGTTCTATCAAATTGCCTAAAGCAACCAAATTATACGATTATAAACTCCTCCTGCACATACAGAAACATGATCTGATAGACATGGCACATGCAACATCAAGACGTTATCCACTACGTAATACACAGACACCAATACCAAGAACACGTACGAACTACGGAAGGTCAGCCCTCACTTATCAGATACCTGCACTAATAAATCGTGTATCTCCACAAATAAATTTTAATATCCCATTCCATAGATTTAAAAAACAAATAAGACTTTTCCTATTAAATGACTGTGCAGCCGTTACAGCATAACCTCATTAACTGGCACTGCACCACTGTTCTTGCATTGCATTTTTTATACGTTCAAACGTTTGCATTTTCGGTATGTGCAGTTATCCTAGTATATGGGTGCATTTTAATCTCTGATGCATTTCCCTGTTACATTCATTTCGCTGTATCTGTGCATTTTTGTTGTACCTCCCTATATTTACTTTGCTATGTACCGATGCTAATATACCTTGTCTAGTTGTATAAGTTGTATGATGTCGTGTTAGTTATACTTTTTATTCGCTGCTGCCTGTACGGTCCCCCAGGTCCCTTCAAGCTGTTTTTCAACAGCTTTTTTGCCTGGGGAACCCCCGACTTTTTGTGTTGGAAATAAACCCAAACTACCAAATCAAAAGCTTTCTCCTGTCTCTTTCCGTTCTATTATTCTCCTTTTCACCCACCCCAAGTGTAGAGTAGCCAACCGAGCCAAGCTTGGTTAACCTCCCTGCCTTTCCTCTCTCTCTCTGTCTTTTCTCCTGATCTAAGAAAACCAGCAGTCCTTGCGCACATCGGATAGTGGTGTATTGAATGATGTCACGCGTTAATCACGTATGGGTGTGTATTTCTCGGCCCAGAACAGAACAGACTTGGTGGGGAGTGATTAATGTTGCAAGAGATGGACTAATTTGGCGCACCAAGATGTTGGCCAAGAGCTTGTAATCTGCATTGAGCAGGGTAATAGGGCACCAATCTTCTGGTCACGTGGACATTGGGTCTTTTTTGGGAACTAGTGTTATACGGCCTTGTGGAAAGAGGTTGGAGGAGGTATCGGAAACACTTGCGAATGACGCGTGACATAGTTGAACCAATGATAGGCCACAACTGTACATAAACTCTGCAGGGAGTCCATCAGGCCTTGGGGCCGATCACTTTTTCATTGCGTCTAATGCGCCCTTATTTCGTCATCGGATGGCGGTGATAGCAGAACATCATGTGACATGTTGGAATCATAAGGTAAATCTTTTAGCAGTGGATGCGAAGAAACGGATCTTGTGTAACGGACATTAGCAACAGGTTGAGCCATTGACTGAAAGCGTTGAGTGAATGCACGAATGTCTCGCGTACCCGCAGCAGCTGGCGCGGGAGAGTTCAGTGAATGGGCAGGCGAGCCTGGTGGACGAAGCAGAGCTCTGCGTGCATACCTTAGCACCTCATGGTGCGCACACGGTGCACGTCTACAGCGCCAAGCTGCAGCCGAGAGCGAAGAAGCGTGCATAATACGTTGGTACCATTCAACGAGTTTCTCTTGCCATGCCCGCATTAGAGGGTAAGGACTGGGATCACGGTTGGTAATGCATATTTTCTGGATTACAATGACGCATCTTTGGACATACGGGTACAAAGTCCTCTGCCCGACGCACTGCAATGATGGCGCCACTGTTCTTTGAGGCGATCCCAATCAGCTATATCCACTCCAATGAGCGATGCGCGTAACGCTCGGGACAATTTTTCCTTAGACTGAGAGTCCTGGAGGACGCGGCAATCGAGACGCCATGGTCTGTTAATCATTGGCGTCCCCGCTGGCAGGCGGAGAGAGAACATAACCGGGCGATGGTCGCTAATGTACGCTGGTGTCGGTGACAATGACATTACCCCGGTGTCGTGAACGTATAGGTAATGAGACCGGGGGATGCATACACGCGATCGATTCGGCTGCACGACGCCAAGTATAGGCATAATTGCTGCCATGCACACTTTCATGAATGTCACTCAATGCCAATTGCTGCACTAGACGTTCGAGTTCTCTGTCATTCCAGTTTGACCGGCCGCGACCTGGACCTCGAACAATTGCGTGTGAGTCCAAGACACAATTGAAATCCCCTGAAAGTACCACATGTTGGGAATTTAAAAGGAACGTATCAAGAGATTGGAAGAACGCATTAGAGTTCACGGGTGCCGCTGGGGCATACACACCAACAAATCTTATCCTTAACGAAAAAAAAAATTGGCAGCATATCCACAGAATGAATGATGGAGAGTGAGGCGAAGCATTCGTCCGTCCATTCGTTCTTGCTTCCGTCCGTCCATGCGTCCATCTGTGTGACCGTCCATGCGTTCATCCGCATGTGTGCGTCTGTTCGTGCGTCCGTCCATGCATCCGCCCCTGCGTCCGTTCATGCGTCCATCCATGCACCTGTCCGTGTGTCCGTTCATCCATCTATTCAACACTCCAAGTACCACCTTCTCGCAACTTTTCATCATATATTCCCCATATAGAAGCACCGCCATCCAGCGGACATTCCAAGGACTAAATGAGAGGTAGCACACGCATACTTTATTACGGCTTGCGCTTCGGGTCTACTTCCCACCTTTAAACACCTCGAGTTCACGGTATATACTAGTTCACTGTATTAATGGCACTGTGGCCCAACGCTCGCTAAACCTTTCTAAAACCAAGGAGGTTACGCCCAGCGAGTATAACGTAGCAACCTTTTCCTGTCAGATAGTGCTCAATGTACGTGCCAATGGCTGCTAATGGGAAATGAGAGACAGGAGAATTCTGCTTTTACTTTCTTACGGCTTGCGCTTCGTATCTACTTCCCAGCTTTAACCACCTCGAGTTCATTCATGGTATATACTAGTTCATTGTATTCATGGCACTGCGTCTCAACGCTCGCTAAACCTTTCTAAAGCTAAGGAGGTTACACCCAGCGTGTGTAGCGTAGCAACCCTTTCTTGTCAGATAGTGCTCAGTGTACAGTCAACCACAAATGTTTGCGAACCACGCGAGCGCGTGGCCGAGAGCCTCTTCGCGACACTTCCGCTACGTCACCAGCGATCGACAGCAGCGCTACGCTGAAGGCGCATCCCTCCTTATATCTGCGGCCTGTCTATTTTCGCGCTAAGCGCAAATATTTTGTACCTATCCCTTTCAACGTGACGCGCTCTTTGGTAGCCAGTGCTACTTGCTTATAGTTTGAGAGCAGTATATCAGTACAAGCCATCAGACAGCGTATTCTTCGTGTCTTATCAGTTCTATTTCCGCATAGTCACGCTGTTTTGGGGTTGTGTGTGTGTGTGTGTGAGAGAGAGAGAGAGAGAGAGAGAGCGGTGAGGCAGCTATGGGACACAGATGCTTAGTCAGTAGGCAGAATTTTTTCGTTCGTCCCCCATCGCTAAGTGATAGTGGCGGTCAGCATTTGATCGCCTGCGCCCAGGTTGTGCTGCACAGAGCCCGACCCGCCACGCTGCTATAGTGGTAACATTAGAAAAATAAGAAATAAGTGGACGCAATGACTCTTTTTATAAATTTATTCACAGGACATTTACAGAAGCGTCATGAAACATGCATTTCTCAAGGATCTAGTAGGAAGTGAAATGTCCGCCGTTTTCTAGTACCTTATTGATGCGTGTGGGCATGGACTCGTAAAAAGATTTAATAATGTCCGGTCGACCACGCAGGTTTTTCCATTCTCGAGCGATCGCTTGCCACAGCTTGTCGGCCGTGCTGACGCCGTTGGCTCGTGTGGACAGCCGTTTCTTCAATATGCCCCAGACATTTTCTATGGGATTCAAGTCGGCGCCACATGGAGGCCACTCGAGATGGCAAACGATGCTCTTCTAGCAATGATTGGACGACACGCGCTTTATGTACCGGGTTGCGGTCGTGTTGAAAAAGGTAGCAGCCGTCGCTGAAGGGACCATCGAGCGCCTACGCAATGAGGTGTCTGGTGATGACGTCGCAGTACCGTGACGCAGTGAAGGGCTCTTCCAGATGCACAAGGGGACCAATGCCGTCTTGGCTGATTGCTCCCCACTCGCTCACGGAACATCGTCCACCGGATAGAACACTCTGTGTGTAATTAGGCAGATATCTGCAAGCAATAGCATACGGTTAGGCTGCAGCGGCGCGTCTTAAAATGTTGACATTCCTCTTGTGTATGAACTGTATACTGCTGTCATAGAGTTTGCAGTAGAAAAAGTACAAACATCATTAGCTAGTACCGAAAGACCCACTGGCAGCTTTTCATTAGCTTCAGAGTAAGTAGTATTAAGAAACAATTGTTGAATCGGTGCTTTCAACATTGTAGCACTGAAGAAAAATCTCGTACTTTCAAAAACGTCATCTTACGCGAAACATGTTGCGATGCAGAATTATCTTCAGGAATTAATTGCGAATACACTATAAACACACCTGCAGTTTAGTGGACGCCAAACTCGCTTCCGTTGGTCCCAGCGTGTGGAAAAGGTTAATTCGTCGCTAAAGATGAAATCGTCCCATTTCTCCGTTGTCCAATCTTTCATTGCTCTAGCGAACACGAGTCGTTTTTGCAGCTGGCTGTCTGAGAGGCAGGGCTTCTGAGCTGCTACGAAAGACTGCAGGCCAAGTTCACTCAGCCTTCTTCTTACAGTGTCAGACGATACCGTTAGCGAGAGCGCTTCGCGCATGTTCTCAGCACTGTGAAAAGGATCAGCCGCGATGGCGGCCTAATCAGGCGGTCCTCTTCCTCAGTGGTGGCCCTTAGACGTCTGCTGCACTCCATATCTGTGAATCTGCCATTGTCGCGGAAAGCCTGAATAATCCTATTCACGGCAATCCGGCTCCTGTTGGTTCGGCGGCAAAATTTGCGCTGAGGTACAGCCTCTACAAATTAACGCACAACGTGCCTTTTTTAGTCTAGTGGAACACGAAGCAGCATCTTTCCAAATAGACAATCCCCACGTGGCTAGAAGCAAGTCGACTACGTTTTCAGCAACTGATACGAAGATGCGCCTGCGTGTGCAAGAAAAACTTTCTATGCATCCGCTTTTTTTATTTTTGGTGTCAGTGAAACAACTCCGTACCCCTTTTCTCAAGACGCACAAGCAGTAACACTCATTGGATCAAGATGCTGCTAAACCAAAATGCACCAGTAAACGTCGCGTAAAAAAATCGTCACAGTGCTTCGTGAAACTTATGTACACGCCAGTCGACAAACGTTGCAGTGATTGCTCCGATACTGCTATCAAGGCAGATACCGCAGTCTTACCGCAGACAGCGCTCTTATCGGTCTTACCGCAGACAACGCTTTGTGTCAAGGCAATGAACTAACAATGTCTTGCTCGGGAATAGAGACTTGACAGGCAGGCAAGCACTAAGAAGGCTCATATCTGGGAAGGAGCCACTGTAGCCGCTAGGTCGCGCACCGCTAGGTGGCGCGGATAGGCAGTTTGGCATGCGCTTGCGTGGTCCGCAAACTTTCATGGTTTACTGTACATGCCAATGGCTGCTAATAGGGATCGCAGCGTGCGCGTTAACTAAAAGCCACATGCGCCTGTTTCTCATTCCCCTTTAGGAGCCATTGACATGTACATCGAGCACTATTTTTCATTGTTTAACGACGCACAGAAGAATCTCTCACCGGCACCTTCTTAGAGGTCAAAATGTTATACTTGTTACATACTACAACGGCTACGAGGGATGATCGGGTGCCGTTATAAAAAGCTTCGCCCCTAAAAAAGTGCAGTCGAACACCAGCACGCGTCCGAAGGCATCGAAGGAAACATGATGGTCACTTAAAAGACCTCGGTTAAAAAAATTGCCCGCAGCTTCCCTCGGGGGAACACTGAGGAGGATGCGGAGCATATAATTGGTTAACGGGGTGGTAAAGTGCGACTTACTTGGGTCGATGGCTAAATTGGTTAACGTGGTTGTGAAATGGGGTGTTAAATTGCGACTTACTTGGGTCGATGGCTAAATTGGTTAACGTGGTTGTAGGAGGGGGTGTTAAATGAGTGAACACGTACACACGTATGCGAAAGGGCGGCGCTGGTCGAAGGGACGTCGATCATTGTGTTTGTGGATTCGTTGGAATTCATTTCACCGCGACCTTGGACGTCGACGCGCCGTACAAACCAACCGACGAGCGGCAACTGAGCGAGCGAGCGCCGACCTTGAGTATATATACAGCTCGACGGCGCATGCACTGTCAGCTGTTGAATGTTCTCGAAGCGCGACGCCACATGCGCGTCCACTGGAGAATCAGGAGAATTGTAGATGTCGAACGCGGTGTGTAGAGGAGGAGGGGTGCACAGATGGTGGAGGAGTGAAGCGCGCGCGGTGTGTAGAGGAGGAAGGGATGCACAGATGGTGGAAGAGTGGGCGACGGCGCGACGGCGCATGCGCGCGCGTCAGCTGTCGAATGTTCGAGAAGCGGTGCGGACGGCGCGCTACAAGGCGCGAGTATAAGATGCTTCCGCATCTAAAATAATGACTCTGACGCCAGTCCAACGCGTGCTGGCGTACGAAAGCGAGTACATTGCACGCTTGAAAGCGAGTACATCGGAAAGCTTGAAAAAATTTGTGTCTAGCACGAACAGCAAATCACAGTGCACCGAACGCGCGAGGGCCAATACCTCAGCCTGTTTTTGTGGATTGCGGAAACATTGAACGTTAAAAGTAATAACTTTTAGAGCAAGAGCCACGGGAAAAATTAAAACGTAATTTAGGATCACGCAAACTCAGGGGTACCTTTAGCAGGCGTGGGAGCCGGTGCCCCGCGAGTGGTTGAGTCATTTTTTAAGTGTGAATACACTTTATAAGCGACCCCAAACCATCCACCGCCGTCGGCGGCGTCCGCAGTCTTCTCTCTATCTTTAAAAGAAAGAGGACTTGGCGGGCCGCAGCGCGACGCTCTACCGAATAAGCCACGGACACGACGCTGATATCGGTGTCAGTAACGCGCCTTATACCCCCTCTCCCTTCGCTCGGTCCTTTGCTCTCCTCGCTCGCTGCAGCTGCGCGCGCACCCCTCTCTCTCGCGCGCCCGCCTTCTCTCTCAGTCTTCCGTCGAGAGCGCGTCGTGAGGGGGAGTAAAGTTAAAATCCGTTGGCATTCGCCAGTGAGTTAACGTAAACTGCCCCGTGTGATCAAATTGCGATTCCCAGGAACCATTACACCATAAAGGCACCATAGTGTGATTAATAAATATAATAGTGCGAATTAATAAATACCCCTCATAGCATCACCCCGTGTATTCGCACTTAACCATGTTCACCCTCGGGGAAATGCTTGGGAGTTTTTTGCGGCCAGGCGATCCACCAGAGGTTCGGGGCTTGCGGCATCGCGTCGAAGTCCGCAGGGGACTTCTGTATCTGGTGGGGGCTTCTAAGTCACAAGTAGTTATACGGTGGCGTTTGGCGTCCGGGTTCTTGAGTGAGGATGGTACAAAGGCGACTGTCCTGGCTTATGTCATTGGGGCTGGTGTCTTCGTCAATTTGTAGCGGCACCTCACTCGTGGTGCTGTTGGAGTCCTCGTAGATGCAGGCGTCGTCGCCTTGAGATGTAGACTCCTGAATGACACCTCAACTTGTGGTTGACTGAGCAGCCACGCGAGGAGCGTAAGACGCTTAGAGTGTTTAGAAAAAGTGATTGACGATTTACAGTACTTCGAGCTGTGTTTAGAAGAGATAGTTAGCGATTTAGAGTACTAGGTACTCTACTATGGGAGAGCATAAAGCCGTCCCGTGGGTGGTGATTACACTACCCGAGTCACTGTAAAGAGAAGCTTTTATAGCTTACCGACTTCGATAGAACCCCTTTACCCACTGCTTGCGCTTTTCATGAACCAATTTTGCACGGCTACACCAGGCTTTTCTAATTCTGAAAAATCCTCTGTGCTTAATCTAACTAGAGTGCAGAATTTTGTGGTCTACCCAAGTAGCTTTACATTTCAGCTGCACATAACACTGTACTGCAAACGAGAAATCATGTTCCCGTTTCATCCTTTAAACAAACGATTGCAAGATCATGCAAGTGCTGGAACTGGTGCCGTTTATGCTTCTGCTACGAATGATCAAGGAGCCTTGAACAACATGTCGGCTGATATTCAAAAGGAGGCCTTTCCTATACTCTAAACAGAGTGAGAGGTGTGCAGGCTGGAGACGCTCTAGGTGCCGACCAGTGCGGACGCGCGAAGATCGGCTCCTGCTTTCAAAAATGCTTTCCTGTGGTATTCACGAATTTGTCGCCGAGTTTTTAGTCCCATCGTGTGCCTAAGTTCTCAAGAAATCAGCAGTTACCACCTTTGTGCTGGTGAGTGGACTTTTAAGCCGTTTTTTGGGACATTTTTACACGGCGACGCCACCGGGAGATTTAAGCCTAACCAAGGAGGCAATTGTCGCCGATGCGCCGGCCCGGCGCCAACGCGACTCAACGCTCTGCGCGTACCAGGATCTGCAACTGAGAATGGAATGCCAAGTAGATGGAGAGGACATCTCTCCAGAGGATTGCACGGAAGACATGGGTTGGAAGGAAGCCGAAACGAGACGCTCAAGGAATAAGCAAGCCGCGGTTAGAGTTCCTGCTGCCAAGGGTTCGACCGAGGCCGGCGTTGCGGGAGACGCTCGAGCCAGTCGTAGTAGGTATGACACCAAGCATACAATCGTGCGAGCTGGACGCATGCCGCCACTACCTAAGGACTTCAGCAAAATTGTGCTACGACCACGTGGAGGATTAAATATCTCGAGAATTGGCACTGGAGCCGTGGCAGACGCGATAGTACTGGAGGCCGGCGTCAATGAGGAAGCGGCCATGCAGGACATCATCTGTTCCAACTTGCCGCAGAACATTATGGTGGCAAGCACTTCAGACCAAGACAGAGCTTCAAGATACCTCAAGGTCAAGCAAATTGACATTGGAGGCACAGTTTTCGAGGTTAGCGCGTACGCCGCGGCACCCAACGACACTTGTAAAGGAGTTATTCGCGGGATCCCCGTAAGCGATACTCAGGACATTTTGACCCGAAAGATTGTGAACGCGAACAACCCGCTCGCGTTGCAGGCCAAGAGAACCAAGGACACCGGGACAATCATCATAGCGTTCGAAGGACACAAGGTGCCCAGATTCGTGAGATATGGACCTTCACTTTTGCAGTGCTCCCTTTACCGCAAGAACATCGTTTATTGTTACGTCTGTTGAAAGCTGGGACATTGGTCTGACGTCTGTCTGAACCCCGCTGAAACAAAATCTGCAGAGGCTGCGAGATCAAGAACCCAGATAGCCAGCACCAGTGCAATCCAAGATGCAGGCTGTGCGACGGTCACCATCCCACGGCAGACAAGGAGTGCAAGAACAGGTTTTGAGTGCCATACGTCGTCAGACGCAGACGTTGGGAAAGATCGCGAGCAGCCGCAGAAGCCCGGGACGCATCAATTACATCAAGTCCAGACATCAACGACAAGCAGCTTATTCCAGCCTACGGGACCCAGAGCATCCAGACTACACAAGAACAGGAAAGGCGGCCCCACTCCAGGGGGAGGTCGCGTTCCAGAAAAGGTTCTAGACTCAAGGCCCACTCCCAATCACGGGGGCGCTCAAGTTCTCAAGGTCACCGTCAGGGTCGGGATCAGCCTGGGCGGCACCCGAATGGCCAGCTGCCTGGCGTTCAGTTCGAGATCACGGCTTCACATCCGGGGAGGACGCCTGCAGTTACTTCGAAAGGCAGCTGGGCTGAGCGAGTGCACAACGGCGGGGCAGAGGTGATGACAGGTAAGCTGCCAGAGCATGATAGAATTGCACAGCTAGAGCAAGAAAACGCGAGACTTACAAAATCGAATAAGAGGCTATCAGCTGAGTTAAAAGAAATAAAAATTCTTCTCACTAAGCTAACCAGCGCGCAATCTTCACAGCCAATGCCTCAACCAGTTGATGGCCCTGTGACTGAAAACGTGGGGGACTCGAGAACCACGAAAAAGAGGGCAGTCATGGCAGAACACGTGGAAGCCAACCAAACGACCATGTTAGATATGAAAGAGGTGTTTGACACGCTCAGCAAAGTAGTAGCCAATCTTAGCGAGCAGATTGGTAGGCTACAATCAAGCGTGGCGGCGCTGGAAGAGCATATGACTTTGCGTATTACAAAGGTCAAAGCATATCTGCACAACACAGCAAGGCCTCCTATGCATCAAGCTCACCCCTTCGGCCACCAATACTAGTGGTACCAAACCTGTAGACAGGTGCAGCATCAGGCTCTGGCCGCCCATGTAATAACCATGATGGCAGTGCTACGTGAAGCGTTTCGTATCTGGCAATGGAACTGTAGAGGTCACCTTAAAAAGAAGGCAACCCTGCAGCAGTATATCAGGAGCAGCCAAGAAAAGCCTCATATTATATTATTACAAGAGACCTTTTCACCGCAAGCAACGTTGCCTGGATTCCGGCCTGTAATAGGGAATACTGAAGGGAGGGGAGTCTGCACCTTTGTATGCAACAAACTAACGCACGTAACCCACGACCTCAACATAGAAGCAGGACGGTTGGAACACGTCTTGGTAGACGTCGTTCCGGGTGCCAGCAACCGTCAGAGCATTTTCATTCTTAATATATACAGCAGAGTAAAGAAACAAAAGCAAGGGTTCAAGACTGTTCTAAAGAAAGCTGTTAATATCGCCGGGGAATGTCCACTCGTCATAGCAGGTGATTTCAACGCCCCTCATTATACATGGGGTTACAAGTACAACACTGGGAAAGGAAATCGACTTTGGCAAAGTGCCAGTGAACTTGATCTCACCTTAATCACAGACCCCAGCCTACCAACAAGGCTTGGTACATCTTGCTGCAGGGATTCCACCCCGGACCTTACATTTGTAAGGAACATCAAGAAGGCCCAGTGGATGAACCTTGCTGTAGACCTAGGGAGTGACCACTGCATTCTTGCTACTACCATCTCCGTGGAGCGTAAAAAGCAGGGAGAATTCCACTTCACAGACTGGGATAAGTTCAGGAAGATAAGGATGAAAAGGGAACAAGATGGCCACAGACAAGGCTTGGAGCAGTGGGTCAAACAGATTAAAGATGACATCAAATCCGTCTCCTCCACCATTACCACAGATTTTCCAGTTGAAAGAATGGATAGCCGGCTCGCTCATCTTCTTGAGGCAAAGCAAGCACTACTGAAGCCTTGGAAGGGTCAGCGCCTGAACCGAAGACTGAGGAAAAAGATAGCTGAGGTAAACAGATCAGTCGAGGAACATTGTCGCGCACTATCGAGGCAGCAATGGGACGAAATCTGCAACTCCGTCGATGGTCAGATGCGCAATGGCAAGACATGGAATATGTTAAAGCATCTCCTCAACGAAAATACCACCAAAACAAATCAAAAGCATGTTATCGCTCGAATTTTGCATAAAGAGATAGGGCGCACTACAGAACAGCAAGTTGTCCAGCAGCTCGTGCATAAGTACCTCCCAATCAAAAGAGGATTGGCACCACCAAGTAGACAGTACCAGGGCACGCCAAATCCAGGCCTTGAGGGCGACTTTAACATCGAGGATATCAGAAGAGCCTTGCATGATCTCAACGGCAGGTCGGCCCCTGGCCCGGACGGTATATCAAACAAGGCCCTGCGTAACCTTGATGACGATTCAATTGAAACCCTGAGGGATATGATCAATTCAGCATGGAAAGAAGGCAGGGTGCCAGAGCAGTGGAAGCTGGCCAGCACGATCCTTATTTCTAAGCCAGGAAAGCCCGCAACTTGGACAACATGAGGCCAATACCCTTGACATCATGTATCGGCAAGGTCGCAGAACATGCCATACTGCACAGGATAAACGAGTACTTGGAAGATAACGACATATATACACACAATATGGTTGGATTAAGGGCAGGGCTATCCATACAAGATGCATTGAAGCTTATCAAACACCAGGTCATTGACAATGAAACCAGAGACGTGAGAGCCATTCTGTGCCTAGATCTAGAAAAAGCGTTTGACAACATCCGCCACTCATTCATACTCGAAGCAATTTCCAAGCTTGGTCTCGAGAAAGCCTTCTATGACTACGTATGGTCCTTTCTTACAAATTGGAAAGCCGTGAGTAAGATTGCAGATATCGAGACCGCAGCAATCGAACTAGAAGCAAGGGGCACGCCACAAGGGGCAGTGATTTAACCAATGATGTTCAACATTTCCATGATTGGACTGTCAAAAAAATTATCGAGCATTGAAGGATTGAAGCACAGCATCTACGCAGATGACATTACCATTTGGTGCACAGGTGGAAGCGAGGGGCAGATTGAGAGCGCTCTGCAAGAGGCGATTGACACCGTAAAAGACTACCTTCGCCCTTCCGGGCTCAAGTGCTCCTCGAGTAAGTCAGAACTTTTGCTTTATCGGACTGCACGCCGGGGACCGAAGCCCAGGGGATGGAAGCCATTAAACCAGATACACATCCATCTCCGTACAAATCAAGGGGATGTCATCCAGAGGGTCGACTCCATCAAAGTCCTGGGAATGCTGATAGAGTCTACCGCCGCCAACAGCAAATCTATAGCTAAGTTAACTCGGAAAACAGACAGTGCGGTGCACCTCATACGCAGAGTGGCCAACAAAAGAAATGGGATCAAGGAAGACAACCTCATCAGGTTGATGCATGCGTTTGTTCTAAGTCACTTCACATACGAGGCAGCAATGCACAACTGGTCAAGAGCAGAGTCCGAGACACTGAATGTGCTCCTCAGGAAAGTTATCAAGAAGGTCCTGGGCCTACCCATACATACCAGCACCGAGCGTCTGCTTGAGCTTGGCATACACAACACGCTCGAAGAAATAGCAGAAGCCCAAGAGAGAGCACAGTTTGCAAGGTTATCTACTACAAGGTCGGGGAGAATGATCCTGCAGGAGCTGGGCCAACACCCAATAGCAATCAGACGCAATTACAATGATATCCCTGACAACATCAGAGAGACTATCACGGTATCTCCTATACCGAGAAACATGCATCCAGAACACAACGTCGGAAGAAGAGTAGCGAGGGCCAGGACTATACTTCATCAAGTCTCAAACGAGGAACGAGGGGTCGTATTTGTTGACGCGGCTTCCTACGCTAATGGGAAAGCGTTTGTGGCAGTGGTAGTCGATGGGGCTGGCGATGTTGTCAACTCAGCGACGGTCAGGACGAAAGACCCAATCATTGCGGAACAAGTGGCCATCGCCTTCGCACTCAAGATGGATAACATTGAAGTCGTCTACAGTGATTCTATGGCAGCACTACGGGCGTTCGCCAAGGGGACGGTCTGTGAACAAACGCTAAAAATACTGCAAGGCAAGAACATAACACATCATCTTCTGAGTTAGTTCGCAGCTCACCTTGGACAAATCAACGATTCCCCTCGCAATCTCAACGAAGCAGAACACGAGGCGGCGCGAGAACTATCCAACCGCACCTCCCCGGGGATGCGTTCTACCGGTGAAGGGGATAACCGGGAAATTCTTACAACATATAACGAGCTCACTAAACATTTCTAACTGTCTAGAAGGATTTTCCCCCCACCTCACAAAAGTCTAACCCGGCCCCAAGCACTTACATTAAGGCTTTTGCAAACGCGGATGTACCCTACTTTGAAAATGTTACACATCATGTACCCTGACCTATACCCAAGTAATCTTTGTCCACATTGTGGGGAAATAGCTTCATTAGAACACATGCTCTGGCAGTGCACCAAATTCGCTCATTTATCGCACATCACCTCTGCCAGATGGGAGGCGGCAATCCGCAGCTCGTCCTTGGCAGATCAGCTCTGGGCTGTCCACCAAGCCCGCGAGGCGGCTGAGGAGCTTGGCATCTCAGTCCCCACGTGGGAGCTGCCCGCAACACAGTGATCTGTGTTTTGGAGGACCAAATAAAAGTTTATCCAATCCAATCCAAACAGAGTGAGAATACCTATCTGAAGGGGGACCCTAAAGGTTTGCTTTTAGGAGTTGAACGCGACAGCGACCTTCTCTTCCTAGTGGGTACATCAAGCGCTTAGTTCATGAAATCTTTCCGAATTTGCTATGTGCCCTCTACATGGCCTTAAGGGAATAGGAGCAGTAGCTTGTTTGCCTTTTAGTAGGGGGCACCAGCTTTCAAACAAGAGCTTCTATTTTTTATTAATATGATATATAAGAAGATGTTGGCGCACCATTATGGCGCCTGCTACTCCTTAGCCGTTGAGTGAAACTTGAACACATATCTTGAAGCAAAACATACAAAGCAGGGCATGGAAAATAGAAAATTCGGCACAGATATGCAAAGACACACTTATACGCACATATCACAACATAATGGTGAGGAAATGTTCGAAAGTCAATGAATGAAGTTTGATTGATTGATTTTTGGGGTTTAACGTCCCAAAACCACGATATGATTATGAGAGACGCCGTAGTGGAGGGCTCCGGAAATTTTGACCACCTGGGTTTCTTTAACGTGCACCCAAATCGTGAATGAAGTTTCTGATAATGTCCCTCGTTAATATTCAGTCCACCAGCACAAAACAGTGGAGCACACGTCTGGCCCTCATAAAGATGCATTCGCTCGTGTGTACATAATAGTCGACACGTCATTTATTTCGAAACACACACACGATGGGTGTCACATGATACTGTACATAATAACTACATGTGTTACAAAGGAAAGTTAGTTATTTCTTAATACTTGTCAGCAATCCCGCTGTCTTGTAAAAAAATGGCAGCATATCCATGGAGTGAATGATGGAAAGGCGAAGAATTCGTCCGTCCATTCATTCTTGCTTCCGTCCGTCCATGCGTCCGTCGTCCATGGGTCCATCAGCCCATCCGTGCGTGCGTCTGTTCGCGCGACCATCCTTGCGTTCGTCCATGCAGCCACCCCTGCGTCCGTTCATGCGTCCATCCATGCATCTGTCTATGTGTCCGTTCGTCCATCTATTCAACACTCCAAGTACCACAATCTCGCATCTTTTCATCATATATTCTCCATATACAAGCACCGCCATCCAGCGGACATTCCAAGGACTGAACGAGAGGAGGCACACGCACACTTTCTTACGGCTTGCGCTTCGTGTCTGCTTCCCACCTTTAACCACCTCGAGTTCATGGTATATAGCAGGTCACTGTATTCATGGCACTGCGGCCGAACGCTCGCTAAACCTTTCGAAAACCAAGGAGGTTACGCCCAGCGAGTATGACGTAGCAAACTTTTTCAGTCAGATAGTGCTCAATGTACATGCCAATGGCTGCTAATGAAAAATGAGAGGCAGAGAATTCGGCTTGTACTTTCTTACGGCTTGCGCTTTGTATCTACTTCCCATTTTTAACCACCTCGAGTTAATTCATGGTATATACAAGTTCATTGTATTCTTGGCACTGCGGCTCAACGCTCGCTAAACCTTTCTAAAGCTAAGGAGGTTACACCCAGCGAGTATAACGTTGCAACCCTATCCTGTCAGATAGTGCTCAATGTACATGCCAATGGCTGCTAATGGTGATCGCAGCCTGCGCGTTAACTATACGCCGAATGCTCCTGTCTCTCATTCCCCATTAGCAGCCATTGACATGTACATTGAGCACTATTTTTTATTGTTCAACAACGCACAGAAGAAGTCTCTCACCGGCACCACCTTGGAGGTTGAAATGTTGTACTTGTTACATACTACAGGGGGACGAACGGGTGCCGCTATAAGGAGCTTCGCCCCTAAAACGTGTTAATGCTTTTAAAGCGCGTGACTGTAAAACTCCAGTAGGCCACAGGCCCAGGAGTTTCTTCATGTTAAACGGTCTGCGGTCTAATGCCAACAGTTCGGACTTAAGACGGCGTCTCGGCGTGTCATGATGTGAATAGTCTATGAGAAGGTGACATACGTGTTCATCTATAAATCCACATTCGCATTCGGGAGTTTCAGCTCTGCCAATTCTGTGCAAAAAATGTTTTGTGTATGAGGTGCCTAGCCTCAATCGGTGAATTAGAGTTTCCATACTTCTATCTAATGCCAGCGTAATTTTGAATTCATTAAATGGATCGATGTGATATAAATCGCAGCTCTTTGTACTTTGGTCAAAGCAAGCAGTTTTGCTCATTCTGAAAGTTGTACTCTTTATAATACTACGTAATTCATTTTTCGAAATTGGTAAAGAAACAGTAACGTCTTTACGATGTGCTTGTCGTGCTGCTTCATCGGCAGCTGTGTTTCCAGGAATGCTGCAATGGCCAAGAATCCACTGGAATTTGATCTCATGTTGCGCCTTTTTTGCTTTGGTGAGCTCTTTCAGCGTTTCGTATGTCATACTATCACTTATTACTGTCCCGTTTGTACTGGAGAGTGATCTTAATGCGACCTGTGAGTCACTGAAAAGTACCCATTTTCTAGCGTCTGCCACCGAATTTTTAAACTTTAGAGCATACAGAATAGCGAAGAGCTCAGATGTAGTAGATGGCGTCATGCAACATAATTTAAACAATTCCTGAATATTGAGCTGTGGTATGATAAATGCCGATGTTGAAGACATTGTAGTACTTGAGCAATCTGTGTAAATGTGTATGTACCCTGGATACCGCATGTGTATCTGATAAAGCGCTAGTTGTTGAGCAGCTTTGATAACATGTCTCTCTTTCTGATAATGCCATCCACTGAGAATTCAATGCTTGGTATTGTAAGCAGCCATGGATGATAGTCCATTTCAGAGCTCCAAAATTCATTTCTGGGTAATATGTGTACGTTACTCTGTACATCTACATGAGCATTGCTTTTATCTCTTAGTAAAATCTCCAGTGCCAATGGGTGGTCCTTGTGTTGCGTCTGTAAGCGAAAAAAATGGCAGCATGTTTCAATTGTTCTCATTAATAGAAAGGGTGGTTGTCGAGTCTCTGCTATGACAAGGCTGCTGGAAGTCGCTCGTGGAACACCTATGCAGACGTGCAGTCCCCTAGCTAATAGTCTTCGAAGTCGCTCCTTGCTTTCAACCTCCGTTTAACCATAGAGTTTCCTAATATGCAGTAGAGGGACCTCTGGCGCTTGTGTCTATGGGTTATGCAACGGATGACGTTTCAGCGAGCATGGGTATGATGGGCAGTACACACATTTGTCTAATCTTCGTACTTCTGGTCTGCTTTTGGCTCCTTGTGTGTTCGTGCGGCTTGGAACTGTTTTTTCACGAAACTAAATTCAGCAAATGTTCAGAGATTGCGGTTCACCACCTCTTTTTTTTTATAATGCGCATTTGTTAGCGAACTTCGCTGACTTTGACCGTATCTATCTATCTATCTATCTATCTATCTATCTATCTATCTATCTATCTATCTATCTATCTATCTATCTATCTATCTATCTATCTATCTATCTATCTATCTATCTATCTATCTATCTATCTATCTATCTATCTATCTATCTATCTATCTATCTATCTATCTATCTATCTATCTATCTATCTATCTATCTATCTAGCTGCCTACGGCTTATACCTCTCCTGGCCGTTTCAAAAATGTTATCGATACCAAACTTCGTATGACATAACATGACTGTATGAAGAACATATTTGACTAGTCATAACATGAGAATATTGACAGCTATGTCATGAATGTCACGATTTAAATTTTCTGATCCTGCAGCTTTTGCGATGGTTTCGTTCACACGACATGTTACAAAACTGGTAATGTATGGCATGATTTCATGGCAAACACAAGCGACATATCTTAACATGAAAATCATGACATGCGTGTCATGTAACAACATGACTATATGCCACGCTCATGATGTGCTCGCGGTCGTTTCGCTAGCGTCACATATACCAAATCTGGTATTACAGTACGTGAATAGATGACGAAGATATGTGACTGGTGCAAACATGATAATCATGAGAAGCGTGTCATGTAACCACATGACTACACGCCACGCTCATGATGCGCCGGCGGCTGTCTCGCTAACTCTACTTATACCAAATTTGGTGTTACGGCACGTGAATGGATGACGAAGGTATGTTACTGGTGCATACATGATAAAGATTAGATGCGTGTCATGTAACAAAATGACTACATACCACACTGATGATGCGCTCGCGGCCGTTTCGCTAGCTTCACATATGCCAAATTTGGTATTACGTGACGCCAATGGATGACGAAGGTATGTGACTGGTGCAAACATGATAATAATGAGATGCGTGTCATGTGAAAGCATGACCACATGCCACATTCGAGGCGCCAATACATTTCCACGTGACACGGTGTGCGTGCTCGCCGACATTGCCACGCCAGGCGCCGGTCCTGCCATATACTCGCAGGCACACCGCCCTGCGTTGCTTTGACGCATGAGCGTTTTAGCGCGTCCAGCGTCCCTCCGTCACGAAAAGAGGGAGACGCAGTGTTGCCTGCGTAACACATCGGCCCGAAATGCAGCATGTCGCATTTCGCGCCGGTTGCCGTCCAGCCTCGCCGACGGACGCTGGTAGCCCCTTGCGTCAGACTATAGAGTGCTCGCGTTTTGCTAAACGTTGCGTCGCGGTGCCCAGCACGCGTGCGCGTCAACGCTACATTGGAGTATATTGATCCCTTCATGATGCACTCGCGGCCGTTTTGCTCGCTCCACATACACTAAATTTGGTGTTACGTGACGTCAATGAATGACGAAATATATGATTTGTGCATGCATGATAATCTTGACACGCGTGTGGTGTAAGAACATCACAACATCCCTATCGGAAAAAACCGAATGGTGGGCATGGTGGAAACCACCACCCACCATTATAGTGGATTAATGTAGTGGGTGAATGGTGGGAAACGCCCACCATGGTGCATGTTGGGTATGGTGGGTGCTGCAGTGCCGTCAACGCTTGAGCGCGAAATGACGTCAGAATCACCGTGACGAGCTGCCACAAAAAATAAAAAGAATTCTATAAAAACGGTATAAAAAACACCCGTCCCGTAAAAAAAAAGGCAAGGCGCCACGGGGGATCAAACGTGCAACCTGCGGATTCCGACTCGAAGACACTATCCACTGCGCCATACCAACATGACGTTGTAGGTGTGTTGAATACTTAGTAGGCATACAAACTTACGGTACAACTTAAGTTATGTTTGTCGTGTACACAACATAGACAAGATCTACACCTGCTACTAAAAATTACACATTTATTAAACACAAGCAAGTGCATCCTGTAACGATTGCCACTGTGTTAATGGCACTAGTGCTATTTTTTTTACAATTCACAACTTCAAGAAAAAAAACCAAGTGGACTGGGGAGCAGCAACAGTTCACCGGCGGGGTCTGCCAAGTTTAATATCCGTTTCGCGCTCGTTCTAAAGGGCGACATCTGCTCACGCTTTATGACGCTTCTAGGCTCATTCCATAGATACACCCGCCTAATTTATTTGATTGAGTATTGGGATGCTTTTCGCGCAATGCAGAGGGTGGTCTTGCCAGCGCAATGCTGTAGCTCTTTCGCTAAAGCAACAACTACATAACGGCTTGGCCAAAACGAATTCAGTGTGCCGGAAACATTACGCTATCATATTGGTTCACCAAGCATACGAATTGACACTTCTGAGTTCCCGTACAAAAACTAGAGAAGTGCCGGCGAGTGCGACCGGCGGCTGTCGGTGAGAGACACTTACGTTCTCTGGGAGTGCTTTAATCGCGTCGCATCGATGTTTGTTGCTTCTTGAGCGGACACCATACGCAATGAAAAATGCTTCATTTAGGTTAATTGACCCATATGGCTGCGCTGTATTGTCATACCTAATCGTCGAAATTGTGTATTCTGAAACCCGGAAGCACGGATAACACAATTGTACGGGCTCGGTCGGTAGGCCGTACAATTTGGTGGAAATCATGGTGGTAGAACATGTAGTGTACAGATTTCAACTTGGTCCACTATATAAATTGCCCGCCATTATAAGCCCACCCATCATCTGCTTACTGCTTCGCAGCATTATCGCGATGGTGGGCAGAGCTTCTCAGCTTGGTACACCATGTTGCCCACCGTAACAAGCAGCACCCATCATCTGCTTAGTGCTTCCCAGCATTATCGCAATGGTGGGAAGAGTTTCTCAGCTTGGTACACCATGTAGCCCACCATAATAAGCACCATCCACCATATGCTTAGGGCTTCCCAGCATTATCGCAATGGTGGGCAGAGTGTCCCATTATTGCCCACTATCTAGCCTCTGCTTTCCACCATCATTTCCACTTTACCCATCATCTGTACACCATACCACCCAGTATGTCCCGGCATATCCACCATATTTTCCACTACGTCCCACCATATCCATCATAATTTCCACCATGCCCACTATTATTTCCACTATGCCCACCATGTTTTCCAGTATCCACCATGGCAATTTTTCCGACAGGGATACCACGCTCATAACGTGCTCGCGGCCGTTTCGCTAGCTCCACAAACACCGAATTTGATATCACGTGACGTGAATATATGACAAAGGTAAACGACACATCCAAACATGATAATCATGACCCGGATGTTGTGTACTGCATCATTTATCTCCACCTCTTAACGTCGTGCTGATTTTAAAGTGACATATCAACATTTCTCATTCGTGCTTCGGATATCATCTATTCCCACTGTACGTAAGATCTGCCAATTTTTCATTACAAAATATTTTAAACAGCCACGTGATATGTGGCAGCGTACTTGTAAATAAGCTATAATTTTCGATACTTAGATGTGATTGAAGTAGTAAGTTTTACACCTCCGTATATTTTAGAGGTTTTGTGTGATAACTTTTTTACGTTAATAAGCTTTTGGCTTTATCTTCCATTTTGCAGATAAAGGTTTTAACTGCACTGTCAAATTGGAATAAACTCTTCTAAGATACTGCACTCATCACACCATCATCATGGGATGCAAAGAAAAGTATTTCCTCATACAACTGATTCACCCCGCCTTTCAGCAGGAGAAGAAATAAATAAATGAAATAAAGGAAGAAATCTCTAAAGGAGCACCATTATTTTGCTTCTGGCTACAACACCTGGTAGGTGTTATACGCACCTTGATTGGGAATAGGATATTGGGGATTGCATATTGATGGGGGGGGGGGGGCTGTTTACACAATTGTCTACACTTGGACTACTGCTGAGCTGGCTTAAGCGAATTTTATTTTCAGATCCAGGTTGTAGTCAGTCCAGCCTAAGCGATAGCGAAATGTCTCCATGTTTGATCTGGTTATGTTCCAGAGTTCTGCTGCCTCTCTGTGTAGCCCAACATAAAACCTACGCAGTAAAATGCACCGAAAAAAGAACGAATTCTATCTCTTTGTCGTGCTTTTATCAAACGACCACGAGATATTGAAAACGTCAGGAATAGTTCTGTTGAAATGTCTGCTACGAATTTTATAACACGCAAGAGGGTAGTTCAGTCAAAAGAAGCACTGACAGCCGTAGCATTGAATTAGTGAATGGAAGTCGCAGTTTTGCTGAAAGAAAGTAGATATTGATGGGATAACATTAAATTAGAACGTCGTACAAATAAGAGGCTAGCAGCTAAATCACTTAGCAAGCATGTCTGCTGGAGTGAGTCAAGTGACCGTTTTGCGGACTACGGCTTCAACGCAATAATTGCAAAGAAAGCGAAATAGGTGAAAAACTATGAGCCATCCATTGACACCACTGCCCCTTCTGTTATAAGCGTGCGAGCGCAGCCTAAAACGCCCTGTAGGTTAAAGTACGGAGCCAGAGGCAAGCAGCCCCCCTCCGGTGAACTTGGGGCAGCCTTTACACCATCTCGCGAGAATAGTTACCCTGAACCACGTGAGATATATGGGCACTACAAATGCTAAATGATGTATAAAATAGGAAGCCGCTCGTAGGCAGGACGATGTATGCTGTGTTCCCAAGTGGTTTCAAGGAGCTGTCACACCAAATGTACGCATGCCCAAACTTTTGCCACCGGTAGCGATTCGTGACTCAAAATGTCCCTGAGGGACGACAGACAATCTACTTTATTGAACAATTTGACCAGCATCTGGCACGATTCAAAAGGAGGAGTAGCCGGCCAATTTGCAGCGCCAGCAGCGTTTTCTAGCCCTCACCTTCAGTCCGTGCCCCAGCTGCCGATCAATGAACCGCTGGAAGAAGTGATGCGAGATTCAGCTGACATTCCGTCCGCTACGTGTGCCCTTGCAGTCATGTTGTTTCCACCGACATCACCGTCGTCACGTTAATGTTATCGACAAGTAATGAGGACAGCACTCTTGAACTGCTAATTACGACGTCGCCAACTATTTTCGCTACGTCTCTTTCCAGAACACCGATTCAGAAATTCACGTCGTTCCCAGCAGCGACGAGAACGCACCCGGCGACGCTTGCTCTAGCAATAGACCTTTTCACTGAAGGCGCCCTGGGTGCCGCAGTAGTCCTCTCTGGGCTGTTGTTAGTGTGCGTGACCCCTAAAAATGTACTACCGAGGCTGTGACGTCGGCTTTTGTACTCTCGTGCAACAGTCCAGAATGGAGGAAATTATCCTCTCCGTAAAAAGGGTCGATTCTCGCTGGTATATCTCAGTTATCTGAATTCAAGAATTTTATGGTGCATGGTGTTCTGGTATACGCTAAGGGGCTTCCATAATATCAGAATAACTAATGCACCCGAGCAGATAAGTAGAACACACTGAGTTTCTACAATAACAATTCAGTTTTTGGCGGTTTCTTTTTTGCGCGGCCAGATGGCCCTATACCTATCTATCCATTTTACGGCTGCAGTGATCTGATATTAAGCTAACGTTAAAGATCTATGAGAACACTACCTGCGGGCATAGGTTAGCGATATTCCTCGCGAGTCGACCCACTCGCAATCCCTCAGACACAGATCAGGCCATGAGAACCAGTTGAAGAATATTTTCGTGGGTGTTATTCTCAGTGTTACCAGCTCGGCAAAGTCTCGGTGATTCTGAGTCCGAGTGAGTCCAAAACACAAGATATATTTTTTGAGTGAGTCCGCATCAGTTGCACCTACTTTTGCCAACCCACTCTCCTACATACTCTTCTTAGGCATTGATATCAGCGTTACCTGGACTCACTTTTATACTCGCGTCGACTCACCCGTATTCCAAAGGTGTATCGTTCATACACCATTTTGTTATGGGTGAAGCTCCTTAAAGCAGCACTTGTTCGTCTCTCGTAGTAGTGCTTAACATGTCTTACGCTATGACCTGTAAGGTGGTGCCGGTGAGAGATTTCTCCTGTGCGTCGTTGAACAATAACAAATTCGCAGCTTGCGCGATACCTAAAAGCCGAATTCTCCTGTCTTTCATTCCCCGTTAGCAGCCATTGGCTTGTACATTGAGCACAATCTGGCAAGAAAGGGTTGCTACGTTATACTCGCTGGGCGTAACCTCCTTGGTTTTAGAAAGGTTTAGAGAGTGTTGGGCCGCAGTGCCATGAATACAGTGAGCTAGTATATACCATCAACTCGAGGTGGTTAAAGGTGGCAAGTAGACACGAAGCGCAAGCCGTAAGAAAGTGTGCGTGTGCCACCTCTCGTTTAGTCCTTGGAACGTCCGCTGGATGGCGGTGCTTCTATATGGGGAATATGTGGTGAAAAGATGCGAGATGGTGGTACTTCGAGTGTTGAATAGATGGACGAACGGACACACTGACATATGCACGGACAGACGCATGGATGGCTGCACGGACGGATGGATGGACGCAAGGGTACATGCATGGACGTGTGGACGCACGGACGGGTGGATGGACGCACGGACGTTCACACAGATGGACGCATGGACGGACGGAAGCAAGAACAAATGGACGGAATGATGCTTCGCCCTACTCTCCATCATTCACCCCGTGGATATGCTGGCATATTATTTATTTATCAGAGGCGTGAATGAAGTTGGAAAGTGCCTTGACCTCGCACCGAACACGTCACAGTACCATGAGTCGATGTCTCAGGGTGCTGTACGCACTGCGGCGAGGTTTCGTACGCTGTGAGGGCTCGAAATATTATTACCTTTCACGTGATGGACGCCCTTCGAATTTTGTCCACAGTACCGATGCATACCGACTAATATTGAATCAAAGATATATCTTGAGCTTGAAAATTTATGGCAGTGCCTCTTTAAGGAGTGAGGTGCGGCAAGATTGGAATGAGGTGTGGCAAGATTGGAAGGTGACCCACTTTTCTTGTCCCTCGAGCCGAAAAATCTTATCAAGAACCTTTTTCAGCCTTCTGAAATGTGCGTGCAAAAAGTATTGATCAATCGACAAGAAGAAAATAATCGACGGGGATCAATCGATTAAAGGCGGTGGCGATGACAAAAAAATTAACCATGCCCACCTTTATTTAAGGATTCTTTCTGTAATATATTCAGTAACGCGCGAGCTTTCGCCAATATCCTCTCTATCTTCCAATAAATTATCTCTCTCTATATTTCTCTAGTTTTATTATTAGTTTTTATATTGTTGAAGTCCCGTGAACTATTGTAACGTCTCACCGAATCTTGGAAACTAACTTGACTCGTGAGACGTGCGTAGCTGCCACCTTAAAAAAAAATTGGCAGCATATCCACGGAGTGAATGATGGAGAGTGGGGCGAAGCATTTGTCCGTCAATTCGTTCTTGTTTCCTTCCGTCTGTGCGACCGTCCATGCTTCCATACACCCGTCCTTGCGTGCGTCCGTTCCTGCGTACGTCCATGCATCCGTCCCTGCGTCCGTTCATGCATCCATTCATGCATCTGTCTGTGTGTCCGTTCGTCCATCTATTCAACACTCCAAGTACCACCATCTCGCATCTTTTCATCATATATTCCCCATATAGAAACACCGCCATTCAGCGGACATTCCAAGGACTAAACGAGAGGTGGCACACGCACACTTTCTAACAGCTTGCGCTTCGGGTCTACTTCCCACCTTCAACCACCTCGAGTTCTTGGTACATACTAGTTCACTGTATTCATGGCACTGCGGCCCAACACTCACTAAACCTTTCTAAAACTAAGGAGGTTACGCCCAGCGAGTATAACGTAGCAACCTTTTCCTGGTAGATAGAGCTCAATGTACATGCCAATGGCTGCACGGGAAATGAGAGACAGGAGAATTCGGCTTTTACTTTCTTACGGCTTGCGCTTCGTATCTACTTCCCATTTTTAACCACCTCGAGTTCATTCATGGTATATACAAGTTCATTGTATTCATGGCACTGCGGCTCATTGCTCGCTAAACCTTTCTAAAACTAAGGTGGTTACACCCAGCGGGTATAACGTAGCAACCCTTTCCCTTCAGATAGTGCTCAATGTAGATGCAATGGCTGCTAATGGGGATCGCAGCGTGCACGTTAACTAAAAGCCGAATGAATGATCCTGTCTCTCATACCCCATTATCAGCGATTGGCATGTACATTGAGCACTATTTTTTGTTGTTCAACAACGCACAGAAGGAATCTCTCACCGGCACCACCTTGGAGGTCAAAATGGTTGCAGGTCAAAGCGTAAGACTGGTTACATACTACGCGGGATGAACGGGTGCCGCGGTAAGGAGCTTCGCCCCTGAAAATATGTCGAAGCGGTATGCATTGCTATGACACCTTTTATATTCAAGCAAAAGCTAAAGAAAGCAGGCGTAGGAAGTTTGCTAACTTCCGGGCGTGCGCTTGCTGATTTCTATCGACGTGCTGGCACCAGCACATTCACTGTCACTTTTTGTGCGCTTGCGTATTTCGACACGCTGGTTTACGTGGCCCGGCCTTCACTTTGCTCTCAGACAGATCACGCACCGCACTTATATTCACAGACAGCTTACGCTGAAGTCGCGTCGCGGACTTCCGGAAACGTTTTTCTTTAAGCAACAGGCCTCGGAGGGTTGAGTGGCTTCGGGAAAGAAAAAAAAAACAACTAAAGGACGAATGTACTTCCGCAGCGCATAACTGGATCAGCGGACTCGTTGCATCTGTCAGCATGTCAACCTGCTTGCACGCAAGCCGTCCCGCTCCTCTTTTCCTTTCTTTTTTATCAGTGTATCAGTGTCGTGGTGTCCTTAAAACTAAGCTCTGACAGGTACATGTGATTTTTCATGCGAGAAGCTACTGCTGTTACTATACGACTGAGCTACTCAATCGTATCTCTTTTTTGTTTACGTTGTATTTGTTTTGTGTTCTTCATTGTTCAATTCGTTGTATATTTCTGTGTCGTGGAGTTGCCAATCCGGAATCGGACTGACTTCTAAATCATTTCCTTTTTTTCGCAACCCCAGAATGGAATAGAAATGAAGACAACGCTTGGATAAATGAAATTGAAACGTAATCAACCACATTTTGTACTGAAAGGAATGAGAATAAAATTACGCCCTTTTCCGAAAATAGAACACGTTCTCGCCCACACGCTTTTTTTTTTCAAACTTCGTAAGTCACAGCCTCGAATTAAACCATAAATAGTTATTTTTCAAAACTGTTTCGCTTACTAAAAGCGCGATTTTTTTTTTTATAAGCAATGCGCCTACTACAATTCTGAACTTATACAGACCGTGTTGCTCCGAAGTTTGTTTCTATTGTTCGAGTAACTGTGGCTCTGTGCCATTGGTCATGGAGTTTTCTATAAATACACAAGGAAGTCTGGTGCTAGTATCTATGGGAGCTGCAACGCACGGCGTTTCAGCGAGCATGGGTAGTACACGGGTTTGTCTAATCATGCATGGTACTTCTCAGTTCGTTTGAGTTCGCGTGACTTGAAGCCGTTTTATCTTGAAACAAAAATAAGCAAATGTCAAAGAGTTGTGCTTCGCTACATTAATATTTCAAGCTTAGCATTTTAAATTGGGTCACGAAGTTCAAAATGGTTCGTTCTTTGAAACAAAACCGAAACAGCAATTAAACAAAGCCACAAGTGCGATTCGAGGCCCAGAAGTACGAAGATTAGACAAACCCATGTACTAACCATCATTGCCGTGGTCGCTGAATGATTGGAGCGCGAGAGTGCCCTCTACGTAATTTTAAGAAACTCTAAGCCATTGGTATCCGTCATGCGGAACTACGGCGGCGATATTCACGCCTTGTGATCTTATTTTTCTCTCGGTGCCTGCGCCCTCCCACTTTTTCGCTTCTCTGTGTTCTCTTCTGTCGCCGACTCTGACGCATATTAAAAAAAAGGGCTTTCCTGAGTTGTGGTGCGTATTGACGCCGGCGCGATGCTTGTGTTCGTTGCAAGCTTCCGTATAAAATTTGATGACGCTGAACACCGGGGAAGAAAAAGACAAAGGAAAGAACGTTTGACGCTCTTTGCTCTCTGTCATTTTCCCCGCTCAGGGGGTTTGCGTCAACACATTTTCTTTCAACATGCACCAACTAGCCCAACAACGAGCTTTACTTAAGTATCTTTCGTATATCAGCTTGCGCGCCGTCTCACAATAGGCACCCTCCCCCACCCTTCTGCAATACTGTGTCCCCTATCAAAACACATGGACGCCTTTTCCCGAAACTGCGCGATATGTCACCAAGCCCTCGACGTTGGTAACATGTTTTGCATACTTATGCAGTTCTTAGTGCATCTGATGATATTTCATTCTTAACTAAGGAATGAACACCCTACAAAGCTTTCAATATGCCTTTCGTACATTCAGGAATTACAGGTACGGACGTCCATTCCTGCTCCGACCGTTCTAGCAGTGAGAATAGGTGTTCTGCCTAACTATTCAATTAGTTAAAATTAATCAAACAGTATCGTAAGTAATGAGGCTGGATGAAAAGCTTCAACAAGAAATTTGCAGAGTGGTTTGTAAAATGGTGGATTAAACCCGATTTATCCTTATTCTTATCAGGTGTTCTCATTTTTCTGTTGGTTCTGAATGACCCGCAGATAACCTAACGTTCCGCGTGCAAACCATGTACCTCTCCCCAACTGCTTCACAACATCAACTAGCAGACGCAGTTGTCGCTTGTGCTGCAGCAGACAAGAGGTTTTTCATGGCACCACCATAACGTTGTCACTGTACTGTCGCCTTTTAGCACACACAGCCATGTGCGTATACTGTGACCTGCGAGCACAATCCCAATATCTCTAGCATTGTATGATTAATTGTGGTTTGATATCATACTTCCTGCTGTCATCTCAACACATTCCTAATGAAATATATTTAAATGATTGAAAGTTTTGAGATGAGCCTGTTGTTTTTCCAACAAAATTTATATATTTGTGCGACTAATGTGTACGACAACAAATGAAAACACCAGATGCTTTATCTTCTGCAAAAAGGCCATGGACGCTATTTTTCAGCGTGATCTTCACTCTTCAGGATGGTGTTCACCATTATAATAATTACTTTATCTCTTAATGATTACTTTATGTGTGATCACTATCGCATGATAGCATAAAGCACAAGCATATATAGTTCAAGAATGGTATTTAAAGTAAAAAGACATACACCAAACAGGTATTTGTCCCTTCAGCAAATCTTCTTTGGAGACAATTTTTAGTGAAGTAACCGCTTAATAATTGCGTCTTCTTTATTGTCGAGTATAATTAGCTTCTGCAAGTCGTGGTAATATGACCAAGCTGTTCTCGCTTAAAATGCTTTCAATGACCTATTGCGGTCTATTGCGTCTCTGCGAAATAGTGGAGCTACATCTTATAGCACGCTCCTGCAGGTATTGAAACTGTACTACTGACGAGTGCATGTATTGACAAGTCCCTCTGGCAGACGTTTTAGTTGAGCTGTTTTGTTTCTTCCTCTGAAATATCACACAACTGTAGTCTCTTATTGTCGCGCCGAAGCGACATCGACTTGTTTCCTCCCAATCGCGTCATTATCGATGAAGCTAACCGCAAGGTTAGTGTCACCGCGTGACTGACCGCTCCAAGCAATGCTGCCCGAAGCCCTTGGGTAACGTTGGAAGCGATGCATTCTTGGACGACACTGCGGAGCCTCTCACGCTCCGGGCGAGTTCTTGTCCTACAGCGCGTCGTCGCATGCAGGCACGGCCTCATCGCGCAACAAAACGACGACCCTCAGCCGTCGATCTGGGCGCGCTGCTTTTTTTCCGGGATGTCTTCGGCGTTGCTTCCGTTTTGCATGCCAACTGGGTCGCGCTACCTGTCCCCCACAGCAGGCCCGTTATTTTTAACCCCACCTTGCCACCCCCCCCCCCCCCCCGAACTACGTGATCGGCGGCCACTCGGTCTTTCATGGGCTTCGGGCCACAAACATGCTCCGCGTGAAAGGACTGCAGCCGTTGACTGATTGCCTCGCGCACGTCGAGACGTCAAGCGGCCGTCACCTTTGGCCGCGTGGCAATGAACCCTTTCGCAGTTCTCCGCTGGCCAAATCTAGTCTTCGCCCTGCGTGCACCTTGTCTGTCGCTTGTTATATTTGTGTTTGGTTGGGTTGTTGTTCTGCCTGTTGCGCTGAGCTGAGCTGAGGAAGGAGTCTTGAGCTCACGGAAGGGCTTCCAAAGCTATAGGTGAACCCGCAAGAAGCTCTGCTGTAAACCAGGCTAGAGATAAGCTGTTTGCAGAAATATTTGATGATTCGGAGTACCCTCTGTACTTTACTATGGGAGAGCAAAAGATAAATATCCCTGAATGTTAATAGACTTAACAGAAATAGGCTCAAATGGCGCTGCTGGTGATCGAAGTTAGCAGACTCCGAAGTGCCACTCTAACCCCGAATTCAACGTGAATTCAACAGCTACGTTTAAGATCTTTGTTGAGTAACTAAATATTTTTAGCGTTACATAAGACTATAAGCAAATATAGCTAGACTCTTTGATCTTCCATGTTCACGTTTCATATGTCAAGCTAAGTCCTATGGTTTTTGGTGTTAGCCCATTTGTTGGTCCAGTTATTGTGCAAAGATTCCTTGAGTTGTTTAACTACAGCTAATTTGTAATTTACAATCTATTGATTGTTGCCAGAATGAATCCAGGGACGGACCTTATTCAATATTATGGCAATAAAGTGATGGCATTGCAGTAAAAAATGCTACTTAGAATTTTGCCCTGTGGCAATGATATCAACATGCAAGTACGAAGGACATGTCCTTATCTGCAAGAACACAATCGATGAGGTATCAGCAGTCTCAGAACGTCAGACTCAGATCAACATTAAAAAAAGTATATACAATTTTCACAATATGAATAGAGTAATCTGTGGCCGTTGATTTACCAAGAGGTCTGGCCAATTATTAATTTTTGTCGTTTTATACGTGCACTGGTCTCAGTTGTTGACAGACTGCAAAGTTTTTTATGTTCTTGATGGCGTACTTACTAGCCTTTTTTGCGTGCTAGATCTTATGCAAGCTGCAACAAAGATTGAAGAACGGATGTTTTGTAGACAAATGTATCGTTGTATAGGCCTTCGTCAGTACAAAAGCTGCTGCATACCTGGGAGATATCTTATTTGATTCCGCCCAGACAGCGAGTACCAATGCAGCGGCTGAGCATGCATTAGAAAGGCATCTGTAGAGCCATCTTGTCACAACAACTGAGTTACGTATGAAGATTTAATTCTCTATTATATTTGCCATTACCGGCGCTATGGCTACTCTGTTTTGCGGGTATGGTTAACAATGACTTTGACAAAATAATGTTCCTTCCCCGTCGAAATTGCTTACGAATAAATTTATGACAACTTTGATTTTTCTACAAATATAGGTGTGTATTGCAGAAACAATCTTTAGAGCTGCTTGAGTGACTTAACATATTTAGTATATTTTATAAATTTAACTTTTGTCACAAAAATTAAGCAAAAGTTCATACAAGAGTGGCAATATTTTCTCAAATGTTGTCGATAAGTTTAAAAATGTATGGGTCTATAGCAATTTTGGCGCTGCGCATTTACAGATATCGCATTTCACTAAGCTGCATCTTTTATAGCTTCTTCCGGTAGGGCACTTCATACGATATGAATACACTGGGTACCTGAAACAGCTTACAATATCAACAGTTCTTCCGTGAAATTCATACCCAAGTATGCGTCAGAGGTGTGTAGAATTCGTCATTTTCCGGCATTTATTTTCCATTTCTAGCGCAGTTTAGAGAACAGTTATAAACCATCTGTCATTGTGGTGTCAAATAGTTGAAAACTTGATAGTAAGGTTTCTCAAACTTTCGAAAAATTTGAATAGGAAAATAATGTAATGCCGTAAATAAATAATCTGTCTAAAATGCGAAAATTCTCACCGTACTCCCTCATGTACATGAAACGAACAGAAATATAATTTATTTTTAAAAATGCACTGAGACCTGCTTCTAGCTCTCTGTTTGCCATAACTTCTCAGTCTTTGTCTAGTTTCTTCAACCTTCTTAGCAGAGTTTTCAGATACTACTGAGCTAACAAGCAAGGAATCATCTGAACAGCAGCCGAAAAGAAGCGGCAATTCATTAAATTACATGTTCGTGAAAATCGTTTAAAATAAAATTAAAAATGTTACTCAGTCACGAAATGGAGTGGAAGAAATCACTTTAATTATTTTTGTAGCGAAAATATACGCAATCACGAACGAAAGCGCATGTATACATTCAAAATTGTCTCAAGGGTAGTCTCCATATTCGGCTGAATGCAAGTTTCCCAGTGTGTAGTTAAAGTTACTTGAAGTCCCCCAACGTATGTTTTACTTCAACACCTAACTGCCTCAAAGTCACCGAGAACCAGTCTATTAGGGAACGACGAACGCGTTATTGGGAAACGTGCTGACCACTGGGATAACAATACGTGCTAACAAATCTAAACAAGACAAAAAAAAATTCGACAAATGTGTGGAAAATTATGCAGGCGACTCGGAGGAAAACGATGGCCCAATTCATGTGTTATAAGCGGACCTAGCCACTGTGCTTCTTGGATAATTTGCATACTGTGGACAAGTTCGCTTCTTAACTACCGAACGGTGACAGTGCTTAAACTACATTGAATAACACCAAAAAATTGTTATTCTTGAAGATAATAGCCACGAAGTTTCAATGGGATTAAAAAAGACTAACTCACGTTTTCCCTATAAAACACGCTCCAATTATACCACATTATATAGACGAATGAAATAATCATATATGGGAAATAATGGACGCCAATAAAGCTGTAGTAAAATGAGATGAATAGAGTTTTTTCAAGCATGAGGACAGGAAGTCAACTTGGCAAACAGGAGACAAGCAAATACAAGAACGTACCAAGTACAAGACAAAAACTACTCAAGAAAAACTATTGTCAGTGAAGACATACTCACGGAACAATTATTGTACAATCATACTTCGATGAAAATAAATCGCGCTCATTGGGTCAGCCTATTCCTGTGCCTGCGCTCTCGCCTGATGATAGTAGCTTTCCTATTATTTTATTTTATCCGTCCTTCTAATCCCTCTAACTCACAGAATTCCTGTCTCGTTATCTCCTTTCCGTCTTTTCGCATAAAATTAAGCCTTTGACCCGCGCCCAGTTCATTTTAATACAATTTATTTAAGCCTGTAATAATTTGGTGGCGCAGGCTGAGTCAATTATTTTTTTGTTTTCTTAAATCTCAACATAATACCCCTTCTTGCAACAGTAGTTCATTACAGGTAAATGTGCAGGGAACAATGAAAGGCTTATCAAAGAACGCGACGTCTTCCTGGCGAAGACGTCCGTACTCGCGAAAACGCTGTCTCCGTACTGGGACATCCTTCACTCGTCCAGCACGAAGTCTCCTTGTTCCTGCAAGCTTTTTGTCCTGCACGAAGCCGCTGGAGCACTCTCCGCAGCGCACATCACTCGCACTTTCAAACACCAGTTCCGGGGCCGGGACGAGCTGTGTAAAACCTTTTTCGTCGCGTTCATCAATGGTGACAATATTTGGAAGCAGCGGCACCACACGCATTGTCTTTCCATGAAGCTGGGGGGGGGGGGAAGGGGAAAGGGGGGAGGGGTACAAGGTCCCGGAACCTATCGCGCAGATTTCTAAATAAAGGCCCTTCTAATTGGCTTAGACCTCTTCCCTGCAAGGCCGGTCAGACGCGCCCAGCCGACTATGTTGCGGCCGAGAAGAGGATGCTGCGGTGGCGCGGGCCTAAAGGGATCTGGGTCAAGCCCGAACACCGAGATGCGTCGCGCGAGACGCACCCGTTAGACTGCGCCGTAGCTCATTATAAACGATTCCACGTCGTGCACTGCCCTTGTTTTGCACACCGAGGGAGCTTGTACCTAGCGAGGCGCGCTGGATGCATTTCCGTCAGACGCGTCAATCAAATTGTCGAAACTCTCTGCGCGGATCCTGGATCTCTTTTCAAAAAGGCGGTTGCGGCTGGTGTCAGTGACCGCCCCGATGGGGGCTCACCTTTTTTGTCTCTCGCTACCACGGTGGCTTGGTGGGATGCGTGGTCGAGCACAGCAAAATTGATATGAATGACAGCACGTGCTTTTAACGTATCGCTATGCGTCTTACAATGCGTGATATTGTAAGCAATTAGGACGTCAGCAGGTAGTTTGTTTGCAAGACAGGGCACACTAAAGATTCCCGTATAGCGACTGTAGCTAGCAAGGTGAACTGCAGACTTAAATATCAGTAGTGAAGGATCGTCAGGACACTAGTTGTCATTATATAGCTGATGTGTTGGAGACTATCACTGCTACAACGCGATGTGCAGAATAAAAAAAAATGGCAGCATATCAACGGAGTTAGTGATGGAGAGTGGGGCGAAGCATTCGTCCGTCCATTTGTTGTTGCTTCCGTGCGTCCATGTGTTTGCGCTTCGTGTCTACTTCCCACCTTTAACCACCTGGAGTTCATGGTATATGCTAGTTCACTGTATTCATGGCACTGCGGCCCAACGCCCGCTTAACCTTTCTAAAACCAAGGAGGTTACGCCCAGCGAGTATAAAGTAGCAACCATTTCCTGTCAGATAGTGCTCAATGTACATGCCAATATCTGCTAATGGGAAATGAGAGACAGGTGGTGGTGGTGGAAACATATTTATTTATTTAATTACATGAAATTTTCTGCGGAGAACGAGAGACAGGAGAATTCGGCTTTTACTTTCTTACGGCTTGAGCTTCGTACCTACTTCCCACCTTTAACCACCTCGAGTTCATTCATTGTATATACTAGTTCATTGTATTCATGGCACTGCGGCTCAACGCGCGCTGAACCTTTCTAAAACTGAGCAGGTTACACCCAGCGAGTAAAACGTAGCAACCCTTTCTTGTCAGATAGTGCTCAATGTACATGCCAATGGCTGCTAATGGGAATCGCAGCGTGCGCGTTAACTAAAAGCCGTATGCTCCTGTCTCCCATTCCCCATTAACAGCCCTTGGAATGTACATTGAGCACTATTTTTTTTTTATTGTTCAACATCGCACAAAAAAAATCTCTCACCAGCACTACCATGGGGGTCAAAATGTTATACTTGTTACATACTACAACGGCTATAGGGACGATTGAGTGCCGTTATCAAAAGCTTCGCCCCTAAATCAAGAGAGGGGGGGGGGGGGAACCCCGATAAAGAAACAGCCACATCTAAGAAGCTTTTTCAAGTTCAATGGAGTCAAAACACGCTGCTGCAGAATCATGAAGGTGACCCAATTGCATGCAATTTTCTTTTCTGGTTCAAATGAATATCGTGTCCTATTGATAAACCTTGCCATCGTTTTCTTATCAGGGTTCATTTCAGAGGTATTTATATCACGAGACAAAGAACAAGCCTCATATCGCGCATTTTCAGCTTTTATACTCATTCGATGCTTTGACTTCTTTTATTGGAATTCATCGAAAAGTGTCAACTCGCAGCTGCCCACTCTTAGTCTTGATTGGAGCTACTACCAACGTCTCGTACACTTACATCACCCTATCCCTTGAAGTCGGACGCCACATTGAAAATAATAATTCATAGGTTTTTACGAACCGAAATGAGTAAACAAAAAATACGAGTCACACCGAATCGAGTCATTTTGATTAATTATGACAACCTGGGGCCCTTTAACTTGTGCCTGAATCTAAACACAGTGGTGTTCTTGCGTTCCCACTCCTTTAGAAACAGCCACCGTGGACGCAAGTCAAACTCACGCCTTTGAGCTTATAGCAGCGCGTTACCATGGCTGAACAGCTACAACAGCCATTAAGGCAGTGCATTTATAAATGCCCATTATTTTTGAATTTCCATGACTGATAGGGCCATGTTCAGAATTCATGATCAATACGAGGTCGTAGAACATATCCTTGTATGCTGCGTTTTTTTTTTAAAGCAATGAAATCACACCGTGAACAAAATGCACTCATTGCGTGCCAGTCTACGAAAACTTGACGAACGAGTGTCCACGGAAAAAAGATTACTCAGACCATAATTGAAAATTTTTGTTGAAGCGCTCTGAAGACAGACGGACAGAAGAGACTGACTCACAACACGCTTGCTCTCACAACTGAAGGTTCATCAAACCCTGTTTTGATGCCCATGTGCGATAGACCATGTATCCGCTTTAAATACTTTTTTTTTGTTTAATAAACATTCAGTTGTGAGAGCAAGTGCTGTCGTTGTCAGCCTCTTCTGTCCGCCAGTCTTAAGGGCACTTCAACAAAAATTTTCAATCATGAACGTTATCCAACTAGTCCAACTTGCCACCTTGCTACTCAGACCATGGCCTCGATAGCCCTCTACGTGTTGGGTCGTAAGATTATTAGATGCGAAGCATTTGTTAGTGAACTTCGGTGATTTTGAGTTTATCTATCTATCTATCTATCTATCTATCTATCTATCTATCTATCTATCTATCTATCTATCTATCTATCTATCTATCTATCTATCTATCTATCTATCTATCTATCTATCTATCTATCTATCTATCTATCTATCTATCTATCTATCTATCTATCTATCTTTCCGTCCGTCTGTCTGTCTGTCTGTCTGTCTGTCTGTCTGTCTGTCTGTCTGTCTGTCTGTCTGTCTGTCTGTCTGTCTGTCTGTCTGTCTGTCTGTCTGTCTGTCCGCCTAAGACTTTTAGCTCTCCTGGCTCTTTCGATACTGCTATCGATACCAAACTTGGCATGCCGTAACATGACTGTACGAAGAACATATTTGACTAGTCATGACATGAAAATTATGATATGCATGTCATCTTTACATTTCACTGTCCTGCAGCTCTTGCGTTGGTTTCGTTCGCATGGCATGTTGCAAAACTGGTATGTTATGACATGATTGCATGGCGAACACAAGCGACATACCCTAACACGAAAATCATGACATTCGTGTCATGTAACAACATGACTACATGCCACGCTCATGATGTGCTCGCGGCCGTTTCGCTAGCGTCACAAATACCAAATTTAAAAGTACAGTGCGTGAATAGATTACGAAGGTATGTGACTGGTGCAAACATGATAAACATGAGATGCGTGTCATGTAATAACATTACTACATGCTACGCTCTTGATGTGCTCGCGGCCGTTTCACTAGCTTCACATGTACCAAACTTTGTATTATGCAACACGAACGGACGACATAGGTAAATGGCACATCCAGACATGATAATCACGATTTGCGTGTCATGTAACATGGCTATATGCTGCACTGCTAATGCGCTCACGGCCATTACACTAGCTTCACATATGCCAAATTTGGTATTACATGACGCCAATGGATGACGATGGTATGTGACTGGTGAAAACAAGATAATCATGAGATGCGTGTCATGTGAGAACATGACTACATGCCATAGTCAAGGTGCCAATGCACTTCGGCGTGACACGGTGCGCGTGCTCGCCGGCGTTCATTTCGTCGCTTTGCTAGCGTTGCCCAGCCAGGCGCCGGTCCTGCCATATACTCGCAGGCGGGCGCCGTATGGCGTTGCTTTGACATATGCGGCGTCCCTCCGTCACGAAAAGATGGCGCACATTGGCGCGAAATGCAGCATGCTGCATTTCGCACCAGCTGCCGTCGGGCCGTGCTGACGGACGCTGTTCGCGCCGGTCGTGCCTGGCGTCAGACGATAGAGTTCTCACATTTTGCTAACGTATAGCGTCGCTGTGCCCAGCGTGCGGGCGCGTCAACGCTACATTTGGGGCACATTGGGCCCTTCATGACGCGCTCGCGGCCGTTTTGCTAGCTCCACATATACCAAATTTGGTGTTACGAGACGTCAATGTATGACGAAATATATGTTTGGTGCAGGTATGATAGTGCTGACACGCGTGTCATGTAAGAACATTACAACATACCACGCTCATAGCGTACTCGCGGTCGTTTCTCTAGCTCCACATACACTAAATTTGGTGTCACGTGACGTGCGTAGATGACGAAAGTAAACGGCACATCCAAATGTGACAATCATGACACGGAAGTCATGTACGGCATCATTTACCTCCACCTCGCAACGTTGTGCAGATTTTAAAGTGGCATATCAACATTTCTCATTCTTGCTTCGCATATCATCGAATCTCACTGTACGTGGGATCTGCCAATTTTTTTATTCTGCTTACTTGACGTTATACTAAGCTCTGAAACGAATTTATAATGCGCGATGAACGTTATTACGCGTTGGAGACGATTGCCTTGATATCCACTGCCTCATCCCTTCCTTGTTATATCTCTCTGCTTCATTTTAGGGTAGCAAATCAGGTGCAACGTGATTAACCACAACGTCCCTTCTTTGCATTCTTTCGTTCTCACTCCAGGTCTCCCCTTTTTGAATAGGGAGTGCTTTGGCTGTATGCTGCGTTAGATGTTACATACGCTTTTTTTTTTCAGCCGCCGAACATTACAGCAAGTGGGAACCTGATCCAAGTGGAAATTTTGTGATGAGGCAGCAAACTTTGTCCACATGGTGTAAACATGCCCGACTCAGTACGATGGTTTACGCATTCTAACATCCTGGGAGGCCTTTCTCCGCAGCCCGAATTTCAACGTCCAGCAAGACACCATCAGTTAAATCCTTGTAGCTGCCGTGCCTCAAAGACGTCCGGCCGGTGGCTGGGGTAGACGCGTACATTTCATGATGTAAATTAATGATACTTTATTAAACATTATCGGGGGGGGGGGTTAGAAAAAGGGGGGTAACGATTTAGAGCACAGGGTACTCTACTATGGGAGAGCTTAAAGCCGTCCCGAGGATACCATGGAAGAACATTGCTTGCACCCAACGAGTGCTTCCCTTGATTTCTCACCAACATGGTTTGAATGTAGAATGTAGAGCAACCTGTCAGCGAACCTCTACTGATAATCGAAATAAATAAATTTCACTGCTTTAGCTAACAATACCACATCTGATAATAACTAACAAGCGGCGTGATAATCTGGAAGGACTACATTATCATATCGTCTTCCATACATGCCTAAAGTTCTTTAGGGGAGCAACCAGGTCGAGATGAACCTACATAAAACTCACAACTTCGAATTCAGCCATTCAATACCTTATCAAGTATGTTGCCACAGCGGGGATTACTAATGTGTTTAGCATGATGAATAAATTGAAAATTGCGTTATCGAATGGTCGCCGCTGCGGTAGGTTAGCGAACCTATAGACGGATACTGATGCTTTTTACGGAACTTAGAAGCAGAATGTGAGTCTCCATAGCGAGAAAAAAAAAATGTGAAGAACACTGCACCGTTTGTTGTAAGTTCGCCATAACTATCAGTGCTATTAGTGCTGTTAGTGCTATTTTGTATTGTCGTTATTATATATTTTATTTGGTTCCTAATATATGTTACTGACTTTGGCAACAGACGTTTAACATACTAGTGCTGTCGCTTCCTCAAATCACACACACGCACTCCCTCGACACACATGCACCCACCCACCCACACGTACACACACAGGCGTGCACACACAGCCGTATTCACACACTCGCACACACGCACATACAGGCAAATATGCACACATTACCTCTCTCGCGTGTTCCTTAGCGTGTGTTATAGAGGACGGGGGCGGAATAGTCGCATGTCTGCCTACCCACTCTCAAGAGCTGAAATACTGCACAGCTTTAAGCGCAATGAACGCTCCTTGTGTACCATTTCGATCAGTTAGCAAGGAGAAATTAACCCGCGATGTTATGGGAACTCGTTAACGTTATCTCTTCGGCACTAACAGGTGTAAGAAACAGTAAAGAAATCCAGCACTTCCGCTGTATGGCACGGTGTTTACTGACGCATGGACTAGATAGAGCGTCGAGGAGCAGTGGACGTCAAACAGCCGAAGCATGGACAAACGCAAGTCTTTGCTCCTCACCTATATCGGCACTGAGACCTGCTCGCTTGCTTGCTCCCCCCGTCGCCTCCACTTCTCCAAATATGCACATATGCTTCACTAACCAACTAACTGCCTTATTCCGACCTTTGCTCGAACGAATCCTTCGCATCCCTCTGATTTCAAGGAACTCGCAAGGACGTATCTGCGATACGATGCTGCCCACGCACACCATAATTTCCGTGCCATTTAATTTGGTGAATCACTCAGTGGTGACCCGCGCCTATTCGGCCCACTTGTCCTAACCTAACCCAAACGGGTCGACCTCGCTGCGTTCCCACCGGCAGCGTGTATCAACGCGGTCAGTGTGCCGTTTGAATGCGAGCGGTGCAATCGTTTTCAGTTTTCGGTTTCAGTGGCACTAATACCTCGATTTCGTGGTGGTCAAAAGGGAGCGCGACGGTCGTATACGTGCCGCTACACGAGATCCCCCTAAGCTCGCACGCGTTTACGGGTTTGCGAGAGCCAATAGCCACATTGCTATCAGATATTTGTTATCGTATGAAGTAACTATGATTGTTTGGACTAATGTCGATCACTTCAATGCAAGAGCGTTCCTTCACATTTTCTTAACTGTGGGTCCTTCAACCTATCATTCATAACATCATTTTGAAGGCACTACACAATGCATCGCAGAAACAAGATAGAGAGATGTCCTAAAGATAAATTGGTTCGGAGTCTCAACAAGCCCCTTCGTCATCTCTCATGGCGGTTGTCACAAGAGAACCCCAAAATATCTGCGAAAACCCTGAAGTGAAAATAAGTTTATTGTATACGAATAAATATTGTGGGTCTGGCTGTGGTGTCACAAATGTTATATTTTAGTGGACTATATGCTGTAGTTTTCTATCTACTCATGAAGTGCTCTTGTGGGTGGCATTGTTTCATACAGCCATGTCCTCAAGTTGACTACGTTGTTAGCTCTCCAGTATGACAGAGCACCGAGAAAATTGATAAGCATTCGTCACTGACATAATAACTCATCGGCGAGTACATAAGGCAAAGATATTGTATCGTAAATGCATGCTGTTCCAGAGAAGTGTTGCTATGTACTCTGTCAGTACAAATTTTTCATTTGTGAAAACATTTTCCAATGAAACCGAAGCGTGATAAATATGAGGGTGCTCGGCTGCATTCGATTATGCCGTTTTTTTTTTGCTTTACATGGTCGCTATATTAAAGCGCAACTGATGCCAACTATGTTAGGGGTTGTTTCCCCATTTAATCTCATCCAATGTCAGTTTAAAATTGCTGGTAGTTTGTGGATTGCGAAACCACCGAAGCAGCAAAGACTTCTGGCTGATGTCCAGCAGCAGTTTGACATGCATAGGCGTATCAGCTGGGAAGGGGGAGGCAATGGGGGCCCCAGGCCCCACACTGAGAAAAGTTGAACCTTCTTTCGACCGTGCTCATTGTGGCCGCACGTTGGGGAAACGAACAACTAAGATGAAGTTTTTGTTCACCACAGTAATAACTCATTTATATTGTTACGATGAAATGAAATTATTTCGAGGGAACGTTACAATATAGTAAAATTTCCCCAACATTTCTGATGTGACAATTTTTCTTAAAAGCTCTTTGTGGTGTGGTTCACCTATGCGATGCTTTCCCACCTTGTGCTCTGGCATTGCAAAGCAGGCTTGCGCTGAACAGGGGGATTCTATCATTACATCACTTCATGCTTTTATTCTGCTGTGACTGGCCGATGCAGTTATGAATGGGAACTTAGAAACTTTTTATGGACAGGTTAAATCATTTGATGCTTCAAAAAAATCGTTTTTTTTTCATTGAAGAGCAATGGCATCACGACTGATCTGTCAGATTTGCTGTGAGACGATGATTGTGACGAATATTGTTAAATGTTTTAGCTTTGCTGTAGTCTCCGATCAACCTTATTCGCCTTGCGTATGGTAATTTGGAGTGATGCCGGCAGCTTGCAAGGTAGCGACGAATAAAGTAGTGGACTCGATCATAGTGGTAAACTCAGCTTTGAACTTGCCCCGCAACTTTACCCACTGGATTAAGGAGAAGACCATGGTTTTTAGCACTGTAGATGCTTAATTGCTTAATTAGGAGGCAGGTTCATAGCATCAAAGTGCGAGCACGTCAATGTAGAAGCTGCGATGAATATATATATATATATATATATATATATATATATATATATATATATATCTGGTTTACCAGTGAGGTTAGCTTGCCCCCCTCCCACTCAAGAAAGAGTTGGTACGCCACTGTGACATGGACATAGTTGAAACGTTCCACCACCTTAAAAAAAAAAAGGCATATATGGGTGGGTTTCACTACGGACCACGACAGCCGCATTCCTATGGGCCTGAAAGGCTACAATATCTCGCATATTATGCTGTAAGCGGAGGTTAAGTTCCTTTGGGTGGCCAGCTGTGAACACTGTTAGTAATTTCATTATTATATTTAGAAAAGAGAAAAAAACAAGAAACGATCTTTTTTTCTTGGGATAGGCCTCGTTTCTTCCGCAATATACAGGGCATCCCAGTTATCGTGCAGCATGATTAGAAAAAAATATTAATGACGTTTCATGAAGCAAACCTAGTGAATATCGTTCCCAGAATACTGAAGTAGCCGCTACTAACTTTTGTAAATGGTTATTATATTTTTATTATATTTGTAACTCACAAATTACTCGCCTAGTTATCGAAATGTCAATGATGCAGATGTGCACGTGTTGTATTGGATTGGATAAACGTTTTTTTTTTTTGGTCCTACAAAGCACATGCAGATCACTGAGTCGCGGGCCGCTCCCACGAAGGGACTGAGATGCCAAGCTCCTCGGTGGCCTCGTGGGCTTGGTGAAATGACATCTGTCGGTGCTCTTCTTACAACGCATTGAGTGTGGGCTCACTTTTTTCTGTGAACAAAAACAGACCGCGAAATATGAACAAGAACACGTGATTGCGCTCACGTTAGCAAAAGAAAACAGCGCCCTCAAATAATCTCACTGGAAGCAGCCGCATTGCCTCTTTTCTGTTTTTCAGACACAACGTGCTTTCCACATTGGCAAGGGCCCAGGTCAGATTGCAATAGCATGTGTCGCAGTTTTGCAGGAATTTCTTCCGCTTCAATGTACGCCGCTATCACCATTCGTATCTCACGATCAACTGTTCTCATTTATAACGCGGCCGGATAACTGTTCTGATTAGAGCGATTACAGCCTGAGTGTGTAAGATCAAGGCGGCGCGTGCCTTCGGACAAAAAATGGCAGATAGCACAATAAGCATTTTTTTACAGCGAAAACTGTTATGAGATCACAACTCGGGTCACGCGCAGTTGTCCGCCACCGCCGGTGTCCGTAAGCACATCGCTAAGAATTAGAAAACAAAAACGTAGCTCCAGTGACACAGTTCACTGGGTGCAAGTCCAGTGTCCCACCACTGAGCCACACTTATGCTCGGGATTTGTTAATAAACCTTTGGCGCATACCCACTTCAGCCATAACTCCTCATCGTCGTCAGCCACTGCAGAAACGATTGGCGCAAAATTCCTTGCAAATATTTAGCGGATACGGCGCCTCTCACAAGAATGACGAAAGATAGCATAACAAATACCGACCAACTACCCAAAAAATTTTATTATTCATGGCCTAGTGGGTATCAAGCAAGTGTTATCGCAGTAGTTACCCGATGAGTGTTTTAAAAAGCGCTAAAAGGCCGATCTTCTAGTTTTCACTTTGGTTGTGCTGCGCCTTCAGCGCAGGCCTGGCGTTTTTTTTTCTACATTTCCTTCATTGCTACTGGCTGTCGCAAAGTTAGCTGGTTGAGGGCGTTTTTTTTTCTTATACGCGCAGTGATCTAGTCACGTATTATTTTTCATATTTCGTGGGCTTTCTCTTAATAACTAAAAAAATTGAGCATGAAAGCAGTACGTTGAAAGTAGCACAGACATGTTGTTTCAGCATGCGCACATCTGCCTCATCGATTGATATGTGGGGTTTAACGTCTCAAAAGCACCATATGATTATGATGGACGCAGTAGTGGAGGGCTCCGGAAATTTCGATTACCTGCCATTGGGTTCTTTAACCTGCACCCAAATCTGAGCACACGGGCCTACATTTCCGCCTCCATCGGCAATGCAGCCGCCGCAGCCGGGATTCCATCCCGCGAACTGCGGGTCAGCAGCCGAGTACCTTAGCCACTAGACCACCGCGGTCGGGCAGGCGAGTATTTTCAGTTACGAACATGTTTATCTCTTATTAACTAATTGTTCTTAACAAAAAAATAGTAGCCGCCACTACAGCACACTGGGAAATATATGCAATATAGTTTTGCTTCGCGTAACGCCGTTCCTCTTCTTCATTAAATCGCGCTGCGTGATAATTGGGACGCTCTGTATAAACAAATATTATTTGCTCACTTGCACCCCTACGAGTTACGGTAACAAAGAAAATGAAAACATCCACCTGAAATGGAAGCTCATTGAGTAACGGCAACGTTCTCAACTTGTCGAAGCTTAGATAACCATCAGTGTTACTTTCACTGATGTAACTTGTACCTCAAGCATTGGTTTTTCGTAAACATCGCACATGTATATATGGTCTGCCAAGTGAACCTCTATAGTCTTTGCACACCGTCTTCTTGACTTAGCGGCGATGAAGTAATACGCTGCTAAGCTCTAGGACGTGGGTTTGATTTCTAGTTTTGCATTAAGCTCCCCTTTGATGACGACGCTATGCAAATATATCAGTCTATTTACGCATAGGTGGTCGGATAGAGAACCCTAAATGTATCTGCAGTCACCCGACTACGGCGTCTTTCGTCTCCTTATGGTGTTTTGTACACATTAAGTGGCAGAACTTCAATCGTTTTCTTAGCTTCTTGCGCGTTGCTGAAGGGGACATCAGAGACGTGGCAGCTACTACCAAATAAGTCGTTATTACTTCTTTTCAGGTCCGTATGCAATGTCATCTCTGCATGCCAATCCACAGCTCGGCTTCTGCAGGCATTCCAGCACGTATATGGGAGTGCACGCAACCTCGGCACTTTTGTCATGAGATTAATTGAAGGAAAATCAATATCACGCAGTAACTCTTCCCTGTGGTTATTCGAACGCGTCCGCTTGACATAAGCGTGAACCAGGGTATGAAGAAGTGCGTTTGACTGACCGATAGAGGCGTTTTTTTTTTTCGTGTTTAGATTAGAATGTGTTGATGTTTCGGGGGATGTAAATGATTCCCGTTACTTTTTTTCCTCCTCCCGTGCAGGAAAGTTAGCGCGTTCATAATTCTTCTTCGTTCGGCCAGAGGTATGGCCGGCACGTGTGCCAGAGGACCACAGCTTGCGTCTCTCTTCGCGGTGTGCGCGCATTGGCCTCTTTACACGCTTCTCGCCTGGCGGCCGTGATTGCCTCTGTACGGGGCTTCGCTTATGCATGATACCGCCCTCGAAGGCAAGCCGTATACGATGACCTGGCTTGTGCGGAGAAACCCAGAACCCGAAATTAAGAGGCCCCTGAACAGTAAATTTTAAAGGGAATTTCGCGCGAATAGGTATTAGGTCGTGTGACTTTCTTTCATCTTCTTGCGTTATACAGCGGTAACACCTGTCGAACTACGCCGATATGATTTGTCGTGGTTCCTTGTATGAAAATGTACTACCGGAAAGAGAAAAACAAGCACCGCGTTAATTGGAACGCATCCTCATGAGCTCGCGTTTGCCAGTAGCTCATGATGCTGTTGGTCGGAATACGGGCAGTTTGCCGGAAACCTCCTTCGTTACGTGCGTCTCTCCTTTACGCCGCGGCAACAAGCTCCTGTCCATATAGGACGCACGTTTTTCGGCGTAATGATGCGTAGCGCACAGATTACGTGCACGAAGAAACTCGTTTCCTCAAAGACCCTTGCCGGGTTGAGCCAGTGGCTGGCGGAGTGTTGCTTACCGCGAGGAGTACGGGGCCATGTGCTGCTGCCCACTGGAGCACCAATTACTGTAAGACCTCGTGACACGGGCACCTCTCAGTAACAGCAGCAACAGCAGTCGGCATTTTGCCGAGTGTCCGCGAGTGCTTGACAAACATTGTAGCATGTTCTGGCATTGTTAGCGAGGAAGTCACGCTGTCTCATTGAAAAACGGCACTCCGCGTGATTCTTCGGCGCCCGGAAAGTTCACGTACCGGCTCGCGAAACGCGGGCGTACGCGATCGTGATCACAAATGCGCGAGGATGTCGTGGCTGTTACCGTTGATTGTTCTTTTATACGAGAGGATTGGCACGCTGCGTTAGATAGGCCGAAAAATATGGAGGAAGGCCAGAAAGATGAAAATAAATGCAGGCACCAGCGAGCACGCAGAGTGACGAATTGTGAAAAAGAAGCGAACCAACAAAGGCGAATGAGTGGGTCGCGGAACGTGCAACGAGGAGTTGTTATGCGGACAGAGTAACAAAGGTGTTTCGAGGCTTCCGGCGGAAAACTTGTAAGTTATGGAAACTCACTGAATGGGAAGTAAGGGTAAAGAGTAGGGCAGAAGATCATCTACGCACTCGCGATGATGTTTCATGGGGAGAATACGCAAAACACCAAGAACAAGGAGGGCTTTTCGACAGGATGAAAAGAAGCAATGGGAACAAGATTTGTGAGTTGGTAAATTTTAGTGCTTCTAAAAAAGGGCTACAAGCAGGAAGAGAACCACAGAGCCAACATTAAGACCCAGAAGATCTAGGTTCACTGAGTCTTCGCTCAGCGAGACCCCTTATCCGCGCATATACGGGGCGTCGCTTAGCGAAGATCGTATGAGAGCAAAACTGTATCAAGCAGTATTCCTGGGTTTTCAACCAATTACCTATTACGAGGTTCACCTCTTCCATCTATTTGATCTGAACCCATCACTTTCGACAGGGTACACTTTGCGTCCACTTCCCGATTCCTTTCAACCTATAGATTTTTATTACTACATAACTGTTAAAGACAAAAATGAATGACCCCTGTGCTTTCCCAGTCGTAGTCACTTTTATTCTTCCAGTTGTGTCTCAAAAAGGAAGAAGGCCTTCGGAAAGATTCTCCTTCTTTCGTCCATTCATACCGACCTTCTACCCACTCCCTCTCTTCTCCAAAGCATTGCTCTTTCAGCTGCGTAGTCTTTGTCGATGCAGAAGGGAATGGAGTCATGGTTGCAGCTGCCTTGCCTTACGTCGTCATGGTTATCGCCGCTTCCCAAGGATGGAGACAAGCCTTTCCCGTAGCAGCAACTTGAATTTATATACAACTGTTTATGCTCAGAACTGTTGCGACATAGCTCACCCCTCGGCACTTACCCCTCACTGTCTCCCCCTTTTATCCCGACGCCAAACATTGTAGAGAGCATTGCATTACTCCGGAAGACTTCGTCGCCAGGGCCCGGGAGGTGATTGTAGCCACAAAATTTCTGGAATGAGGGAACATCCCACACTGGGTGATCTCCAGCTCACGATCTAAAGAACAGTTCGAAACAATTAATGTTTATTTCGTCGTCATTCGGAAGACCTGATTCTTTAGGTTAGCTTGCAATGGATCAGCTGCCACCTCGTGAAAAAATCAGGTCACGCTTCCTGTTAAAAATGAGTGTTCCACACTGACTGCCTTGGATATAGTAAATACGACCTTCACTGACTAAGACTCCAGGGAATACACATAGAAAAATACCCCACGGAGGTGACTGGAAGCACCTTTCGTCGTAGCTGAATGAGCAGATAGTCGGATGCATGAATCGTAGATTCTGGGTTCACATCGCACCGACGGAAAACGTGACTTTTCATTCACCTTGATTCATTTGAACTTCCGTCGTTATTTGTACACTGCAGTTATAGACAACGATCAATGACCCATGTACTTTCCATCGTTTACTGTCTGCTGCATCCTTTTGGATTTGTCTAACAAAGAAATGAAGTGACTCAGGTGCCTACAATATTGTAGTAGTAGTAGTAGTAGTAGTAGTAGTAGTAGTAGTAGTAGTAGTAGTAGTAGTAGTAGTAGTAGTAGTAGTAGTAGTAGTAGTAGTAGTAGTCGTCGTCGTCGTCATCGTCGTCGTCGTCGTCGTTGTCGTTGTTGTTGTTGTTGTTGTTGTTTTTGTTGTGAAAAGCATTATTTATTTGGCTGCACAGCTATCTCTTAAGTGACATCAGCAAAGCAAGCAAAGCCTAGTCCACAAATTTATGCGACAACAAGAGGGACTGCCACAGAGGGTATCACGAACGAAAACTTGACAGGAAGCGCACTTGTGACTTTCACAACGGAAAATAACATTTTTAACCCAGAGACCGCCTCAAGACGTATGACATTTTCGCAGAAAGGAATGGCGCCACAGATGATATATATCTGCGCCTGCGATTACCCCACTAGAAAACCACGGAAAACGCCAAGAAATAATTGGAAACACTCCACAGATCAACAATGCAAATCAGTTAAAGAGGTCGCTATATATAATACACGTGATTGAAGTTTATCACGTGTATTATATATAGCGACGTCTATAACAGATTTGCATTGTTGATCTGTAATCTAGTATGAAAAAGTGTAAAAAATGACGCATTCTGGTGATACCGAAGCCAGCCGCTCATATATAGGCCCTGCGCGGCACTTCATCATTTACTCTGACGAAGACAGGCCCTCCTGCCGAAACGTTAGTAAAATATTGCGTTTCGTACGTTTTCGCCCTTTATTCGACTATATATATATATTGTGATGTAACGGTGAAGGCAACCTTTATTAGGCCCAGAAGACACGATGAAGCGACCACGCCCAAGGCACAGAACTCAGACAAGCCAAGTCCCCACAGCAGAAGAAGATGACGACCACTCATGATGATGAATATGTGTAAAGATAGATGATGTGCTTAATGAATGCCTAAACTAACTCTCCCCCCCCCCCCCACGTGAAAGCGGTCATCCTGACCGCAGTTCTTGGCCGCATTTTAAAGCGAAGATGAACGCCGTATGAAAGGCTTCATGCGGGATACGTGGACTATATATGTCTGCTGCCCTGTAGCGGCGGTCCGTCGGAAGAAGAACGGGTGGCACGCGATAATTCACAGGAGACGTTTGCTCCAAGACAGTGTAGGGGCCAATAAAACGTAATTGAAACTTCTCGCACAGTCCGGGAGTGCGAATGGGTGTGAGAAGGAGGACTTCGTCGCCAGGGCTGAAAGACACGGCACGATGAGAGGCATCATATTCAAGCTTGCGATCCTGTTGCTTGGCTTCAGTGTTGACGCGAGCCAGCTGGTGGCAATGAAGTAGACGAGACACGTATTCTTCACTTGAAGATGAACATGGTTTGACAGGCGCAGAGAAGAACGAAACATCGAGGAAAGAAGAGGGGAAGCGACCGTGGACGAGGTAGAACGGCGAGTAACCGGTTGTGCGCTGTACAGAGGTATTATACGCAAAGGTGACAAATGGCAAAATGGTGTCCCAGTTTCTGTGGTCGTGTTCGATATACATCGCAGTCATATCTGACAGTGTACGATGAAAGCGCTCAGTCAGGCCGTTCGTCTGAGGATGGTAACTGGAGCTTGTTTTGTGTGTAGTGCCGGCTGCCTTGAACACTTCTTCGACGAGTTCTGAAAGAAATACTCTTCCACGGTCGCTCAGGATTACACGAGGAGCTCCGTGTCGAAGGATTATTGCTCGAAGGATGAAGTTGGCCACTTCCGAAGCTGATGCAGAAGGCACGGTAGCTGTTTCGGCGTAGCGGGTCAGGTGGTCGACAGCGGTAACTATCCATCGATTGCCCGTGACAGTCATAGGAAGCGGACCATACAGGTCAATGCCAACTACCTCGAATGGTTGCAGGGGACACGGGAGTGGTTGTAATTGTCCACTTCGAGTTGATGTAGGTAGCTTGCGACGCTGACAAAGGGCGCATGAGGCAACGTACTTCGCGACACAGGTGGACAAGCCCGGCCAGTAGTAGTGACATCTTATGCGGTCATACGTTTTCTGGAAGCCCATGTGTCCAGCAAACATGTCGTCGTGATATGTCTTGAGGACTTAAGCCCGAAGAGAGCGAGGTAGAACGGTAGAGCGAGGTATATATATATATATATATATATATATATATATATATATATATATATATATATATTTGTGTGTGTGTGTGTGTGTAACGTAAGAAGGTAGCGATGGTTAGGAGTTGGTAGAGGTAGATGAGGAAGAAATCAGAATCACATAAACATGGCGTATGAGCCAGGCCACGTTGACAAAATTTTCTACACCAACAAGGACGACGACGCAAAGCAAGGTCTTAAAACATGTTTTTCTTTTTTTTTACATTGCGCCAAATTAATTTCACAGTCAAAACACAGTAATCATATTCCCCTAGTCTAGAAAATCGAAAGGTATTGACTTGCATTAATCACCGGCTTCTTGGCCAATCCCCCTTAGTGGGTAAGAGCCACAAAAGATAGGAACAAGCAAGCAAGCAAGCAAGCCAGGCCACGTTGCCCATTCATCATAGCGTCACATGAGTCGGCGGGATGAAGACCTGGCGGCCACTTCATCGACCGGCCATCATTATCGAAGACCTCAGTGAGACGCAGTGACCGAACGTGAACCACAGAAGCGCATTGCCACTGGACACCGTTGTAACTATCATGACGGAACCATCGACTGACCTTCCCATCCCCAAGTACACCGGAGCAGCAGACGATGGACCCGTGCAGGACTGGTTCTACCTGTTCGAGCTCCATGCTACCGCTGCATCATGGTCGGAACGGGAGATGATCACCAACTTCACTGACTACATCTCAGGTGAGGCATTCAAACTTTACCTCACCCACATCTTCGAGAAGGATGAGTCTTGGAAAAAGATCAAAGAATAAATGATCACCCGTTTCAAAGAATACGATGAAGACCTGTCCATACCTCATCAGCGGAAGGCTTTTCAACTCACCCATCACAGTTATGCGAAGTCTTCCCGCAGTAAGCCTATTTTCCAAACGAGACCTCAGAGAAAATATACCACCATTGTACCATCATATGACTCTTCCGAAAAAACGTCACGCATTCGAACACTGACCGGTAACTATCACGTCGCAACAGACAAGGTAAAGCCTCCGTATACCGAAAGGAATCTAGGCAATTTTGCCAAAAGACTCAGCCTAAAGCCGGCTTTCCCACGAGCAATGAAAACCGCCTTTTTAACGTGTTCACTGCACCACAACACCTCACATGTTACTGAACCACCCGAATCCCTTGATGCTTCGTGTCACACTCAAGGCCCAAACGGTTTCGAACGTGTGACGGCATTTACGCGTGACGAGCTGGTGAACCCTGACAATACCAGCCCACACCCTGACGTTCCGGACCAGGGTCGTTCGACAAATATTATCAGTCTAATCACGCTGCAAAAAGAAAAACATATGCCATCAAAACCACCTGAAGCCATGTCTCTTCTACTCTCATCGTCAATCGATAACACAAATATGAGTCAAAGCACTGCAGAAATTTCGAATCCACCAACGCTGGCACATTGTCAACTGACAGAAGCATTCACAATCAATGATGACTCACAACCATCTTGGGAGCTTTCTCACCAGCCTGTCACGCTGCTTTCATCGCAAGACAAGCCCAGCAGTACAGTATCGACTACCGACTATCTACTCATTACATCACCATGTAAAGAAAAGCAGACTCGTGTTCCTGAAAGATGCCCACCTGACCAACTTTCGCATCAAAACGAGCAATTTTAACAAAAGCAACTCCACGAACTCCCGGAACTACAACGGCTACTCGAACAAGAACAATGATCAAGTGAAACCTCCTCACGAGTGCGCTTGTAGCTTAAAGGTCATCAGAGACAACAGCAGTTAAAGAAGCAAAGACAAAGTGAATGCCTAAGTCATGTTCGCAGAAAGCAACGTTGACAAAATTTTCTACACCAACAAGGACGACGACGCAAAGCAAGCCTCTTAAAACAAATGGAAGGCATCTGCGCATAAGGGATCGGCGCCAGAAACGCATTTGGCACAAAATATCAAGACTGCGCCTAAGATTACAGCTCCGAAACCTTAGGAAACACCGAACAAGACAAGAAGTCACCAGTTCCACCACGCAAGGATTCAGACACCATCCCATTAGTTTACGACAACGAGCACGCACGCAGAAAAAACAGCGACGCCGAAGACCGATCTACTGCAACGCTTTCAAACAGTGTTCACTCCTCGCAATAATGGCAGCTATTTCATCAGTTTCTACGCCCAAGGTGTACTTGTGTTTTTCAGAACGCAACAGTCAGCCTCGCCCACCAGAGCTGTACTAACCCCGGATTGCTGCCCTCTCCTGTGAAATTTTTGTGTGACTTTACGGAACTTCAATCGGACGTGGAACTACAGCCCATTTGAACATTTTTAGGACAAAAGCCAGTGCTACAGCCCATTTGAACATCCATAGGACAAAAGCCAGTGCAAAGCGGCATTTTTTTTACAACGATACCATCTTTACAAGTTCGTGCCGGTGTCATTGTAATTCGGCATTTCTGGAATTCGCAGAAAGTCATGTGGTTGTCAGTAGAGAGGAGGTGGAACTGAAGGAGGAGTGAATAACGTTTTAGGTGATGGATAGACAATTAGTTTTCTTGGTGAGGGTGTGTATAAAATTCTCAGTGAAAAGTGCAAAACGCTATGCCTGAGTACATATGCCCTGCTCCCAAATTTTAACGCGAGAGCGTTAAAAGGCTCGTTTCGCAGAAATTCCGATGTCGGCGTTGTTGTCGTTGCTTGTGAGCGGAAAATCATGATCTTATGCGTGACGAGAAAATTGAAAACGATGCAAATATGTAAAATTGGCACCGTATCTGCATGTCACACTGCAAATGTCGTCTAAAGACGATAGTCTTGCGTCTGCAGAGAGTGAACAAAACGTTTATTTGATGTTCTGTGCAAGAAACTCGGTGAATGGTATTCTAGAGGCGCTGCGTTAGAGTGCCTAGAGCGTGCAGCTGAGGCGAACGAGCGGATGAAGTCACGTCACACGTGAGACATGAGCACTACCCGGCGGTTATCCTGGAAAAGGAAGCGCGCGGCGTGCGCACCCGTCTCGGAGGCGATAAGGCGCAGAACGCAAGGCGATGGGTAGGTGCCACCACCATGTCGTCTTAGCAAAGCGTGGGAAACACTAGTCTTTTCGTGCAAGCGTTGCCTGGTCAGCGCAACGTGATAAACGCTACTGTCCTTATAATTACTTATGTATGCTGTTTCTAGCAAGATTGATTGATATGTGGGGTTTAACGTCCCAAAACCACCATATGATTATCAGAGACGCCGTAGTGGAGGGCTCCGGAAATTTTGACCACCTGGAGTTCTTTAACGTGCACCCAGATTTTTCTAGCAAGAGACACACAGAATATTGATTTGTTGTTATAGTGCCTCAGATTTGCGCAATAATTGCTTTTAAATTGACAACCACACAAGTTTGAACGCTAAAACTTGAGCAATATTGGTGAGTGCTGCCAATGGGGTCCACCATTTAGGGTATGGTTTGGGGTATCTTTAAGGGCGGACAAACAAATTTACAGACAGAGAGACAGACCAGAATTTTTGCGTCGAAGGTCCCCAAGAAGGACTATCGTCTTTAAAATTGCAGGATGCTTGAGCTTCACCTTCAAGACTCCGCCTTCTGAATCGCTAGCCTTACTTCGGTTCTCGATGCATGCCTCAACTATGCCGTAGCGTTAAAGAACCCCAGTCGGTCAAAATTTCCGGAGTCCTCCACTACGGCGTCTCTCATAATCAAATGGTGGTTTTGGGACGTTAAACCCCACAAATAAATCAACTATGCCGTAAAGAACCGAACGACTGTGCGCGTAATGTTGGCCGTTGCATGGTATGCTGAATGTCTACTGGAAGTACAATTTATAAGTGCCCACTAAGCCACAATTGTTCATCTTGTGAATCAACAAAGGGCCCCCTTCGCTTCCACAACCTGACATGCAAACGTATGTTTGAGCGCTTTGTAGTGGATGGACCCTCAAGACACCCACTCGTTGTGCGATTCACGCATACTCTGTCGCCTTGAGTGGTTCTGCGCTTCTGCCACGCAAAAGTACGTACAGAGATGCCTTCCACTACACGAGATTGATATTGTGTTTTTTTAAACAGTCTAGACACAGTATATATGTATGTAAGCCTTTGAATACATGTGCAGTGCGTGTGCAAATATTGCCGCCGAGTGAAGGTATCACTCTGTCACACGCAGTATTTGTAATTTCAAAACGCAGTGTAATAAGTACCATGGTATAAAACAAAAAGCAATAAAGTGTTATGGGGTAGACCACTTGTTTGCCATGTAGGCGGCTCACGTTCGATGCTCTTTCGGGACCGATGTTTTTTATTTTTTTATTGTATTTGCATCTTTCAATATTTTTCTTTAGTCAAGGACAAGATGATTTTTTTGCTGAGAACCAATGACACCCACATAGAAACCAACGCCAAAATTTCGGCGAAACAAGCTCTTTAACGCTTTTGCGTTAAAATATCTTGTTTCTATGGCCTTGCTGTTTTTCCAATACGTGAGGTGCAAAACTTTTTTTTCACCTCTCGCAATATCGACAAAAGTCTTGATTGAATCTTGCTTACAATGGTGCAGGTGAGGCAAAGGGGAGTTGCAGTACCAAAAAGGGCTTCGGATTCTAACAAAACGATGATCGTGTTACAGTATTTTGAGATCATGTAATAATAATAATAATAATAATAATAATAATAATAATAATAATAATAATAATAATAATATAGAGTACAGTGTATAAACTAAGAAGCATACGTACGAGCATTAAGATCCCGTGCTTTTGTTGTGTGCCCGTTACGACCCACTGAGTGTAACAAGATCATTCACTCCGTGGATAAGCTGTGAATTTCTTATTGTAACAGCTCCATCCACCCTCTTCAATCGTGAACTATACAAAAACCGCTAACGCCATCTACTGATATTATTTCCAAGGACATATGCAGACAACGCCATCTAGTAAGCAATTAATAAACTAGATGTGACTACGTACTATCAGCGTCAGCGGGAAGCCTTCATGACGGTGTAGTGTGCGCCGTCCAATTATCACCGTTGGTAGGCACGCGCATACTTTTCGGCAGCTTTTCGCATATATGCGTGCCTGTCCGTGGTGATAGCTGGACGGCACGCACCATACCTTCACGAACGCTTGCCGCTGTTCGGGTTTCATTTGACGCTGATAGTACAGTGTCAATGTTTATGAAAGGGAACACGGTGATGCGTGGCTTGCGCGCTCCGGCGGCTGCTGGCAGCGCATTCAAGCGGGAGTAACCATAGTCTCTTTTCACGTCATCTCGCGGCCAGGAAAACAACCATTAGTTGCTGATATGAGACCAGTGGCAACATTTGCAACGCCTTCCCTCTTCAGGGCGATTACGGAAGAACCAGTAATCGCCTTGAAGGGGGAGGGGTTGCAATTTTGCCGTTCTATACCAGGAATGAATGGTTGTTTTGCTCGCTGCGAGATCACCCGAAAGGAGACTGTGGTTGCTCTTGCCCCCGCTTGAACGCACTGCCAGCAGCCACCTGAGTGCACAGGCCACACGCTCTCGTGTTCCCTTTCATGAAAATTGACACTGTACATACTAAGGACTACATGCAAACGGAGGAGGGAACGACCCACACGCTATGAAGCTTCACCCCTGAAACGAACTGTAAAAGAAAATTTCACTGCGAATTGAGCCCTGGAAGTTGGCGCCCCCAGCCGGCGGCCGCCATTTTGCCTTGACGTATGTGACGTCACGTGCTTTTGAAGTGGCACCATCTTCTACGTAAGTTTCAGCCGCGGCAAACAGTTAAATTTTCAATGGTGAACTTAGGAAATCTCCAGTAAATGCATTGCAAGTGAAGATGACCACGAAACAAGATCGTTGGGCTGAATACAGAGGCTTTAAAAGCAAGCGGCTCGTTACGTCATTGTTCGCGCATGCGCTAGTATAGTGAGGCTCTCGAGCCATTCACGTGTTTATAAAAGTGCTCATTATAAATTAGGTTCTCGACGAACTGCGCTAAAATTGTGCCAGCTTGTTCGTGAACGCCCAATGACGAAACCCCAAACTACAGATTATGAGCGAAAATTGGGTTTAATGGCCCCTTTGAGGGGAACGAAATTTCAGCTTAGCACTCTTCCCCCCCCCTCGTTCTGTTTTAGTTTGATAGAGTCTGAAGTAAAACAAACTTCACAATAAATGGAAAAGTGAGAATAGCGATGCTGCTCATAACAGCCCGCCGTCAGTTCTCGGCTATACAGGAGTAAATAAGGGAAGAGGTTTGCATAACGGGTTCTTGGGTGCTATTGTTGTATGAAAAAAATCTGAATGGCCCTGCACATCAACAGTTTACTGACACGTCAATTTTCAGTTGTAGCTTTCTGCCATTAGTGGCAGGGACAAGCACACAAGACTCAAGAAAGTGTACTGCTGAATGTGAGTTCACCCTGAAAAATTAATTACACTGTGTTTTTCAAAGCTAGTTTCTGTTTCTGTTATACGCTGATGTTACAACACATGTTCGCGCAAGATATGGCGACGTTCAGATAGTCAGATCACGCGTAGTTCCGTTGTTAAGGCTCAAGCGGTCCTTTTGGAAGTCGTCGTACGTGAAGTCGTAACAACTAGCCACACTGCTGCGCGAAGTTAGTCAATACCGCAGTATCCTGACGTGAAGTTAGTGTTTATGCCGGTATGTTGATGGCTGGTTGATGGATCGCTACGAGAGAGAGAGAGAGCGAGAGAGAGAGATAAATAGAGAGGAAAGGCAGGGAGGTTAACGAAGCTTGGCTCAATTGGCTACCCTACACTTGGGGTGGGGGAAAAGGAGAATAATAGAACGGAAAGAGATAGAAAAGAAGAGGAGTAAGAAAGAGAAGCATGAATAGTCAGCTCGAAAGTACACAGCATGGTCTCGCACAGTTCTTTCACAAGCGGTCGTGAAGTCTGGTGGTCCTTAAAAGTACAAGAGGGCTTTCGTGGCTTTGCGCGTGGATTGCTACGAAATTTCCTTGATAGTTTCGAGGTGCCCGACACTACGTGCAGCGGGGCACTCCTAGATAGAGACAGTCAAACCAAAGCCGTCAGCCACATCGTGGGCTCTCTTGACAGCCGCCAGTTGATCCACCACATCGGGCCCTTAATAGCGGATAGGTACTTGAATTCGTTGGTTTGGTACGTGCTTCGTAACGAAAGGAAACGCGAGAGTATGCGGTATATGCTAGCTAATTCGTTGCAGTGTTTGCGAGAGCCATTAGCATAATTGTCTGGATAAATTTAATGTGATAAAGGCGGGCTCACATACGAACCCGTCCACAATAAAGTGAGAGTCAGTGCCTGCGCTTTATTTGACTTCTTGTGAGGGAGCATAAAATTCTCTCCTCCCGAGACGATAAAAGTGCTGTGTAATTTTTGCAAGTGGTCGGCTTATCTCAATTATCCGCAACTGCGTGTTGCTGAGCTTCACGCTTACTGAGAGGTATACCTCTGCATCAAGGGTGGTGCCAAAAAAAAGTTATTTTACGAGGCTTGATTGAATTATATGTGGGGTTTAACGTCTTAAAACCACCAGGTAGTTATGAGAGACTCCGTAGTGTGGGGCTTCGGAAATTTCGGCCACCTGGGGTTCTCTAACGTGCACCCAAATCTGAGCGCACGGGCCTACAACATGTCCACCTCCATCGGAAATGCAGCCACCGCAGCCGGGATTCAATCCCGCGCCCTTCGGGTCAGCAGCCGAGTACCTTAGCCGATACGCCACCCCGGCGGGGCACCAGTGACAAATCAGTTCCTTCATGGGGGCAGAGATGCGGGAAACTTATGCGTTGTGTGTTGATTCTATTTGTTCTTGTGGTGGCAAACAAAGGTAGGGTAGGCGAAATTTCGGTTGGGGCTCCAGCCCTCCCACACCCCCTGTACCCCAGCTGGGACCGTCCTCGCTCTGTATGCAAGAGATTTATTTCTACGGCACCGTGAACTCGCCTTGAAAAGTGGTTTTAGCACCCCTTTGAACAATGGTGGCAGAGGTCTATCTGAGCAAAGTTGCCGGGCTGTCTTGGCGCCTCTCTAAGATGAATAAGAAGATGGGGTGGGAAGGCCACCCCCCTCAGCACTAATGTTTATGTCAGCAATCAGCCTCTCAGCCATCCTGTCAGATTTCTGGCTCAGTGCTCTTGTGGAAACGTGTATTAGATGTTGTGGGCATATTTCCACAGTCTGCGTCATAATCTATTTCGGCGTACCTCTTTTAAACCAGATTACACTTAGGGCTCTCAAATTATATTACGAGAAATGATCTGCAATAAAAGTTACTCCAATAACTTCTTCTTCTTCTTCTTCTTCTTCTTCTTCTTCTTCTTCTTCTTCTTCTTCTTCTTCTTCTTCTTCTTCTTCTTCTTCTTCTTCTTCTTCTTCTTCTTCTTCTTCTTCTTCTTCGGTGAAACAGTGGCTAGGGCGCTTGGCAGCTGATCCGAAGGTCGCGGTTTTGATCCCGGCTACTGTAGTCAGATTTCGACGGAGATGAAATATTAGGGTCCCGTGAACGGTAATCAGTGCACGATAAAGAAAATCGCCAGAGCCATCCACTATGGCGTCTCTCATATTCATATCGTGGTTTTCAACGTAAAACCCCACATAAAAATGAAATTATTCTTCTTTTTTAACCACTCAACCAATTTGTCTCGTTCGCCCTCACAATACAGGCCACACTCCCTCGGGTCGTCGCACGTGCGCTTGCGTGCTGTATGTTGTATGTCTGCTTACGCACTCGGCAATGAAGAAACGCCAAGCACAGCTTGCAGGGGCCCCGCAAGGGCAGGGATGTACACACACACACACACACACACACACACACACACACACACACACACACACACACACACACACACACATATATATATTTATATATATATATATATATATATATATATATATATATATATATATATATATATATATATATATATATATACATATATATATAGGGAAAAAGTGTAAGAGATTGTTGTTTTCTGTGCTTTGACAGAATATCAATGAGATCTGTGTGTGTGTGTGTGTGTGTGTGTGTGTGTGTGTGTGTGTGTGTGTGTGTGTGTGTGTGTGTGTGTGTAGGGGCGTTAATACATATAATAATACTTTTGCTAGGGCGGAAAAAGCAAGGGTCGCAGCAGCTGTTAGTAAAAGGGCCGAGCCCCCCCCCCCCCCCCTCCCCTCCGGTGGGTGCGACGGCCTCCACTACCCCCCGGTTCCGCAGCCCCTGACTGCTTGACGTCGAAGAGATGTTGCCTCTGTCAATGCGCGTATGTTTTTCAAAGCTGGTCCCGCCATCTAGTGGACCGCTTGAGTAAATACGGGTTTCGAGGACACTGCAGCCTCCGTGAAGGAGGGTCCCTTGGCCACCGCATTTCCTTTCACTGCGGGACGAACGACCGGTATGGAATGCTTTCTCCGTACGCCAGATGGCGCGCAGGTACGCAGCTACTTAGGCTCCTCATTCTGCTCGCAGAGCCGTAGCCAGAGCAACAGTCGATGTTCAATAGACGTGTTCTAACATAAATGGCCCTTCGCGTATGTCGTTCCGGTCAGCCGTCGTAAACTTTGCAGCTTTGCCGATTCCTTCCGTATAATCACTGCGCATGATAATGTCCACTCTTTTTATAGCTCTAAAGTTCTTATTACGTGATTTTTCTTTATTTTCTCGGCACTAATGAAGCGACCCCAGTTACCTGGGTTTTTGTCCTCGTAGATTTTCGTAGATTTTGCTCATTTGTGTTTGTGTACCTTGTCGACCTACAACGAAGTTTGCAAATAATTACCTCCACATTTGGCAAGGTAGCGACATGCACTGTGTGTCAATTCGAAGGCAGAGAGTAGTCTAATATTCATTTGTTGTAAACTACGCATGGCATCTATTCTTATTTACTGGACATATTCGTCTTTACAGTGCATGCGACCCTACTATTGTGAAAATTGTGAAAATTTTACGTTTTGAATTCCATTGTATTGTTCACTTGTCTTTTTGCAAACTCGTGTGTACACTTTTATCCCAATGGCATTTCATCCTGTTCCATACTTTTACTTATTACATTTATTACCTTCTGTATGTGCTATGACTTTGATGCATATAACGCGTCACCCGAGTAGCACACCAGCTTAACCTCCCTCCCCCCTCCTTTTTTTGTGCAATGGCGTGTACTCTACAGTTCAATTGAAGCGCACAGACGACATGCGTTGGCAATTAGGGGCACATGTTACTTTGTCATTTGTGTAAATATGCTAGGCGTTAATATCTGACAAAGAAAACACTGGCTACAAAAGCTGTGAACGTGTCCAACATCTCCGAAAAAGTAATTAAGCAACATATTATCTCAAACAAAAGAGTGAGTCGTCCAAGGGTAAATTGAAATCCTCGACTTCTTTTACTTTGAGTAGTACATATGAACGAAAAAAAAAAAGGAATTCCTTCGACATATGGTGCACTTCACTATCAAACATTCAAGAAGTATTCACTACATTTTCGTGCGAACTTAAGAGTGCACGTTGGCTTCACGGCTACACTTTATGACAATGCAAAGAAGGCAGTTTTACAGCAGTATGCGTTGATTTGTTATTTTTTTAGCTTATATATTTTCCCATCGTTTGTAGTTCCAGCAGAAAAGATATATACGCAAGAAAGTATAGTACGGAAGTAAACAGCATCTCCATATTTTAACGCGAAGCAGTGCGCACTAACCGGGCGCCTGAGGCCTTCAGTCCGCCTTGAGATTGCTCGCGCTGCCTAAAGTGTGCGAAAAAGACACCTTGCGCAAATAAAAAAAAGGTTCTTTGTTTTGAGAGAAAGCCAAGCTTCTGGCACGTTTGCACTTGTTCCTTGTGCGATGTGTGACGTGTTCCAGCAATGATATGAACACTCTCAGCTGGATTTTTCCGTCGATGTCACCGTCACTCACCGTGTATATATATATATATATATATATATATATATATATATATATATATATATATATATATATATATATATATATATATATATATATATATATATATATCAACATCTCCTTCAACGTCCATACGGCAAGCTGTTTACACCTACCACTTACTTCTGGTGATGGCCATCTCAGGGAGAAATATCGCGTTTTCATCATTACCGGAAAGATGGCGCAACGAGCGCGCGTTTTGCCGCATCGTCACGACACGGCGGCGCACGCTTTCATGTCCTATATGTACTTTGCCCCGCAGAGAGGAGTGCATGGAGCTCACTCGCCTACATTTATCTCGCAGTGGGGAGGATCGTACGTATTAGGTGGCCTTCGGATTTCACCAGAACGATTCTGTTGTATTTACTGGGCGCGCAAAGGTCAGTTCAATTGTTGCGCAGTCTTCATTTGGGAAAAGGGCTCGCTTTTGAAACACAGCGGAGTAACAACTGAGACGCTTATTCGCGTTCATCTGTACCAGTGAGTACGTTTCGTGCGTCATTTGTGCGTGAGAAACGTGGGGCACGTTTCAATCTGCTTACCATTCTGCGCGTGACCTTCCATTTTGTTGCTATCGCATTCACTGCTTCGGCTTTATGGCAAAGCTGTGACTTTAAGGGGCGAAGCTCCCTATAGCGTCATCTGTTCATCTCGTAGTCGTAGTAGTAGTGTGTAACCAGTCTTACATTTTGACCTCCAAGGTGGTGCTGGTGGGAGATTTCTTCTGTGCGTTGTGGAACAATGAAGAATTCGCAACGTGCGCCTTAACTAAAAGCCGAATTCTCTTGTCTCTCATTCCCCCTTAGCAGCCATTGGCATGTACATTGAGCACTATCTGACAAAAAAGGGTTCCTACGTTATACTCGCTGGGCGTAACCTCCTTGGTTTTAGAAAGCTTTAGCGAGCGTTGGGCCACTGTGCCATGAATACAGTGACCTGCTATTTACCATGAACTCGAGGTGGTTAAAAGTGGGAAGTAGACACGAAGCGCAAGCCGTAAGAAAGTGTACGTGTGCCTCCTCTCGTTCAGTCCTTGGAATGTCCGCTGGATGACGGTGCTTCTATTTGAGGAATATATGATGAAAAGATGCGAGATGGCGGTACTTAGAGTGTTGAATAGGTGGACGAACGGAAACACAGACAGATGCATAGATGGACGCACGGATGGCTGCATGGACAGATGGACGCATGGAGAAACGCAGGGACGGAAGCACAGATGGACGTGCGAACGCACGAACAGACGCACGCACGGAGGGATGAACGCACGGGTGGCCACACAGACGCACGTATGGACGGACGGAAGCAAGAACGAATGGACGGATGTATGCTTCGCCCCACTCTTCATCATTCACTCCGTGGATATGCTGTCATTTTTTTATGTAGCCGCCGCCTTACTTAAGAAAGAACCGTAAAGCGTTGCCATGCTCGAAAATAGTTCGCTATAAAAAATAATCGACTTACACGAGTTCGAATTAGAAAGGTTTAACTGTGCATTTCTCTTATTTATAATGGTTTTGTTTGTTTTTACGTATCAAAACCAACGATAGGATTCTTAGAGATGCCGTAGCAGAAGGCTCCAGAAATTCTGACCATATGGCCTTCTTGAACGTTGACCTAAATCTAGATACACAGGCCTCGGTCATTTCGCCTTTATCGAGATGTAGTCACGGCATTCTATCCCGTGACCTTCGCGGATGCAGTCGAGCATTTTGACCACTAAGCCATCGTGAGGCGTAGTTCTTCTGCTGAACAGAATCACCGAGAACTTTCGGTACAACGAGCAACCTAAGTAGCCAGCTGCGATGCGATGTCATTTCGTTAGATGGTACATCAGTTAAAGACTGCAAACAAAATTATGATTTACTTCAAGTAATATAGAGGGTGAACGTGAACAGACCACGGAGAACGTATGCGTACGATAAGATTCATCACGCGGAAACCAAATCTAAGCAAACCGCTTCACAGAGATAATATGAACAGCAATGGTGATTAACTTAGTCTTGCTGTGGAAAGCGTTTGAATCTACGTGAATAAAGGTAAGCAAAAAGTACTAATGCATTTTAGAGCATTTCAAGCGACAAATTAATAATGTTCCCGCGAGTTCAAGACACCCCTATACGGCACTGCTTGTGGCTTCACGTTGTCAATTTCGACATTACCCAATTCCATTGCCGTTGGCTATTTATTTTCACATATTATAGCACTAGCGACTGCCTAGATTTTTCAAGGTTGAAGGCAATAGAGCATAAGTGCAAAAGACATGTGGTCATCAGTAATATAATCTACAGTGCGTTATTCTGCTTGTGAAGTCTTAAGTGCTTTTCATAGGCGTGCGCAAGGTTAACCTTCAGGAGGCGCGAGAAGTGCGCCGTATACATAGCGCCAACCTCCCTATTATGTCATTGTGTGGGTGTGCCATTGCACCCCCCCCCCTCTTTTAGGTGAGTATAGGGATGCGCAGAAAAAGACGTGCGCTGCTTGAACAGAAAACTTTTAAGGAACATTTAAAAGGGACTCTCTGCACCTGCCACCAAAATTTAATGTCACATCTTTGCCTTGTACTACAGAGTTTTGCCGATCATCCGCCTTTACAGGCGGAAGGTGCGTCGCGAAAATCCCAGTGACAAACAAGGTGGATGCTTCTTTCAGCTTCGCTGGTCGCAAACCTTAGGCCCGTTTACATTGACCCGACGAGGGCGCGTTGAGTCGAAATAAACAGGTTTTCTGGACTCGCCGCCCCATGTATAAGCGGACGCGTCGGGGCGGAGAGTCGTCGCGGCGAGTCCCGTCGACCCGGAGACAGGGGGTAGGTTCACCGAACTCGCCGCGCTCAGAAAGGGCATGTATAACCGGTCGCGCTGAGTTGACGGCTCGTGACCTCTCCCGCCCGTCGCGGTCTCCGCTTCCCCTGTCCCCATCACTCCGACGTTGCTCTTTCTCTGTCGGCTGGTACGCACGGTACGCGCGGAGGACATCGTTCTGTTATGCGGTAAATGAAGATCACTTTTACGTTTAAATCTTGCTTGGCACGTCCTACGGGAGCTTGTTGGTTATCGTTCTCACGACCGGCTATTTTGCTCTGCCCGTAGCAGGAAATCGGCTTGTGCGCCAGAAATCTCAAATACGTGCACATGAACGCTTTAATAAAGTTTCTGGTCACCTCACCATCAAAATACATTTGCGTAAATTCACAGAATTGTCTACTAATGCGCAGCATTCCAACTCCGCTTGCATTTATTTTGCGTTCTTCACAGCCAGGTTCGACTATGAAAAGGCAAATACTTTCGGGTATTTTATTCCTTGTAAGTTTTGTTTGGGGTTTTCTTGCAAGTGGTGTAAATTTACTTTATCACAAAAATTAAGTGCCTTTACCAATACATGTAATTTCCCCCAGAGGAAAAGCGTAGTCCAGGGTTGGTTTCGCTCTTTTTAATTCGTGTTTCATGAATCCATGAATGGACTTAGGCATTTCGAACGTCTTTTCGTGTTTAGAGTTCGGGTTTTGGAGGAGATGAGGGTCGTTCCACGCCAAATGTCCCAGACAGTACGCTAGACCATCTACGATTACACTCTAAAAAGTTATGGTTGGTCACTTTACTACACTATTCATTTTTGGAACCAATTTTCTAAAGAAAATTTTCATTTCTTAAATATGGTGGCACTTAGGTTGCGACGAAACTTCGAAAAAGTGAAATATTATACGCAGCACGGTAAAACAATTCTAGTCGGTAGGAAAAGAACCGCATTTCCTTGTTAAAACGCATTCACCACTAGTGTATGGTAATGTGCTTTGCGGGGAAGCAATGCAGTGTTCTTGACCAAAGTCAGAAATTTTTACAGCTTTTCAACTTTTCCAGAGACAACGCAGCTGCATAGCTTGCTTGCATTGTTGACGGTAAGTGGGGGAAAAACAAGAGTCGCGAAGACAGTAGTTTGGAAGCGCTGGCACATGAACTTTGTAAAATTTGCAATATTGTTCATGTTCAGGCACTTATCGGTCTGTGTGGCGCTCCATATAAAAAATATACACTTTGGATCATTTGAAAGGGTGCAGAAACGATATTTATTTCTGTAAGTTTAATACGAATCTTTGTTTCACACGAGAAAATATTATTTATATTCGGTACGGCCAATTCCTGGAGAGACCAGCCAGGGGTGAACAGGGGACGGTGCGTCAGGCTGCGGATACGCCTGTGGTGAGCGCTGTGCCGCAACAGAACCACTGCTGCCATCGCGTTGTGCAGTGTTAGCCAAGACACCAACACAACCATAAGTACAGCTGGTGCAAACTGAGAAAAAATACCAAGACAGCCATCGCGGTGGCGGAGCGACAACTGCGTAAACAACCGCAGCCCACAGCGGTGAGAGCGCAGGCTTGGAGGAGCGGAAACCGGTACCGGAAGACGGGTTTTCAGCTCGCCTCGACGCAAAGAGTCGCTGCGATCACCGCTCACCTCAACTCGCCCGTGCGAGTTCATATAAACTCGGGCGCGTCGAGGTAAGCTGAACCCGCCACTCAACTCAGCCCGCCCCCGTCGCGTCCATGTACACGGGGCTCTTGGTGGATGTGCGGATGGCAATTTCTTTTTTTCAGGAAGGGGGGCTTTGTTGTCTTTTATATTCCGAGGCAGGCTACGCAGTACAACGTTAAAGAGAAATGATGAACTCTGTAATTTCGGATGGCTTACGAGATGGCAATGTTGTAAACACGAGGGAATGCTTGGGAACTTGAAGGGACAAATGCCTGCGCTTGGATTCTGCCGTGAAAATCACGAGGTGTACGCCTAATGACCGTTGTAGCGATCAAGCTATGCCTTGACCCAGCGGGTCATTCGCCACGCCGGATTAGTGCCAAAAGGACAGTTTCGCCACGGCTGGACGGAGGAAGCAACAGAGGCCGACTCCACGAGACGGCGCCCACTGATTGACAGCGGCGCCAACTGTGTAGAATGTCGCCAAAGAGGCTTTTGGAGCCGCCGCTCTATTTCCCGCCTGGGCCACGCATCGTTAGCGCGTTAACCGGCAGACGACGACGGCGCTGGTCAAAGGGCTCTCCCCAGAGGATTCCACGAACCTGGCACCTCTCGAAAGGGCGCGCTAAGATCTCCTCGTGGGAACGCAGCCCGAGGCCGGCATCAAAGGAGTCGAGGCGCCCGTGCGTCTTCCGCTCTCCTTCTCCCTGTTCTACGGCAGCGCTGCGACTAGTGGCAAGGGTGTGTGTGTATGTGCAAGCCTGTGTTGTGCCTCTATAAACAGACATGATGGGCGGTACTTCATTGAGAGGAACTGCCACATCACCATTGGTCCGCATTGTTTTATATAGTGATCCCCAACCTAGGGACCTAGGGAACGGGGGTCAACAAAAAGGGCGTGCAGTGCCTCGCCCAATGCTCTGCTCTTCTCTTCTGTCATCTCGACAACTCACTGTAAAGATGTAAATAAATCCGTTAAGTTTGCTCAAAGCTCTCCCCTAGTCCTTGGCTCGACGGAGCGACGGCGATCGGCCCCGCTACCCGCAGACGGCGACTGGCCCCGCTACCAGCAGACTGCGGTCGCCGCGACGCGCTACAACTGGTGGCAGCGGTGGGATGCCATCAGCAGCGACCTTCCTTCCGAACCGCAACAACTGGTGGCAGCGGTGGGATCCGCAACAACTGGATGGCAAGCGATTGTATGTGAGCCTGGAGGACGGAGAATGAACAACACGCCGACATCATGGAGACTGGTAGCTGTGGACTGGCGAGTGCTGGCTTTGGTTTTTTGGTTGCCAGGCTGATAAGATAGAAGTGCAATCTTTTCGCTGGTAGAGGCTACCACAGAAGCAGTTATTTACGGAACTTCTGGGTAGAGAGTGAGCTGCACCACACTAGTTCTCTGTCATGGATTAGAAGCGTTTGTTGAAGAATCAGCTCCTGATTCTGGGGGAGGAGCTGGGAGCAGAAGTAGATGCGGGGATGAAGAAACACGCAATTGTTAGCGCTATCGATGGCTTGAATCTGAGCAGTGAAGATACTAAAGAAACGTGGAACGAGATTCAAAAGCAACAGGAGCGTCAGGAAAGGCGCTACTTTTCATTGTGTCATTGTCACATAGGTTACTGTCTGGAATCGTGGGGTGTGACGTACAACAGTTATCTAAAAACTCTTGAACGACTTCAAAAGCGTGCACTGAAAATCATAAGCCAAGGTGAATCAGTAAGTAATATTTTCCAATCACAACGCATTCTCTCGGTTCCGATGTTGCGTGACTACAAAATTGCTGTTTCAGTAAATAACATAATTAATAGAAATTCACCTTTGCCTGCTGATCTTTTTTCAATTCCTAAACGCAATACGCGACATGCTTCGAATGGTAATTTCAATCTGCCCAAACGTTTTAATGTTTACGGAGAAAGACTGATACAGTTTAGTGGAACAAAAATATGGAACACGGTCCCCCTAGAGATTAAAACGGCACGTAATTTCAGCATGGCATGTAAATCATTTTTTCTGTGGAGTCAAGACATGTAAGCATGTGTGTGTGATTCGATTTTCATTGTATTTTTTTAATAAGTGCCTATGTATAGAAACTAGCTGCAAGCTAATAAGTATGCATATCTGCAAGAAAAAATGTATTACTGTGTTATCTGTATCACATGATTGTTTTTTTATTTATGTTGTTACCTCAGAGCTGACCTGTACACTTTTTTATGTTGCACATTGTATTGGACCGTCCACTAGCCACTTTAGGCTATCGGTCCAAATAATCCCTGTAATTGCATATATCTATTTATGAAAATAAAGCTTCATTGATTGATTGATTGATTGAAAGGCGTGAGGAACAGGAACGTCAGGAAAGGCGTGAGGAACAGGAGCGTCAGGAAAGGCGAGAGCAAGAGAGAGAGCAGTGGAAGGAAACCCTAAAGGTAAAACTGGAAGAGACAAGAAGATCAATACAGTGCCTTAGATGGTCTCAAGTAAATTCGAGGATCCATGCATTCGAAGAGGGCGAGGATATAGAGAGTTACCTAACCTCTTACGAGAATGTTTGCACAGACCTAGGGCTCGACGAAGACTATTGGTCTATCGCCTTATTGAGTGTCCTTCCGTGCGACTTAATGGGTAGAATAGGGTACCTTTCCGAGGAGGAGTTCAACAGTTACAATGTAGCTAAGGCAGCCTTACCGCGGTGCTTCGGCATCAGAATTGACAGAAAGCAAATCGAGTGCAAGCTCATGAACGCTCCGTTGAAGAACGCGCGGCGGTGTGCTGGTATTAAAACCAAGCCTGAGAGGGGTCCGCGTGTCTCTCATAGCACCAAGGTGAATAGTGAGCGCAAATGGGAGATAGAAAAACGGGAGCGAGGTGAAGAGTTCGAGCGAGCACTCAGCTTAGAGATTGAACTGTCGGAACAAAAAGTCGAGGCAACGCGGTGGAAGATTCAGTCATCCGCAAGTGTAGCGCACGAGAAGTGCGAGGTGCAGCCCAGAGCTTTAGAGAAGGCTAGCACGTTTAAGGATAGCAGCAGGTTCGATGAAGAACCAAATTTGAGTGCTGCTAAAGATGCTGCGCTGCGTAGAGAGGCCGACAAAGGCCAGAGCGAGTGCGACGAGGTACTGTGCCAGTTAAATGCTAGCGAAACAGCTAGGATAGCTGTAGAAAAGCTGGTACAGACCTCAACTGTGTTTGTCGCGACGGTGGATCTTGCAAATGAGGTTGAAGAAGTCAAGAACACCGGGAAAAGCTCAGGAGAAGCAGCGAAAGTAGAGAATGGTATCAGTGCAGTTGCAGACAGCTCTCAGGAATGTGAGCAAGATTTTTCGAAGGGAAGCAGCTGCATTGTTCCTAAGTGTGTTAACCAGTCCGCCGGCCTAGAGGGTGAGAATAAAGATGATTTGGTCGGAAATCATTTAGACCGCGCCACTGAGACAGCTGACGAAAGCTGTGAGAGGGTTCACTAGTGTGAGATGCGATCGGGAGGCTCGGAAACGAGACGCAAGGAGCGGCGCAGACGAAAGAGACGTCGCAAGTCCGCGAGAAAGACGAACAGTACTACGCGTGTAAAAGAAGACGCAAAGCCTGTCAGCGTAGCAAATAAGAGCTTTGCAGCAGCGTCAAAATTACATTGCATGCGTCCGAGCAACCGGACGAAAAGTAAGAGGAAAGCGGGTTCGCGAATGGAATTGCGTGGAGAGCGCCGGTCTTTCCGTTCTATCCACAGAACGTTTCAGGGCGCACCTGAGTACAGCGTTAGCACAGGTGAATCGGCCGGACAAGGCGACAGAGCCAAGAAATCAAAGTGCCGAAACACTGTGGCAGGTTGTGCAGAAGCACCCTTGAGCTGTAAAACTACCGATGACGCAACCCGAGGCCAATTTCCTAACGGTGCAGAAAAAGTCAGTCGTAGGCGTCGCCGTAGAGGAGTGAAAGGTACGGGCGCGACAAAGCGACGGCAAGAAGGAGGAAGCAAGCATCGGGGAGAAAGAAAAGAGAGTAGCTCATTGGCCAGTTCAGCGAAGAGGCCTTTGTGGCGGGAAGTAAGGCGCCAGCGGCGAAAGGGTAGGCCACAGCGCGCATTTTCGCGACGGAATGTACGCAGGAGATTTAGAGCTTTTCGTGGACAAGAGTGTCAACGTGGTCCTAGAAGAAAGGCCACAATAGCTAAATACCACACGCGAGCTAGCCTAAAAAAGGCATGGCCACTCTGTCCCACGCATCGCTCGGGTCCCCTACGCCGAACTGACAGAAGCCCGCCAAAATCGCAAATGAGGCGTAACGCTGCCGTTCAGCTTGTTGCTCGTGCACGTTGTTGTCTCGTGCGTTTTCAGAATCGAAGACCACGACCGCCGCGTGTACGGCTGAAGGGGGAGCGACGGCTGTAGGCGGGAGAGTCGGACACAGGAGTTTTTTTTTGGAAACATAGTTGTTTGGTTATATTTGGTTTTAAAGTGGTGTTCCTGTGTCATCTCCACAGCTAGTTAGCTTGGATACTTTTTTCTTCCCTCTAGATGTTGTTTGCGTGTAAGCTTTGTCAAAATTTCGAGTTGAATTGTTAAGCGTTATGAGGAAGCAGTGGCCCGCATCAATCTGCCGACTGCGTGAAATTAGTTCTCTTCGAGATAAAAGCATGTAGGTCAGGGATGATGATTTTGTACGCCCGCTAAATTTCAATGAGTGGTGGCTATAGGTTATCGCGGTATGACTTATGATTAGGGGTGTGTTAGTATGCTAGCGTTCTTTGAATGAGAGTATGATGTCGTGCTAGGGCGCACAGCAAAGTCTTGTGCGTTCTTTAAAAACATGGGCTGACATGAAACTACATTCAGCAAATAAGCGTGTTAGCACACGAAATTGCATTACCCTTTGTTATTTTAGTATGTGCTCAGGGATCAGATGAATTCTTTAGCTTAGCGTCATGTTATACGGAACGTTGAGGGACGTTTTTTCGTAAGGATTTTAAGGGGTCTTTTGAGTAATCGAAATTTTTAGCTATGAGCAAGAGTATTAGTGTGGTTGCAATTTAAGAAAAAAAAAGCGTAGGTGCATTGCGGCACACTTGAAAGACCGGCCTGGTTGCCGAAAACTCATTGCCGGCGCTTGCTGGTTCTAGTGGTTGGTCTTTGTGGTTTCACTGGTGTTGGGAGACTGCGGTTACTGTGATCTCTCCCGTCGAGCAGCTGATACTACCCGACGTCCGAGATCTTCCCATCGGCGGAGGAGCTGTAGCGATCGGGCTATGCCTTGACCCAGCAAGTCATTTGCCATGCCGGATTAGTGCAAAAAGGACGGTCTCGCCACGTCTGGACAGAGGAAGCAACAGAGGCCGGCCCCACGAGACGTCGCCTGCTGATTGACAGCGGCGCCAACGGGATGGAATGTCGCCAAAGAGGGTTTTGGAGCCGCCACTCTATCTCCTGTCTGGGCCAGTCACGCATCGTTGGCGCGTTAACCGGCGGACGACGACGGCGCTGGTCAAAGGGCTCTCCCCAGAGGATTCCACGAACCGGGCACCTCTCAAAAGATCGGCGCTTGTTTAATCCATTGTCAAGTAGCCGACCGGCTGACTGCCTATGCCCGCCAGGCATTGTCCTGGAGTACGAGACGTAGTGTCGCCAAGACGCCACCAAGAGGACAACAGGGACGGCGTCTTCCTGGGGGAGACCGCGGCGGCTGCCGCGGATCGCCCCGCTAATTGAGCGAACATAATCGGCGGACCCTTTGAAGTAAGCGGCCAGGATCGTGGGCACTCTCGACTACAGGCTCACACACGACGAGGAAGAGCCCTGCTGGCGCCACCAAAGTGCAGTGTTCACGTGGACCTTGCATGCTCGCCCCCCCCCCTCACCTGTGTGTGCGTGATTGGTGGTCGACTCGTAGAGGAGGAGCCCGACAGGGCATAAAACGACGCGGCAGAGTGCTGGACGTCGCTCTGAACCTTGCTCTAAACTATGTAAAGTTCAGACTTTGATATTTGTAAAGTAAGACTTTGATATTTGTGACACTCCTCTCGTCGAAGAGGAGGTGTTTGCAGCTCTTCAATCCATGAACCATAATCGCAGCCCAGGTTTCGATGGTTTGACATTCGAGTTTTACGTCAAGTTTTGGAGGGTTTTGGGGGGGCCTTTTACCACATTGGCAAACAGGCTCCTCCGTGAAGGGACCCTGTCAGCAACTCAAAGGGAAGGGCGGATCACTCTCCTGTGCAAGGATGAGACGAGACGCACCGACCTGAGAGCCTGGCGGCCCATCACCCTCCTGAACTGTGATTACAAGCTCATAGCTAAGTGCCTGTCCGTTCGACTCACTCCAGTGCTCAGTACTGTTTTGGGTCCGTACCAGGCGTGTTGTGTCCAAAATAGGTCGTGCCAACTTCATGGTTTTGCTATCAGGGACCTTATAGAATGGTCGAACTCTCGCAAACTAAGTGGAATCATTTGTTCTTTTGATCAAGAAAAGGCTTCTGATATTATCAGTCACAAGTACATCTTTAAAGTTTTAAAGCAGGCAGGCTTCAGTTCCAAGTTCATCAGCATGGTCAGGGCTCTCTACTTTCGTCCTAGCTCTGCTGTTGTCATACAAGATCGCGTCTCGGAGTCGTTCGGTGTGTGCCGTGGAGTCCGACAGGGCGACCCACTGTCACCCGCTCTCTATGTGCTCGCATTCGAGCCGCTCTTGCAGAGGCTTTCTAAAGACACCAGCATAGGCAGATTTCCCCTTCCGCCAGGTTCCCCCCCGGTAGCAATGTTTGCCTATGCAGATGACCTCTCTATTGTCGTCCCGGACGAGGCAACTGTTTGTACCGTCTTGGATGTTATGGAGGGGTACTGCTCGGCGAGCGGCGCCAGAATAAATAAGTCGAAGAGCGCAGTCATGTATCTGAACTGCGCTCCCTCCAGTCCACGTCCTGTACATGGCCTCCCGATACAGAAGCGCCTACGTATATTAGGTTTCCATTTCGAGCCAGATGGCCTGACTACCGAAAACTGGCGGTTAGCAAGGCAAAAGCTGACTGACAGGATTAAGAAACTCGGTGCCTTGTCTTGTCCGCTTACAGCTAGGGCCACGATAATTCGATCACTGTTGTTCAGTTTCCTTACGTACATAGGTTCGGTTATGCCAGTTAAACCCCACACCAAAGTTATCTTAGAAAAGAAAGTTCTCAAATTCTTTTGGGGTCGTGCCTCTCCTTTTGTGGCGCGCCCCGTGTTGAAGTTGCGCAGGGACGAAGGAGGACTAGGTATTCCCGACCTTAGCGTTGTGACCACGGCACTACATGTTAAATGGACACGGGTAGCTCTTGATTCAGATATGCTCCTTACTAGAAACTTCGCATCGTATTTCCTGAGCACCAGGCTGAGGTTGTTCTCGCCTGGGGCATTTTCGAATTCCGTGCCTCGGGCGGGAACGCCTTCTGCCTTCTATGCAGGGGCCGCTTCTACTTTGGCCCGTCTCCAAGAGGTCGACCCCGAGATAGATTTAGTTTCAATCGAACTCCGCGAGTTAGTCGATAGACTCGCTCCCGAGTTACCTGAACGCTATAGAGAACACGACCTGTCCGAATACAGTCATAACTGGCGGTTAATTACTGCCAGTTTCCTGGACGCCAAGCGCGCTACATTCATGTATCGCCTGGCCAGAGATCGCCTGCCTCTAAGGTTCAGGCCCTTCGCAAGAATTGCTCAACGAGGAGCGTGCCCTTTTTGTGGCACTTTGGAGGACCTGGTTCACGTGTTCTCTCAGTGCGCACTACCAGCTGCCCTCCATCGAAGGATAGCTAGCTTGTTTGGCCACCCAGGTGTTCCTTTCAACACCGTTCGTTTTCTCCATCCCCTGTCGCGACAAGCGGCTAAGCAATACGTGCTTCTGCTTGTTGAGTGCTCGCACCAAGTGTGGGTTGCACGGTGCTGTGCCGTCTTTGACGGCAAGCGACCCGGGCTTCACGAAGTACTTGCAAAAGTACGGAAGGAGGTCTGGTTCGTTCTCCACCGAGAGTGGCAGCGCCTAGGTGCAAAGAAGTTTTACGAGACGTGGCACCGTCCGGAAGTGATTTTCAGTGAGGCTGGAGGGCAGATAACCATCAACTTCTAATGATGGCTTTCTCTAAGGCTCCACGACTAGGCCTAGTGAGCCAGTCGCCCCCGAGTTTGGTCTGCATGGTCTTTCACCCGAGCTTCGCATGTACTAAGGTGGTCCTGTCACCTTGTCGGGCTTTACCCGCAAGGTCCGTGTTGGCCCCTTCTGTAGGCTCGGCTACTTTACTCGTCGAGGCGGAAGGTGGTTCCCTTCTTCGAGAAGGACTAAGCCGGCTTTCAGCCGTGCCGGTTTCCATGGGTACGTCTGGTTTGCGTGCAGCGGCACTGGCCTCTGCACCAAATAGTAGTCCCGTAGACCCCACAGGATGGATTGTGTCTTACTGCGCCCTTGTGGTGAGGAGACGGGCCATGACCGCAAAGCGCCTCGCGCTGAGCGATAGCCCACCTGCCCTGAGGGGGTGTCGTCGCAGGCTCTCAGCCGCGAGACAGTGTGAGACACGGGCACTTTGGTTGTGGTGACTGAAGTTACTGCGACCGAGGGCTGTCCCGCTGCCACGTTTTTGGGTACGTCCGCTTTGCGTGTGGTGGCGAGAGCTACCGTGTCGAAGGGTAGCCCCTGTGTCAAGTCTCGCTGGGCCCTATCGGTCAGGAGACGGGCCATGACCGCAGCGCACCCTACGTGCTGCGATAGCCCACCTTGCCGGGGTACGTTCACTTTGCGCGTTGCGACTGAAGTTGCTTCGCCGGAGGGTAGTCCCTTTGTCGGGCCTCCCCGGCTTGTACGCCGGGAGGCAGGCCGCGTCTGTTCGGCGCCTGGCGCCGAACGGTGGCCCCCTTGCCAGGGCATGGCCGTCTGCCCGAAACAAATCTTCCCCCCAAACAACCCTGGGGGGAGGTGGTACCGGGACAGACGTAGGATGATGATGGGTTGATGAGTTAAGTGTGACTCTGGGACAAAGCGTTTCGGCGCCGCGTCTCCTTCCTATCTGACAACGGTACCACGTTCGTGGTTTGTGAAACCACTAGTTCTCTTCTCTTCTGTCATCTCGACAACTCCCTCTAAAGATGTAAATAAATCCGTTAAGTTTGCTCAAAGCTCTCCCCTAGTCCTTGGCTCGACGGAGCGACGGCGATCGGCCCCGCTACCCGCAGACGGCGACTGGCCCCGCTACCAGCAGACTGCGGTCGCCGCGACGCGCTACAACTGGTGGCAGCGGTGGGATGCCATCAGCAGCGACGTTCCTTCCGAACCGCAACACCGTTGAGGGAGCACGTCAAAACGATGCGTAAAGGTGATCGGGTGCATCTTCGGGCCCACGTTAAATCGTGCTCGTGTGCGCGACCTCTAGCGCAAGTTTAAATCTTTGTAGAAAACGAGGACCAAATTGCGAGGGATCTCAATTCCACTTTTTATTTTCAGTCGACAGTTTTCATGGCGACATGTGTGATGTTATTCAGCCATGCCACTGCACCTGCTTGGAAGTCTGCTTAGTTTTCAATGTTTTACCTCCAATGAACTGTTGGTAGTTGACGATTTGCTGTCTCTTCTTTCATGTTTCGTGCACATTTGCCTACAATGTTCAGTATAACTGAAAATTGTAGGCGTAATAGTTTAAGACTGAAAATCCGCTGAATATCAGTAAATATGGCCAATGCCACCCTATTTGATATTGAGCGGAAGAAATGGACGAAGAGCGAATAAATTATGCGTGAAACATGACCGATGGTCAGAGCAACATGGTTACCAAGAGTGGGAAGCGCAGCCGGAAATGACAGCAGCTTGTGTAGAAGGACGAAATTAAGAAATCTACAAGCATCCACGGAATCGGTCAACTTACGATAGGGCAAGCTGTAGATCAAGAGGCTTGAAGTAAGCATAACATTCGCTGATGACAACTGTTACGATAAACTACTGCACTTGCTCTAATCAACTGATTCTCTTCATAGTGGGCCTCTCGGCAGACTTACCTTTCAAACATGAAAGTTGGTTATACTGATGATTCTAGGACACTGCACACACACTTAAACACGTTTTATTTCACAAATGCATGAAAAGCATGCTATGTTTCTGTAAAATCTCTATGTTCAACTTTAGGAAACAAACACTGCCGGGTCGCGAAAATAAGGAGAAGACATTGTTTGGCCAGCAATAGGAACAGCGGTTTGATCTGTGCGCGCGGAATTTTTTTTCCAAGGCTAGAAAACAGTGCATAGCATGCTAAAATATGTGGCCTTTATATCCTTGTGACAAGGAAAGTAAGAGTAGCAGCTCAAGTTTGCTTTAGTAAAACAAAGCGACCTCGAAGACGAAAAAAAAATTGGTTTCTCAATAAGTCCTCCGTTTTTAAAGCCTAAAATTGCGAACATTAGAACGAGACAAAAAACACTTATAAAACAGTTAAAACGAAACAACAACTCAACTTTCCTGGAACGCTCCGAGCGCTCACAAGGAAAGTCTCGAAGATCACGCACCCGGCGATGTAGAGAAGCGTCCTATCGGCTCACCAGCGCCACGCACCAAAATGTTTTCGCGCAAGGAAAAAAAAAAGTAAACCACTCGCGCATCACCCACCACTACTTGTTCCTTGGAAATCGTCTTCGAAACTAGTTGTTCCTTCGGAACTGTCTTCACGTCCGAGACGTGGCACACATTGGTCCCGTTTATCTGCGCTGTTGACGCTGCACGCACCGCGGAACAGCCATCTTGTTTGCTTCATCGTTCGATGACCACGCACGCGCCGCTTCAAGAAGCGCGTGCCGTCCGCAACTTGGAAGGGCGTCTAGTAGATGTTGGACGATATCCAGTCGGACGAACTGCTGACCCTGTGGTAAATGCCGGGCTGGTAGTTTTTGGCGCAAGAGTAGCCCGCCGACACGATGCCGATCAGGTAGTAGACGCCGTAATCGTTCATCATCAATGGACCACCCGAGTCACCCTGCAAAAGGTGGCACAAACAAAAACAGAAAACACGAGACATAAGTGATTCCTTAGGCTATGAGCTTGTGTAGTGGAACAACGCGAGTTTCAGTGAATTTGATTGCGATCCTGTTTGCTTTGTTTTCCCGGTGAAGCGAATTCATATCGACAATTTGAAATAAAGTAACTTGAAAAAAATATTTCCCATAATTTTGCGGTGAAAACGTAAGTTAGTATTCGGCCACTGAGAAGGATTGTCTCATTGAATGCATGAGCAAGCTAGTGCCACGTTGCTCATGGGACAATCACATTAGAAAGTCATTACAAAATGTCCTCTTTTGGGATGAGTGGCTGCCTAGATTGCTTTGGTACGCTTGAATTTGGCGCGGAGTACACTTCGTAATGTGCCAGGGACACTTCGCTGCTCATTTCTTTACCTACTTTAACGAAACGTGTTATGCCCCACGCAAGCATACCTATGCAATGTGAGAAAGTGTCAACCATGGACGCCTGATTGAGACATTCTCATCGAACTGCTTCATCATTGGTGCACCATTAAACATCAATCTTCGCCCTATTCACTTATTTTCGCGCACGGATGCAACGCATGTGCCATGTTAAAAGAGGCATGCATCGTATTAACAAGCCCCATGTTTTTTAAGACACTGACGCCGTATTCACATTTCACTCGAACACCCTGCCATCTCGCGACAAGTTTATGCGATTCGCTCAACACGTCTTTCCAGCAGTGTTGCCGAGTTCTAGACTGAAACAGATATACATAACTGTTCGGCGTCCCAAAACCACAATATAATTGCGAGCGACGCAGTGGTGGAGAGCTTCAGAAGTTTAGACTAAGGTATCCACTAGCTACACCATGAATCATTTTTTTTTGAATTAGGACAGCATCCACAGCGGCATTATTCGTCTTTCTGTGGATAATCGAGGTACCCGATACATATCTGTAAGTTATGCTTTGCAATTTGTTGATACGAAATGTGAATAAGGACAATGGATAATTACACCGGAGCCTGTAGTAGCTTGCTTGTTAATCCCGCACTCAGAGCCGCTCCCGTTATCAAATCATTTCGAAATTGGCGACCTGAGTGTATCAACAGCTATTTTAGTGCTGCTTGCCTTTTAAGAAACGGAAGTATAGGCCTGCACTCCATACTTAGCGGGCACAAAGTCTGAAAAACATTTTTCGGCGGGTCTTTAGTGCAAGTGAAACCATATATTGCAACACGTTTTTGTTGAATGTGAAAGCTGATGTGCGGGAGAATAAGTTGAGAAAGTAAATAAAAATATCGAGAATGTTTTTTTAATCGTCGTCAGAAGTTTACTTTGCATGCTCTTTTCTTAAAGTTAGTGCAATTATATTTTAATTGAAAACTGTTTTTTAGATAAGCCTGGGCAGTTTTTTAAAATATTCACGCTAAAAAAGTAATGCGGAATTTTCACTGCTCTGTCAGAAGTAGTTTTTGAAATAAAGTGCTGCGAAATAGGCAAAATAAAGAATGCGTTTTAGGTCGAATTACAGAATCTTTATTGAAAAATATACACTACGCATAGAATCGAAATACGAGTGATCGTAGGTGCAACTACAAATTTTTTAGCTAGAAACAGGTTCATCGCACTGACATATTTTGTCTAATTCGTTCCAGAATTTAAAAAAAAAAAAACAGCAGAGCAAGTAAGCGTGGCACTTCACCTTCTCGTCATAAATTTACTGTGCCGCAAAGAAATTTTTATAGCCAAATCGATTGCGGATATATTTTAACTGATCAGGTAACCATATATGAAATAGAATGGAAAAAACTATTTCAGTCCTGCAGGACGCGTTTAGCGGGCGTTTCCATCTTGAAAGAAACTTAAAAGGTCGACCAGCCATGCTTTGTTCGATCTTGCGTGGAATCGCCCAGTATATATGGGACGCCCAGAACACTTCAACAATCTAATACGAAGAACTGTTACAGTTATTGTTAGCCATTACTACGCGTTTAGACATTAGACACCCTTGCGCTTATTGAACAGGCTTCTAGGGAAAGCGGTGACCATTGGCTACAGTCTGCTGGCTCTCGAGCTCTACCGAGTGTGGTATCGCTAACGGGACCTTACAAAATACCGTTCCAGGTTTGTCGCTGCCCACATGAACTCGCAAGTATACCACAGGCTGCCTCCTAGCTCTTTCCTCCGAAACCAGGTCACAATAGAAAAAACACTGTTCAAGAGGTGCAATGCACTTGAAAACGAGAATATAGCATAAAATCCACACAGGGGTTAGCAGAGATCAGTGGGTGAGTAGAGCGCACAAAATATACCGATGAACACCGAACTACCCGCGCAAAGCGTCAATTACGGCAGCGCCTCAGCGACGAATAAGGAATGCAGACATAAGGGGTAGAGTGGTATCCTATCCCATGCACGGTCCAATGGGAACGTCGCGCGTATATATATATATATCTCTCTAAGCCCTCTGGCGATGACGACAGAGTGTGCCGTCGAAAGCGCCGATCTTTTCAAGCACCCACCATTCACCCTCCCGCAAAAACCTCGGCATTGTTGGGCGCCGTAAAAAACACGGAGCTTATATAACGGGGTCGCGCATTGTGCCTTTCTTTTTCCTGCTGCACGCACCACCGTTATTTTCGTAGCACCGTTTCACGGCTCAGACTGTCAATTTTGTTCTCCCGCCAGGCACGTTGAATGCCGTGTAATGAGAAAGCCCGCCGTAGAACCGAGGTGCACCTGTCTTATGACGCGGTACAAGTCTCTCTCCTACACGCCCGCGTTGCGACCCCTTAAGTGATAACGACTATATAACAGATACAAGGCGCAGACGAGGTAGGACACAATGACCGGTACCAGGATAGCTCCTGCGGTGCTTTCGACGCCGTCGTGTATAGAAACGATAGCGAACGGCGCTCGTTTCTGGTGGGCGACCGTGCGCGCCGTGGTTGTTGGCGACCGAAGGGTGACGCGGGAAACGAAGTGGCGTCTCAGTGAGGAGAACGAAAAAGGAGGTGCCCTTGCCTGACAGGAGTCCTTGCCCCCGCGCTCGTAGCCCGCGCAGAGCATTTCGTCGTGGATGCGAATGTTGATGCCCTGTCGCCGGTGCCAGTTCTCACAGACCTCGTTGGGCAGCACTGGAACGTGGACGTACTGCAGAACACGTGGTCGCACCTTAGAGCCTGAAAGAGTGACGACAAAAAAAAAATGAAAATGAGTGTAATCGTTGGCTTGGCTCTCTGGTGAGGTGCGCAAAAATGTAAATTGCACGAGCCAGAAAGAGTGAAGAATAGTTATTGACCAGCCTCGTTGGCGGCGTAGACAACAATGTAGATTGCGCTAAAACCGTCCACGCTTTTATGCAGGTGATGAAGCGTATCGAACGTCCAGGTAGGCATACACCAGGGTGTAGAGGTATCAAGGGCAGCGACTTCTATGTAGACCGGAGTGTTTAGAGCAAGTACAGCTCCTAGGTTACTAGAACTGCACATTGTTTTCAATCCAAACCTGAGTCGGAGTAATAGGTTTTTATTTTTTATTTTTACAGTACTAGTTTTCCTGGCACGCACGCGAGCATTCCTGAAATGACTTTTCCAGACAATTTATGAATGGTAACTGCCAATATCTCAAAAAGGCGAGTGTGGAGCTGGGCATATTGGTAGAATATATTCTGCGTAGATTGCGTACACACACGTGTAAAAGAGTTTTAGCACCTACGGCGTCCGATTGTGTATTGCCCCTGCTTTTTTTTTTCTTTTTTTAAAACAGTAAGTTCGAACATGCCACGTGTAAACGCGTATCATAACTTTGTCAAAAACTTGACAATTGGGAAGACTTCGTTCCAAGCAAGCATATCTTTTTTCCCAATGGCACCACGGATGTGCGGTTAACGGTTGGCCGATAAAAAATAGCAGCTCGTCTTTTTCGTTGTGCAGATGGAAGCACACTTGTCTAGAGCATGAAGCGTGTGGCTGTGGAGGCTGTCGTCCGCATCTTCCACATCGCGTTAGCTACAAGCTTCTGTTCATGCTTTAATTGGTACAAGGACTGAGCATTCAGTGCGACTTTGTCAGGTGTCGTTACGGCATCCGTCTTTGCATGCTTCCACATAAAACAGCTGAGGTGGCTGCCTGCGCGCTATAAGAAAGTTTTGTTTCGTCTACACGATGTAATGTCCTCGATAAACCCTGTCTAAATATGGTAGAGAATTGAGAGTTTCTCGATGAACTTTCGGCGGAATAATTACTCTGTAAATTTGCATTGGGAGCGTGTGAAGCTGAGGTATTGTAAGCATAATATTTGGAATGACAGAAGCATTATTAAGCAATCTCGATATTCGATAGTATTTGCGCCCCCCCCCCCCCCCATCTTTCTTTATACAGAAGGCTGGCGTCGAACACGGTGTATCCACTAAAGTCATTGTCCTCGTTCCATGATAGTCTATGAGTACCACGCAATATTTGCCGTTGGTGATTTGTTATACATACCTGTGCGTAAACTTTATTTCGCGTGTCTTCTCCCTCTATCTCCCAATGACACCCCAATTCTACATTACAGCTGCTCAAAATCCCCCACTAGTGTACAAAACAATAAGTCTAGTGATCATACAACGCGGAGGCGTTGTATGCCGATCCTGGACTCATTGAATTCGATATGATTACAAGAGAACCCGTAGTGGAGGGCTCCGGAAATTTTGACCACCTGGGGTCGTTCAACGTGCACGTAAATCTATTTTAAGTGCATGGCTCTCAAGCGTTCTCGCCTGCATAAAAAATTCGGCCGGAATTCGATCTCGCTACCTGTGGCGCAGCAGTTGAAAACCATAAACACTGGACAATCAAGGCGGGTCTAAAGGCAGTGCAAGTAGAGAATTACCTCAATTTTACTGTGTTCTTGTCATATTGTGGTCGCGCTGCCCAGAGGTAAAGTGTCAGACGGGAGACTGGTTGAGTTGGCTGAAAGCTTAAATGCATGGTGCTTGAACAACGTGCAAGACAGGAGTAGGGTATGAAATACCCACGAAGCTCTTTTTCTTTTGGTACGTTTCTTTCCTTCCTTTGTCCTGTCTCATGCGCCGTTGTTCAAGCACCACGCACACAAATGAAAGATGTACTACGTGCCAGGCTCGAGTGCTCCCCAACCGGCGGCCTCGGCGACTCGGGCCACGAATTGGGCATCCTTTGGCGGTAGGCATATGGGCAACACGTTGTCCCTGTAGGTCACCGGCCTGTCCAGCACCAGCACGGCCACATCGTAGCGGTCAGCCTGCGGCGTGAACCTGAAGTCCGGGTGCACACGGATCTGGCGCACCCCGAACGTCTCGCTCGGCAGGCTCTCGACGTCAGAGTTGAGAACGTAGTCGCCTAGCGTTACGCGAATGCTTGACGGGTTGTACTGGTACCTGCGATATCAGTTATAAGAACGTAAGATCGTTTGATTATCGTGGTTTTCACAATGTGGCGCAAAAGCATGCACGCATAAAATCAAAGGACATATTGCTCGTAACGAATAGGTGTGCAGAAAGTAATCGAGATCTCGGTCTGCACAAGGTTATTGCCTTTACATTTGAGCCATATTAGATTTGATCGCCAACATGTGAATAAACTTAACAATAATGTTTGGTACGATAAATATTAATCACGCACAAGAGCTCACATTTCAGTTCTAACAACGGCACTACCTGCTGTATATACCTAATTATCGCGGTTTATTATCAATAACAAAGTGATTCAGACATTAGAATACCTTAGTTTTATTTTTCGCTAATTGACCGATCTCATCTTCATCTTGTCACCAAACGCATGAAGAACACCCGTTGTGGCTTTTACACTCGGTGTTATGGGTGACCATCCAATACGATTTTGATTCTGCTTGAAGAGATTCTTACTACGTTTTCCACCGTATGTGTGCATGTTATTTTTAATTTCACATTTTTAATCAATAAATTGCAGTGTGTTTCAAGACTGACATATATTCCTCTAAAGCAGCTTGCTTTCCTGCATTGTCACGTTCATGTTCAAAAAATCACAGTAGAGACTGAACTAGCCTGAAAGGTTTTCTCTTCATAGTTGTACGGTAATAAAGACACCAGAGTCCCAATGCAAGGACCATTCGGAAATATTTACACTGATAAGAATTAGAAAAAAAAAAACGGATGATTGTTAACGAAGAGTTTGAAAAGGAAATGAGAATCTTTTCTCGAATGTATTGGGCAGAAACATGGGCTATTACTTGTATTCGAATACGAGTTATCAGTCACCTTCGCCATGATAGCAACAGAATAATGTAAAATATATAACAGTAATAATACATATTATGGTGGAAGTAAACTGACTAGCTATTAAGCTATTACTCTGGTCAATACCAGTCATTATTAAATTGATGCCCACAAAAACAGTGCTTAGTTTAGCCGAAGAAATATTAAGGAACGCAACCCACATGAACAGAAAACCGAAAGGCGACAGGATAGGATTTTTTTTTTACTGTCTATGTGCGTTGCGCCCCCTAATATTTCTTCAGTATGAACCAACCAGCCCAACAACACGTTCTAGTAAGTTACAGAAAAGATAAACGAGTGACACGTTGTCTTCCATTTCTATTTGCCCCCTCAGTGTGTTCAAATGACTCTCTTGGCGTGTTCACAATTTTTTACCTCAACGTAAAGAGATGGTCGCTTTGCGACCTGATTGTTGAGTACGAAAGTTTTCTAAAGAGCAGTAATGAACGACCAAATGAAAAACGTTAGCGACATTTAAATTGGAATCAAATTAAAACCATGGAGTGACTTTTGGGACCCAGTCTTGCGATAATCCCCCCTCCCAAAAAAAAATTGTGAAGGACGCGTGAAATGACATGCTATACTTCACCTGCCCTGGAAGCATACGCGTATATATATAGAAAACTAGAATAATTGTTTCTTGGGCTAGTTCGTCTTTATTATGGCAGATGTATATTAGCGCAAAAATCAAGACAAGATCAGAAACAGAACAGCTACTTAACTGCTAAATAGCAGGGAAAGTTAGATATGTATACTTTCGTCAAGAACACGCATGCAGAATAAAAACAACGGGATGTGTGTCTCATGGTCTGTCGACCAAGAAATCCACCTCAATAAAATATTCTATTGTATCAAGACATGCCGACTATTACTGCATATAGAATTAGCCTGTCTGCTCTCTGGTGCTGTCCGTTCCTTTTTTTTTTTCGCGCGAAATTTTTCTTTATTATTTTTACAGTTTAATACGCACATACGAAGCCGAGCTGCCCGTTCTCAGCTGACCATGTGTACAGAATGAAATATCAAGTTGCAAGAGAGACGTCACACAATACGCGCACCAAGACTGAAAAAGTAGGCATTATACGAGGTAACCAATGAAGAGTATGATAAACATGTCAAAACGCATGTACGCCCCTTACACCAGCATTACGCAAGAATACTTGATTTATTTAAAAATCTTGTGTTTACATAAACCTAACAAAGGCGGTGTGTGGTACAAGTTTTGTGCGGCTTCACTGACATGTTTCCGGGCACTGCCGGTATCGATGATCAAGAGATGATAAACTTCTTGAGTAATGGTCGTCCCTTAGGGATAGATTGCGCGCATTTGTTCAAGTTTTTTTAAGCGTCATCACACCCTTCGGTGGTTTGAGTGTGTGGAGAACAGTTTTCTTTTTGTTGTCTATTGCCCACAAATTTATCACGTGCCTGTAGAAGTCTTTTGCCGTCTTTACTGGGATACACAAGTGTCCTGCGAAAAAGCCAAAATCGTGACCTTCGGAATTCGTTACAGCAGATCGGTCGCTAATAGTACCCTTTGAAAGTTTTACATCGGGAAAACGCAGGCGCATTTTCTTGTCTGGTATATTTGCGTTCAAAGAATATATAGACCCAAAGCTAGTACGTTTGTACTTCACTAGGCTATAGTAGTGCGAAATTTAGAGAAACACCAACAACAACATACTACCGGATAGCACGGAAGTTACCGTGGTACTGCATTTCTTAAGTGTTACTTTGCAATACAGTTATTTTTTCCCGTGTTTGTTTCATTGTTGAGGAGTACGTTCGTTTCTACTAGCATAGATCCGTGTTGCACGTCGTCTTGTCATTTCACGTTTGCTTTATGAAACTTATTTTATTCCTATTCAGTCCTCTTAAAAAAGCAGGCAGGCGTGGTTCTCTTGGTGGGAGTATTGAGCGTCCTGTGAATGTCATGTGTATTAGTAATTTAGATAGGAAGCAATTTTTATAGTTCTATTTTACAGACAAAAGTCAAACAGAGTATTGTGAAGCCTGACGACACGTATTTGTGCCAGCGTACACTGATCTACCCAACTCGACTAACTCGTGGCTCGGCTCATGTGACCTCAGTAACTGAGGCAGTCTGGTGATGATATATTATCGAGTTTAACGTCCCTAAACCAGGACATGATTACGGAATAAGCCGTAGAGGAGGGCTCCGGAAATTTCTCTCGTCTGGTGTCCGTTTACGTGCGCTGGCAGTACACAGGATTTAACCGTTTCGTCTCTATCGAAACATAACCGCCAAGACCGGGATCGAACCAACGACCTACAGTGAGCAGCCGAGCACCATAGCCAACTTCACCACGGCGGACTGCCGTGCAATCAATATCACACAATGCTTTCTATCACGAAAAGCAAGACAAAGTGAAACCACTGAGTTAACGCGAGTGGTAAACACACGGAGGAATGACTGCACTCTCACTTGGCAACGCAGTGTCCGGCCGTGACAACGTGCTGCCGGGAGACGAGTGTTCCCCCGCACCGGCTGCCGGCAACCTGAATGAACGCCTGCCAGGGAAACTGGCCGAACTCCGCCTCCTTGCCTCCCACGATGCGGCTGATACGACCGCCACTACGACCGCAGTCTGTAAGAGAAAGACAGGACGCAACAAGACGGGGTAAGCAATGTATCGACAACATGTGTATTAAATCTATTATCATGCATCAGTAACAATGAATCATGCAAGTGATTTGGGACATGTAAGATAACGTGACGTCCTTGCACTTGAAGTTCATCAATGCGAAAATGTGCAGAGTACTTTGCGTTTGTTTTAGGTAGTAAAAAGCGCCAGAGCAGAATGGTCCCACAATTTGCCATTGCGGAGTGAGAGTCTTACTTTTGAGACTTGCACGCGGGCTTTTCCAGCGCTTTATTATTGTCCCAATTCACAAACTTTACGACTATTCGCTAGCAATCAGGTACAACCAATCTGTTTTTCAGAACAACCGTGCCTTCTAGGACGTCATTGTATTGGAAACACTACTCACTACCCTACTCGTCAACTCCGACACTGGACCATACCGTTGTGTAGAACAAATTTTAGGCGACAGATGCCGCGTTTCAACATTTCACTTCTACTGAATAAACTATTTAAAAAATTACCTATTGAAAAATGCAGTGCAATTGTAAGAGAAATGCTTTTATTGTGACAATCAGGAGACTCTGGTTTGTTTAGTTTTTATAATGTGTAATTTTTGTATGATGTGCGAAGAAAATTGTTCGCGTATAGAAAATATTGGTGTTATGTTATATGTTGGATAGTTCTATGAAATTCATTTAGCTTGAAACTGCTCATGTATATCAGTAGTTCGTGCATAGCATTGTTTACATACATATCTACACTTCGACTGCGCTCTTTTTTTTCTCATGCTCTGTTTTTTTCACCCACGATGTATGTCTTCGTTGCTTGCCATGTATGGGGTCGTCCTCATGTGGCAGACACCGCTTTTCTCCCTTTCCTGCCCTCAACCTTGAGATGAAATAAAATTGAATTGAATAGAATTATAGAATCTCCATCAAAGAATGAATTATACATGGGTATAGCTTGTGTTGTATAATGATGGCTGTCTAAAAATAGGAGTGGGACGTCGGCCGCATTTATCTTCAAGCAGCTTGATCGGGAACGACCTGCACTGGTCATTCACGATCCATTCTCGCATTCTAGGGGATGATTCTTGAAAGGCGTGGCTAAACAAAACGGCCTATCTTAACCAAAAGAACAGAACGTATCTAGTACATCGTCCTCGACATTACGACACAAAGCGACGACAGATCCGGAAGTTTATTTCTGTCAGCGTAGGCGCTGACATGTTTGTTCGCCATGACAATTATAATATCTGGGGTTTTACATGCCAATACCATGGCATGACTAATACACTGTAGTAAAGGGCTCCGGACATTTCGTTCACCTTAGGTTCTTTTAACATCTACAGACATCGTACAGTACAAGAGTCTCCGGCATTTCGCTTCCATCGAAATGTGACCGCCGGAACCGGGATCGAACACTGCGATGTTCGGCTCAGAACGCGAGCAGCATAATCGCTGATCCACGGCGGCGAACTTCGCCGCGATAATTATCGACAGTGGCTGATACAACAGGCAAATGCTCATTAGGTACAGAAGAGTCGCGATCAGAGTGTCAGGCATTGCTCTGACATGTCACGTGCCAAGCAAACGCAGTTGTGTCAACCCTCTCCAACTGTATTGTGACTATAAAATCGACTATTTTGCTGCGCAAGTGCTTGTTTACCCACACGTCGTAGCCCTGACCCTGATGAAAGCTTTTGAGATAGTGTAGAGTCAGGATGGTGGGCCGTACGTGGCCAAAGCGCGCGTTCCTTACAGGGGTCGTTTTTGACGGGTCCGTAGTAGCGCGGCTTGATGACCGCGTCCGAGGGCGTGATGCAGCACGACATGAGTGGACCGCACGAAGAGCCCAGAGACCCGCCGGCCATCCAGCAATGCAGGAAGAACGTGCACCGGGAGCCTCCGAAGCAGGCGTCCGAGCCGCTACCCGTTCTTCCCGGGCGTACGAATGGCGGCCTCCTCAGGAACTTGGTGAGGCCGCCCGACGACGCCGCCGGCTGGTAGGCCGCGGCGGGCTTCGGGGCCGCAGCGCCGGGGCCACTCTCGTCGGTGGACTCCACCAGGGGCCTCGCGGAAGACGACGTCAGCGGGGGCGCCGCAGCGGGAGGCCTCAGCTGCACCGCCGTCGCCGCTTCCAGGTGTGGCGCAGGCTTCGCCACGAAGGGAGCCATCTCGTACGGTGGCCTGCGAATAAGTCGTGAGTGTGCGCGCGCTCACCGAGCACGTACACGGAAAGCGGCGCCACACGCCTCAATCACAGGGCTTCGCGGAAGCGGTGCATGCCACGGAAGCGGGGACTTGGGCGACCAAGCGCGAAATGCGTCCGTGTCGCGCATCCAGAGGGCTAGCTATATGGGCGTCTACGTAGCTGGCGGCGTTCCACATTCTTCCCGAATACCGAATGCTTTGTAGCATCCAAAACGTATAGACGCCTTGCCATAGATCGAATCCTAGTTACCCCGTTTATTTTTTGAATATTTAGGATGCAATCTACTATGCCCGCCATTCTTGCTATATTGGCGATGCAGAAAGAACAGACTACTCAAGTTAGTGCTAACTATTAGCCTGAGACAGTGAAGTAAAAATGGTATAGGAAATACGTGGTACTTTTATCTGACAGTGGCGTTCTCTCTGCAAAGCATTGACAATGCAGGAACATAAAGCTGCAGAAACAAGTCACGCAATCTCACAGCGATCGCAGTTCTAGCAATGCCATTTTCACTGTCACTATGGGCAATCAAGCAATGGTCCTTTAGTTTTTATTACCTTTTAACAACAATAGTTTGTATTCACACGTGTTTCAACTGATCTGGAAAAATTGATGCAGTTTCATAACCCATGGCCATGATTTAGGGGACCAGTTGAAGGTAATTGCCTTACGCGAGGTACTTAACTCCAGTTAAACAGTGTAATATTAAATAACCGTGATCGCAAAGCTCGACTATACTCCTGATGCTTCATTTTAAGCTTAAATCTGAAGGTCAAAAGCTCCCATCTTTTCCAAACACTGAACATCAGCAACGCAAGTTAAGTTGGGAGTCATTTCTATTGTATATTCTGCAATGAAATCCGCATTAACAAGAGTTAATCAATGATGAGCCCACACTACATGTCACATAGAAATGATCACTTAAAAAAAATTCGTGAGGTCAGCTGTACTGGTGCCTTTGCAAATTTTTTTCGTTTTACCATTTGCGAATGGAATAATTTGCATGCGTGTATTGTTGATCTATGCGATGATCTATGCCGTTTTCGACGGCGCCAACGTGCGCTTTGTTCGACTGTAATACTGTTTTTCCCTCACCCCCTACAATAATGCTTAGATTGCACTAATAAATAAATAAATAAATAAATAAATAAATAAAATATATTAAATAAATAAATTAGAGTATACTACTACATTAGTTCACAATTTTAAGGCACAATAAGACACTCAGGCGTCCCTAACATTTTCATCTCGCGCAGCACATGCAGCAAAAGCTGTAGGTCTAGTCAACCGACGAGAATTAACATACCGAAAAAAAAAAAAACAGGATACTACGTAGCTGTCCCTCTCAGCTTTTCCTCCTCGACATCACTTCCAGTTCCCACGCCCTGCTGTGCAATAAAATGCTTGGTACTGTTTGGATAAGCCCGACCAAGCATTTACTTAGATTGATGAGTTGTGTACCAATTACTGAGTGGCTTTAAGTTGGTTATCAACCTATCAGTCATGCATTTTTTGTGTCAGGCTATGCCCATACAAGGACTTTCGGTTAAAAATTAGTGCCTTTACTTCAGTACTCTGTCTAAGATGTATTGGGTATTATCGACTGCCTATTGCATGGCTATTCATTGGGAGTCACAAGACATCGGTGATGAACATGAGTCGGCCTAAGGTTGTACAGGCATTTTGCAGTATTTATGAGCTATTGCTCGATTATCAATTACTGAATAAATGGTGATTGCTTGGATATCACCAAGCTTTGGCTTTGTATTCGGATCATACTAAACACCTTCAAGAACACTAGAATTAATTGGATATTGGTAAGCAAATAATTGGAAATTGATCGGCCATCGACACGGCAACGCTTGGAGCTAGTTTACACATACTTGCTTTCAGTGCACATACCCGTCAAAGCCAGGTTGAAATTTTGCGAACTATGAGTGGATGAGCGGCCAGTATACAAGCAGCTCCAACGATAAGATGTGCATAGCTTACGACTGTATGCTAACGATGAGCTTTTTTTAAGGACCAACCTGTATGCTGGAGGCCCATAGGGTCTCCGTGGTGGCCTCGGTATCGTCCGAAGAGGTTGCTGAGGGTACCGAGGCTTGTAGTAATAACGAGTCTTTGGCCGTGGCCGGTACGAATTATAAGAGTATGGGGCTCTGGGCCGATGGTACGATCGATGGTGGTAGTATGGCCGCGTTGGAGGCTTCGGTCGCCAGATGGGGTGCATGGGGCGATAGGCAAATGGTGCTGAGTAGTAAGGGTTTATATATCCTGCAAATAGAAAATAGAACGACATGGCACGAACATGGAGTTTTAGCGGCCCCGATATCCGTACAACATTTGCAGCGAAACTCTGATCCAGTCCATAGGCGCAGATGACATTATCGCACATTTAAGTTTCGTTATACACAAGTTGCTGTCGAGAGGCATATGCAAAGAACAGAGGGGGGGGGGGGGGGGGCACGCAATCTCCCCACGCATTGTATTAAAATAAGGGCATCGGCAAATGTCTACGCTCAGATAAACAATTTTCTTTAGTAAATTGAATTTATTAGCTCTTTAGCCAAATAAAGGGGGTGTTTACAGCTTTCGTTGCAAGCCCAAAATGACTGGACGATTGTTTCATTTCGACAACTATATTTCCACGCTAGCGGGAGTGTGGGTGGGGGGGGGGGGGGTGGAGACTTCCCGAGGAAGAGGAAGCACAGGTCTTCGTGTGTTTAGGTCTTCGCGTGATTTTACTTGTAATGATACAGCTGTTAACTATGGGTGTAACATGTTGCCGGAACTTGTGGAATAGGTTGCCCTGGGTAAGTAGGAAATTGCACAAGATAGATGGTATGGCTAATGCCACCACCGGGGCATATTGCATCAAATAACATTAAGATCAGAAATGCGTATCGGGCTATCGGGTACCATTCAAACTGGTAATCGAAGTTAGGCGCAAGCAAGAGACCGCAAGAGGAAATTTGCGACAAGGGTTATGTCAACAATTTCTTGCTGCACTTATTGTAGTCGTAAATTGAAACATCTGACAATTAGTAGTAGCATGAATGGACGTATGTTTATGATGAACGTTGAGAAACCATATCGGAACATAAAATGTAAGTGTTGTACATGCGCCCGGTCTCCCGTATACTACTACTAAAATATTGCTAAAATCGAGCAGCAATATCTAAGCTGCACGATTGTTACAATGAGAAATATAAAAGCTTCGCTTGGTATTATAACCTTTACAGGTGGAGGCCCAGCCGCGTTATAAGCGAAAACGAAACCAGTTACATTCAATATAAGGGTCAGTTTGAACATCACATATCGCAGAGGAGACAATGCCCGGGGTTGCTTACTACATTTCAGTGTTTATAAGGATACTGTAAGCTTGTACGGGCTGTTACAGTGTAGAATTTGCACACAAAATACAAAGAAATCTGTCGCGGCGAAATAAAATACTCTCGAGGAAAAGAATATTCGTAACTAAAAACACCTTGAAAATGAGGTGTTTTACACGCTCAGGAGGGCGCATACTCACGTGGCGTGCTGTCAACTGCGTTGATTGTGATGTTGATGGTGTAGGCCCGGGCTAGGGAAGCAGCGTGGACAATCGTGGTCAGGCATAATGCTCGGAGGTTCATCGTGCAACCAGTTGCCGGGCGACAGCAGTCCTGCGACGATCGTCATGAGCGAAGGTGACGGCGAGGTCGACGAACACAGCGCGCTCGGGGCGGGGATGCGATCACGTCGCATCAATCTACCACTGCCGCCGTCAACCACACGCGACGGCACGCGGACATCCATGCCACTCCATCCAAGCGTACTCTCAGCTTCCTACCATTTCGTTTTTCATCGCTTTGTGCGCGGCAAGGTAGGCAGCAGGCTAATAGACTGCCTGCCCCCCTCCAACCGCCCACCCATCAAAAAGACAACCTCTAAATACAACCAATTACACTGGATAAGGACTCGCTTTCTATGGAGGCATATCCGCGGGGTACACGACGCGCTCTACAAAACCGGTGAACCGTTCAACTGCACTGTTTGTGTTGCCGGAGGGACGCGACTGTGATATACGGTTTGAGGGGCGGGTGCTTTCAATGCGGCGGCGGCAGTGCGACTGTTTGCACGCTAGCACGGCCGCCGCAGGTCGTTGACTGTCACTTTCAGGCGGGCACGCGGAACAGCGCCGATCGCAGTCCCGACACGACACGCAGGCACGCCGGTTTTAACCGAGCGTGGTACCGGCGGCGAAGCGACAGGCGGAATCGGTTCCACACTCGCGAATCCGCGCTCCGTCCCGCGCGGTGACGTGCCTTCTCCGACCCCGCGCGGAATATACACGAGCAAAATAAAAACTAAGGAAAGTTATAGCAGCGTCTTCCGGAGTTGCGAAAAGCGGATTTAGTCTCCGTCGGTCGACTGCAACCGATTAAGAATAGTAAAAAAAAATGCAGGAAGTGAGAAGTTGCTCCTGTACTACAAGCCGATCGACATGAACTCCCCCCCTCCCCCCTCCTTGCTCGATCGGGCATCGTATCGGGAACACGGCATCACCGTGGCAGATAAGGCCAGTCTAACTCATCGCGAAGCGCCTTTCCTATCGAGTCGGCTGCCTGCACAAAAAGGTCGCGAAGGTTGTGCGCCCGGCGATGCCGTTTTTAGACAAGGTTACTTCCAAAGCCAACCGGCGCGTCGCTCTTCCCGAGCGCTCGGCGAAATCCGCGCTTATTTCGGAGACATCCTCCGAACTGTATTCCTCGAGGAACGTCTCCTTCGACTTCCTTTTCAACCACGTATCGACCGTCTTGCGCGAGTGGTTTTTTCACTCGTGCGTTATGCCTGGCAGGTAAATATTTGCAAGTTCTCTCCTCCACGACTTTTTGTGGGCGAGTATTTGAGTCGGGCATTCGGCGCGGTTAAATGGCTTTCGCGCGTCGTATGCGCATGCAGATGAGGAAGTGGACGCCTGTATACATACACGCGCGCCGTTCCTTTATCGAGAAGCCAGCGCTGTGAATTATGGGCTCCGCAAGGCAATCGAGACGACCTCTCTCCAGTGGGCCATACGGGTGCCGCTGCGTAACACCGGTAGAGAAACAAAGGCCAGCGTGCGACCACCGCGCCGCATTGTTACTGTCGCTATCTTCGCGAATGGCTCTATTAGCCATGGCGTTGAAGACTTACGGGGCTCGACAAGAGCCCCCCCCCCCCCCCTCCCCTTAAACGATAAACAAGGACGATATCAGAAGTGGGTGATTTAAGAGTTGATAATTACGGCAGTCATTACGACATCGATACGAGGACCGTGCAGCGTCTGAGTGGTAGGCAAACAGACAGCGTTACGGCAGCTGTGACGAACTCTATACATTCATACTGCGTATCAAAGTTCTCGGTTTTTGCTTGCGTACAGCGGTGTCGATATGGCGCTCCTTAGTCGTGGAGCTCATAACGTTGCTAGCGAAACAAGAAAATGAGGCACAGTAGCATCACATATATCGAGTTGTTCAAACTTGTAAATGAGGCCTGTCGGTAATACGAAAACGCATGCGATACACGTAAGCAATAATAGACGTTCTTTCCACAAGAACAATTCAGTCAGTAAGAACAAAATAATGAAGCTATCTTCTCATTTGTTAATGCGATAGCATCTTGAAGTTCGCTTTGCCATTAATCGGGAAATTTAAAAAAATGTATTCATTTTCACGCATCACATAATGCATACAACTAACGATAAAACTTGCCACATAGAAGCTGTATCTTCTTTCCAATGAAGTATAAAACGTAGTTTCAATAAAAACTACCACGTGGTGTCAAATCTGTCTCAGGGGATGCAAGTTCAAGAGTTTATTGTAAAGTTTACAAACTTCAGTAGATGGCAAAAGTTTCGTTGCCGAATATAGATTCCGTAAAGCAAGTTTTGATTAATGAGATAATCAAACGTAGCTCAATATCCAATGCAAATAAATTCAAACAACGAACATTATTGCGAACTTTCCGGAGTTGTCAGAAAAAAAATGTAGAAAGTGATCCCTTGCACAAACGCCTTTTCTTAATATGTCATCCAAATTTGATATCGAAACGAAGAGCGACATTGTAATGTTTGCTTGTTTTCTTATCAATAGTGAACATGCCCACTCTGGTGTATTCGCCAAGGTTTCGTTGTCTTAGTGCATATTGCGTGCATAATCATTGAAAATGCAGAATACAGATGACAATGAAATATTATATGCATAATATATATTCAATTGTGTGATAGCGCGAAAAGACCAGAAGGTCGCTTTAAACCGACCAGAGCAAGTTAAAAGAAATATACTATGTATACTATATAAAAGAAATATACTATGCACCTTTATCAATATAGCTTTAAAAATTAATTTCAATGACGTGCGTCCAGCAGGTCGAGTTGCGCACCCAGTGCCAGAACCGATACGCCGTAATTGAGCACAATGTCTAATGCTTAACCCTATCTTCAAAAATCGGCTAACCAGAGGTACGTTTTTAGACCACTATACCAACCACTATGCATAAACTTCATAGATTACGAGAAGGCGTTTGATTCAGTAGTAATATCAGCCGTCATGCAGACACTGCGGAATAAGGCCGTCGATGAAGTATATATAAACATTCTGGAAGAAATCTACCGGAGATCTACTGCTACCATAGGGCTTCATAAAGAAAGCAACAGAATACCAGTGAAGAAGGGTGTAAGGCAGGGGAACACAATCTCCCCAATGCTATTTACCGCGTGCTTACAGGAGGTTTTCAGAGGCCTAGAATGGGAACAGTTAGGGATAAGAGTCAATGGAGAATACCTTAGTAACCTGCGCTTCGCCGATGACATTGCATTGCTGAGTAACTCAGGGGATGAAATGCAACTCATGATTACGGAGTTAGACAAGGAGAGCAGAAAGGTGGGTCTTAATATTAATCTGCAGAAAACGAAAGTATATAATGTACAACAACCTCGGAAAAGAGCAGCGCTTCGAGATAGGTAATAGTGCACTTCAAGTTGTAAAAGACTATGCCTACTTAGGGCAGGTAATAACCGCGGAGCCGCATCACGAGATTGAAGTGACTAGAAGAATAAGAATGGGGTGGAGCACATGTGGCAAGCACTCTCAAATTATGACAGGTAGATTGCCACTATCCCCCAAGAAGAAGGTATATAACAGCTGTATCTTGCTGGTACTTAGCTACGGAGCAGAAACCTGGAGACTTACAAAGAAGGTTCAGATTAAATTGAGGACGACGCAACGAGCAATGGAAAGAAAAATGGTAGGTGTAACCTTAAGAGGCAAGAAGAGAGCAGAGTGGATTAAGGAAGAAACGGGGGTTAAGGATATCGTAGTTGAAATGGACATGGGCCGGACATGTAGCGCGTAGACAGGATAACCGCCGGTCATTAAGGGTAACTAACTGGATTCCCAGAGAAGGCAAGCGGGTTAGGGGGAGACAGAAGGTTAGGTGGGCAGATGAAATTAAGAAGTTTGCGGGTATAAATTGGCAACAGCAAGCACAGAACCGGGTTAACTGGCGGAACATGGGAGAGGCCTTTATCCTGCAGTAGACGTAGTCAGGCTGATGATGACGTTTTTAGAGTGGTTTTTAAGTATTGGCAACATCATGAAAATATATGCTCACTGGTATCGATTTCTAAGTAATATTGACACAGGCGATACCACCAGACAAGTCATGTGTGAATATATGTTTAAAGTGGCTAACTTCTCCCTCTACACTGAGCGAAAAAAAAAAGATTGCGAAAGTGACTACAGCTTATGATTCAAACCCAGCAACCAATTTGAAACATTCATGAAATTCTGTTTGAAATGGTTGTTAAAGCTCATACGTAGATTTCCCCTTCAGGGAAAGCGAAGGTTCATCGCCGCACCCTCCTTTCTCTATTGTGTCAATACATGGTGCCGAATTCGCCCTCCCCCTTAGGTTACCATAGGAGGCAACCCTTTCCCCCGGCCTCCCCCCCCCCCCCCCAACCCTTTTCACTCCTATGTCGAAGCCTAGAATACATGCTTTAATTTCACGAAGTATTATTTTAAAGGATTTTTTCACTACTTACATTTACACAAAAGGTAATTTAGTCATTCAAAAAAAAAGACGATACGGTTTTCACAAACGCTTCGTAATTTTCGGCTACCTTTTAGCTAGGTTTCCCCAATTAGCCAGGTAACCCTGAGCGCTTGAGAAGCTGACTGTCCTGCATTGCATGCTGTAGCGAAAAAAATTGGGGGACCCTTATGCTCCGCCTTTAGGAGTTGAACGCGATAGCAATATTCTGTTCCTACTGTGAGTACTTCAAACACTTAGTGGATGAAATCTTCTCGAACTTGCTATGAACACCTTACGTCGCCTTAAGGGTGCAGTGACGTGTGTGTCTTCTAGTGCGGATCTCGCTTTAAATTATGAAGACATTATAATAATCGCGTTTTCTGACGGCCGATGGAAATGTAAACTTGTACCACGTATTATACGGCGATATTTTATGCTGTATTGCGCAATATGTATACAAGACACGTGTGTTTGTAAAGCATGAAAGGTACTTTCACTGCATTTCGAAGAAGTGGAAATTATTTTTACTGTATTTACAAGCAGAAGTACGGCACTCTGGTAGAATAACCACTTGCCACGCAAACGAACCGTGTTTGATCCCAGCTCAAACGTAGAATTTTTTATTTTTTTATTTGCGCACTTCTCGATTTCAGTGCTACAAAGATGCTTGATTTTTTTGGACACGCAAACAAGACTTTTCGCTCACAACCAATAACACCAACGCCGAAATTTCTGTGAAACGAGCTCCAACATTACCGCGTTAATAAAGTCATGGCACACACGTCCGAATAAATTACAACAGCTACAGCACTTAGTCGAAGACGACTGGCCGGTGCGACAGGCGAAGACGAGCTGAGTTTATCGGTCAGTGCGGCGGGAAAAAGATTATGGATGTTTCACACGGCCTTTTGTTAGTATATCAACTCACCCTCAAAATTTTCCGAGAGACCGTATGGCGCTGTTTGAAGGCTCCGTGTGGGACACTACAGGCGGTGCAGCTCACGCCGAGGCTACGCTGAACGATTTGAGCATGCGCATCCCATATTCAATCTATCGGCGATCTGGTGGGTGAACGAGCGAATACACGAGGCGCATACACTTGGCGAACATCCATCGTGGCTTTGACGCCCACACTGCAGAAGCAACTTTCGAACGGCACTGAGGCATCTCGTAAAACATTGTCCAGTGATACTAACATCACTTAGAGGGGCCGCAACACAATCAACTGCATGAAAAAGGGTGATTGTCCGCTATAGGGGAGCGCGTTCGTCTAACGTGCGCTTTAAAAACTCTGCACCAACTGAGTGGCTTGCGCCTGTGCTCTTTTCAATGCTCACTGCATGCAGAACACATTCAATACGCATTCCATCAATAAGCGGTAAGCATTACAGCGTGATGTACGTGCTACATAACACCCTGTAGTTAGCAAGAAACTCGCAAACGACTGTTGGTATACATTTCGACGCTAGCGATGCAAACGTTCAACGGAATCGAAGTACACTGAATGCAGCTGACGTGGCCTGCATGCAGTCTATTCCGTGACTATGTTCAGCAGCGCATGCTAAACGCCACAGCCCCGGTACAGATGCGCGACCTAATGGAGGATGCCTCGGACCACCTATTATAGGTGCTGTTCTGTGCAGCGGAACCATGTGACGCCCGTTTCACGGAGTGGATAAGCGGCATGTTCAGTCGTGTGAATCTAACCTAAGCAGCAGCCCAACTACCTTTCAAAGAAGAAAAAAAAAAGGGGTGCATAACGCAGCACTTCCCTGTCCCCTTCTGTGGTAGCGTGGTAAAAACCAATGTTTTTTTATATATGTTAATAAATGGTTCTCGTTAAGTGACGTCGCCAATGATATAGCGCCGCGAAAACCAAAGCCCAACCTGTGGGGGGTGTGCTCGCACAATTTCGAGAAGGTTGCCACAACATGCGGCCTGTTTCGTCAGTAAAGAAAGAAACGAAAATTCCGCACTCGACGCAGCGACACATACACTGTCTGTAAGCGATAAAATTCAAGCCTCCACGAGTATAAGAGAGAGGGAGAGAGGGAGAGAGGAAAGGCCGGGAGGTTAACCAGATGGTATCTGGTTTGCTACCCAGCGCTGGGGGCGGGGAATTGATTGATTGATATGTGGGGTTTAACGTCCCAAAACCACGATATGATTATGAGAGACGCCGTAGTGGAAGGCTCCGGAAATTTCGACCACCTGGGGTTCTTTAACGTGCACCCAAATCTGAGCACACGGGCCTACAACATTTCCGCCTCCATCGGAAATGCAGCCGCCACAGCCGGGATTTGATCCCGCAACCTGCGGGTCAGTAGCCGAGTATACCTTAGCCACTAGACCACCGTGGCGGGGCTGGGGGCGGGGAAATAGGGGCAAGAAAGAGGGGGTAGATAGAAAAAAAAACGCACGCGCACGAGTATAAAAAAATCTATGGAGAAAAGGGGGTTATGGAACCAAATTAGAAATAATCCAGCAGTTGCGCACCGCTTTTCGGAATACTTCAACACCCACGCCCATAAGTCAGCGCTACCTAAGTCACGTATAACATACCACGGGGCGTTCTAATATGTGGAAACCGACGCTCTATTTCTGATATTGTGAAAACTATAGAAAGTTGCATGTTGCGAAACACGCCTAATTTTTCTAATATGCGAACCCGTATACTGCATACGGCATACGTAACGCTATATATCCACTAAGAAGCAAGCTCTCGGGAAGATACAAAGCAGAAATCGCAGCGAAGGTCACGTATACGATCCTCGTTCAGCGTCCGAAATTCCTCGGAGCGGGAATCGTTTACCCGCTTTCAGTTAACACGCTCCGTTGCACGCAATTATAAAGGAAGCGGCGCAATTTCTAAGCGCGCTCTTGGGAAGACCATAAATACATTAAATAAGCCTCACCTTAAGGCCCGGGGCGTTTGCTCCACGCTGCGCTGTCAAAGCACAAGAACCTTGTTTAGGTTCCGTGCGGCGCCAGCCTCCCGGGCAGACGAACCACCAAGTCGACTGAAGTGGGTGTATCGACCTTTTAAACCCTCTGTCAAGAAGCGCCCACTGTCACGTGTCCAGTAATCTTGATTTCGCAGCATTTGGCTGCGCGAACTTCAATGTGCTATACGATACACGTGGGAGTCTCCACTGGTGGCTATATGCTCGGCTACTATTGACGTGCTCGCTGCTACACTTTAAGGGCACATGAAAGGTCAAATACCTCCCATTTTTATTAGGCATAATTTGCACAAGACTGATTTTCTCTGAAACTACCTATATGTGAAGTGTTCTGGTTTGTATCATTTAGATCGTCGGAATCTTTTTCTGTAATGGAAGTAAAATTACAGTTGTATTTCAGTGCAACTGCACACGTTAAACGCCACGCGTGTGAAAAAAAAAGGTTTACTCTGGCCCCTTCCATAGTGCCTAATTAGCCGGTTAGCATGGGGTCTCCACTGCGTCTCATAGACTGAAATAAAACTTTGTTCATCATCATCATCATCATCATCATCATCACCATCATCATAATCATCATCATCATCATAATCATCATAATCATCATAATCATCATCATCACCATCATCATCATCATCATCATCATCATCATCATCATCATCATCATCATCACCATCATCATAATCATCATCATCATCATAATCATCATAATCATCATAATCATCATCATCATCATTTTATGCCTTCATGTAGCTGGAATACTTCTTTAAAAGACATCCAAGCTCAGAGAAGCTACAGGCTTTACAGGCTTCGCAAAAAAAAAAGAAAACAAATTAATCGAGGCAGAAAGCCTATGTTGTGCATGCTCTGAGTAAAGGGGGCTTGGCTACTCATAAATTGGTCTCGAAAATCTGAGCTTTTCGGCTCACTGACAATGCGCAAGAATTTATGGGGCAGCAGATATTGTTAGGAAAGGACTTATTATTCCTTGCAAGGAAACCGAAAATCAAATTTCGATTTTTCAAAAAAAAAAAAAGTGCCCTACAATGTGTCCTTAATCACACGAGGTGACACTGATAACACTGGGCTTGCACCGCACGGCAATCGATTTGACGTCATGAAGAAAGCTTTTCAAAGTACCGATTACACAAGAGGACGGCTACGATGATGCCGAGGCAGCGAATTCTGTTACCGTTAACTAACCTGCATCGAGTTGATAAAGGCGCGTTCAAATGCTCATCCGATGTACAGCCTGAATAACACTTGTCTATAGTAGATGGGATTCCTCACCGAACTTTTGTGATCTCATGATAGTCCTTTTGTTGGGCCCTTCTAAATGCCAGTGAACGATAGATAGATAGATAGATAGATAGATAGATAGATAGATAGATAGATAGATAGATAGATAGATAGATAGATAGATAGATAGATAGATAGATAGATAGATAGATAGATAGATAGATAGATAGATAGATAGATAGATACACTCAAAGTCGGCGAAGTTCGCTAAGAAGTGCTTTCTAGTTAATAGAAAGTACGTGATGCACACCGACGCCAAGCTTAACTTGCCTTAATTTCTCCAATGCGGGGAATGAGCTCTTAAATTTCGAACATGTGCGACCAACACCCGTAAGCGTTATAGCTACTCCCACATATATCACAAGTACTTGCTGAGATGACATATATACTTCTACATTGCGTCAGTACAGTTATAAGATTTGGCCGATTTGGAGCTTTTCATATGCGACCTTGCTCATTCCGGTGGGTGCTTACAGCAAATATAGTTAACAATTCAAAGCACCGTACAGCGGGAAACAGCATTGAGATCGCGTGTCTAGTCGAACCAGTGACACCGTAGACAATAACCGAAGACCACGCATAGCTTTAGTCATCCTCATAAACCACTGTGCGTGACCTGGTTAAATTCTGAGTTTCTGCCGCCTGTTTGAATAAATATACATTAAACCTGTGGAATAAAACGATTAAGAAATAGAAAGAAAGATACATTTGAACCTTTCAGCGAACGCCTGCATATAGTGAAAACGCCTTGAATGGGGCAGTTTAAGAGCCTCAAGCAAGCGGCAAATTTCGCCCCCCCCCCCCAAAAAAAAGCGTAATTTTGACCAAAAGCCTATTTTGTTCTTAACACTAATATCACCTCACTGTGATATGCGAGCACAAACTAGAGAGAGGGGTCTTTATAGCGTTTTATAGGGCATACAAATGCCTATGAATTCCAATTTTTAAAACTTATGCATATGTGAAAACATATTAGCCTCAAGTTTATATTTCGCATGCAGTTTGAGAATATTATTTTGCAGTAGAACTGAGAGGCGGGCGAGTTGGAACCTGTTATTTGTGTTACCGGGCAAGATTGACCTTCGAAACATTACGCGATTCCGCCTCGTCCTCTATTTCGTTCGGATCCTGGCACACAAGGGATACACCGGCCAGCGTATACGCTGACATTCTGTGATGGCGCGAGAGGTTGCTGAATGCGAAAGCACAAGGAGTCGTCAGGAGGAAAGGAGAGCGGAGAGAGCAGCCGAAAGAAAAATGTTATGTGTATGCTATTCTTTTACTGCATAGTTTACTTTTTGAAATATTTGTCGTAAGTGTAGAAACTGCATCTACGCGATTTGACCTAGCCAGCAGGAAGCATCCTTCTCTTGTGGTCTTCTTGTTTGACTATCAGCCTTCGTTATGCCTTTCTGAGTCATGCCGAAAAGAAAGACAGCCAGGATTGTGTGGATTCTACAGTGTACACTTGATTTACCACTCTGTAGTATCAACGGGAAAACCATGCTTTCCAGACCGTGTCTGACAAATGACAAAAGTGCAGCCACGTTCAACTGTTGACGCCTTTGCGCTATCATAAACAAGTGTTTGTTTTCCTGCCGTAGGCATAGGTCGCGCGCGTGTTGGTTAGAAATTATTCACCCTTATGTAAAACAAACGATTGTGCCCATATTATGATGCCGGGGACCCAAAACATTGCCTTGTCTACTTATTTTGACGCCTAAGAAGCGCTGCTTTAATGTATATGAACCCGTCCTCTAGAAAAAAAAAATCATAGACATGACTGATCGATTTAAAAAAAAAACACAAAAAACGTGGACGGATCTCCGTATCACCACGAAGTGAATAATTATGAGTGCGCGAAGCACGTGGTGTTCATTGACTGTTACCGCAAATGACACGTGACATTGCCCAATCACGCCTGTAAATGAGTAAAAATGCGTGCGTACAATATTCGCTATGGCCACGGGCTATAGGTGGCGTGCCGTACAATCAAAGATGGCTGCGGAAGGAGGGTCGACCCGTGAACTCACATAGAAAGAGATAGGGTGCACGGACGTACGCCAAGTGCCGCGTTCACCGGATTAACTCTTGATCGTCAAATAAATGTAT